>NC_134713.1:3362913-4019163 GCF_049634645.1 Pelodiscus sinensis | reverse complement strand
TCTGCCTGCCACGCCCTCAGCATTTCACAACATCCGATCTTCCCAAGAGTGTATTTTAAAATGAAAACCTTCCTATAGTGAGCCCATTCAGGCATTTGAACTCTGCCAACAGGAAGAGGAGCAGGATGTGTTGCCTTTGTAGTTCCATCTTCTGTAATGAAGCACTGATGTCCTAATAATGTTGATAAAGTTTCTTCATTTGCCCCATGGAAAAGGGCCTTTGAGATTTCAGGCTGCAGGCCAGGTGAGATTTGACATGCCCCCAAATCCTTTGCTTCCGTGTTTATCCCACTAGACCCTTGGGACAGATAAGGTGTCCATGTACATGCATTTTTGGATGATACTGGTAGCATGGGTGGAACTACGTTGCTCTCACAAGAGGAAGATAAAACCAAAGAAAAAGGGCATGGAGGGAAATCGAAAAAGGAAAAGCCGCATTCAAAACCAAAGAGTCAGATGAAAACAACTTAAACATATGTATGTTGTAGTGAAAACATCCGTCCCAACTGAAATCGCATGGACATTAAAAAAAAACAACAACAGATAATGATTTTGGTTTGTTTAGATAGTACCATAAATAGACGTGCTACAGACATGTAAAATCAACTGCTGTCCTGAAGAACAGACAATGCAAGACCAGAACCTGTGAGATGTGGTGCTCCCTCAACTCCCACAGAACTTAGCATCTCACAGGTGTGGGCCCAAAATTAGCATGTGATTGGGTCACAAAGTGATCCAGCAGATTAGGCACAGGATTGGGTCTCAGGAGACCTGGGGTCCCCTCTGAGGACTGCTGCTGTGTGACTTTGGGTGAGTTGTTTTTCTCCTTCTGCGTCAGTTTCCCATCTGCAAACTGGGGTTGTTAACACTTGTCTACTTTTCTAAAGTGCGCTGAGCACTGAATGAAAAGTGCTATATATGAGCCAAGGGCATAGCCACAGGTGGGCCACAAACCATGCCTTCAGCATCCAGGCTAAATTTGGGGCCAGAGTCCCCAAATCCACAGGCTGGGATTCCTGACCCTGATTGGGTGTCCATGCACCCGGTTGTGTCCCTCTCCTGCCAGCGCTATGCGCTACTGTCTCAGTCTCTGACCCCGCACTGACTCCAGTGCTAATCCCACCCAGTCCTGCCCCCACAAGGCACCCCCCCACCTGAGATGACTCGCCCCCTCCCAGACGGGGTGTGTATGTGTCGTGGGGCAGGTCTAGAGGGGGCTAGCTCTGGGGATGGAGACTGGGTCAGTAGTGCACAGCACCAGGAGAGGGACACGACTGGACACCAAATTGGGGTTAGCGTGGGGGAGAGAGGGGGGGAGGCTGAGTCTAGTGGGGCTCCCCTTCACTCCATGCATGCACCCCATAGATTTTGTGCCCCTGGGAGCCTCATTTTCATATACCTGCTGAGCAGTAAGGGCCTGCTGAAGAGGAGTGGGGCAGGTGGGCCCCATCTCTTCTGCGCCCCTCGCCTGTCATTGCCCAGCCACCCGAAAGGCTAGGCTCACCCAGTTTTCCTGTCTGAGGCGTGCCAGTGATTCAAGCTGAGTATGTTTATGACAAGTGATAGAAACACGCATTGGAGGTGGGAATGGATTAGCAGGAGGTAACGACAATACATTCACACAGACACTTTGATCAGTAATGCGAGCATCTTGAAAATTTCTTAATTTTTATTCATCTTTGTAGTTTATTGTTTAGAAATTGGTTTTTATTTGTATACAATGGGTTTCCAAGAAAGCACAATTGCAAAGTGAGAAACACCGTAGGAGGATAAATACAACTGAACGTATTTGTTCAGTAGAGCTAGGTGAAATGTTTTGGACAAATATTCACTAAAAATTGAATTTTGCGTTGACCTAAACGATTTGTGAATTCAACGCAAATCTGCCAAATAGTCGTCTCCCCCAGTTTTTTTTCTTTATAGGTTCTCTATCAGGGGATGTAGGCACGAGTCCTAAAAGAAGAGGAGCAAGAGCAGATTTTCTGGCTTATCCTATAGCCTCATGCATAGAACATTCACCTAGGCTGTGGTGGAAGATTCAAATTCAGGTCCTTTTCCTAATGACTAAGTACTTTATACAGAGTGGAGCAGTTCCTACAAAAGAGGCTGAGAGAGCTCTCCCTGCACCAGAATACCCAGTATCCCAGTAGTTAGGGCACTTACCTGTAGAGACGAAAGATCGAAATTCAACCATCTGCTTCAAATTGGGCAGAATGGAGACTCAAACCTACATCCCAGCTCTAATAACAGGCCGGGAAAGTGGAGAAACCTCCTCCTCCGAGGCTTTATATATGTCACTTCCAAATGTCCTTTGCTTTTAGTTTAAAAAAGCAGTTAAATGCCCAGGTTTTTGCTCTTTGAAACAGATTGTTGTTGTTGTTTTGGTAAAGCCAAAATAACTCGTTTCCTCTCCAATTTTTCAGTTTGACTGAAACAAAAAATTAGTTCTTCACAAAGCTGTCCTGTTCAGTTTATATCTTTGACTAATATGCATTTTCAAAAACTATTAAAGATGAGAGAAATTAAGGTATCATTGTTCTGGTTTTACACTGATAGAGTTTCATCCATCTTACTGGAGTAACTGCTTGCTTTGAGGTGTTTTTCTTGAAACTAGATTTCTCTAATATTTTGTGCAATCTTGCCAATGACTCTTGTCCCTCATGGCAACACATGCTCAGCAGTTGAATACAAGGCTGTAAGTTAATTAAGGAGTTGTTCAAATGATGTAAATCTTGAGAGTACAGCACAAGAAAATGACAGCAGAATCCTAAAAAGGAATTTAAGCATTAGCATTCATTCTCAGACTGTGTGATTAATGCTATTTCTAGGGGTAGGCGAGCCTTAAAGCATTCAAATTTTAGTCAGTTTGATTGTGAAGTTCAAAAGCGTATAGTTTCAAAATGTCTTTTGAAATTCGAGCCCAGCACTAAAACAGTTGTTTTTGTTTTACAGTTTGGTGATTACAAAGTGACAACTATCTTTAAGGCTCACATGCTCTGCTGCACATCCATCCGTATTCAAACCGTGCTTTTCTAGGTTCCTAGAATGTATTCGTCAGTATTTTTATATCTGCCCATTTCTAATGCTGGGGCTCAACCGATCCAGTGGGGATTAATAAGATACGTTCAAATCCGATTGTTTGGGACCTGTCAGGTCCCGAGGGTGCCAGACGAGGGAGGTACAACCTGTAGTAACTGTTCATAGTACACTTTGTAAGAGAAAGTCCCTGCCCTACAGAGATCTGTTTATTTCAAAACCTCCCATTGTCTGCTATGTAGCATGTATCTTTTATTAGTAAAATGTCACTTTATGACAGCCCCTCTCCCCAGAAAAAACAGGACTATGTAGCACTTTAAAGACTAACAAGATGGTTTGTTAGGTGATGAGCTTTTGTGGGCCAGATCCACTTCCTCAGATCAAATAGTGGAAGAAAATTGTCATTACTGTATGTACCAAAGGATACAATTAAAAAAATGAACACACATGAAAAGGACAAATCAAATTTCAGAACAGAAGGTGGATGGGGGGGCATGCTAACCCTTTAGCAGAGAGTGACATCGGCTGTAGACTGTATTAAGGAGGTATACTATAGTTTAAAGCTGCTTTGGTGTACCTTACCTATTTGTTTGTGCACATGTGAAGATTTACTGTATGTGAAAATGTTGGTCTGTGGGCAGAGTTCATCAGGAAAACAAAAGGCCCACTTCTGCAGCTATGGGAGGAGGCTCCTGGGCCCCAAGGAACCAGAATGAAAAGTCAGGGGTGAGGGTGCAGGCCACAGTGACAAAACAAAGGACCTAGAAAGGAACACTGTGCAGACAACCCTGCACAATTCCCATTGCTTCAAAAAAGTCAATGGAAGCCTCCCAGAAGATTGACAATTCTCGATGCTGAGATCCGGGATTTTTTTTAAAGGCCAGGTTCTATTTTGTAGACATAAAATTGTATGCACTCATATTTTCATCTGAACTCTGCTAACTCTTGTGCACCCTTAAATAGTCAAATACCTGCGTGCACTTTGTGTTTGAGTAGTCCCAATGGGTTTTCTGGTTGCTGATCTAATACTCATATATGTAGGCTTTGGACTTTTAGAGCAGGTGCTCAGGTGTTACTGTGTGCACAGGATGTGTGTAGATTTTTGCATCTGCAAAGTGCAGGCACGAGCGTGTCTGCATACACTTTGTGTGTGTTGAAAATTTACTGGGCACTTGCCAGAAGATAGCAAATCACAGGCTGAGCTGAGTAGACAGCCCACCATCAGCAGATTCCCAGTTCAGTTGACTGTATAATAATGGTCTAGCCAGTACTGTATAGCAGGCTTTTTGTAACTGACATCAAGTATTCAAAAAGAGCAGTGACCTGTCCATTTAGTGTGTTACAGCTGGAAATAACTATAAGAGTTGGTCAGAGTAAGTTACTCTAGTTTGTAGTTGATCTCTGAAGTTTCAAAAGAAGGCCGAGTCTTTGTGAACAATTTCTATTTCACAGAAGGCTCCACTCTGTTCTTTTTGGCTGTGATTTAATGGAAACTTTAGGTAATATTTTACACCTGAAAACTCAACAGTATTATCACTGCAAAACCTACAAGTGTTCACTGTTCACCCACTGTAATTGGAATTGATTGAGTGTTAGATGACCCTTTATTTCCAAAGTTTAGTAGGAGAAGAGTTTTAAAAAAAATATATAAAACTTCAGACAAGAAGTACAATGCCATCTGTAATCAGAGACTAGTTAGATAATAATAGCATTTACATGACACACATCCTGAGAGAGCATCACAAAAAATAATTCTTCTTAACTAGTTAAAATATTCAGAGAATCCTGGCTGTGTAAGTCTTGTTGGTTCCCAGTCAGTAGTAGTCAGTTAAGGCACCCAATTCCAATGGCCAGATTGGCATATGGTGCAAATTGGTGCATCTCCACTGAAGTCGATTGAACTATGCAGATTTTATACTAGAAGAGAATCTGGCCCAGTAGGTCATGGAAATAATGAACATAATTCAGAATGGCCTGAGAGTGGGCTAATGGAAAATAGCATTCGTTTAGGGTCGTATTTTTTAAAGTAAGGCATATGCTGATGAGGCTTCAGTTGCAGTATTGTGTTTAGTTCTGGGCACCACTTTTCAAGAAAGATGTGGAGAAATTGGAGCAGGTCCAGAGAAAAGCAACAAAAATGATGAAAGGTCTAGAGAACATGAGCTTTGAGGGAAGACTGAAAATTGGGCTTGTTTAGTTTAGAAAAGAGAAGACCAAAAGGGAACATAATAGCAGTTTTCAAATATCTAAAAGGGTGTTACAAAGAGGAGGGAGAAAAATGGTTTTCCTTGGCCTCTGATCTTAGGACAAGAAGCAGTGGGCTTAAAATGCAGCTGGGGAGGTTGGACATTAGGAAAAAGTTCCTAACTGTCAGGGTGGTTAAACACTGGAATAAATTGCCTACAGAGGTTCTGGAGTCTCCATCACTGGAGATATTTAAGAGCAGGTTGGATGATCTAGATGGCGCTTGGTCCTTCTGTGTGGGCAGGGGACTGGACTTGATGATCTCTCTATGTCCCTTCCAGTTCTAGTATTCTATGATTCTATGTAGAACTGCATGCGTCAGTTTGCACTAACTGAAATTATGAGTACAAAAATCGATGTGTGCAAATCAGATCCTTATTCAATCGACTCTTCACAGGTTCACCGATGGGAAGGGGAGAGGGGGCATCTGCCCTATGGCCCTGTGATTCAAAAGGGCCAGGCAGCGCTGAGGGCTAAAGGAGACACCATGGTCCGAGTGGCATCGAGGGCTAATTGCGCCCACAACTTCCACTCAAGGCCCCATCCTTTCCAGGAGTATGGTGCTGCCTTCCTTCCTCCCCCATACACACCTTGCTTAGTGGCCTGGTGAGGCTGTTGGCTCTCCTGCCTCTTGAGGTGGTATAAATCATGTAGCTCCACTGAACTCAGTGGAGTTTTACCCATTTTACATCAGCTGAGAATCTGGTCTCTTTTGGTAACTGGTCATGTGAGTGAATGAATACCTGACTTTTGCATGAACATCAGATATTTGCATGTATAAATTAACTAAGCCCAAGAGTTTTTTCTCCTCTATGATCTATAATTTAGTTAATTATTACTCTTGCACCTTTAAAGATTGCATGTGCCAGGAAGCAGAACATTAAATAAATGTTTGCCATTAATACAAATTAATGTGTTTTGACAGCTTGCTAATCAACTAAAGGAAAATGCTGCTACAGAAATATGTACAATTGCCATTTAAGCAATTTTTTTAGGTAGGTGGGGATTTGTCATTAAAATGTGCACCTTTAAAATTTTCATAGGTTAGTCTAAGGTTTTCTCTCTATAATATGCTAATATGCAGACAAATCGGAAGTTGGGTCTGCAGTTGTTTGTAAATCCATAACTAATATTGTTGGACATTTGACCATATGCCAGGTGTATCGGTCATTTCCTGTACAATCTTAATTAATGTGCAAATGACTGATTTAATGTTGAATAGATCTTGATACCTTGTTGTGTTCTTTACACATTATGCAGGTATGGGATGTTTCTGGGGAGCAGAAAGAAAGTTTTGGACACTGAAAGGCGTCTACTCCACTCAAGTGGGTTATGCCGGAGGGTGTACCCCAAATCCCACCTATGAAGAGGTGTGTTCAGGTATGTCTGTTTTCTTTGCTTTCACAGATCATGGGCCTGATTCTGTGAGATGAGCTATTTTAGCGGAAGTGGAAGGTGATCAGAGCCTTTCAGGTTAGGACCCATAAAAACACTGATATCTACTGTACCAATCTAAATGTTAATATAATACAATCTAAGACATTTAGAAGCCATCGTCATCCCCTAGAATTTAATTAGTTGTCTTGCATACAAAGACACCAATGATGGGAAAGAAACAGGGTTTCCTTGTTTGTGTCTGTTGTATGTGCTCAGAAAATTATAACTACCATATATTTATTCTTTAGAAAACTGATAATGTACAGTTCCAACCGTTCCTTTAGTAGTGAAAGAAGTCAAGAGTCCCTACGGTGTCATGTGGTGATAAATTTAAATATCATTTGTTTCCTGGATTACTTTATCATCTTTTATATACAACCCAACAGCCACTGTCCTACCAGTGCAAAACAACACGCCAGAATCTGTCCATGCTCTGCTCTCACCAACCCTCCCACCCTACTGCAACCAAAACTCTTTCATTTTTTTACCCGTAATCCACATCCCATAATCCTTTTCAGACATTTTACACTGATTCGTGCTGCTCTGAAAGTGTATCCATGCTGGGCATAGTTCTCACTGCTTGCTCTCTTACACAGTAGTTAGAAGAGTATAGATTTGAGCTTTTACTTGGCTTTTGTTCTCTTGTCAACACTTTTCATGCCAACTGCTGAGGCTGCTTTACCACTTTTGTATATTACCCGGGGACTAAGAGATGACATAAAACAGTGTAAAAAGTTTGGCAGTCCTAGCAGTTAATAGATGTCACATCAGCCAAGGAGAATTGCTGCAGAGTACCTAAGGAAATAGAAACCATCTGTATGGAAACAAGAACGGCGAAAGAAATGTTAAGAAATCTATTTCTATCTATATCTGTATTTGAGGTCTGCAAGTCCGTTTGTTCAAGAAGTCCTCCTGAACGGTAAGAACTAGGACCACTAAAATTAGGAGAAGAGGAAGCTACCTACCAACTTAAAGCAAGGTCAGGGTTTGGTTGTGCCAGGACAACCAGAATTCCCGGGAAAGAGACATGCAAATGGAGAGGCTGCTGTTTGGAGGGATGCAATACTGGGAGTGGTCACTGGGGGCAGTGAGCCCACAGGGGAGAGCTATCCAGCAGAGTGGCCACGGGGGCATCCGTGCCACGAAAACGAGTGATCAGCAGGGCTGGGGCTTCGCCATCTTGCCTGCCAGCACCCTGGGTAAGTAGCTCCCCTGCACCAGATCCTTTCCTCCCCTCCTGGCCTATGGCTGCAGCACTGGAAGGGACGGGCAAGGAAAAAAATGCCCCTGGCAGTCACATGGGGCAGAGGGGAGAGAAAAGGCCCCTGGTATCTGGGGGAGGGGCGGGGGAAGAGAAAACCCTGCCGGATAGGACTCCCAGGGCCCTGTCTCACCCTCTAACCCTCACTCAGGCATCCCCCTTGCACCTAGCCTCCTGCATGGCCTCCCCCACCTCGCCAAGACACTGCCCTGACTCTTGCACCCCACCCCACCAGCTCCCTGCCCTGAAGGACCCAGGCAACACCAGCTAAGTCTGCAAGTTACTCTACAAAGTAAAAATTACAGGAGCTATTTTTATATAGGCACAGAGTTAATCTTTTAGTAGTGAGAACTAACAGCAAAAGTGCTCCTGAATGTAAGGACTCAGTGGAACTGAACTTTAACCCCCTCCTCTCCCAACAAGGATACTATACCATTGGCATTAACTGATGGCTGGGCAGCTGCTAGCAATACCCTGGCCTGGGGTACCTGCAGGCTGCTAGAGAGCACGGCCACCAAGGAGAGGTCACACATGCTCAGAAAAAAGCACAGTGGGTCAGTCACGTCTTTCTGATTTGTCTAGACCATCCATTGCCTCCTTTCTGAAAGCTTAACTTCCACATTATTACACCTTGGGCCTGACTCTCCACATGTGCGCACCAAGTGCAGTGTTCACAGCTGTGTGTGGTCCGCTAGCCATTTGGCACTTTCAGTCCATTCTATTCCACAGCCTGATCATTTGCTTGTAAAAGACCACAAAATCTGACCCTAACGCCTTTGATTATCTGATCTTTCATATTGCACAGTGAAGCATATTACAATTTCCCCCATCCCAATACCCACATTCCTGGTATGCTGAGGTGACTTAGGGTAGAATTTTGAGGGCCCTTGTAAAGGGCTCCGCCCTTCTTGTGAGTGCCCCTCGATTGCTGAGGAGAGTCTTGTAGTCTCTCTGCGTGGCTGTCTGAGGGAGAGGAAGTGTCCGGTATGTGACCTGGGACCCGGTGTCTTCTTACCCCTTGTTGTAGCTGCTGAAAGTTGTGGGAGACCCAGGCCTACCCACTCCTCTGGGTCCTGGTCTAGGGACCTTGTAAGTAGCCTGCTGAATCTCCAAGAGGTCATTTGTGTCATGTTCCCTGCACCACTTCCCTGGGAAGCTACTCTGTCCAGCCCTTTCTCTTGGGCCTTGTGGTCAAGTCCTCCCTGTCCAGTGTCCTGGAAAGTAGTCCCGTTGGCTTACTGGCTAGTCTTCAGCTGAGGGACCTGGTTCTGACCAAGTCTGAAGTCCAGCTCCCACTCGGAGCTGTCTGGAGTGCTGCTGTTCTTCCAGTTAGCCCTTAGGTCTGCCTGGGTCGAGCTCCAGCCAGGAATTGGCAGGCCCTGGCCCAACAGCTTCTTTTATATTGGCTTGCTGCGCCCTGATTGGCTGCAGCAGACGCTGCCACTCTATTCTTCTCGGAGGACCTCTCGTCTGCTCCTGTTGCTGGGCAGGGTACGGAAAGGTCTCCAACCTTCAGCAGGGATATCGGGGCCTAGTCCACCCCATCACACCCCTCTAAAGACACTAACTACGTGCTGGTTTCTGCCAGGGGAAGTGTGAAGAGAGGCTGGGAGAGACAGTCAGGGTGTAAACTCTCTTGAATACTCGCTTTGTAGACTGCTTCTGGACTTCCCAATAGCTCCTTGGGGGCAGGGGATAGCCTGTTGTAACTGGGTCCTAGGGCTGAAGAGCCTGGGGCTAAAACAGCCATGATTACCAGGTGAGCCTCACAGGAGAGGGATCAGCATCTGGAAGCTGCAGTTCTGGTTGTTGCTCAGGGAGAACAAAGATTGATAGCTGCAAATACATTCCAGCAGAGACCTGGGACCTACCCTTCAGGCAGGAAGGGTTGGGAGTAACCTGCTAATGCAGAGGAGACCTGAGCAGGGCAGGGAAATAGTACAAAAGCTTTCCAGGCAGAGGATCGTGGGATTCGGAAGAGAAATTTGTGTTTATGGGACTTCGGTTTTTATTTTGAGTTATTTTCTGTGACTAAACCCAGACTCCAAGGATGGGCATTTTGACCTCAGAAAAAGCATGTGAAGTCTGCAAGGAGCCATTTGAGAGAGAAATTATTGTTATTATTAGCAGGGAGCTGCAAAGACAACCTTGGGTATGAGGAGACATCCATCTCTGATACACATGTGTATCATATTTGTCTCTGATTTAGACTGTATGCTTTTTGGAGCTTATACCATGGCTTTTTATGCATTAATATGTAGTAATAATCAATTATTGTGTGCTCCTGGAATGAAGCGGGAAGGGGGGGGGGGACCATGCAACCTAATCTTTAATTGGCCATCTCATTTGAGGAATGGTCTGACAAAGGATAGCTCAGATTCATCTATCTTGAAGGTACACTGCAAACATAGAGCAATATAATACGAATAATACTGTTTTGCACATATTCATATGCCTTTCATGCAAGGATCTCAGAGCACTTTTTAAATTAGTTGACCCCCCCCATCCCTACTTTTCCATACAAAGGCCTGTAGGGTTCCAAATGCATAGCGATCATCTTAGTGAGTTGACAACAGCTACTGAATCGTGTCTACCCTCAATCACAGTGAGGACTCCGTGATAGAAATGTAGCCATGTTAGTCTGGTGTAGCTTAAATTCTTGCTTAAATTCGACACTTTACACTTAAGTTTGAATAAAGACGCTAATTATCTTACCCATTAAAGATAGCTTCCCCAATATCATCTCTAATATCATTAGCTCACAGACATTTACCCCCGCCCCCACCCCCTTCTGTTCTGAAATTTGATTTGTCCTTTTCATATGTGTTCATTTTTTTTAATTGTATCCTTTGGTATATATGGTTGTGACAATTTTCTTCCACTATTTGATCTGAGGAAGTGGGTCTGGCCCACGAAAGCTCATCACCTATTAAACCATCTTGTTAGTCTTTAAAGTTCTGCATAGTCCTGTTTTTTGTTTGTGAGGACTCTGTGCTGGAAGATCAACTCTAGACATGATATTTTCTATGAGGGAAGAAAAATGCAGAGCACAAAACCAACCATTGTATGTCGCCTTTGTGAACCTAACCAAGGCCATTGATGCAGTCAGCAGAGATGTGTTTGCAATATTGGAAAAGATAGGATGCCTACCAACCCTGTTAAGTCTAATCCCCTCATTCCACAAGAATGTGAGAGCAACGGTCCAGTTTGACAGGTCCACTTCAGGCAGCTTTGAGATGAAAAGTAGAGTGAAACAAAGATGTGTTCTTGCCCTTGCACCTATGGAATCATCTTCTTGGTACTCACAAATTGTGCATTTAAGCCATGAAAGACAGCGTGTACTCCACATGAGAGAACTCTCAACCTGTCCTGACTTGAGTCAAAGACCAAAGTCATAAAGTTGCTAATTAGGAAACTCTCATTTGCTGCTGCTGATGCCCTCATAGCCCATGATGAAGATCTACTATAAGAACTCATAAAGTGCCTGTCCAGTGGTTGTCAGGCATTTGCTCTCACCATTAGCTTTAAGAAAATGGTTGTATTAGAATAGGAGATTCTATTACACACACCTCAAAGACACACCCCTCGAAGAACAGATGTTCCTGCACAAGGGGAAGTCTCAATATTAGCCCAAGGCAGGCTTCCCTAATGTAGATGTGCTATCTCGATTTACAGCCCCAGGAGGCACTGGGGAGGAATAACTTAGCCCCTCACCAGGGTCATTCTATTTCCAAATAGCAGCAGTGGAACATCTACACACGCCTTATTTCGAAATAGCTATTTTGGAATAACTGTTCCGGAATAGCTCAATTCGAAATAAGCATGAGGTATAGACCTACCATGAGAGATCTTGTGAAACCTTCCTTTGGCCGCTACCCGGTAGCCCCAGCATCTTCTGTGTCCTCTGTGTCCTTTGTGTCAAGGCCTCAGTCTGGCAGTCATCAGCCTAGTGCTCTAGCTGACTCTGTGCAGCATTGCTCTGTTTTAGGGGCCTTAGAGCCACTCCTCCTCCCTTTGCCCTCTTGGGAGATACTGCCTCTGCTGTACTTAGCAGCCCTTTTTATATGACCCTCCCTGACCCTGATTGGCTGCTCCAGCAAGCCTTCTTCTCGTTGGCTGGCTCTACAAGCCCTCCTCTGATTGGCTAGGGTCCTGCTCAGCCTCCTCAAGGACTACTTTATCTCTTCACATCTGGCTCCTACAGCTTGAAGTGAAAAGAGCCCTTAGGAAGCAAGCAGCTCCCAACCAAGATATGTAGATTTGCAATAACTACTAGTGCACATCTGCGATTGGCCTATTCAGTCACATAAGACATTGAAAACCATCTACATCACAGGCTGCAATTCCCACCATTTCTTGTAGATGGAAGGAAGCCCACAAAGTCTGTGCAGAAAGCAAAAGCAGCATATTATATGCAAAGAGAGAGAGAGAGGTCTTGAAGGGGTATCACATTCAAAGGTGAAAGGTGGTGGACCGCTCCAGTAAGAAGGAGACAGTTGGCACTGGGGTGCTTTGCTGCAGGGAGAGGTATGGCATATGGGGTCGGCAGCCAGGACCCTGGATCCAGGGCTAGCAGCACAGCCTCTGTAACACGACAACGGCCAAGCCCCTGACGCGTGGGACATTCAGTAGCTGGCAGCATGATCCCTGCTTCCTGGGCCAGCCCCAGAGGTTGGGCAGCCAGGCAATACACTGGCCACACTCCCAACCCTCAGCTTTCCCCCCCACAACCCTTAACCCTCAGCCCTGAGTCCCCTCACAACCCCCTGCCCTGACTCCTGCATCCCCACCTCCTGCCTTGACGCCCCCCCCCCACAGCCCAAACCCCCTGTCCTGCCCCCCTGCATTCCATCCCCTACTTAAATTTCTTGTACTGTGGTATCGCACCCCCCACACCCTTACTTTCACTGCAGCTCACCCCTTCTGTTGCCAAGTGGTGAAAAACATCGGGGATTTTTTTTTTAATGGCCAGTTTAAACGATAGTTAAAAGACCGAATGTGTCATTTTTCTGTGAAACACACAAAAAATTTCATTTACTGACAGCTATGGTTGCCTCAGAATAAACCACATCATGCCAAAACCTTATGCCTGGATTGACTAGAAGGTATTATTGATATAGCTGTTGATGGTATGAGCTCTGTCATGGCATTTTGAAAATTCACTGGATTCTAGTTGGTTTGCCTCCCTGGTGGGAAGGTGGAAGAGCCATGTTTTCCGCTTAGAGATAGCGGTCAGACCAGTGTCATATTATCCAGAATGTAAATGGCTGTTACACAGGTTATACCATCAATTGGTGTGGGGCTGCCTTATTAAATTGATGTTTGGAGATAATCGAGCTCTTGTGAAGCTTATAAATAGGAAATTGTTTTTACATTTCATAGTAGCTACTGCACAGATGAAAATGAGAAAAGCCATTCTGCAGCGGATAAACATTTTGGACTATTTCTAGTGCATTAGCCTAATACACGAATATTCCATATTTGGCGAGCATTACACAGCGCAGGATCTTCCTGTACTATGAAATATCTCCTCATATCCTGCTTATAGATGTTCAGATTGATTCTGTTTACCAGTAGATGCCTAAAGTTTTTAAAATATGTGGCTTTGGTGGCATTGAAGTCAGAAGAGAAAAAAATAAGCTATTGTTCTTCACGAACCAGAGTGTAATTATCACATTATCACATAAGAGTGGAAGCTTAAGACCATTTTCTTAAAAACGGGATATTTTTTAGACTTCTGGGAAGAGGAATGGAACATCAAAACAGGGCTTTCTATAAAAGTACATTTCAGAGATCATAATTTACAATGCACGGTAAATGTGCCTTTATTTATTTATTTATTTATTTATTTATTTATTTATTTAATGTTAGCAGGTGGACCCAGTGTTGCTCGGGTCTGTAACTCAAGGTTGGATTTTTTCCCCCAAATAAAAGGAAAATGTACATGCTTTATTAAAATCTTGTATTAAAAACAAAAAGCATTGTTTTTTTATGAAGTTAATCTTTGTTTTTGATTTCTTTAAAAAAGCGTGTTAAATGTTTTCTGTATAATTTTTTTAAATGATAATTCCATCAAGTTTCCTTTTTTTTTTTATCCCTATAGTCTCTTACCATTCACTATGTTTTAACAAAAAAGGGCTATAGTTAAGTTGGTTTCCAATAACATTTTCATCTAGTTTTCAAACCTTAAGCATTGATTTAGCTCTGCCAAAGTTTCTCCATTTTCTCTCTTCTTCTGGAAGGTTTATTGAGAAGCAGTCTATTCCAGGTTCATCCTTATTTTGCTGGCTCATCTTGGTTCAATCTCAATATTTGCTCAGCTATGTCAATTTTGAGCACTGTACTTACTTTGTGATTGTCTCATTTTTTGGTTTTATGAGAAGTAATCCCATTCCAGGCACATTCAATTTTCCTGGCACAACCAAACCCTGGTGTTGCTTTAAGTTATGATAAGAGGAAGCTGTATACAGGCAGTCCCTGGGTTACATACAAGATAGGGACTTTAGGCTTGTTCTTAAGTTGAATTTGTATGCAAGTCGGAACTGGTACATATTGTAAGGGAAACTCTAGCCAAACATTTCTCCAGAGCTCAGTTTTATTCTCCCGCACCTCACTTCCCTCAGTCCTTTATTCTCAAGCTGAGGTGTCTGCTGAGAAAAGCCGCTCCGTGTCTCCCTGGTCTGCTGGGGGGGGGGGGCGGAGCGCTAGCTTCGCATCTCCCTGGTCTGCTGGGGGGAAGCAGCTAGTGCGGGGTTGCCTCACCCCATTTGTAAGTAGGGATCTGATGTAAGTTGGATCCATGTAACCCGGGGACTGCCTGTACTGAATTTGGTGGTCCTAGCTCTTATTTTAAGTATGAATTCTTGATCAAACACAAATAGACAAACTTTCTAAAATATATCGTAGATTTGTTCTGGCTATAGGGAAATATTGGAAATTTAGTAGCTATCCCTATTCATAATCTAGGAAACTGCCTTAAATGTTTTTAAAAAAGAGCAGTCCTTCAGCACTAACTAACTATATATATAATATGAGCTTTCGTGGGCAAAACCCCATTTCCTCTTTTGCCCACAAAAGCTCACGATACTGCCACATATACTCGAACATAAGTCCTTTTGTTTATAAGCTGACCCCCCAAATGTACAGAGAAAAAATGGTAAAAAGTTACTGACCTATTTATAAGCCAACTCCATAGTACAGACTTCCAGTCCCAGCGCGTCAACTTCAGTGCTGGCTGAGGGTCTTGCAGGCTGCAGGCATGGAGCCTCTCAGCTCCCATTGGTTGCTGTACACTGTTCCCAGCCAATTGGAGCTGAGAGACTCCATGATGGCAGCCAGCAAGTCCCTCAGCTCCATTGCTTCCCGAGAGGCTGGAAAGACCCGTTCGTAAGCCGACCCCCGCTCTTCACAGCGGGCTTTTTTTCCAAAGAAGTCAGCTTATGTATGAGTATATTCGGTGCATATATATTTATATCTGTTAATCTCTAACGTGCTACAGGACTACTTGTTTTTTTTAAAGTTACAGACTAAAATGGCTACTCCTCTGAAAATGTTATGAATGAGTAATCCTTAAAATTAACAGGATGTAAAACTATGCAGGATACATCTATGTGAGGTGCAATGTTACATACAATATTCAGGTGTGAAATTGTTTTACAAATGCAACATGCACATATTTTATTGATGGATACGTGTGCATCTTGAATAGCAGGTAGTAATCGAGTGCTTTTTATGTCTAGGAGCTCCACTTGCCTTGAAAGTTTCTAAGCATCCAAAGGTCACCCTGAAGAGTTCTCCGTAGTAGGAAAAAAAGGTGGAGAAACATAAAATTAATTTCTTGCTCTGTTACCTCCTATTCCTTTGGTCAATTGGTGATTTTCAAAGTTAGCTCCATCTCTGCTTCATCTTAATTATACATCAAATGGGAGGCAAGGCTGCCTTTCACATTTATTCTTAGTTGATCTGTCTTCATTTAAAAAAAGGGGAGCGCGAAAGGCTTGCTTCGATGACCTGGTGCTTGTTTTAAATGTTTGCACATAAATACCCTGATCACAGATGTGGGAAGCACGACAAAGGAAAATCGGTGTCATAGGCCACGGCTGAGTGTTGATAAGGAAGGAACAGTCAGCATGGACACAGCTTTCTCTTTACTCTTCCTAGTGTTCCCTGTCCTCACCCAGTAGAGTTTAAAGGTCTACCGAAAATTAAAAGAATAATAATGAACTATGATTTTAAAAGCCAAATGCTTTTTTTGGGAAATAAACTGGGGCATCACAGCATCTTTCTAGGTGTGTGTCTTACTCTCCAAAATGTTTAAATGCATAATTAGACTACAAACATTCTCAGCGTCTATAACTTCTAAAAGGACTTGACGGATTTCAAGAACAGAAACTGAAGTCCACAAGATTAAAGTCTTCAGACAGTAAAGGGAAAGGTTCAGATCATTTTCTTTTACTGTGAAAGTCATTGTCAAGAGAATAGATTCCCAGGGTGCCTTTGTCTGTTCTCTTTACTGCTTCTCTTACAAGAATAGGGTGGAAGAATTTTAATGACATATAGATTCTCTGAAGAATATCAGTGCTTGGCACAACCTTGATCTGTTCAACATGCTTCCGCATGATTGGCTGCCCATTCCACTTCTCCCCCTTTTTTTAGCCTCACTCACCTGTGAGGAAGGATGGAAAGGTCAACCAATGAAAGTACAAAATATTGAAAAGATCAAAGTTAATGTCGTGTTAATATTTTATAGAGTACATTAGATATTGGCGTTTTCTATCATTGTATCTATTGTTATAATCAGACCACTGTTAGAAAAAAATGATCTCTATATAGACTTGAGATTATAGACCCACAATGCTAACTGTGTGGACAAAATCATGAGAAATTTGCCTATAATATCTTTTCAGCAGGCAGTTGCTAAAGTAATAGAGTAACAAGATCATACTCATTTTGCTTCAAAACCATCTTGTGATACGAGAGAAGATGCTGCTGAAATATAACCTTGTCAAAAAGAAGCTTAAGGGATGTACTGAATTTCAGCTACCCACTAAAATGCAGTTTTACCTAAAAAACAGCTATGGAAAAAACAGCACCTTTTTTTTATTAAGAAGAGCTTCTTCCTGTACTTATTCAGAGTTTAGTTAGCTTCACTGAACAGAATTCTGGATTTTATCATTTAAAAATAAAGGACAGCATGAAAGGTGACCAGGAACCAGAATATCCACAATGGAGGCTGGCCAACCCTAAATCTGGAGTTGTTCTATAGCACTGTAATCAGGGTTGTGTTGGTGTTTCCATTTGACAAATCTGGATCTCGATGTTACTATCTTGGCTGTTTTAAACTACAAGGGGATTAAGCTGACATTACTTAAATATCTGATTGTACCTCCTGAAAAATAGGAAAAACAATAAGGCTTTGTCTACATTGGCACGATCTTGCGCAAAAGCAGTTGCTTTTGCGCAAAAACTTGCTGCCTGTCTACATTGGCCACAAGTTCTTGCGCAAGAATGCTGATGTTCTAATGTATGAAATCAGTGTTTCTTGCGCAAGAACTATGATGCTCCTGCTCAGGAATAAGCCCTCTTGCGCAACTGTTTTTGCGCAAGAGGCCAGTGTAGACAGGCAACATGAATTTCTTGCGCAAAGAAAGCCCAATGGTTAAAATGGCCATCAGAGCTTTCTTGCGCAAGAGAACGTCTACACTGGTATGGATGCTCTTGCACAAAAGCACATCTCTTGCGCAAAGGCACAAGCCAGTAGACGCTCTCTTCTGGAAGAGTTTTTGCACAAGTGTAGACGTAGCCTGACTGTTTAACTGTTGTCGTATGCGTCCTCCATTTGTTGTATCCACTTTTTTTTTCCTCATTGTGTGTTTTTGGTAAGATGGTACTATAGCAGCATTAAATAATAGTAACAGTAATAAAAATGCTATTTAGTGAATATTGTACTTAGCTAGTGCCCCAAATTTCTCATATCCTGTTTTTATTAGTGAAGGGGTCAGGAGGCAGCCAGGGTCAGATTACCAGGAGATCGGAGTCAGCAAGGGAAGCAGCCCTAAGCAGGGGAAACTCAGTTGTACAGGCAACTTCCTGTTCTTATGCTTGGTTTTATATATAGGCAGGGAGACAGTCATACTCCCACAGTTTTGCCAGTCAGAGCCCTGGATGCAGTCCTCAGTATGCCAGTGTTTGGGACCCCTGGTTCCTCTCTTAGGCACGCTGTCTGGGCAGCGTGGGACCAGGCTTTTCAGGATGATTTTTAGGGAATGTTTATATAAGATTGGGGCCATGTACATTTTTGCTAGTTCCAAGCTGCGCTCCTCAGGAGCGTACCCTCCTCGTTGCCATGATACCAGAGTCTGCCACGTTTGTGCTTAAAATCCGGGATCTCGTGGACCACGTATTCCTCATGGCCCTGTACCTGGAATAGTGGGGGAATGTGGCTGGATCGTCCATGTAAGGTTTCAGAAGTGACACACAAAACACTGTGTGTTTGAGGCATGGATTACCTTCTGACTTGTCTGTAAACCATCATGCATACTAGTAGCCCTCTGTAAAACTAAAATAATTAACAGCCGCAGTATAGGTTACCTCAAAAAAATTAGCATCTAAAGATTGATTCTGCAAACACTTTCTTCTGGGAAATACAGTAAAACCTGTGTTATCCAGCACACTCGGGGATTAGGGCATTCTGGTTATTTAAAAATTCCCATTATCTAAGGGTCCCATCAACCTAGGAAAAACCAATGGACAATAATAGTAAAACTCAAGTTTTTAATATTTGGTAGTTTTGTAGTGTGAGGCAGTTGGTATCACATTTCTATTTTGAGTTAAAGATGATTAGTACTTAAATAAAAAAACTGTTAAGCCAATCATGGTAAACCAAGGCCTATGCGCCTGAAGATGTGACAGTATTGTGGCTGGGGGCAAAGCTGGTTAACAAAGTTTTCTGGTTAACAGAGTGCCAGATGACAAAAGGTTTCACTGTAGTGATTACTTACGGGAGTAGCTCTGCTGAAGTCAAATAGAGCTACTAATGATGTTAAGAACTATACATGGTAGTAAATATTTGCAGTATCTTTCCCAATATCTTTCCCTGTCTTTGTTGTTAGACAGGTAACAAAAAATTAAATATAAAATAAAAAAATAGGGGACATTGAACGTAGTAGGTAAGGGAGAATGAAAAACAGGAAGGCTATGTCTAGACTGCAAGTCTCTTTTGAAAGAGGCTTTTTCGAAAGAGACTTTTGAAAAAGTCTCTTAAAAAAAGAGCATCTAGACTACAATCAATACTTTCGAAAAGCAAGCCACTTTTTCGAACGAGAGCACCCAGGCAGTCTGGATGCTCTCTTTCAAAAAAGCAGTCTGCATTACATAGCGCCTTTTTTCGAAAGAGCACTTTTCTTTATTCTTCGTAAAATGAGGCATTATTCTTCGTAAAATGAGGTTTTCCGCGGTCGAAAAAACTACCACGTTCTTTTGATTTTTCTTTCGAAACAACGTGGCAGCAGTCTAGATGCAGGGGAAGTTTTTTAGAAAAAAGGCTACTTTTTTCAAAAAAAACCCCTGTAGTCTAGACACACCTGAAGGGACTGCAGCTGTTGGGAGACCATCTTTCTACAAGGAAAGCAGATGGCATAAGCAGTTTGAGCTGTTCATACATTATTTGTTTATGGCAGGGATTTGTTTTATTTTACTGCTCCTAGTGCTTGTTCCCCATATTGAAATCTTAATTCCTTTGGTGACACACCACCAAGGCACAGTGGAGATGATGATTAATGTTTTCAGGAGCATCTTATCTCTTCCTGATATTGAGATAATACTGTAATTACTGTGGGTAATCATTATAACCAACTTTTACCTATCGCCTTTATGGGATACACACTTCTGTGCTTGTGTGTGAAAGTCTCCAAGTTGCACGCAATCTCATTCACAGCAGGATAATAATTCTCAGTAATTTTAAATGAGAGCCTGCATAGCAAGTATCTCATATAAATGATGAGAAAAATCTGTTTTTAAGGGCTCAAAATTCTATTTTTTAACAAGCTTTCTTGATAAGACTGTTAGCAGCTGCAGCTGTGCTGTTGAAGTGTAGATGCTTCCTACATTGACAGAAGGTGTTTTTCCATTGATTTAAGTAATTCATTGATCTGATGTGTGGTGGCTGGGTCAAAGGAAGAATCCTTCCACCAGCCTAGCTGTGTCTACACCAGAGGTTAGGTCAATCTAACTGTTGTGTTCAGGTTGCAAAATATATCATAAGAATGTTGGGAATAATTCTTGGACACACTGGGTGCAGGTGAAAACAAGCAGAGGATTTATTGAACACACAGCGCTGGTGGAGTGCGGACCAGGGGATTAGCCCAGAGAGCACTAACTTAACCAAACCATACATTAGATTATATAGATAGCAGATGGACGGAGGAGAAGTGATATGATAGGTCTAGCAGCGGAAGTGAGATATGCATATAAGCCCGTGGTCCCCAACACGGTGCCCGCGGGCGCCATGGCGCCCGCGGGAGCATTTCTCTGCGCCCGCCAAGTGCTCAGGGCTGGCCTGGCCCCGGGCACGTGGCGCATGCGCGGTGCCGGAGCCGGCCCCGGGCGCGTGGCGCATGGTGAGCGCCGGCCCCGGGGGCGCCGCGGATTCACCCCCCGCGGCGCATGGGGGGGAGAGAGCGCCAGTGCCGGCCCCGGGCGCGCGGCACTTGGGGGGAGGGAGGGGGAGGAAGCGCCAGCGCCGGCTCCGGGCGCGCGGCGCTTGGGGACAGAGCGCTAGCGCCGGCCCGGGCGCGCGGCACTTGGGGGAGGGGCGGGGCGGGGGAGAGCGCCAGCGCCGGCCCCGGGCGCGCGGCGCTTGAGGGGAGAGCGCTGGCCCCCAGAATGCGGCTATGGGGGGGCCCCGCCCCCCCGGGCGCCCGGTGGGCAAACGGCCACGCCCCCTGGCGCCCGGCAACCCCTAATGGTTGGGGACCACTGATATAAGCCAATGGTCTACGACAGTTACACAGCATCCCCGCCCATTGCCAATTCAACATGTTATCACTAATACAGGTCATTATTCCTAACAAGCTAAATAAGCCAACATAAACAAAGGCATGTTGATGGTCATTTTTTCGACCGGATATAGAATGTATCTCCTGCGGGGGTGGTATTGCCTTGGCGCGATCTTTGGGATCCAAGCTTATTTGCTAGAAACAAAGCAGACAATGAAAAACAATCCCGTGCGGTTGTTTGGTACCGGCCTTATCAAAGTGAGGCCCTTTTGGAATGTGGTTGCCAGGGGAACCAGGGTCAAAGTAACTGCTGTCTGTGTGCTGCCCAGGCTTGGCATAGTACTTTCAGATTTGAGTCTGTCAGTTCTCAGCAAGATACCTTGGACTGCCTCAGTTTACCCTACAAGAACATAAGAAGGTTTACAGGAGCGGTCGACAAAGGCTTCCCTTGTCAACTGATCCGCGTCGTGACTTGCGCTGTGCCGACAATCAGCTGAGCCGGCATAGTGCAGCAGCCATTTTTATTTTAATGAAGCCCAGAATATTTAAATCCCCGCTACATTGACTATGTCAGGTAGCCTGTTTTACATGCCTCGGTCGGCAGAGGCATGTAGTCTAGATGTACCCTGAGTGACCTACCTAGGCCAAACTAAGTTTTAGGTGTACACTGGGCCATACTGACTCTCTAGGTAGATATAAACTTAGTGCTCAGAGAGAAAATGAAAATTAATGCAAGTTCCTTAAAAAATTGAAATGTAAGAGGAATAATGTGGTTTCGTTTACACTTGAAACCCCTGAGGACATTTGAAAGGAAAAAGTACTTTACTTTTCTTAGGGTCTTGGCTTTTGGTAAAGATGCATCATGGCATCTAGATATTAGTAAATCTGAGAGTAAGTACTACAGTGAGTAGTATGTGATAGCAGGAGTAGCCTCTACCAAATCAGTGAACATTGCCTTAGCAATATAATGGCCCTTTGTATCTCTATAGCATCTTCCATCAGATCTCAAAGCCACGGCTAAAGGTCTTTGGAAGGTGGGGGGAAACATAAGAAAACCTTTATGGAAAAGTTCAGAATTCTCACTTTGTGCAGCTTTCCTTTCTTTGTCTCCCAGTCACCCAATTGGCTCTGCTAGTGTTTATTCTGTGAAGTGATAAAATTATAAATTATTTTTATTTTCTTTCCAAAGGGTTTAAAATGTTAATTGTGGCTGGAATAATAGAATCCTAGAACTGGACGGGCCCTCGAGAGGTCATCACGTCTAGTCCTCTGCCCTCACCGCAGGACCCAGTACTGTCTAGATCAGGGCTACTCAACTTTGGATGCCCCGGGAGCCACAGTGAATCTCACAGCACATGCTGAGGGCCGCATCTTAAGAGTTGTTGCATAAATATGCAAATATATATTCAAATAGCTTCCTTCACACAATGCCCCGGCACTCACGGTATCTTCTCCCTTGGGGCAAGAAACGCTGACACCCTGTACCTGCCTGTTCCAGCCAGACCATCCATTTGTGTCTTTCAGTGCTCACCCGCCTGGGAGACACCTTGCATTTGTGGAGTGTGTTCCCAGTGGAGGCCATTTTCAAAGGATCCCACCCGTGGGACACATGTTGAGCCCCATGTAAAACCAAACCGCACTATGGGCCACAAACAAACGGGATCCATGTGGCCCATGTGTTGAGTAGCCCTGTCTATCTAACCTGCTTTTAAATATCTCCAGAGATGGAGATTCCACAGCCTCCCTAGGCAACTTATTCCAGTGTTTAACCACCCTAATAATTGGGAAGTTTTCCCTCATGTCCAACCTAAACCTCCCTTGCTGCAGTTCAAGCCCATTGCTTCTTGTCCTGTCGTCAGAAGCCAAGGAGAACAATTTTTCTCCCTCCTCCTTGTAACACCCTTTTTGATACCTGAAAACCGTTATTATGTCCCCTCTCAGTCTTCTCCTTTCCAAACTAAACAAGCCCAGTTCTTTCAGTCTCCCTTCATAGGTCATGTTCTCTAGACCTATGAATATTTAATCATTCTTGTTGCTTTTCTCCAGACCTTCTCTAAATCTTTCTTGAAATGTGGTTCCCAGAACTGGAGACAATACTCCAACTGAGGCCTAATCAGCACAGAGAACGGAAGAATGACTTTGTGTCTTGCTCAACATTCTTGTTAATGCATCCCAGAATCACGTTTGCTTTTTTTGCAACAGCATCACACTGTTGACTCATATTTAGCTTGTGGTCCACTATGACCCCTAGATCCATTTCTGCAGTACTTCTTCTTAGACAGTCATTTCCCATTCTGTACGTGTGAAATGGATTGTTTCTTCCTAAGTGGAGTACTTTGCATTTGTCCTTATTAAACTTCATCCTCTTTACCTGAGACCATTTCTCCAGTTTGTCCAGATCATTTTATTCAAAATGGACTTGCAATTCCTCCCAAGGTATCATCTGTAAACTTAAAAAGCGTACTTTCTATGCCATGATCTAAATTGTTGATGAAGATATTGGACTGAACTGGTCTCAAAACAGACCCCTGTGGAACCCCACTTGTTATGCCTTTCCAGCATGACTGTGAACCATTAATAACTACTCTCTGGGATGATTATCTAGCCTGTTATGCATCTACCTTTATAATAGCCCCATCTAGGTTGTATTTCCCTAGTGAATTGATAAGAAGGTAATGTGAGACAATATCAAATGCTTTACTAAAGTCTAGGTATACCACATCCACTGCTTCTCCCTTATCCACAAGGCTTGATATCCTATCAACAAAAGCTATCAGATTAGTTTGTCATGATTTGTTCTTTACAAATCCATGCTGGCTATTACCTATAACCGTATTATTTTCCAGATGTTTGCAGATGAATTTCTTAATTACTTGCTCCTTTATCTTCTCGGAACAGTGTAGTTTCCTGGATTGTTTTTATTTCCCTTTTTGTAGATGAACACTATATTTACCTTTTTCCAGTCTTCTGGAATTTCTCCCAATTTCCATGACTTTTCAAAGATGAAAGCTAAAGGCTCAAATACCTTGCCTATCAGCTCCTTGAGTATTCATCAGGCCCTGATGCATTTCATCAGGCCCCGGTGACTTGAAGACATCTAACTTTCCCAAGTAATTTTTAACTTGTTCTTTTTTTATTTTAACTTCAAAACCTAATTTTGAAATCACTATGTAGACAGTACTTGGTCCTGCTGTGAGGGCAGGGGACTGGACTTGATGACCTTTCGAGGTCCCTTCCAGTTCTAGAATTCTATGATTCTATGAAGATTTATCATATAGGAAAAGGAAATCAGAAGTATGTACAGACTTAAAGCAGATAAACACATATACAGACAAAGGAGTTCAAATTACATGTTTTTAAGAAAGCAAAAGAAGGTTCTATAATAATAAAGTGCAAACACTTACATTTTAAACCCATTTTTCCACTTTCCCATCACTTTTTGAAATGTTTTTGTAACTATAGAGAATGTTCCTGCTCCTGCCATAAAAGCATTTTGAGTCTTCCACAAAAGCTGCAGAAATGAAGAATAGTGTCACAACAAATGTGGAAGGCAAGTGCTGCAGAGCAATTTATCATAAAGCCATGTGTCTTCCTGCACGTTTATATATTTATGGCCTGGAATTCTTCTCCAGTGTGAAGTTTTTTTTTTCCAGTGTGGGAATAGTTTTCTTTAGGCAGATTCATTGTTATCATGGAGTGAAATTTGAATATACACGACGGGCTCATGTAATATGTAAGGGCAGGATTTATCAAAATGATGGAACTAAGAGCAGTGATATCTCTTGGGCTATGTCTACATTGCATGGTTATTTTGAAATAACTCACATTATTTCAAAATAACAGAGTGTGCGTCTACACTGCAAACCCATTATTTCAAAATAATTTTGAAATAATGGGCTTTTTATTCCAACTTCACAAGGAGGAAGGGAAGTCGAAGGAAGAGTGTTCTTCCTTGACTTCCTGGTGTGTAGACAGCGCCTAAAGCCAAGTTAAGCTACTTCAAATTCACTACGCAATTTACATAGCTGAAGTTGCGTAGCCTAATTTGACTTTAGCACACAGTGTAGACATATCCTTAATGGCTCTTTTCTCCTTTTTGTAGCTTTACTCAGTTGAATTGTTTAAGAGTAGTTCTGCTTCTGCGTCAGCATCTTACAAAAGGCTGGTTTCATAGACTTAGACACAGAAATAAATACATTTTACACCTGTAATATGAGCTATGGCTGTTAATTTGTAGCTGTAGCCATTTAATAGATTTTAATTACTCCAACATTATAATAGACTTTAATAGATGTTAATAGACATTAATAGCCTGTGTTTGACTGGTTGGATGGTAAATGCTCTATTGGTTTCTTCAGCTTTCCTGAGAGAAAAATCTTACTGAAAAAGTTATGAATTGAGGACTGAGCTCCGTGCACAAACTGAATTCCCATTGATGTCAATAAGACCTGTTGCATGCCTGTATGGGGAATCTAATGCACAGCATTAGCACACCAGCTACTCTGCAGTAAAATAATCTACACTAATCCCTTTTGTGAACAATTGTGCTGCACACTAGACTTGAGCAATTTAAGGTGAAATACACAAAGGCTCTTTTACTGAGCGGTAAGGGTGTCCACATGGGGAGTTCTTGCCTACTAGTTAGTGTGCATTAAATTTGCTCCCTACCTTATTGTGCACTAACTTCTCTTTTGTGGATTAACTGAGGGTACGTCTCCACTACGGGACAAAGTTGAATTAAGATAAGCAACTTCAGCTACGTTAATTGCATAGCTGATTTTGAAGTACCTTAACTTGGAGTTTGGTGCTATCAACGCTGCAGAAAGTCAAAGGGAGAACACTCCTTCTTCGACTTCTGTTACTCCACGTGGAAGGCAGGACTACTGACATCAACCGGAGCACCCCTCTCAGTTCCAATTAGTGTGTCTTCACTCGACTAGCTAATTAGAACCCTGGAGGATCGACAGTGGCAGCTTTGATCTTCCTCCGTAGTGTAGATGCACCTGAGTTATTCTTCCCATAGCGGGCAGGGGTATAAAAAAGTTGTCTCCGTATTCAGAATAGATTGTGATGGGGGGAACATTTAAAGGAAAAATTTGCTTGGTAGAACCGTTGCTTCCATAATATGTTATAAACACTTTTAGAAGTGGTCTTTTCACCCTTTGTCTTGTCTGCTTAAACATCAATCTCTTCAGGTTTCGTCCTATCTATGTTTACAGCGAATAGCACAGTAGGGGCCTGATCCTAATGAGGCCTTTCCATCCATGTAGATCAGCTAGTATGGCTTGGATGGTAGCCGTCTTGCTTTAAAATTCATAGATCATAGACCTTTGCTATGCTTTTGGCCTGCAACTGTAGCCAACAGGGCCTTGGTCTGCTGCCTTATTAGAGGTACCATTGCATTTGAGACATTATCCTGTGGTTAGTTCGATGGCTTTCCAGGTGGAAGTTAAAGAAGAAAGATTGCATGGAACTCTTTCAGAACACTCCTTTCATGGCCCTTTTTTTCCTCATCTCCCAGTAGCATCTTTCATAGTTTCTCCCATGCTGTGACTTATGGCTAAACAGCCAGTGTGATTCTGTGAGCCTTGAATTCTTCCTCTCCTTCTTTAAAACCTTCTTCTAAAGTCACCATCTCTCGCCACCCAACGAGCAACGAGCTGCTGATTACTTTTAAATTGTATTGAAAAAATGTAATTACATGAAAAAATTCCAATCAAGCAAGCAAAGTTAGAGACTAATCTTCATACATGTTCTGCAATCCAAGCAACTCCAAAACCTAATTCAGTGTACAGTAGACTTCTGATAATCCAGCACCTTTTGGATTTAGGTGGTGCCGGATTGATTTGCCGGAGAATCGGGAGGTCCGGTACAGCTGCATGGCTTAACAGCTGGCCAGGACACAATCTCCCTCCCTCTCCCTTCCCTTTTCCTCCTCTCCTCTCCTCAGTGCTGTAACCTGATCCTCCTCCGCCACCCCTCTCCTTTCCCCTTCCCTGAAGCAAAATGCTCTTCTCCATACTGTAACAGGATCCCACTCCTCCCCCCCCTCCAACCTTATGCTCTGTCTGGTTACAGCCAGCACCTGTGCTGAGTGGCAGGCTTTTTAATCAGCTGGTCAGGAGCTTTTGGCATTTTGATGCCAGAGTATCGGGAGTGCCAAACAGTTGCATGCCGGACTATCGGAGTTTTACTGTATTTCTTCTTCTTCACCTTCATCCCTCTTGCCCTGCTATCTTTGTTGGCGTCTCAAGCTTGCTTATATTGTCAGCTCTTGGCAGCAGGGCTTGTTTGAAAATCAGTTTGGTACAGGAGACCCCGTGTTCAGTTTCTGACTCTGCTGTTGAATTACTCGATGACCTTCAACAATCATTCCAGCTTTCCTTAGCTATTGCACCCAGCTATAAAAAGAGATTTTTGGCTTGTCTTGTAAAGTGTTTTGAAATCTACAACTATGTAACTTCTGTCAAGTGCAGGAAGGAAGGGGAGAATACACAACAAAGTTTGCTCTGTCTTTTCTGGCCTTCCATTGATTCAAAACCATGAATTTAGAATTGCTTTCTTTTTTAGTTTGTTTCCATACCAGCCCAGAGAGAGCCGTATATCCTTAACATTTCAATAAAAACATATCTTCAACCTCTATTATAACATTTTGTTCCCCTTTTCAAGACACAAAAGCATACAGTTTAGTGTATCTTGTAAATCTCACCCATTTTGTTATTGTGCAAATTTTACACTATGATGAGTAAGGTTACGTTTTTGTCACATTAATTTTAGTAAAAGTCAGAGACAGGTCATGGGTAATAAACAAAAAATCACAGATGTCCATGACCTGTTCCTGACTTTTGCTAAAGGTAACTGACCAAATGGAGATGATGCAGGTGTGGGGGATGAGAAGCCGTGCTATGGGAGAAAAGCGGAGGGATCTAGCACCCACCACTGCTGTTGCTGGCAGCTCCCGGTTCCTCCTGCCACCTGGAGCAGCTTGGAGCTCTGCGGCTAGTGGTTGCATCCTAGAATCCATGACTTCCATGACAGGATCTTCGCCTTAGTGGGCTAAGATTAGTGAGTACACATTCAGTGCTATCTGTACGCACTCAAAATCAGCTTTGAACATTCTATAAAAACTTCCCTTGAAATTGAAATCAGCTCTGAGAGAAAGCTTTCTACAGCTTTGTAAGCATGACATTGAAAATATGAACCTGTTCCTCTTCTCATACCCAAAGGCGCATAACTACCGTAACACCATTACATAAGAACATAAGAACAGCCGTACTGGGTCAGACCAAAGGTCCATCTATCCCAGTATCCTGTCTACCGACAGTGGCCAGCACCAGGTGCCCCAGAGAGGGTGGACCAAAGACAATGATCAAGCGATTTGTCTCCTGCCATCCTTCTCCAGCCTCTGTCAGATAGAGGCCAAGGACACCATTTTATCCCCTGGCTAATAGCCTTTTATGGACCTAACCTCCATGAAATTATCTAGCTTCTCTTTAAACTCTATTATAGTCCTAGCCTTCACAGCCTCCTCTGGCAAGGAGTTCCACAGGTTGACTACACGCTGTGTGAAGAAGAACTTTCTTTTATTAGTTTTAAACCTGCTCCCCATTAACTTCATTTGGTGTCCTCTAGTTCTTCTTGATTCCAGTGGAGTTAGTAGGAACACACACTTGTGTAACAGAGTGGATCTGGCTCCATATTCACTGCTTTCCTAAAGATCTTAAGGAATTCTAACAGATGTAAGAGAAATAGAATAGAAAACAGTACATTACATTTTGCTCTATGGGAGATTATAAAATATTCAATGTCCACTTGCAGTGAAGAATTTCTGTAAAGGTTGATCCTTAAATAAATAAATAACATTTCTCCCACTGAAGAATTGTACTGAAACAGCCAAGTCCCTTTTAAAATTTTGTCCGGACACCATTGAAAACACTGTTTTCTTGTCTTTTTACTGAGAAACAGCAAGATTTTTACACCACAAGCCAAGATAAGCCTTGGAGTTCAAGGGTACAACTCTTATTTTCACTTACCAAAAATCAAGACCTTCAGAAGGGCAAGAAAAATGTTTGAAGCCAGGAAATGTGGTTAATAGGAGGGTGGTGAGAGTGGTTACACCATTTCTTTTCAAATAATTCCTCTCTAATTGGTAACCCAAAGTAATGGGTAAGTGAATATATTTCACAGCAGCAGCTGTTGGATGTTCAATGACTGGAAAACACAGTAATGGTTAAGTGTGTGGAGTACTCATCCCATCAGCAAGAGTAAGTTAATCATATACAATTCATTGAACAGTAGAGTTGCATTTGCAGAGCAGTGGGCTGCCTTCTAATTGTTGTAGGTCTGTTTCAATATCTTGCAGTATCTTTTGTCTCAGCTGTAGCAGTTTTGGTTGCATCCCTAGAACTGTCAGTCTTCCTTAGTTTAGCAAAGGCCTGACAATTCCTCTCTCACAATGCAGTTTAAATTGGACCAGATGCTGCATCAATAGAACAGTCTGCCCATCTTGGAGGCATTAAGCCCAAAATTATTTAGAAAATTGAAGCCTTTAACATACTCTGGATTAATGTGATTAAGTAGAGCTTGCTTTAATTCACAGCCATCTAGTCCTTTATTAATAGCCTTCTCATCAACGGGAGCCGCACATATGGGTACAAGATGACTATAAGTTTAAATTGATTGCTCTAAGCCTGTAAGAAAAGCATTTAATGTTTCAATAACAACTGATGTAAGACTTCACTGCGGGGCATTTCAGATAGATTTGGACCTGCTTATAGACTCAGTATTTATTAACATCTCTTAATTTTTTTATGTAAACTTAATAAATGATAGTCTTCTTTTCCCAAGGTCTGCATTTGATTTACATCACCCTTTTAGTAATAAAGGAAATAGTCTCTCTCCTATGAATTATAACAGCTGGTGCAGAGCCTAGTGAAGTGATCCTTCAGGCTTATGAAAAGGTAAAACTCAGAGGGGCTTCATTTTTTTTAATATAGACAAGTAATTGTGATCTTACAACCATTATGAGTATTATAAATAGCTCTGTTTTGGTTGTGTTATAGCAGTAATACATATTTTTAATAATTGAGTGTCATGTCCCAATAATAATAAAATATGTATAAAGCCCCTTGCCAGCAAGGGTACATCAGCGACATATTATAAACCCCATTTTTCACAGATGTGTAATTAGGCCATTATGCATTGCTCATCTCAGTCCGTGTGTGTGTGTGTGTGCGTGTGTGTGTGTGTGTGTGTGTGAGAAAATTCGGTGTGGACATTTTTGTGAAAAAACAAAACCATTAAAAACTCAAAGTTGCTCTTTTAAGCAAATGAAATCTTTGCTCTCTGAACTGGAGATTAGCAGGTGGGAGTTTCTAATGCTGTGTGAATGAGGTGAGTGGTATTCCTCTGAGAAGCACAGTGATACTGGCAAATTCATTTTCCACTGCTCACCAGACTGCCAACTGGAATGCCACAATGTCTGGGGCACAGCAACATAGCCTGGGTTTGAACAGATGACCTGTTCTAAAGCTAAAACTTATATCTGGTTTCTTCCAAATATCCTCTCAGTTGCTGATTTTAGGATCCACGAAGTGGTGCAACACCTCCCTGTAGCATGGCTGATTCACCCACTTCTCCTCCCCCTGCTCTCAGAATGGGGAGGAAGTCGGGGAAGGTGAGGCGAAGGTTCTCTGTAATCCCTCTTTGCAGCACTGAGGGTCAGATTTCCAAATTATTTAGGAAGCTGAAGATACCTAAATGGTATTTACAAAACAAACTAAACAGGTTCAGTACCTAATCCTCATTGGAGTAAATAGGATCCAGGCACCTGTCCCACTGAGAAGTCTTTGATATTCTCACTAGGTACTTATCTGCATCTTTAATCCTGCATCCACCCAGGGACTTGAGGTACAATGCTCATCACTGCAACACTTCTCTCTTAGGCACCTGGAAAAGTCACTGGGACAGCCCTGGGTCAGGGGCCTAAGCTCCGTAGACAGTGGATGGTGAGAAAGAGGCACCTTAGAATGTGAACAGCAAAGCTCAGGACCCCAAGTGGGTAGCTGCTTAAGCTAGCCAATGGGAGATAGCAGTGAGCAGCATGTCCTAAGCCCTCCCCTGTATTTGAGGCAGGTGCTCAAGTCCAGGCTGCAGTGAGGCAGATTCTCTTAGTAAATCATGCCTGAGGGAAGATAGATGCTCCTCCCTCTAATTGGCATCTAGGGCCAATCCAGTACTGGTTGGACCTCCCTGGACTGACACCCCCAGGACCTGACTGGTCCCGGATGAAGGATTTTGCCTGATCAGTTCATTTCTGGCTCCCCAGCTGCCGGTCCCATCCCCTGCCCTGCCACCCCACTGGGCTTCCCGGCTCCCCCAGCAACCCAGCTGGGTCTCACGCCAGCCTTCCTGTACCTCCCCCCTGCAGTTCCCTCCCAGCCCAGCAGAGCTGCGCCCTCCCCCGTGAACCCAGCTGGGTCAGGTCACCCCCTGCATTGTGCCGAGCTCCCGGACCTTCCCACCCCTTGCAGGCCTCCAGGACTCTGTGATCCTGCAACATCAGAGGTCCTGCCAGAGCACAGATGTGGCTGGACCAGAGAGTTCCAGTTTACAGAGATGCAGCCTGTAGGAGTGCCAAGAGGCCACCTAGCTCCTACAACAGCTCTGGAGGGGGAGGGAAGAAGAAACTGTCTGACCTTCCTTCTAGCCCATTAGTTCAGTGGTTAGAGCACACCCATGGCATATGGGAGATCTCTGGTCCAAGTTCCCCCATGCCCAATGGAGCTGAAGGGATTTGCACAGGGATTTGCTTCCTTGTACGTGAATGCTGACTGTTGGGCTATAGAGTCATTCCCACTCTTTCTCTGGCCCAGCTGTTGTTTAATTCGTCAATGAATTAAGTGTAACAACTTCAATAGGAGAGATTGAGAAAGACCAGCATTAGATTATCCCAAAGGCCAGTGGTTAGAACTGGCCTAACACAGACCTCTTTCCCCCCCACCCGGGATTGGGCTCAGCACACAATTAGGAAAGGACTGCCTTTCTCACCCTAGTTTTTGGATCACCCTGGGGCTTAGGCAACTGATAGGGACCTGGGAATCGTTTTATTGGCAAAAATGTAGGCAGTGAGGGAGTTCAGGCATCTACAGGGTTAGGAGGCAGCCAAGCAAGAATTTTGTGGATTACAATGGCAGATATACAGTCAGCTCACTGTTCTCTTTGGAGCTGTATAAAGTCTGATGTTACTACCCCGTCTAATCCCATTTTCAGATCCCTTTTACAGTTCTTAAAGCCTGACCACTGAAGTCGAAAGGAATTGTTCCATTGGCTTCAGTACATGCTGGATCCAACCTTTAGGTTGCAAATGTTTTCAGGCTCTTTGTGTGTGTTTGGCAGCATGTAGCAAAATGGAGACCTGACCCTGACTGAGGCGTCTCACGGCTATTGCAGGATCAATATATGATCACTTTTATGAATAGAAAAACTTGCAAGCTAAAAGATGGAAACGGCCTCTGTAAATAAGGGACATTAATCTATGTACTGCTATCTTGTTGTCATGATGTTCCAATATACGTATTTTATAATGCTGCAGTAACAGTGCAAAGAACAATGAAACCACTGTCCCTTCTCATACCTGAATATCATTTGCAGTTATTAGTGCAAAGTACACTAGCTATCGGCAATGCCGGGTTTTTTTCATAGTGACGACAATAGAAACTTGTAACAATATGCAGTGTGAAAGCAATATCTGACTCAGGTGCTCTGAGGGTATGTCTACACTACAAAGTTAATTTGAACTAACGGACGTTAGTTCGAATTAACTTTGATAGGCGCTACACTAGCGCTCCGCTAGTTCGAACTTAATTCGAACTAGTGGAGCGCTTAGTTCGAACTAGGTAAACCTCATTTTACGAGGACTAAGCCTAGTTCGAACTTACTAGTTCGAATTAAGGGGTGTGTATCCCCTTAATTCGAACTAGTGGGAGGCTAGCCCTCCCCAGCTTTCCCTGGTGGCCACTCTGGCCAACACCAGGGAAACTCTATTGCCCCCCTCCCGGCCCCCTTAAAGGGACATGGGCTGGCTACGGTGCCTGTGCCAGGTGCAAGCCTGCCAGCACCCAGCCAGCAGACCCTGCACCTGGCACGGCTCGAGCCAGCCACCCGATGCCCCCCAGCCCTCCCCCTCTTCCCGGGACCAGGCTGGCGGCTCCCGGGAGCTTGCCTAGGACCGCAAGAGGCGGGCACCCGCCTGGTCCAGTGCAGACATCGTGGACCTCACCCATGACCTCCGCACTAGGCACAGGAAAGCGGCCGTCTAGGGCAGGAGAGCTGCCAGCCTGGCCACCCAGGAGCAGGTTTGCATGAAAATCAAGGTGGTCCACTGAGACCCCCGACCCTGAGCCCTGAGTTTAGAATGGCCGTCCTGGGTCAGACCAAAGGTCCATCTAGCCCAGTAGCCTGTCTGCCGACACCGGCCAACCCTAGGGACCCTGGAGGGGATGGACCAAAGACAGTGACCAAGCCATTTGTCTCGTGCCATCCCTCTCCAGCCTTCCACAAACTTCGGGCAGGGACACCACTCCTACCCCCTGGCTAATACCACTCCATGGATCCAGCCTCCATGATTTGATCTCACTTCCCTTTAAACTCTGTTCTAGTTGTAGCCTTCACAGCCTCCTGCAGCAAGGAGTTCCACAGGTTGACTGTTTGCTTTGTGAAGAACAACTTTCTGTTGTTAGTTTGAAGCCTGCTACCCATTCATTTCCTTTGGTGTCCTCTAGTCCTTCTGTTATGGGAACTAATGAAGAACTTTTCTGTATGCACCCTCTTCACCCCACTCTTGCTTTTATAGACCTCTATCATATCCCCCCTCCATCTCCTCTTTTCTAAGCTGAAAAGTCCCAGTCTCTTTAGCCTCTCTTCATATGGGACCACTTCCAAACCCCTCATCACTGTAGTTGCCCTTCCCTCTCCCACCCTCTCTCTTCCCCTCTCCCACCTCCTTTTCCCAGTCTCCCCCAGTTTTGTTCAATAATGAGAGATTCTATTTTTGAACACACGTGTTCTTTATTTTGTACATCAGAAAGGGGGGCTAGGGAGGGGTAAGTGGAAGGAGGTGAGGGAGGAATGGGGTACGCGCCCCCGATGGGGAGGACTGGGCTGGCTCTGCGGGCTTCTGGGGGTGGAACCTCTCCTGCAGCCCCCCAATTATCCCCTCTCCCCAGATGTCAGCCTGCGGCAAGTGCAGCCGGTCTAATGGCCGAGTGCTGTGATGTGCCCAGTGTGGGTACTCCGGGCAATGCAAGCCAGGACTGCTTTGTAAGCGGGGCACCCCAGAGAACTGTCTGTCCGGGGTGGGGGTCGGGTCCCTTTAAGCACAGCCCTCGGCTAGCCTGAGACAGCAGTTCCACGCTCTAAGTCCTCATCTGATGCCCTGCTGGCACTGCTTCCGGCCATCCTTAACCCCGGTTCAGGGTCCACTCTGTGTGGACATGCTAGTTCGAATTAGCAAAACGCTAATTCGAACTAGTTTTTTAGTCTGGATGCGTTAGTTCGAATTAGCTTAGTTCGAATTAACTAATTCGAACTAAATTAGTTCGAATTAGTGCTGTAGTGTAGACGTACCCTGAGATACACAAAGGGGATTTAGGCTTGGTATTGTAATGTCTAACATTTTGGTCTTCTGTCAGCTAGTCTAATCCCTACGTAAATTTCCTATACAAGGGTATATCTACACAGCAGAGTTATTTTGGAATAATGGACATTATTTTGAAATAACTATGCGAGAGTCTACACAGCAAATCCATTATTTCAAAATAATTTTGAACTAATGGTCAGCTTATTCTGATTTCTGTAAATCTCATTCTACGAAGAATTATGCCTATTCCAAAATAGCTATTGCAAAATAAGGCGTGTGTAGACGCTCCACTTCTACTATTTTGAAATAGCCCTTCACCAGGGCCATTCTAAGTTATTTTTCCTGGGGCTCTAAATCGAGATAGCACATCTACATTAGGGAAGCCTGCCTCGGACTAATTTTGAGGCTGCCCTGCAGTATAGACCTGCTATTTCTAAATAAGCTATTTTGGAATAACTATTCCAGAATAGCTTATTCCGAAATAACTGTGCAGCGTAGACATAGCCATACATATTGGAAGAGCTAGGCACCTCAGAATGAAATCCAGAAAAGCCAGTGCACTGGGGCTACATCTATACTACAGGGTTTTTTGCAAAACCAGCCATATTTGCACAAAAACCCATGCAGCGTCCACACCTCAAGTGGGTTTTTGCGGCATAAGTATTCCTCTTTCTATGAGGAATAACTCGTTTTTGCGCAAGAGTTCTTGCACAAAAAGGTGTGTGGGGACAGGCAAAAAGAGCCAATCAAAAAAAGCACAGGTGCTCTGGTGGCTCTTCTGTGAAGAGCAATCAGAGCTTTCTTTTGAGAGAGCGTCCATGCAGTCTGGATGCGCTCTTGTGCAAGAAGCCTGCAGTATAGATGTAGCCTGAGTAGGGGACTGCCAAAGGGCTGTCTACACTACAAAAAAATTGCTGTCCCGGGCTGCGCCACTTCCTGCTGCTCCTATTGGCTAGACCGGCAATCTGCAGCCAATGGGAGCTGCGATCGCTGGTACCTGCAGCTGTGCAGGTAAATATAGCAGTGGCCCGCCATGGGCTAACCCTGGAAAACTGCTGCTGGGTTATTGCTGCCAAGCAACGCGTTAGCAGTCACCTGGCAGGCACAAGCCCTTTAAACAGAAGCATTTGAAAGGGTTTGTGCCTCTCTGGCAGCTCCCAGACAATGAGGTAGCAGTGGAGCTGGGAGCCCTTTCAGCTGCTTTGAGTTAAAGGGCTTGCGCTTTCCGGGCAGCTGCTAAGGCATGAGCCCTTTAAATAGCAGGAGTTGAAAGGGTTGGCAACTCCTGCCCCACCTCTAATGTGTTGCCTGGGAGCCACAGGGGATGCGTGAGCCTTTCAACTCCTGCTGTGTAAAGGCCCGCCCCTTCTGCCCAAGGCCCCGCCCCTTCCAGGGCATTCCGTGACCACTTTGAAAATATTTGAAGTGCCCCCCCTTCAGTATTATTGTCAATTCCTGATCTATGCTGCAGTCTGAATAACTCAGCATAGCTTTGCTACATGTGAAATAAAGGAACCCACAGGCATGAACTAGGTGGCTGGGTGTTTGGATCAAGTTGGTTTGCACATGCTCACGTCAAGATTTTTAGGTGGCGTGTCTTGCCAAACCACTTTTGGGCATAATTAAGGACTTCATTCCGCACTAACAAAGTTAACAGGAAAATACTGGTTCCATTTAAATTAGAATCATATCCAGTCATGTTGCTATATAAAGGGATTTTATATGGAATAGAAATGACTTCATTTGCATATAGCTGAATTTGGAATGATTTGATAGTCAAATGCAATGAATGTTCAGTAGATTTTAATAGGATGTAGAGACTTTCATAGGTCTGATGGGAAGTAAAACTGCAGCAAATGGAAGAAGGGGCCCTTTTTTGTCTCTGAGTGGTACAGTAAACAGAAAACTGTTTACTGAAGGAGACTTTAATTAATTCCCTGTATGACCAAAACCCGAGCTGGTCTCTTACAACATAATTAATCATCAGTAATAATTCATTATGTATCTTGCTGGGGTTAAACATGGACACAGTACTTCATTAAAAATGGGGTGAGAATTAATAATGTCGAAAAGATTTACCACACAAAAGTTAAATATCTGGAAAGATTTATTAATGGGCTAAAATTGATCTACTCATCTTTTATCTTTCAAACTTGAGTTTGAATCTGGGTCAGGCAGCTGTACAAATACACTGGCTGGTGTTTGATCAGTTCCCTCTGGTCTCTGCAGAACCTATGAAACTAGTCTGGCATATTTTGGAGTGTATTCTTAAAAGTCATGGACAAGAAGTTATTATGTATAGCCTGAGATCCTTCCTGAAGGTAGACTATAGCCAACCCACGTGGCTGTGCAAAGGGGACCCAGGCCTCTTTGGTGTGACACACTGTCTACCTCTCGTGGTGGTTAGACCCGCTAGAGATTGACGAGTCTGCTACAGCCTTGGCCAAGAGAAGTTTTTTTTTGCTCCGGCAATAGAGGCTCATGCATTAAGCTCCAGAAGTCCCAGGTTTGATCCCTGCTTCTGATGGAAATATTTACCTCTTTGACACTGGTAATTTGTGGCCTAGTGTGAGAAAGTACTTTTATTTTTGTTTTTGTTTTTGTAAGCTGCCTTGAATATTTTAAATAGAAAGGCAGGGTAAAAATATTTAAATAAATAAATAATAAATAAAATGACCAGGGTCTTTTAGTATTACACAAAGGCAAAGGGAAACAAGGAGCATCACTTTAGTTACTCTTCTGTGCAGGGACCATGCAAGTGGCAGCGGGGGGCGGAGGTTAAATTATGGTCCTAGGTTTAACTCAGCATTGGAGAAGCTGTACTAGCTTGTAGCTTCTTTAGGACATAAACTTTCTCTTTGTGCATGTTTGTACAGTGCCTTGCATAGTGAGGCCCTGATCCTGATGGGGAATCTGGGAACTACTTTGCTATAAATATCTAATAGTACTGGAGCTGGTGAGGCTAGAAAGGAAGTACATGTTGCATCCTCTCTAAATGTGGTGAGTCATTTCTCCAATATACTTCCAAAGCTTGGGCCCTCTACATCCCTTGCCTTCTTCCTTAGCTTCCCTCCTTCCTCGTTTCAATGACCCTTCCAGGCATGTTTCATTCGTAATGTATCCTGTATATTTTATCTTTGGCTTTTTCTTGCCTTATGTGTTTTTTTTAATACTTAAATTGACTAAATGACTTGCCTTACTGCTTCTTTAATGATCCATCATATTCATTGCTTTAAAGCTATAAGGACAACCCCGCTGTTTTGTCAACCCACACACAGCTAAATGCCTAACTGCATGAAGTTTTTGCTTTTGATTTGAAGTTTTCATATTCCCTAATGTTTAAAGTACCTTTTATGTTTCTTTTCTCCTTAAAAGTACTACTTTAGCAGGTCCCACAACTCAGTTAGTACATGAGTCTGAAAATATGGAACTTTGACCAGGGGTTGGGGTAGATGTCATACATCATGCCATGACAGAGGCATTTACATGGCCCTACATTAAAAAAGTGGAGGTGTAGTTACATGAATGTGGCGCTGAAGAGGTTAAATGATCTTCCATTTATTTTGATTTAAGGAACCCAAAGCAGTCTCTGCACATCAAAGAGACCTCATTTTTAAGAACTAGCCAACTAGCCCGTCATAAGACGGGATTTTCAGGTCTCTCCTCCACTTCGATCTTCTCTCCTGAGCCTCCGGCCTCTCACTCTGTCTCTCTCTCTCTCCTCCTCCTACTGCCTCCCCCTCTCTCTCCTCTGCCTCCTGCCTCTCTCTCTGTCTCTCTCTTTCTCTTCTCCTCCTCTTCCTGCCTCTCATTTGGGGGACTGCGGAGCCCAAATGGCCGTTTGGGTGCCGCACTCCCCGTGCTGCATGGGGGGTGGGGAGCCCAAATGGTCGCTTGCGCCACTTGCTCCCACATGGTGGCTTGGTTGAGCAGCGCAGAAGTCAGCCATGCGCCACAGCGGGAGGCGAAGGGGGGCGGGGCGGTGACGTTCACGGCCAGAAGGCAGAGCCTGGAGCCGCTGTCACGCCGCACATCACTGCCCCGCCCCCCTTCGCCTCCCGCCGTGGCACTCAGCTGACTTCTGCGCTGCACAGCCGGGCCGCCGCAGGGGAGCAAGCGGCCGTTTGGGCCCCGCACTTCCCATGCAGCACAGGCCGCTCAGAGGGAACAGCCAGCATTTCAGCATTACAGACTCACAGACACTGGGCTACTATATATATGATGATAGGAAGAAGTCAAGTCCATTCTGTGTCAGTGCTCTATTGTTTTTTACAGTACTGTATATTAACAATTGTACTGTCCATTTCCTTTTAAACAACTCAAGCGACAAAGCTTTCACCATTTTGCTTTGGCAGCCATTTTGCAACCTAATACATTTTCCTGTGGACATTTTTCCTGGTCACCAGTCTGAACTTTCATTTGTTCCAGTTCATTCTGTTACTCCTTATTAATCCTTGGATCATCTTAAACAGTTGCTATCAATCTCTTTTTATTCCCTTCAAATATTTGAAGTGGTTTATCCATCTGCCATTGCTGTCTTGAAGCCAAGCTTATATTTTGGCATATTCAGTTTTTCCTCAGAAATGCTCTAGTTCTTTTATGAAGTTTGTGAGCTTTAATTCCTTTGGAAAAGAAGCTTTCCCTGGGTTTTTTTTTTTTTTTTTTCCCCCAATCATCTGATATTTCTCCAGTTCTCTGTGACTTCTTAAATTTAATTACCATAATTTAAAAAAATCATTACTTAGTTACATTATGACTCTGCAATGCATATTCATTATTACTAGTTATTAATAGCAATAATTATTTGTATTGCCATAAGGTCTAGGAGCCCCGGTTGTCGACTAGGATCCCATTGTTCTAAATACTATACAAACACAGAACAAAAGGAAGACAGTCCCTGCTCCTGAGAGCTTGTGATCTTAGTAAAGACACAAGACAGCAGATAGCTGCAGACAGATTGATGGGGGAAATAATGAAACGAGATAATATTGGTCAGACTGATAGGCAGCCATCTCAGCACGCCAGCAATCTAACCATTGTCAGTTTTTTCTAGGCACTACAGCAAGCCCATTATATAGGTTTAAGAAGGATTTTGAGGAAGGATAATGTGCTGAATGTGTACGGGGAACCCTCCTTCGTGTGAGGGGTAGCCCAGGAAAAAGGTTTTTGTTTGAAAAATTAACAAGTGGGTGATGGAGGCTGTCATCATGAGCTGATAGGCGATGCAGGTCAGCATTTTGATTGTGAATAAGAGAGAAGTAGGTAGGTGCAGATAAGTCATAAAAGACCTTGAAAATGAAGAGAAGTAGCTTATATCTGGTGCCATAGAGAAGCGAGAGCCAATGGAGTGACACGAGGAGTGGGGGTGATGGGCTAGAAAAATGGTTGTTGCAGCTGCATTATGAATGGATGTGAGTGGGGCAGATTGCACGTGTCAAGGTCAGAGAAAATGTTGCAATGATCGAGATGTGAGCTGATGACAGCCTGGACATGAGTTTTAGCTGTGTGAATGGGTAGGAAAGGTTGTACCTCAGATGTTATTGAGAAAGAAACAGCAAGATTTAGACATTCCCTGAGTGAGAGAACTTATTTCTCGTTTATGAGCCTGAGTGACAGGCAAGATGGTGGTGTTGTCCACAGTGATCAAAAGAGGAAATAGCAGGGAGGCCTTGGGAGAGAAAACTATAACTGTGCTGATTTATCCATGCTGCGCTGAAGGTTCGACACCCATTAGGAGGCATCAGAAAGGCTGATAATTTAGTATGGACAGAAGAAGACAGGTCTGGAGTCAAGAGATAGATCTCTGAGTCATAGCAGCAGCGAGATGGAAGTTGAATTTGTGTTCCTAAATAAGTTTCCCCAGAGGTAGGGTGTAGAGTGAGAAGACAAAGGACAGAGCCCTGTGGATCACCCAGAGAAGGTTGGAAGGGAGATGAGAATGATCCTCGGAAGGAGCGATCTGAGAGGTAAGAGGGGAAGCAGGAGAGGACTGAGTCATGGAATCATAGAATCCTAGGGGTGGAAGAGATCTCAGGAGTCATCGAGTCCAGCCCCCTGCCCAAAGCAGGACCAACTCCACTAAATCAACCCAGCCAGGGCTTTGTCCAGCCGGACTTAAACACCTCTAGGGATGGAGATTCCACCACCTCCCTAGGGAACCCATCCCAGTGCTTCACCACCCTCCAAGGGAAATAGTTTTTCCTAATATCCAACCTAGACCTCCCCCACTGCAACTTGAGACCATTGCTCCTTGTTCTGCCATCTGTCACTACTGAGAACAGCCTCTCTCCATCCTCTTTGGAACCTCCCTCCAGGAAGTTGAAGGCTGCTATCAAATCCCCCCTCACTCTTCTCTTCTGCAGACTAAATAAGCCCAAATCCCTCAGCCTCTCCTCGTAGGTCATGTGTTCCAGCCCCCGAATCATTGTGGTTGCCCTCTGCTGGACCCTCGTCAGTGCATCCACATCCTTTCTGTAGTGGGGGGGCGGGGGGCAGAACTAGACGCAGTACTCCAGATGTGGCCTCACCAGTGCCGAATAAAGGGGAATAATCACTTCCCTAGCTCTGCTGGAAATGTTCCTCCTAATGCACCCTAATATGCCATTAGCTTTCTTGGCTGCAAAGGCGCCCTGCTGACTCATATCCAGCTTCTCATCCACTGTGATCCCCAGGTTCTTTTCTGCAGAACTGCTACATAGCCAGTTGATCCTGGTTAATGGGGCACCTGGTGCTGGCCACTGTTGGTAGACAGGATACTGGGCTAGATGGACCTTTGGTCTGACCCAGTACGGCCATTCTTATGTTCTTATGTTCTTATCCCCAGCCTGTAACAATGCTTGGGATTCTTCCGTCCCAAGTGCAGGACTCTACACTTGTCCTTGTTGAACCTCATCAGATTTCTTTTGGCCCAATCCTCCAGTTTGTCTAGGTCACTCTGGACCATATCCCTACCCTCCAACGTATCTACCTTTCCCCTTAGCTTAGTGTCATCCACAAACTTGGTAAGGATGCAATCCATCCCCTCATTGAGTTCATTAATAAAGATGTTGAACAAAACCAGCCCTAGAACCGATCTTTCAGGCACTGCGCTTGAAACCAACTGCCTACCAGACATCGAGCCATCAATCACTACCCGTTGGGCCTGACAATGTAGCCAGCTTTCTATCCACTTTACAATCCTATTATCCAATCCATACTTCCTTAGCTTGCTGGCAAGAATATGGAAGCCAAAGAAGGCCAAGATTTCAAGAAGAGGATGAGAATCAGAGTGGTAGCCGTGTTAGTCTAAATCTGCATAAACAATGAGAAGTCCTGTGGCACATTATAGACTAACAGATTTATAAGAGCATAAGATTTCGTGGCCAAAGACCCATTTTGTCAGATGCATGTAGTCCAATAAATCTGTTAGTCTATAAGGTGCCACAGGACTTCTAGTTTAAGAAGGGGATGGTTGACCATGTCAAAGTTGGCAACCAGGCCAAGGAGGCTGGAATATGGTATCTGAGAGTTGGCTAGGAAGAGTTCATTACAAAGTTTGCCATCAGCATTTTCAGAGGCATACAAGGGCTGGATCCCAGATTGGAGAGTTTCTATAGACCAAATACTCAGTTAGCTTAGAGATGAAAGAGAGAAAGGGGATGGGGAATGGCAGGAGAGGCCATTGGGGCTAAGGGAGGGGTTTTTGTAGATGGAAGATACTAAAGTGTGCTGATATATATGAACTCAATTTTTTCAAACACAAGTAGTCCTGTGGCACCTTAGAACGGGGGTGGGGAACCTTTTCTGGGTCAGGGACCACTGACCCACAGAAAAATCAGTCTGGGGCTCCACACAAGTGAGAAGCTACCAAACCCACCTCTCACCAGCATGGGTTCCCTAAAACCGGGCAGAGCTCTGAGCCTCAGGGGCCAGATCCAGGCAAGCTGGAGGCTGCATCCGGACCCCAGGCCTTAGATTCCCCACCCCTGCCTTAGAGACTAACAAAAATATATAGGATCATGAGCTTTTGTGGGTAAAACCCACTACATCCTGTCAGCCAACTCATCTGAGGAAGTAGGTTTTCCCCTGAGAGCTCATGATTCTATATGTTTTTGTTAGTTTCTAAAGTGCCACCGGACTACTTGTTGTTTTTAAAGTTACAGACTAACACAGCTCCCCCTCTGAGTCAATTTTTTCAAGCATACCCTTCGGTGCTACTTTATCATAAGATAAATTGTCAAAATTATCATTATTTGCTTAATGTCACAAACATTTTAAAAATGACACTTGCTATAGACTGCTTTTAAAAATCCCATTTTATTTCTGTAAAGTTGAATGCCTTTGTCTAGCATGGATTCATTTTGCCTTTTTGCTACCCTTATCTTTTCCCTGCAAACCTGTTTAACCTTACTAGGTTCCCTCTGTTGTCTCTGTCTCCAGTCGTGGTTGTTTTTATTCTCCTGTTTTTCAGCAGTCCTTTGTGAAACCATATTGATTATTCTCTTCTTTGCATTTTTATTTCACTGCAATCGTAATCTGTTGGGCAAACAACATAATTATGCATATTTTATATGTTTCTGATTGTTAGAAGGTTTACATTTTGAATGGCAGGGTAGACATTAAACAGAAATCATCTTAATACCAATATCATTCTTCTCATCTGGTTTCAAATAGTAAGGACTGAGATGTACATGGTTTTGTTCTAAAGGAAACACTGGTTTATGGACTCACAAATTGTGAGAGTTGGCATGTCTACTGACACCTAACTTTCTCTTCAGTTATATCCTCAAGATAGAAATCACACTCATGACAAAAGGAGAAAGTTCCACTTTCTGGCAGTCTAATTGAAAAGCATAGATACTGAATTACCTTGCTCTCGCTTCTTTTTATCTTCCAGGCTATCTAATATTTGCAATCCCCTGTCTTAAAATGTTCTATAAAGAAACACTTTCAGATACTAGCATTACACCCATTTATCCCTGCTGCTCCTTTCTGAATCGGAATTAAACTTTTTCTGAATTCACATCACATCCCTCATGCTTCTGCTGTCCTTCTACCAATATTGCTTCCATTGACTTCGAGGGAGTTCTATGCCTGCAGTGATTGCAGGAGAGGGCTCTTGAAATCAAACATTGTAATGTTTTTCTGAGTAGTGGGGTATTTTAAGTAAACCCTCTATCATGTTTCCTTTTAAGTAAAAATGAAAAGATTGAATTGCTGGATGAGCACTAAGTCTAAAATATTTCCACTGACAAGGATAAAGTGGAAAGAAATGGATTAGGCCCTGGAACTGTTAGCAACTTCTCGGTAATCTTGTAAAGAACTTTTTGCAACTCAGTTCAAGCAAATGGAGATAGACACTCACTTGTTGGCAAACAGTCTTCTCACCAGCAGTTTAAGTTCTTCTTTGGCTAAGCTTATTTTGATTTTCAAGTAGACTTGTCTGTAGAAAGTAGAGGGATCGGACAATGGTCTCTATCAATAAAGGATTTTTTGCCCACTTAACACTCAGTTAAATTATATGTAGTTTTAACCCATACACCTGCTAGGTGTGGCATACTGTCCCATGTATGAACATAAAGAATGACCATACTGGGTCAGACCTAAGGTCCATCTAGCCCAGTATCCTGTCTTCTGACAGTAACCAATGCCAGTTGTCCCAGAGGGAGTGAACAGAACACGTAATCATCAGGTGATCCCTCTCCTGTCATCCATTTCCAGCCTCTGACAGAGGCTAGGGACGTCATTCCTACCCATCCTGGCCAATACCCATTGCTGGTCCTAACGTCCATTAATTTATTTAGTTCCTTTTTTGAACCCTGTTAAAGTCGTGATCTTCACCACATCCTCTGTCAAGGAGTTCCACAAGTTGAATGTGTGCTGCATAAAGAAAAACTTCCTTTTGTTTGGTTTAAACCTGCTACCGATTACATTCATTTAGTGATGCCTAGTTTTTAGTGTGGCACCTAGACCACTTACAGAGAGGAAGAATGAGTTCGCTTTACAGCCTTCGCTGGGAGCCAGCTGGCTTTTAGCTCAAGCGGTAGAAGCTCGTGCACTAAGCTCCAGAAGTTCCAGGTTCAGTTCCACCTGCTGGAGTTACACAGTGATAGAATAAACCACTTTGAAGAAAAAAAACCGATGTAAACTGCTGACTTTGTGGGGGGGGAGATAAAATATTCATACTTATTACAACTTCCTATTGGAAATTAAAGTGAAGCTTGGTTCTGGGTAACATATTAGACTTTATGATGATTATGAAAAACCAGCTAATCGAGAGGAAGAGGTGAACTGAGGACACTATGAACCAAAGACTGGAGCTAGTGTGCTAAAAAGAGCAGCTTGGATTTTCCAGTTGGGGCTGCAACTTGGGTTTGCAAGCCAACCCAACCCTCTAGTCTTAAGAACCCCTGCTCCAGCCGAAGCTGCAACACCCCACTGCTATTTTAACATGACCATTCAGCCCCACTAACACGAGTCTGTCTGCTCTTGCTTGAAGGATCACTCCTAGCTGGAGTGCAGAATACTCTCAGGAGCCCTGTTTCCATTCGTTCCCCTGCCACAGCCGTGTTCGGTGCTCCTTCCAGTGCAGCTGAGAGCACCCAATACTGCATGGTGCAGTACTAGGACTATAATAGAGTTTAAAGAGAAGCTAGATAATTTCATAGAGGTTAGGTCCATAAAAGGCTATTAGCCAGGGGATAAAATGGTGTCCTTGGCCTCTGTTTGTCAGAGGCTTGAGAGGGATGGCAGGAGACAAATCGCTTGATCATGGTCTTCGGTCCACCCTCTCTGGGGCACCTGGTGCTGGCCACTGTCGGTAGACAGGACACTGGGCTAGATGGACCTTTGGGCTGACCCAGTATGGCCGTTCTTATGTTCTTATGGTGCTTGTCAGCATCTGTATAGCAAATCATTGCTGAGGTATCCATCAAAGTCAGTGGGAAATGAAATTGCTCTGCACCTTGCAGGTAAGTACTCTGTGTGGAATGGTTAATGGTGCTGTGAGTAGCAGTAACTTTCAGGCCATGTTATGGAAGAAAATCCCCTGGGAGTTTATTGCGTAAAGGCTTTGAGGAAAATTAAAGGTGAATCTCACAGGGCCAGCAGACATCGTCCCCTTGTGTTCTGTCTGAGGAGGGATATCGGTTTTAGACATGCTCGAATTCTATCATCCCGCCCTCCTGCAGCCTCACATCACAAGGGTTTTTTCTTGAGGTCAGGCCAAACTTCTCAAAGCAGCACCGCGAATGTCTTGTTCAGAGGAAAATCAGCAAACGGATTCTTTGAGCTCCAAGATTAGTCAGAACAAAGTACGCTGACGCCATGTAATTGCGGCTCCAGTTGTGAGGAAAGGTGGAAGCTCTGTTGTTTTGAAGTTCTTTGAGAGACTGTCTTCTGATCTAAAGCTGGCCAGATTAGATGTGCTATTTACTCCTGTTGGTGAGATAAGATCCTTTTGTAAAGTTCACACTGAGTTAAAGAAAAGAAGCAATGTATGCTGATGTTGTTAGCAGCTGTTCCCTTAGCTTTCATCTTTAGCTGCCATACGTAGAGAAGTCATAATTGCCATATTGGAACAGACCATCATCCATTTATCTGCTCCTCCACTTTCCATAGTGACATTACCCTGTACTTGTGCATCAAGGACCCTTCCTCCTTTCATAGTGCTGCCAGCTAATTACGCGTATACTGTTGGGTGAAAATCTCCTTGCTGACCCCAGTTTGCTGGCAATGCATCTCTGATGGTGGAGGCCTGTGTAACCAAGTTTAAATTGTGAATTATTTTTATTCACGTAAATGCCTAACCCTTCTCTGTTAACCTAGTGTTAGTCTGCCCTTGGAATTTGATTTGCCCAGGTGAAGGTAGAATTGGGCCATCACTGTGTTTGTCTGATAAATATCATGCAGAGGAAAGTAGCTTGGTTTATATGGTATCCCTAGCCTCTGTTTACTAGAAGCTGGAATAGATGACAGGAGAGGGATCACTTGATTACCTGTTGTGTTCACTCTCTCTGAGGTATCTGGTATTGGCCACTGTCAGCAGACAGGATACTGGGCTAGATGGACCTTTGATCTGACCCAGCATGGCCATTCTCATGTACAAAATAATTTCCTGGTACTTGCTACTAAACTTACTGAGGACATGTCTACACAGCAGCATTATTTTGGAATCATGAGGGCTGCGTCTAGACAGGCATGATTTGCAGAAATACTTTTAACGGAAAAGTATAGACACGCATTTGCGCAAGAAAGCTCCGATGGCCATTTTAGCCATCGGGCTTTCTTGTGCAAAAAATTAAGGTGCCTGTCTACACTGGCCCTCTTGCGCAAGTATTCGTGCGTAAGAGGGCTTATCCCTGAGCGGGAGTGTCAAAGTATTTGCGCAAGAAGTATTGAATTCTTATATTAGAACGTCAGTGCTCTTGCGCAAATTCAAGCGGCCAGTGTAGACAGCTGGCATGTTTTTGTGCAAAAGCATCTGCTTTTGCGCAAAATCTTGCCAGTCTAGACGCACCCATAGTGTGCGTTTACACAGCAACCCCAGTATTTCAAAATAAATTCGAAACAATGGACTTCTTACTCTGGCTTCTGTAAACCTCCTTATATGAGGAGTAAGGGAAGTCGGAGGAAGAGTGCTCTAACTTGGACTTCCTGCTGTGTAGATAGCGCCAAAAATTGAAATAATTGCGTACCTTAAGTCGAAATAGCTTGACATAGCTCAAGTTGCGTAACTTATTTCGAGTTTAGCCCTGCTGTGTAGACATGCTCTGAGTGTCTCTTTATTGTGTTACGAGATAGGACACCTAGAACCCAGTTGGATTTCACTGTACTTTTCATGATTGTTTATTGTGCACCTTTGTCAGAGCCCCTTTTACTTTTCTATCTTCCAGATTAAATTTAATCCTTGTATTTTAGGTCTCTTCTTGAATCTAGCCTATACTCCCTCCTTTAGCTTACTTTACTTTTCCTCAGTTCCTTGCCCTTCTCTATTTCAGCTGTGAGACAAAGCAGACACAAATGATTGCAGTAGTTGAGGTTGGAAAGTAGGAGGCATCTCCGATTGACATAATGCCATCATGTATTTTTCCCCATTATTGTCTCTCTTTTTTACTTTTTTCAGTTCTGCTGAGCATTAAGCAAATGTCTTTACAGAGCTTTCCCCAGCGACACTTAGAACAGTAGCAGCTAATTCAGAAACCGTCAGCAGCCCGGATTCTTCTGTGTGTTTCACTGCTGTAAATCCAGACCAGTTCCACTGAAGGGAATTGAATTAATTTAGATTTACACTGGTGTCTGAGATCAAAGTCTAGCTCTGTGTATTCAAGTGGTGTATCCCCTTCCCAGCAAAATGGAGTACTGCTAGTATTTTTCCTTGTCAACATTTCCAGAGTCTTTTATTGGTGTTGAATATGTGGATTTCATCAAAGAATAAAATTTGTATTTTTTACACTTAAGGAAAGATTACACAAATAAAGGAAACCGTTTCTTCATTTGAAAACTCTTTGTATGGGCTTGTACAATGTTAGCATGATGGGGGCCTGATCCTGACCGAGGAGCATGTGCATGATGCTAATAGAAATGTTAAATCTACTAGACATTTGAGAAGATTTTTGCATCTGATTGTGTCCATCTGTCCGACTGTGAGCCCGTTAATTCAAGAACACCTCCTAACTGATAAGAGCTAGGAGCACCAAACATGCTATGCAAGTTCCTCTGATCATAACTTTAAGCAAACTCAGGGTTTGGTTGTGCCAGGACAAGGGGATGTGCGTGGAATGTGATTGTTTTCATCAAACAGAAAGGGAGGGGTGTGATAGCAGAGACAGTTCTATTCCAGAATGATCATGCAGGGGGTGGGGGCAGCAAGTGCCCCAGCCCCAGGGAACAGCCATTAGCCAGGATGCATGGCCCCAACTGCACCGGGTAATTCCTGGGGAGAAGCCAGTCAGCAGACCTGTGATCCCCACTGCCCCGGGCTACACAGCCCCACCACCCCGCTCTGCCCTGTGCTGCGTGGCCCGAGTCCCAGGGAGCAGCCGCTATCCACTCCCATCCCCTGCTTTGAGCCCACCGTCCCTCTTTGGTCCCCCCCACACTTCTCCATCCCCTGCCATGACTCTGGCACCCCCACCCTTGCCCTCAGCATGCCCTCACCCCTTGCCCTGAGCCTCTCTTTACTCCCCAACCCTGATTTCTGCTCCCCTATACACACCCAGTCTCCTGTCCTGAGCCCCCCACATTCCCTCTGCCCCGAAGGACCCGAGCAATGCTGGCTAAGTCTTTTAGTCATTATCATAAAAGAAAGTTAACTGATCTGATTCTTCAGGTTTTGGGAAGCTTGAACTTTCACTTCAGGTTTTGGGAAGCTTGGATGTGTAAGGGCTGCTGGAGGACTCATAAAGTAGCCAAAAATACGAATAATCTCTTTCTGTGTGCATTGCTGTGCACTTACCTCCTTTTCGTTTCCTGTCCTAGTGCTCAGGCACTCGCCTGTCACTGAAGCCCATTGGTATTCTGTGGTGTGGCAATAGAGGATCGTTTGCAGTCATGTTTCTGAGACTGTCTAACAGGCTCATGCCATTTGTTTTTTTGCCTTCAGTGACTTTACTGACTTCATATATTTTAAGGAATATTTTAACCACAATTTACATTTTTTCTGAAAGTTGCTGAATTCTTATGATGGGCTTGCTCTTATTCATCAGTGAGTTTAGTCCATTGATGGGCCTTATCCAAACGGGCAGTTTGTCTGACTAGGAACACTGTCATGGAGGAATCTGTAAAAGAGCCTGGGGCTACAGTTCGGTTAGATGAAAACACAAATGAATTACCGTTTTGCATTTGGGAAAGCAAAAAGATTGTGCTTCATGTGTTGGCTGTGCCTTCGTTGATTGTTACTAACATTGTCGAGTTCTGTATTGTCGTTTTAGGGAAAACTGGCCACACAGAAGCTGTGCGAGTCGTGTATCAGCCAGAAAACATCAGATTTCAGAATCTGCTCAAGGTCTTCTGGGAGAATCATGACCCGACACAAGGTAGAGTGATGAGTGAGCCAGTATTTAATTATCTTACTAATTACAGCTGGGATAATTAGTGTTTGAGCTGCATGGAAGAGATGAACCTTGAAATCACATGGGAGCTCAAGAATATGATTGCAGACATTTATTGACAGAGGGAGAGGGAGAAAGAGGATGTAGATGCTCACAATACCCCTCCCCCCTTACAGCTGTCTGTGCTGGGAAAATTCCCACAGAGAGAAAGAGACTAGACAATAGAAAATCCTCTCACTTTTGATTATGACAATTTTTCCGTAATGCTCTCTTTTGTCTCCTAAATTAAAGCATATTTCTCAGCAGCTTCGGAGCTGGCAATTTGACTCATGCATAGAAACTTTACCCTCCATACATTTCACATTTTTCATCTTTTTTAAATTACGGTGGGTATCTGTTATGATTAGAGAAAACGAGCAAAAGGAGGAAAGACATGAGGCTCAAAGGTACCACCAGCCTCAGCGTATTAGCTTCTTACCTTATTCAAGCCTTTTGGTTTAATTCATCCTCTTGGAAGTGGCAGCATGATAACATTATGCACATCTGTTCAAACAGGAATGATGAATTGTATTGAGAAAACATTTTACATGTGTATATTGTTTCCGAACATTCACTCCAATATGATGCCCTGAAATATTACATAAAAATAAGTCATTTTCTACATTTTCACCCCAGTTGTCATGCATTTAGCTATGTGGTTAATATTAAAAAGGATGCTCTTAAGAGGGAGGATGTGTGTGAGGGGTGTTTTCTCCTCTTATATTGGCTCATGGGATCCTACAGGTCTCAGCTTGAATCACTAGAGTGGACACTGGGGAAAACAGGATGTGGGGCAAGAGGGAAAGAGTCCCTATGTTAAGAGATGTGGGAGGCAGCATTTGTGCCTTGTTATTTATAACTCTTGAATATTTGGAGATCTGCTTCCTGAAGGTTTCAGTCCAGTTTTCAGGAAACATTAAAGAAAATAAAAAGAAAATGTTAAAAATTGGCACTGTTTTCAGATTCAGACCTTCAGGTCACTTGGTGACTTTTATTCCTGATCTGTATGGATATGTCTACACTAGCCCCCTAGTTCGAGCTAGGGAGGCTAATGAGGGCGACCAAAATTACAGTGAAGCGTGGGATTTAAATATCCCGCGCTTCATTAGCATGTTCCCAGGCGGTCGCCATTTTGGAAATTGACTAGCCCAGAAGAACTGCCTGCATCTACACACGGCAGTGAAATGGGAGTTCGAAGTAAAGCCCTTAATTCGAATTATCTATTAAACCTCATTCCAGGAGGAATAACAGCTAATTCGAGTTAGAGCTTTACTTCGAACTCCCGTTTCACTGCCGCGTGTAGACGCGGGCAGTTCTTCCGGACTAGTCAATTTCCAAAATGACGACCACCCGGGAACATGCTAATGAAGCGCGGGATATTTAAATCCCACGTTTCATTTGTAATTTTGGTCGCCCTCATTATCCTCCCTAGTTTGAACTAGGGGGCTAGTGTAGACATTCCCTATAGGTCTGTTTCATTTAGGGCAGGCATGTCCAAAGTCCGGCCCGCGGGCCAATTGCGGCCCGTGTTCCGATTTAATACGGCCCCCGCTTCCTCCCCCTCTCCTGGCTCCCCGGCGCTCTTTTGAACTGGCGCGCCGCTTCCGGCCGCGCCGCTGCCGCCGCCCATGGCCTCTGCGGTCCTAGAGCCTGCCCTGTAGGGCACGTCCGCAGCCCCGCTCCCCTGCTCGGCTGCGGGTTCGCCCTGGCCCCGGGCCGGCGTGAGGCCGACGTGCCCTGCGCTCTCCGCCCGCCTCCGACCCTGCGGGCCCTCCGCCTTGGGGCTGAGAGTGCGGGGACGGCCCTCACGCATGTTCACTTCTTCAAATCTGGCCCTCTTTGAAAAAAGTTTGGACACCCCTGATTTAGGGCCTGATCCTAAAAACCTCTATTCACAGGAGTGGTCCCATGTGCAGAACCACTATCTTCAGATAGGATTATTTGTGTGAGAAGGAGCTAGCATATATAGGATCAGCTCCTTACATTGCAAGGTTTTGTTTTGCATTCTAGGATACAGGCTAGAACACACCAGTGTTCAGTGCATTAGGTCCTTTTACAATGCATGCTTTTCAAACCATAAGCTCACCCTAGGTTGTGGTTTTTCTGATGTGAGCTACATCCTAATAGTACCCTAAACCCTAAGCTTATGTCCCATTTCTAGGAGCTTTTTACCTAAGTCAGCTGTGTGGCCTGTTGGTGGAAAATGTGGGGAAGTTTGTATCGCCACAGTCCGTGTTGTGCCTGTTCTGTGGATCAATTAAGAATTTTTATAGCCCCAGCTTGCTCAGGTGATGCACTGTGAAATGGCTGGTCTCATGATGATCACGTCTTTCTTTTTTCCCCAGCAGCGAAATCAAGAATTCCCACAATGCTTTCCTTTGTCAGAAATTGCTGTAGTTGCCCCAAGCCCCCCAAGAGGTGGGGGTGAGGCAAATGGGGTAACCGCACCAGGGCCTAGCAAGTCAAAAGGGAGGCACTGCTGCTTATACAGTAGCAGACAGAGTCCTGGGCCCTTTAAATTGCCACCAGAGCTCCATGTAGTATGCTCCAGGAGGTGCTGAGAGCTGTCAGGGTAGAGGGGGAGGCACAACACGCCCCAGCCCTGCCACTTCTGCCTGAAGCCCCGCCCCTTCCGACAGTGTGGAGCCACGCCCCATACCTTGCTCAGGATGCACCAGGAGTATAAGGAGACTGCAAACAGCGATGAACCTTGTACACAAAATATTGAGTGGAAGGCGCGGTATCCACAAGGTGCTCTGTGAAAAGGTTCAGAACCTCTGGCCTACCAGTTTTCACAGGCATTTATTTAAACATCAGATTCAGGTTTTGTTCAAGTAGGCAGAAGCCCTTTCCTCACTCTCTGGCTGTCAAGGCAGCTTCCCCATAGTGCATAGAATCGTGGAAATGTAGAGCTGGAAGGCCCCTTGAGAGGTCATCTAGGCCTTTGTGCTGGACTGACCCGGACCTAGACCATCACTGCTATGTGCTTGTGTAACCTGTTCTAAAAACCTCCAATGATGGTGATTCCACAACTGCCCTTGGTAATTTCTTTCAGTACTTAACTATCCTTAGAGTTAAATATTAGGGAAAAAAATCTAACCGAATTATCCCTTTCTACAGAGTAAGCTGTTTACTTCTTATTCTATCTTTAGTGGACAAAGAAAGCAATTGATTTCCATCCTCTTCATAAAAGTCCATGACATACTTGAAGACTTATTAAATCACTCTTCACTCTTCTCTTCTTAGTCAAGATTACTTATGTCTAGTTTTTTAAAGCTTTTCTTCACAGATGAGGTTTTTCTAAACCTTTTCTCATTTTTGTACCTTTCCTTTGGACTTCCTCTGATTTGTCCACTTCTTAAAATGGGAAGACTGAGGCCTCAGCACTGCCCAGCAAAGCAGGACAGTTACCTCCTATGCCTAATATATAGTGCTCCTGTTAATATAGCAAGGAGTCCAGTAGCACCTTAAAGACTAAGGCTAGGTCTACGCTACACCCAACAGGTTGGCTTACGGTATACAACTCTAGTTACATAGAACAAGGAGCTGGAGTCTTCTTTCCGTAAGATGAGCTTGGTGGCGTCCCTACAGTGGGAGGCCGATGGGAGCAAATACCCCTGTTGGCTTCCCTTACTACTCGCAAAGGGAGGGGTACTGGATGCTGGCGGAGGCACCTTCTGAGTTTGATTTAGTGTGTCTTAACTAGGTATGCTAAATCAAACTCCGGAAGATTGATTGCAGCACCAGCGATCTTCCTTATAGTGAAGAGAGGTCCTAACAGATTTATTTGGTCATAAGCTTTCATGGGCAAAACCCCATTTTGTCAGATGCATGGCTATGGCCAAAGAAATCTGTTAGTCTTTAAGGTGCCACAGAATTCCTACTTGTTTTTGTGGATATATGTCTACCCCTCTGATACCTGACTCCTATTAATCTAACCCTGAATATTTTCCACAACTGCACAACATGGGTGGCTTAAATACAGTTTGTGATCTGCTGTAACTCCTCCAGATCTTCTTCTGCAGTACCACCACCTATCCAATTTTTCTCCATATTGTATTTGGGCATGTGAGTTTTTCTTCCTAAGTGTGGTATTTTGAACTTGTCTTTTGAATTTCTTCTTGGAGAACTGATCAGTCAACTGAACTGAAATCAGTTAATCAAGATCATTTAAAATTTTGTTTCTGTCCTTTATACACTTGCAACCATTCCGTTCCCTGCCAAGTGTCATTCACAGATTTTATAAGCATAAAAATCTGCTCTGCTCCATCATGCAGCACCAGCTCTCAAGACAATTCAGTATCAGGCCAGGGCCTCTAAAAATTAGAGCCTTTAAAAATGTTGTTCTTAACTTTTCTGTGCCTCATTTTGTCAAAAAACAACAGTCTTTTCCCACTTAGGAGTGCTTGGTTTTGAGAGTGCTGTGTAGTTTGGCCACCTGGTGTTCTGTTGTGGTTGTGGGAATGTAACTCACATCTTTTTCTCCCCAAAAATAGGCCTTTGCCATGTGAAGTAAGATATAGAGAATAAGACAAAGAATATTTTATTGGCTCTGTTTAAATCCATGGTTCACCCAGATCTTGAATATTGCATATAATGTGGTTGCCTCGTCTTGAAAAAGATCTCTTGGAATTTGAAATGGTTCAGAAAAAGGCAACACAAATGATGAGGAGTTTGTAACAGGTGCCATATGAAGAGAGATTTTAAAAAACCGGGACTTTTTTTCTAGGATGAAAAGGAGACTATGGGGGATAGGAGAGAGGTCTATAAAATCATGACAGGTGTGGAGAAAGTGAATAAGGAAAAGTTATTTACTTATTCCCACAATATAAGAAGAAGGGGTCACCAAATGAAATTAATATGTGTAAGGGGACTGTTACCCCTTACTAAAACTCTGTGGGAGTTTTTTGGTTTACCAGCTTCAGAAGGGGAAGGGTTCATGAGACTGACAGACCCCAGAGACAATGGAAAGCAGTCAACACTCCAGCTCAGCCTGACTGACAGGTTGTAAGTGGGGATTGTTCTGGCTCTGTCTCTGAACAAACAAGCTGTGTGCAGAAGAGGTCCTGCAAAGACAGAGAGCTGAGAGAGGAGTACAAGAAGAAGTCCTGCAGCGACAGAACCAGACACAGACAGGCCAAGCAGTGCAGACCCTGTGTTGAGCAGCAGACTGGCAGTGCTCAGAAAGCCAAAAGGAACAGAGAAGCAACACAAGGAGCTGGAACTGGCCAAGCAGCACAGCCTGTAGCTGGATGTGGTGAGCTACTGGGACCTGCAAAGTGTGGGGAAAGGCTCTGGACTGGGAGAGGGGTCTGGCCACTTAGAGACTGAGGCTGTGTGGTCACTGCCAGTGCAAGCGTGTCCAGCCTGCAGCCCCTTGCAGCACATCCAGGGCTTCTAAGGAAGAGACTGTGAACTGTCCTTACACTCTGCAGACTGCTGTGTTGATGTCCCTGTGCTACAGAGCAGGGCTGTGTGTTCTCATTTAACCATTCTCATTGTTTCTTATTCTATTCTCTTTAATCAGTTGATGTTTAATAAATTGTATTTGCTTTGAACCTTATGAAGTGATCACTGGGCCAAGAAGGCCTGCAGTGTAAAGAGAGCACCTCGGAGTGGGGACACCCTAACTCCTGCCCCTAGTGACTACAAGGTCAGGGATTAAGCCCCAGGAAACCTGGGCCCAGCCTTGTTGGGGTTTCAAGGGCTCTGCTACTCAGGAGAGTGGAGGGGGAGCCCTCAGGATCAGGGAGCCGTGGGGTAAAGGAAGTGGAAGCGGGGACTCAGATCCTTTCGCTGGTTCATTTCACCGGGGTGTATAGAAGCCAGGAAAGTTCCCCACAAGAGCGGGACCATTCCCCCGCTTACATATGTAGCAGGTTTAGAACAAACAAAAGGAAGTACTTCTTCACATAGTGCATAGTCAATTTGTGGGACTACTCACCAGAGGATGTTGTGAAGAGCAGGAATTTTTTCATACTGTTTCCTACTAGGGATGTGAAAGGTTACCCAGTTAACCGGTAAACATCACCCTAAAAAGGTTCAGAAAAGAGCTAGATACATTCATGGATGATAGGACCATTAATGCTTATTAGCCAGGATAAGCAGGAACAGTGTCCTTAGCCTCTGTTTTGTCAGAAGCTGGGAATGGGCATTATACTGAATTGGAGGCTTCTGCAATTAAGGATGCAGACTATGGTTATGATGGGGCTGTACCAACTCATTCAGAAAGGAAAAGAATGACCTGAACCTTCATAAACAAATCCGAGTAGAACATGGGTTGTGAGGAATATGTACAAAGGGAGCCTCACCTTTGTGACCAAAGAATTGTAAAGATGTAAAATAGAAGTACGAAGGGAGCCTCACCTTTGTGACCAAGGAATTGGAAAGATGTAAAATAGAAGAATGTGGAATCTCAGAGCTGCATTGGAAGGGTCGGGGGTTGTTTCAGGTTAATGGATGAATACACAGTGTAATATTTGGGGTAAGAGAAACATGCGCACCCATTTTTTCTCCTGATTTTATTCCAGGCGACAAAGTATGTGCTTGGATATAATCCAGTGAATGACAGAACTATTGCAATTTGCCTTTGCGTGAAGCCTAGGAATGTCTATCACAACAGCTTATGCCCTGCAACAGCCACTGACGATGACGTGATTGATCAAGCTGTAAAAACGACTTGCCTAAATGCCACTTACTAACATATTCGGTGACTTGAATGTGAAAGGGGGACGTTGAGCTCTCCTAAAGAAAAGGAGTAATGGAAAGTAATGGTCCGGATTGACAAAATGAGAGAGGGAGACATTTAATTAAATTCAGATATTCTGCATTATGCTTAACCGCAAAGCTCTTTTGCTGGCAGAAAACTGATGCAGGATGCAAGAGAGAGGCTCGGAGATGGAAGAGCATAAGACAACATAAGGAACTGAGCAGACCAAGTCAAAGGGAGACTTGACAAACCCAGAGCAAATATAAGGGCAAAATGTATTTTCATGGGGGTCAGACTTCTTACCATAAGAGTTTACCTGAAATCAAACATGATAGCAGAGTCTTCACTAATGGTGATATTAAATGGAGGTGGAGACATGACTGATGCTTCACCTCTTCTAATATAGGACAACAGAAGCGGTTAGGGCCGGAAACGTGAATCCTGTGAAAGGAAGTGGTACTGTGAAAATGAAGCCTGTGGAAGTACCAGGAAGAGATAACATTCCTGCAGAAATGGATTGTCAAATGCAGAAAATCTTTAATGACTAGAAATTGTCTGGGTTTTGAATGAAGAGAATTTTTCTGAAAAAAACTCGAAAAACAGCGAGTAGTCCTGCAGCATCTGAGAAACCAACAAGATGGTACCATGAGCTTTCATGGGCACAACCCACTTCTTCAGAAGGAGTCTAGGGTGCAAATAAATAGCAGAGAAAGAGAGGGGATGGGGAGGGAAGGAGATGGAAGAAAAATGGGGAAAAATATTATCAATTGCAGTGTCAATGCTAAATGAGGATAATTGTGCCCATGAAATCTCATGACACCATTTCCATGTTTTGTTAGTCTCTAAGGTGCTGCAGGACTATTTGTTGTTTTTTAATTTTTTTCAATTACAGACTTACACGGCTACGCCCTGAGAATTTTTCTGTCCTTATTAAAGGTAGATTGTGCCTTCTCCTTGATAGTGCACATTAGGTTGGACATTAGGAAAAACTTCCTAACTGTCAGGGTGGTTAAACACTGGAATAAATTGCCTAGGGAGGTTGTGGAATCTCCATCCCTGGAGATATTGAAGAGCAGTTTGGACAGACACCTGTCAGGGATGATCTAGATGGTGCTTGGTCCTGCCGTGAGGGCAGGGGACTGGACTCAATGGCCTCTTGAGGTCTCTTCCAGTTCTAGTGTTCTATGATCCTATGTGCAAAGTTCTACTCTCTATAATCTAGGAATACATGAAACAAAGGATAGAAGGAGAACTACAGCCACAGTCTGGTTTCAAAAGGTGCCCGGGCATGTGTGACTAAATCGCAAATATCCATCACATTGCTAAAAAATGCAGGGAGCACAGTCACCCCTCGATCATGTGCTTCACTGACTACTCAAGAGGGTTTGATACTGTCTAACAGGACAATCTGTGGAAGATACTGGCAGATATGGGGATTCCAAAGCATTTTATTGAGCTCCTCACAAGTCTCACCAACCAACAACAGATCACAGTACAAACAGTGATAGGCTGCAGTGAGGGTTTTCCATTGAGCAAGATTTCAGACAAGAGGGTATTTTGTCTCCAAACCTACCTAATATAGATGTAGAATTTACTTAGAAGGTCGAGACAAAGTGGAAACAGATGAGATTTCCACTGGTGGACATCTCTTCACCAACCTGAGATATGCTGATGGGACAGTGTTCTCTGCTACAAACCACAAATGCAATGCAAAGAATGTGGGAGTCGCTAAGACGAACAATGAAGAATATGGACTATTCCTGAATGCAATGAGAGCAAAATGCATTCCTGTTGACATGAGTGACAAAAAACCAGGATTGAAATAGACTCCACAATTAATGGAAAATCTGAAGAGGCAGCTAATGAATTTAACTATCTGGGGACATAGATATTCAACCAAGAACACACTTTCAAAGAAATCAGCTAACTGGGGATGGTTCGCTCAGCTATGTCTCCCTTAAGAAAGCATGGAAAACTACATCTTGAAAATGTACAAACCTAACTTTTTCCATGGCAATTTAATGGATGAGAGTTGTGACAAGTTAATACTGCTGACAATAAGAATATTGAAGTTTTTGAAATATAGTTCTGGTGAAGACTCTTGCGTATCTCTTTGATGGAAAAAAGATGAATGCCTGTGTTAGAAATGTTATTGCAGAGACAGACCTTCATGATGTAATTCAGGTGTAAATGTCTGTGCTTTGTTAGGCATAGAGTTGGAAATAACCTTGAGAAAATTATTATGGAAGCAATAGTGCAGGGTCACTGTGATTTTGGACAACTAGAGAGGAGATGGATGGATGGTGCAGTGGCAGGTCACTGGCAGGGCAGTTAATACTGGATTGTGAAGGCTTCAGAAAATTCTTCTATGACATTAATTTATTCATGTCTGAATATCGGTAACTTACTTGTTTTGGAAGATTGGATATATACTACATATGCAATCTCTTTTGCAGTGGACATGTTTTTGACTGGTGCAGTATATATGATACTGTTAACACCAGGCACTAGCTGAGGTGTTTGAATAGAAATAGTTGATCCATTACTTTACAGATGCATTATTTTGTAAGACAGGGGAAAAATTCCCTCTAGGTCCTTACCATTTTCAGACATCTGCAGTAATAATGCTAGTGGGTGGAAAGGATTCTTCACCTTGATCTCTAGCCACTCCCAGATTTCTCTTCTTTATTTGATTGAATTTTCATGATGGAGACTATGAATAGGAAACTCCTGACCCAACTGGCTAGAGACCCTCTCTGGTACTCTGTGTAATGTATTCCTGCAATAAAGTTCACTATCATTACTGTATAGATCCAGTGTCTCATCTTGCAATGGAAAATAATATGCTGGCACACTTCTTGAACAGATCTGTCTATTCAAAAATCTCCATCATGGTCTCCATTTTGTTATCTTTTTTCCCCCAAAATGGAGTAAATACCAGTTATTTTCCCTGACAAGAATACCAGGTATATCTATGACTCTGATACAAAGACACGCAAATTCTAACACAAATATTGTAGTTCTTTCCTGAGTCCAGGGCAAAAACTTTTCTACATATTGCCCCTGATTCTGGTCAGCTGAGAAGGCTTTTGAATGTTGATCTAGTTGGTATCAAGTTGCTGTTAGTAGCCATGGTCAGAGATTAGGAATTTTGTCATTCAGTACCATGTACAATATTAATATCCACAAAGTTACAAGTTACTGGGTTTTCTGCCTCTGAAATGAGGTGGAAGTCTCCACTTAGGTTACAAATTTCCCTGGACAAAAGCCTAATTCAGGATTGCTGGGATTCTTGATTGAGTGTTAATGAGGAAGACTAAAAGATCCTGTTTGAAAAGTGGGAATCTTTGATCCGTCAAATTTTCTCTATAACTAACTGTGGAGGGATTAGATATTTATTGGTAAAAATCAGTTTATGCATGCGTACACACACAAACACCCCCCCAGTGAAAAAATATTTCCATTGATGATCATTAAAATTTACAGCGAGGCAAAGGAAGAAATACTGCTTGAGAACTTAGAGTTTGATTTAAGGACATTTACTTCATATATTTTGGCAAGTGATGTTGACAGCTTGTGTTTTAATAATTATAACCTTTAACTTTTTGAATCTCAATGTGCACTCTAATTACATAAATATTATTCCAGCACATCCCCCCCCCCCTCCAGTTTCCCACAATTGAAAATTTAAATGGATAGAAATTGAAAAAATGCTTCAATATAAGTACAGGTTGAACCTCTCTAGTCTGGCATTTTCGAGTTTGGCAACATCAGTGGTCAGGCCTGATTTTAGTTAGTCGATTGTCTGCTTTTCATGGGTGGGACCAACTTTCCCATGATCCTGTAAAGTCTGTTTACAGCCACCAGTCCTGGCGCTTAGTGTTCTGTGCTGTTATTTAGCTCTGATTTGCCCCTAACAGTCTTCTAAAAGCCCAGTAAGCAGTGGAAGTGCTGCTAATGTTACTAAGCATAAGTAAGTTTTTTATGCTTTATCTACAGCCTCTCTCCGAGTTATGAACGAGTAACGGACCAAACACTTGGCCGTAACTTGATCCGTTCATAACTCTGACCCCATTGAGTTCCACGTGACCACGCTGTTCGTAAGCGCGGGTCGCGTTTGTAACTCGGGGACCGCCTTTACGACCACTCTATGGGAGCTTTGGTCGTAAGTGCGAATGGTCGCAACTCGACCGTTCGCAACTCAGGTAGTGGCTGTACTTATTGCCTTGTGCCAATACAGTAAAATTATGTAACGACACTAACACTTTGTTATAGAGGGTATGTCTACACTAGCCACCCTAGTTTGAACTAGGGTGGCTAATGTAGTCATTTGAACTTGCAAATGAAGCCCGGGATTAAAATATCCCGGGCTTTATTTGTATGTTCCCAGGCGCCACCATTTTTAAATGCCCGGTAGTTTGAACTCCCTGCCCACGGCTACACGCGGCACGGGCTAGGTAGTTCAAACTAAAGCCCCTAATTCAGACTACCATTACTCCTCATTGCAGGAGTACTCCTCATTGCAGGAGGAGTAACAGTAGTCCGAATTAGGGGCTTTAGTTCGAACTATCTAGCCCATGCCGCATGTAGCCGTGGACAGGGAGTTCGAACTACCGGTAATTTAAAAATGGCGACGCCCGGGAACATGCAAATAAAGCCCGGGATATTTTAATCCCGGGCTTCATTTGCAAATTCGAATGACTACATTAGCCACCCTAGTTCGAACAAGGGTGGTTAGTGTAGACATACCCGAAGAGAGCTAGTAACCCTTGGCTAGGTGTAGTTTTATATATGGTATATCAGTACAGACATATACTATTAAGCAGCATTGCAAGAGCTGCTCCATTTATTCAGCTTGGTGAAATAAAAATAGAGTCCTGCTCACTACAATATTGACCTCCCGTAGTTCAGCAAATTGTATGATTGGGCACTGGTCAGGTCCTGAGGGTGCCAGACTAGAGAGGTTCAACCTGTATCAATATTATTAACTATAATTAGAAAGAAAAACAGAATTTTGCTATGATTCGACAGGGATCGGTCATTGGAGCAGCTCCTAAATGAGGGGACCTGATAAGGTTTGACGGTTAGCTTAGAATATTGATTACACTTGGGATATTAAAATGAACTAATAAATAACTTTTAGATTTCTACATAGGGACATTTGGTTGTCATCACTGTTCCACAAATTCATTCAGAATTAAAGTCAGTTTAATTTAATTAACCTAATAGTTTCATTTGTCTTACTTTAGGGTTATCCCCTTCTAGCGTGCACTAAGGGATTGTCATTTTAGCCTCATAAAACTCATAGGGTAGATTCTTCTCTGTACTTTCTCTGAGAACATGCAATCCTGTCATAACTGTCTAATTTACTTTCCGTCTGTTTCAGGTCACTAGCGTCCCTGTATGTCCCCAAGCCTCACTTACATTCAAAGAGGCAGGTATCTTACTTTACATAGACAAATTTGTCATTGTTTGTCTATGGCCAAAATTAGTCTACAAGTTCCATAAGCCCCTGGAAAACTGGGATTGACACCAGAGGAGTCTGTTTTGCATGGTTCAACGATCGTCCATGTAAAATGTACTCTGTGTTACAAAGATCCATGATGTGGTGGGTGTTTAACCTCCTGTATTCGACAGTGTCATTAGCAGGAGACCTACAAACTATTTCTCTGCTCTGTGATCCTCCAAACAGTTTAGCATCAAGCCCCAATGCCAATACATGAATTCTGCAGATTAATATCTGGTCTTCAGTGTGCTGACCCAGTTAATTTGCAAGGGGTAGTGCATATTTATTTAGTTTTGAAGGACTGTACTTTTTTTCAGACACTGCATAAGGAATCTTTCATTTGCAAATAATTAAAATTAGACATTAGACATTGCATTGTATTGCTAATGAGCAGATGTGTCTACTTATAGCCGTGGAAGAACAGCTGTACACCTATGAAATGCAAAAATGACCCTTAACCGGCATTATATATTCTGCTACAGGCCTATAACTTCATTTAGGAATTGAAGAACAGAGGAAAAGATGAATCTTTCAGCTATGTAGAATGTTACCGGTTCTCATATTTTTCACATTTTTGTTCTGTTTCCTCTATACTTTACAAAGAGTCTGGCAACTCTCCAGGGTAAAGCATCTTGCACTTTTGTCATGTATTTCAAGTGTCATTGTGAGACTCTAATACTTCCAGTGCATTACCTGATATATATATATATATATATATATATATATAAGCAGCAACAATGCAAAAGCTATTGTCACCAGACACATCAAACATTATTCAAAATAGAATTTCTCACGCCTCAGGGGTCCATTCTTGGTACAATACTATTCAATGGTTTCATTGACGACTTGGAGGATGGATGCTAATGAAATCTCCGTTAAATACAAAGCTGGGAGGCTTTTGGAATAAAATACAGCCCAGTGTTGATAGAGAAATGGGCCGAAATCGATATGATGAGATACAGATGAGACAAAAGAGTATTGGTTCCTGTAGGAATAAATAATCAGCAGTGCAAATATAAAACAAAGGATAACTAGCTAGGAAGTTTAGTTGAGAGGGGAGAGCTATATAGGTTGAACCTCTCTAGTTCAGAACTCTCTGGTCCGGAAACATCCATTGTCCGGAATGATTTTAATGAGCCGGATGCCCACTTTTCATGGGTGTGTCCAAATTTCCCATGGTCTCATAAAGTTTGTGTATAGCCACCAGTCCTGGCACTCAGTGTTCTGTGCTGTTATTTAGCTCTAATTCACCCCTTAATGTCCTCTAAGAGCCCAGTCAGCAGTGGAAATGTTGGCAATGCTGCTAGACAATATTGACCTCCCGTGGTCTGATAAATTCTCTGGTTCAGAACTGGTCAAGTCCCAAGGGTGCTTGACTTGAGAGGTTCAACCTGTAATGAAAATGGCCCTACCACAACACATTATTCACTGGAGGGGTTCCTGAGGAGAGCTTAGGCCTCCCCTTTTTGTCCTTTTCAGCTTAACCTCAGGAAATGACAGAGTGCTGGCAGAAGGGAGCTATTGTCATTACTTCCAGTACTGCCTGGAGATCCCAGAGAGTACCAATATGCAAAGCTTATGGAGCTTAGAAGCTTATGGTGTCTTCATGCCCCCCTAGCTCCTTCCCCTGGCAATTAAATTACAGTGAAGAGCAGCCATTAGGTAGGAACAGGCAAACCTCGCAGCCAACCTGTCTTGTAGTCCCCTGTCCATCATCATCATGTTCTGGGGAAGAGGTCACAGGTCCATGAGGTATTTATTTTCTAGCCATCCATGCAAAGGGGCAAGCATGTTCCTTGCCAGTGGGGATTGGTCAGGGGGATAGCTACTCCCTTTGATGGTGAATTTCTGCATGGCTTTGCGAATCCAACTTTGTTTCCAAAGTGAACTGATCTCAGCATGCCTGAATTATGTGCTTCTCTTCCCACCCCCTCTTCTTTCTCAAACCCTGACTATGCCATAAAAAGTAAAAACTTGATTGTTTTTCCTTCCTCAGGAAATTCAGCTGCCATGATCTAACCTGCGTAAGAAGGTCTTTTTATTTCAATACATTAGAATAGACTTTTTCTGACCTGTATTTCCAGTTCAGGGACTGTTTTTTTTCCATATTGCAGAAAGAAGCTGATATTTGACACTGCATCTTTTTAATGAAGTAGAGTGTTAGCAAGCGCAGTGGTTGATAAGATGGCTGAATGGTTTGCATTATAAAGTAAGCCGGACTGAATCAATTCTGGCTCAAGGGCAAAAGTCCAATTGGGTTATGATTTCTTTTTGCTTTTTAAGCCATTGTAACTTATTTATTTTATATGTGACAAGAATGTGATATCCAGTCCTCCTGGACTGCAGACAGTTAGCTTTATCTGTTAATATCTCCAGAATGAGCAAAATACTGCCCTGGAAAAGAGATAATGCTAGGTTTCATTCTTTGTCCGCAGTGGAAGAAGATGCTGTGTCTCCAGTGTTTTGGAGTAGCGTACACCTGCTACTCACCTGGAGCGATTGGTCTTTGTTTAGTATTTCCATTACCACTGAGAACTAGTTCATGGAAAATGACTTTGATGTATCAAAAGTGACCCAGGGGTCTTTTGGCTTGTTTATTAGTTCCTGCAGGGCTGCGGGTGAAGGGAGGGAAAAGAGAGGGACGTCTACTTTGTTCAGGCTTGTTGATTTTGATTCTCTGTAGGCAATGTGATGGTTCACCCCCTCCCCTCACACCAATGCCTTATGAGATGGACTTATGGACATGAATGTACATAACTCAAAGCTTCAGGGGGTAGCCAAGTTAGTCTGTACAGGATACACTTAAAAAACAACAAATAGTCTAGTAGCACTTTCTAGACTAACAAAACATGTCGATGGGATCATGAGCTTTCGTGGGCACAGCCCACTTCTTCAGATGACCAGAGTTTTGAGCAAATTACTTGATGTAACCTGTCAATCTTCATGCCATAATCCGCTGAATCCGTTTAAATTATTTTGATGTATGTATTACTCGTGTGTGTAAAATTAGACATATGGAGTAGGGAATACTTCATGGGTTTTTAAATGTGTGAATAAAAGTCATCCAGGGAGGCCTCAGCATCTGGGCAGTCATATGCAAATAGCCTTTTGTCCTTACGTCTTAGCAGTGGTTGGTGGGGAGCGACCAGGTGACTCCCCATGCAACAAGGGAATTCTTTAAAAAGACTAGGAAGGTAGGAGACTTGTGTCTTTGGGCTGGCTGGACACTCCTGAGAAGGGTGAAGCAGAGACCCTAGGGGAAGTGGGATTTTCCCTGGTTTTGAAGGTGCAGCTGGAACAGAAACAGTTTTAAGGTGAGTTTATACTAAGTGGCTGTGTCTACACTGGAAAGTTATTCCGGAAAACCAGCCGCTTTTCCGGAAAAACTTACCAGCTGTCTACACTGGCCGCTTGAATTTCCGGAAAAGCACTGACGATCTAATGTAAAATCATCAGTGCTTCTCCGGAAAAAACTATGCTGCTCCTGTTCGGGCAAAAGTCTTTTTCCGGAAAACTGTTCCAGAAAAGGGCCAGTGTAGACAGTACAGTAGTGTTTTCCGCAAAAAAGCCCCGATCGCGAAAATGACGATCGGGGCTTTTTTGCGGAAAAGCGCGTCTAGATTGGCCATGGACGCTTTTCCGGAAAAAGTGCTTTTCCGGAAAAGAATCCTGCCAATCTAGACGCGCTTTTCCGGAAATACTTTTAACGGAAAACCTTTTCCATTAAAAGCATTTCCGGAAAATCATGCCAATGTAGACGTAGCCAGTTTGTGCTGAGGATTTTAGTGTTATAGGTAGCTAAGCGTTTTCGGTGTCTTTTGAGTTGGTAATCTGTTTTTCTATGCCTGTACTTATAACCACTTAAATCCTACTGCTTGTACTTAATAAAATCACTTGTACTTACTATCAAACCCAGTGTAAATAATTGTTACATTCGGGGGCAACCAGTGAGTACATTTCCCCTTTGATTGCTAAAGGGGGCTTACCCAAGTAATTCATTGGGGGTTTTGATCCCGTGAGGGGAGGGGTATCCCAGGAAGCTGGGTGCAAAACTGTACTCTCCTTGGACCTGAAGTGGTTCAGTGTCTATACTGCTTCTTAGGGGGCCGAGATCTCAGCTCGGGGCCCCAGCTGGAGGAGACCAGCAGAACTGGCCCAGCAGGACTGGGTGGTGAGAAGCCCCAGAGAGAGGGAAGACGTGTGGCAGTGGCCGTGTCAGCAACCCGGGAGGCACCGGCGATGGGTCTTCTGTGACCTCACTCTGTCACAGACAAATCTAGGGTTTTTTGATGCTTAATTGTCTTCATGGAGTCAGTGGTGCTACATCTAGACTGGCATGATTTTCCGCAAATGCTTCTAACAGAAATGTTTTCCGTTAAAAGCATTTGCGGAAAAGAGCGTCTGGATTGGCACGGACGCTTTTCCGCAAAAGCACATTTTGCGGAAAAGCGTCCGTGCTAATCTAGACGCGCTTTTGTGGAAAAAAAAGCCCCGATCGCCGTTTTCGTGATTTGGGGCTTTTTTGTGCAAAACAAATCTGAGCTGTCTACACTGGCCCTTTTGTGCAAAAGCTTTGCGCAAAAGGACTTTTGCCCGAACGGGAGCAGCATGGCATTTCCGCAAGAAGCACTGATTTCAGACAGTAGGAAGTCAGTGTTCTTGCGGAAATTCAAGCGGCCAGTGTAGACGTTTTTCGGAAAAACTTGCCAGTCTAGACACAGCCTGGGTATTTAGAGTACATAAAGACAGCTGGATGTGGACCTTTCTGTGTAGAACTAGAGATAAGCATTTCCTTGTTGCACCGTTCTGGGTGAGCTCTTCATTATCCACATAAAATGAAAACATTACACAAAGTTACAACAAAATGCTGCATATTCTTTTCCTCGGAGAACTCACTTGTGAATTAACTGTACTTGGGTCTAGAAATCCGAAGCAATGAGGCATGGCACCATTAATCATCGTTTACAGTGATTATTAGTAGGCTTTTAATCTTTTTTTTCATGTATAATTAGGTACAAGAGGTCAGTTCTGCGGTCTCTTATAAACAACAATATTTTCAACGAATGACTGTTTTTCCCTGCCTACAATTTTCCCTAGCATATTTTTAAGGGAGTACTTGACTTGTTTGAGTGCGGTGTCTCATGAGTTTGTCTGCATCTAAAGGCAGCTCATTAATTTATTATTGTTACTTCTGGAGCACCTAATGGATTGACTCAAGGCTGGGCTCATTGTACTAACACGCACCAAGACACAGTCCCTGTCTAATTCTAGGCAAGACAATGGGAGAGAAGGAAGAGATAAGATAAAAGTATTATTAACACACTTTCATGGTTGCAAGCTAGTTCTGAGCACCTCTTGAGAGCTCTGAGTTGTTATATTTGTAATTATACCCCATACCTGATGTTAGTTGGGTGATTTCTTATAGGTATCAACAGTGCAACTGGGGTTCAGAAGGTGCATGAAGAAGAGAGGTAGGAAAGGTCACTAGCTCAGGAGGACATTGCAGACAAGGGATGGGATGGCAGAAATATAAAGATGGTATGAGACTCATAGACAATGACAGTCACACCTTTCAACCTGCCAAAGCTCAAATGGGAGACACCATGCTCTGGGTGTCCCAAAGCCTCTGACTGCCAGAACCTGGGTCTGGAGGATGGCATGGATCACTCAATAATTGTTCTGTTCATTCCTTCTGAAGCACCTGGCCCTGGCCACTGTCAGAGGACAGGATTCTGGGCTAGAGGGACCTTTGGTCTGACCCAACATGGCTGTTCTTATGTTCTTAAAGATGTGTGAGAGAGACCTAAAATAAGGGCTTGTGACAGGGTGAGACTCACCACAATGGCGCCTCCTGCTGGCTGTCAGAGAATTAACTCTGCAATATCTTCTGGTCATGTCTTGCCCATCTTCACCTCTGCTCCTGGATCTGTATTGCTCCAAGGACTGTGGCATCCTTTTCAGGACACAGCCCTCCAGCAGTGTTACTCTCTGTTCTCTCCACTTCTGGGGGAACTGCAGTTCACTGTCCAGTCACTTCTTTCAGTGGCAACCGAAGCCAATTATTTGGCCACTTCCTCAGTGGCATGGGTAGGGGACCTGGGTCCACCCATTACTCCAGGTCTCAGGCCAGGGACCCTGCAAAAGGCCCCTACTAGGTGTGTCTCCTTCAACTCCCGAATGGCTTTCCCTAGGCCACTTTCCCACCTTCTCAGCACCGTTTTTGTCCTTGCTTCAGGGCCTCAGCCTGCAGATCTCACAGCCTACCAGGAGCTGCCTTTAGCTTCCCAGGAATCTGCCTGCAGCACTGCTCTGTCCAGGGTGACTTATTACCTTCAGCCAGCAAGGCAGCTAGTTCTCCCTCCTCAAGCTCCAGGAAGCAGCTAAAGCAGCTCTACTCTGCAGCCCTTCTAATATGGGCCAGCCTGGCCCCTATTGGCTGCTTCTCAGAGCCCCTCTCTCATTGGCCATTTTCTGCACAACCTTCCTAGGGTTCTAGTAACTCTTTATAGACCAGTGTGGGTGGGCACCCCATCAAAGGGACACAAGAATCTTTGGTCAAGGAAACTTACATGGGTCAAGGAAACTTACTACTTCCTTTGCTGCATCTCTCTGTAACCCCAAATTTTGGAACACCAAATTTAGCTCCATGTCATGAAGTGTGGGAGTAGAAGAGGGCTGCTGGTCTAGTAGCGAGGGCACTGTACTGGGAATCAGGGAACCAAGATTCTGTTCCTGGCTCTACCACTGCCTTGCCCCGTGACTTTGAGCAAGACACTTCTCATCTCTGTGCCTTGATTTCTCCTCTCTCCCTATGTCTGTCTTGTCTATTTAGAGTGTACGCTGTTTCGGACAGGAGCTGTCTGACACTAAATATTTCTCAAGTGCCTAGTAAATGAGGCCCAGTGTTTGAGATCAATAATACCACTGTAATATGGACAGTAGTAACAGTCCTCAAATGAGGAACAATTGTGAGGCAGGTTGGTGCTTGAGATTAGCATTATTGGTGGAGACAAAGATGTGGGGCATGATGTGATAAAATGTCAGGATTACATCTCAGCTGGCTAGACAGCTAAAATGAATATCCGTGGTCTTCTCCAGCAAAACACACACTAAAAGGTATTTTGTATTTGTGGTCGGCATTGAGGCTTTTAGAATGCAGACAGGGTTCATTCGGCCCCATCTACAAAGTTATGTTTTCAGAATAAGTTCAAGGTAAATAAAAACAAAGTAACTCCATTTACCCTGGACAGCAGATTATAGTATAATGACCTGACTGTTGAAAGTTCATATTACTATGCCTTGCATTTGTACAGCACCTTGCATTTAGAAGCATCTCACATGTTATAAGCTAATACAGGAATTTTATATATAGGGGTCACTTCCCTCACCAGAGAAATGTGAAGAGGCGAAATCAATAAGCTATGTACAGCAAGAATAAATTAGAATAAGAATGCATAATTCTCTATCTATTAAATTGAACTTCATCAAGAAAATAGGTAGAAATAATGTAACAACCCAAGCTGGAGTTTGGCAAGGGAACCAGGGCTAAAACGCTAACTCTTATGAAAACTGCAAAGCAAGCATTACTCAAGGCTTCAGTTTTCAGTTTACTCTGGCATGGAGCTGGGACATTGGTTTAATACTGACTTAGTCTACGTCTACACTGCAATGCTATTTCAGGATAATGGAGTATCCCGAAATAGCTATCCTGTGTCTTCACAGCAAGCCTGTTATTTTGGGCTCACTAGTCTGACATCCCTGTAAACCTCATTCCACAAAGAATAAGGGACGTTTTCTAATAGTGGGTTATTTCTAAATTTGGTGCCACGTAGACAGCGCCAAATTACAAAATAAGCTATTTCAAAATAAGCTCGAAATAAGATAGGCAAATTACGTATCTTATTTCCACCTAGGGTGCAGCATAGACACACCAGATTACGACATAATCATATATCAATATAACTTCATAATTAGTCAATGAAGGTCTCATCCCAATTATGTCTTTACCCATCCCTGCTTAGCTCTCTCTGATCGGCTCATGGTTCAAGGTGGCATGGCTGCATTACCACGGAGGCTACGTCTAGATTACATCCCTCTGTCGACAGAGGGATGTAAATGAGGCACTTCAAAAGTGCAAATGAAGCTGGAATTTGACTTTTCTGTGCTTCATTTGCATAATTGCATTATGGTGCTTTTTTCTGTTAAAAGATTTCATCCCACTCTGCCTACAGGACAGAGGTTGTGATACCAGTACAGATGATCCCTTTTATTTATTCATCATTCAGTGTTTCTCTTCAGTCTACTCCCGGTTAAGAGGCATAATAAATTAGGGTTTCAAAGTGGATTGTGAAAACCCGCCAGCCAGATAGGCATGCTCCACCAAACTGTGTGAAAGACTAACTAGTAGATTTCTATGGGCTAAAGTATATTCATACACTTCACACAAAGGTCAAAGAGAGTGCAGGAATACATTTAAGCATTGCTATATCTGTGTGAATTAATAGAGAATAAGATAGAAGTGGAGCACGCTCTTCAAACAGTCTTGAGTCAGCCTTTCCAGGTTTATGATAAGATATTTTTACTGTCTTGAGAAGCGATTCCGTCCATTTCGCCTCAGTAACCATAAAATGCTGAAACATTATAATTATTTTTTGAGTGGAAATTAATTCTAGGAGCAGAAGTGGAGAACATCAGCTGGAGATTAGCACCTCTTCTTAAGGAAATGGAGCTACTTAAAATAATAATTATAATACAAACACTCCCCACCAGCTGCCCAGATACTTCTCACATACCTCTAAACAAAGTCTGCTCCCACATCTGCTTTGTTGGGACAAAGTTCTTCTCCTTGCTCTGCAGTAATGAAGGAAACAAGATGTTAGACCTCGTTATGGGCCTATCACTTACGTGCAGTGGACCCATGCCTCTAGGAGGCTTCCCTCATAGCCCTGCATTGCAGGCAATAGAAAGAGGAAATGCCAAGTTAGGATTCACCACTACATGGCTTCCTAGGGCATCACTCCTCTTGTTCTCACTTATCACCTACACGTAGAAAGGCTGGTGAGTGAGGACTGCAGCTCTCAAAGCTGAACTTCCCAGATGGAGTCTGGGTGGGGTGTAGCAGAAGCTCATGTTATACACACACTGCTGGAACCAATTGGGTTGGTGGAACTGGAGCGGGGCAGGCAGTGGGGGCTAGCACCCCTCTCTGAACCTGCCTAAACATGGCAGGCTGGTGGGCACAGCGATGATATTGGGACCCGGAGCTGCTGAGCATCCTCCACAGCCTAGGATCAGGTAGGAACTATCATTACCCCTGTCACCGCCTGGAGCCGGCTACTTCCCCTCCTATCCCACCGTCCCATTTGTTAGAGAAGAAACAGGCGAGCCAAGAGTGGATGGGGTAAACGGAACTGCTTTATAGCCCACGCACATTTACCTCAGACATTCAACACAACGTCCGAATGGAAACAATTTGGCACCAATTACACCCTTTTATCTATTTTAGTACGTTAATTCCTACGTCTATCACTATTTTCCCTAAAACCTTATTTAGAATGTTAACTGCCATTCAATGAATATTAACAGGCAGGAAATAAGGGATAAGGGATCTTTCGGAAAAGGCTTTATTTTTCGAAAGATCAGCATCTAGACTGGCGCTTTTCTCCGACAAAGCTCTGTGCCGAAAAAAAGCAGCAGCCATTTTTATGCTAATGAAGCATGGGAGATTTAAATCCTCGCTTCATTAGCAATTGCGATACGTCTAATTTACATCCCTTTTCTGAAAAAGGGTTGTAGACTAGACGTAGCCACTGTGTAGTCATTTATCTGTATGCAAAGTGGGTGTAAAAACACTCCCCCAGTGAGACTGAAGAATTCTGATGCGGGAGTATTCTACCCCATTCTGTTCTCCCTTTGCACGTGTGTAAATGATTACAGACTGGTCAACGAAATGGAGAATGATGCCCTAGAATTGTAAATACCCTCAGCCGGCATGATCATGGGGATGGAATTAAATGATTTTTTTTCTTTTCCATCATATTGCAGCTCCTAAACTGTTGTCCTACATTGTTCTTCTTTGACATTGAAAGGCATATGGATTGAAAGCTCTGTCAGCCTTTTATAGTGCTGGTGCTGTGAGGATCTAGTTTAAGTGCATGACAGCTCTTCAATGTACTATGACCCTCTGAAGAGATCCTGTCTGCAACCCAGAACCAAGAAGTCCATCAAAAACCTGAGTCCCACATTATAACATAACTCTCTTTGATTGATTTCAGCTCCCAGAAGGGGGGCTCCAAAGAGGATGGAGAGAGACTGTTCTCAGTGGGGGCAGGCTGAGGAGCAATGGTCTCAAGTTGCAGCGGGAGAGATCTAGGTTGGAGATTAGGACAAACTATTTCCCTAGGCAGGTGGTGAAGCACAGAGATGGGTTCCCTAGAGTGGTGGTGGAATCTCCATCCCTAGATTCTCTTAAGTCCCAGCTTGACAAAGCCCTGGCTGAGATGATTGAGTTGAGGTTGGTCCTACTTCGAGCAGGGGGCCGGACTCTATGATCTCCTGAGGTCTCTTCCAGCCTTAGGATTCTAGGATTCCGTGACTCAGTCCTCTCCTGCTTTTCTTCTTACCTCTCAGATCGCTCCTTCCGAGGATCATTCTCGACTTCCTTCCAACCTTCTCTGGGTGATCCACAGATCCTGCTACCATTGTCTTCCTCTAATAATGTGTTCTTTAGAGTTTTAGTTTTCTTTGGCAACTTTTAAACTGCGTGGATGTAATCATTATAGTGAGTGATGACATCAAGTCATGGTGTAAATGATTTTTGCTAAATAATTATATGATGAGCTGCAGGAAGGAGTTTTATTAGTCTTAACTTAGCAGGTATTGATCAGGGAAGGGAAAATGACCAATCGTTATATCAGTTGTCTGTGAGTGGAAGGCAATAAGTGACAGCTCCCGAAAACTCTATAAATCACAGCGAAAATTTCATGAGGAACATAAGAGCTATGAACTGCCCTTTAAAGTTTCACTGAGATGCACTGAAGAGAATAACAGAGCTTAGTCATTTGTCTCCATTACAGTTGAGGTCCTTTAAGAATTGAAAGATTAAGGAATGGCACCATTAGATTTTCTTTTATGGGAAGACGATAAGGAGTGATATATAAGTATTGCTTCAGATCACAAGATACAGTTTGACTCTTGAAAGAAATGTTATACAATTGCCGCACTTAAAAATGCATTCTGTTTTGAAAGATTTGGCTGGTTTTACAGAAATTCCCCGTAGCGCTAATGAGGAACGTGATTCGAACCAATAAACAATTAATTGTGTTTTTAGTATGACCATTGAATTTGTCTGGCTGACTGGTTTTTTTAGGTCTACATCTGGCAGTTGGATGCTCTTGGGTACACCTCTGGGTAAATTCCACTCCAGGATCGGGGGCTCAGTGGGCTATCTAAGTGTGCTGGTCTTTATTATCAGGGCTCGACAATAATGCAATCTGCTCGCCCATGGCGAGTAGATTGCAACCCGGAAGGGCCAGGTAAAGGGCGCAACTTCCCTGGGGCCCAGTGATTCAAAAGGCCCCCGTGGCTTCCAGCTACTTTTGCTGCTGCTGCAGTGGTGGTGGTCAGAGACATAAGAACATAAGAATGGCCATACTGGGTCAGCCCAAGTCCATCCAGCGCAGTACCCTGTCTGCCGATAGAGGCCAATGCCAGGTGCTCCAGAGGGAGTGAACAGAACAGGTAATGATCAAGCGATCTCTCTCCTGCCATCCATCTCCACCCTCTGACAAACAGAGACTAAGGACACCATTCCTTATCCATACCGGCTAATAGTCATTTATGGACTTAACCTCCATGAATTTATCTAGTTCTCTTTTAAAGCCTGTTATAGTCCTAGCCTTCACAGCCTCCTCAGGCAAGGAGTTCCACAGATTGACTATGCGCTGCGTGAAGAAGAACTTCCTTTTATTTGTTTTAAACCTGCTGCCCATTAGTTTCATGTGGTGGCCCCTAGTTCTTATATTATGGGAATAAGTAAATAACTTTTCCTTCTTCACTTTCTCCACACCACTCATGATTTTATAGACCTCTATCATATCCCCCCCTTAGTCTCCTCTTTTCCAAACTGAAAAGTCCCAGTCTCTTTAATCTCTCCTCATATGGGACCCTGTGACGGGGCAGGCCCCGCACTGGAGGTCAGGGGGTAGCCCAGGTCAAGCTGGCTGAGAAGGCCCCGCCCCTCCAGCCCTGCTGGGCATGCTCCCAGCAGAGCCTGGGTATAAAAGCAGAGGGAGCCCTGCAGCCAAGGAAGCCACAGTTGAGTTTTGGACAACATATATCTCAGATATAATGTAAAATTCCATCCAGTCGAAAGACACTAGTTTGTTCTCTGATATGTTTCAGACATGTCAACGAAGTTCTATTTGTATAGTCAAAATAAGGAAAAGACAAGTGGCGCAATGATTATATATAGTTTGATTGAATAATGTTCTTTTACATCTATTTTTAAATGTGTTTTAATATTTTAAAATTCTGTAATAGTTTTAAGTTTTTTTGTGATGTATTTTGATTTTTGTGCATTGACCTATGGGAAAATTACTATTCATAATCTTGACTTGACTATCCGAAAAGGGAATATTCCAAAGGAGATAATAGCTGATTTTATTTCACAAGGAATTAATTTTGGTCTTTTATCAAGAGTTCTACGTACTGCAGTAATTTTGTCTGCTCAGACAAACCTGCACTGGAAAGGCCATTGCAAGATCTCAACAATTTCTATTAATTTATCAAGGTCAAACATTTCTTGATGAACCTATGTGTCATTAACGGACAGTCATGCACAGTCAGATACATAGAGCTTACTTTATTTATATAGCCAGATTTCAGCATCCACTATCAGATTTTTCCCCCTCTCTGTCTCTTTCGCCAATGTTACGAGTACAGAGCTTAGTTTTCCAATTTTGGCATGAGTCACAAGGATTTTTTCAAACTTCACATTGTTGATAAACATTCTATCACATTGCAAGGGTGCATTTTCACAGACCCAGATGTGATGGATAGGAGTGCTGGCCATCACTCATTGAGTAAAGCGTTAAACTCAGGTAGGTATGGGTGTTGGCAGGAAGCCTGAAGAACCAATGGGATACAGCACTGAAATTAAAATTGTAAATATATACCTTGCCATCTCTCTTTGTGTAGGCGTTCTAAGTTAGGAGCTGGAGGAAGCAAGATGAAATAATCAAACAGAATTACCCTTCGTACAAGAAATATTGGGCATGGGAATGGACTGGGCCGTGAAGTATGGATCAGCATGGATCTTGAGTAGAAAGAAAATGTGTTTTTAGTCGCAATCAGGTTATTTTTCTCTATTTTGATGTTTGGTTAACTTCTTTGTGTATAATTCATGTGTCTCCCTCTCCCCCATTCACTATACCTAAGCTGTGCCCAGAGATACCATTTTTATCTGTGTTTTAATCTGCTGTTCCCTCGGTTGCTCTGTAAAAGCTAGCAACCAAGTATGCTTTCTTAAGTATATCTTTTTGTTTTGTTAATAAAATCACCTTTTTAAGGCAATGATTTCATTCTTGTGTCCTGGACGGTAACAGGAAGTCTGTGTGTGTGCCTGCCTAGCTTGAGAGGTCAGCTATCAGAAGCACAGTTTGTTTTCTGTGTTTTTGTTTCTTTTTTCAAGCTCTCTTGTGGCAAAAGAGCTTGAGGTACCTCTTGGGAAGAAGTTTAAGTGTTTCTTCCTGGTTTTTGGGGGTTTATTTAATTCACTTAAGGGTGGCAGGGCCAGGGCCTGGAGTCTGTGACTCTGGGGAGTTTTTGTAAGCAGTGCCCTTAAAGGTGAGTAGATGGTATGATGAGCTTTCGTGGGCACAGCCCACTTCATGATCATAGAATCATAGGACTGGAAGGGACATAATTCAAAATGACCTTATCAAGTTAGAGAAATGGTCAGAGGTAAACAGGATGAGGTTTGATAAAGAGAAATGCAAAGTGCTCCACTTAGGAAGGAACAATCAGTTCCATACATACAAGATGGGAAGCGACTGTCTAGGAAGGAGCATGGCGGAAAGGGATCTAGGGGTCATAGTGGACCACAAGTTGAATATGAGTCAACAGTGTGATGCTGTTGCAAAAAAAGCAAATATGATTCTAGGTTGTATCAACAGGTGTGTTGTAAGCAAAACTCGTGAAGTCATTCTGCCGCTCTACTCTGCACTAGTTAGGCCTCAGCTGGAGTACTGTGTCCAGTTCTGGGCGCCACATTTCAAGAAAGATGTGGAGAAATTGGAAAGGGTACAGAGAAGAGCGACAAGAATGATTAAAGGTTTAGAGAACATGACCTATGAAGCCAGGCTTCATGAACTGGGCTTGTTTAGTTTGGAAAAAAGAAGATTAAGGGGGGACATGATAGCGGTTTTCAAATATCTAAAAGGGTGTCACAAGGAGGAAGGAGAAAATTTGTTCCTCTTGGTTTCTGAGGACAGGACAAGGAGTAATGGGCTTAAAGTGCAGCAGGGGAGGTTTAGATTGGACATTAGGAAAAAATTCCTAACTGTCAGGGTGGTCAAATATTGGAATAAATTGCCAAGGGAGGTGGTGGAATCTCCCTCTCTGGAGATATTTAAGAACAGGTTAGATAGACATCTGTCAGGGATGGTGTAGACGGAGCTTGGTCCTGCCTTGAGGGCGGGGGGCTGGACTCGATGACCTCTTGAGGTCCCTTCCAGTCCTATTATTCTATGATTCTATGACAAACAGCTGATCAGCTGTTTGTTGGCTCAGCGCGGCAGCCATGTAAATTTAAATGAAGCCTCGATTATTTAAATCGCGGCTTCATTTCCCTTTGCCTATCTGTCTAATCTACATGCCTCCATCGACGGAGGCATGTATTCTAGACACACCCACTGTGTTCATGCCAGCAGCTCCAACCATCGCTGTGTCAGCTGCCCCTTACCTTGGTCCAGCCCTGATGTTTGCCCCATTCCTGCCTTGTTCCACTGCCTTGCTCCGGCTCAGTTTCTACTACCTGACCTTGCTCTTGGTTCCAGATTCCTCACCCTGACTCTGGTTCCTGACTTTGATTCTGACTCATAGCATAGTTACTGAATACTGACTCCAGTCCTGACCCATGGTTTGAATCCACTTCCCTGGCTCCTGCTTTGTCCATTATGTATCGGCCAGTTTCTAGCACATATCATTCAATTTCACAAGTTTCTCAGGAGGATATGAAAGAGCAGTTACTAAAGTTAGAGATTCTTAAATCATCAGATCACGTGTATTCATGAGTTTTAAAAGAGCTGGCTCATGAGCTCACCAGACTGTTGTGGCTGGTTTTGAATATGTCCTAGAACACTGGGGAAGTTCTGGAACACTGGAAGAAAGCTAATGTTGCACCAATATTTAAAATGTGTAAGCAGGGTGACTTGGGAAATTATAGTTTAGTCAGCCTGAAATTAAGCCTGGGCAAGATAATTAATTTTTTTGCAACTGTAATGTGTCGTTGACACATTTATGATTACCTTATCCAAAACCTAATTTTAAAACTCACATGCACAACACATTGGTGTTGCTAGAATCAATGGCAAAGAGTTTGAAAAGCTAAAATAAGACCTCTTTTGTACAAAGTATAAAGTCTCTTCCAATCATGTTAGCATTTCTATTACATTAACTGTACATATTTTTTAATTCCTATCTGAATTCTTATATGTGCGCAGTGCGTTATTATTATGTTGACAGAGGGAGAGCTGTAATGTCATAATGGACAAAGCAATTAAGACTCTGCTCAGAAAAAGAGGGCAGAGTTAACCACAGATGACATTGTGGGATACTTAAATAACACACTTCACATCATTTTTTGATTTAGTATATCTTCTTTTAAACAAAGACAGGATTATTAAGATCAATCATCGTACAGCAGTTGTTTAGTAAATTGAATTTCTTGCCTCGTTTGTTACTCAGTGGATTAATGGATTTCAGCTAGTAATAGTTGCCAAAGGGCTTTAAAAATTGGTGATGCTCCCTTGACAACAAAGGTTGCACATATAAAATACATTAGAAATAACAATATCAGCAGCAGTGACACGTGAGAGATATATGTATCTGTACACAGAATCCGTATTCTACCTTAGAATTATGTTGTCTACAGGCACAGTTGGCTAGTGCATTAGCTGCTCACTTCTGGAGACCTAGGTACAAATCTATTTAAATCACAACAGAAAATAACTTGTCTGGAATTGAATAGGTAATTGGTCACATTACAATGCTGCTAGTACTGCTGACAGATCATGTTCAGGAGAGGCCCTTGTCTGGACTAGCAGGTGGTAGTACAGGTCAAGCTGAGTTAATAGATTTGAAGGCAAGGAGGGACCAATGACGCCACTTTTTCTGACCTTGTGCTTAATACAAACCAAAACCCCTTCACCGGTAACTTATACATCAAACCCATAACTTCTGTTTGAGCTATGGTATATCTTTAGGAAGACACTCTTTCTTGGTTTAAAGACTCTGGGTAATGGAAAATACACCATATCTATAGTTGCAGTGGTTAAAAAGTATGCTTTATTTCTCATCTGAATTCATCTAGCTTCGGCTTCCAGCCATTGCATCTTGTTATGCCCTTTTTCTGCTAGATTAAAGAGCCTGCTATCAAAAATCTGTTCTCCAGGCAGATACTTGTAGATTGTGATCAAGACATTTTTTAACCTTCTCTTTGATCAACTCAATGGATAGAGCTTCTTAAGACTCTCACTATAAAGCATGCCTTTTAGTCCTCGAGTTATTCTTCTAGCTCTTTTCTGAACACATTCCATGTTTTAAACATCCTTTCTGAAATGGGAAAACCTGACCTGGACATGGTATAACTACTAATGGTCTCACGAAAGGTGTATAAATAGTTAATAACACCACCCGAGTCGATATTCCCCTGTTGATCTGTGTATACATCCAAGCAACTCATTTCCCTTCTTTGCTACTGTACCTAACTGGAAACTCATATTCCGCGATCCCTTGAGTCCTTTTCAGGGTCACTGCTTTCTAGGACACAGTCCCCGGTTTTATAGATTTGACCCACATTCTTTTCCCCCCTAGATATAGGACCTTGCATTTGACTCTATTAACATGCATGTTGTTCAAAGCAATTCAGGTTGATCAGTACAAATGACTTGTCCCACAAGTATTTCCCACTCTGCAAATGTTTGTGTTGCCTGCAAATTTTACTAGTGATTTTGTGTGTTTTTAGATCAGGAGTGGCCAACCTGTGGCTCTGGAGCCACCAGTAGCTCTTCTGAAGTTAATATGTGGCTCCTTGCTCAGGCACCAACTCTGGGGCTGCAGCTACTGGCGTGAACTTTCCAGTGCTCAACTTCTGGCTCCACCTCCTCCTCCAAGCATATTGAGCCCTTGTTCCTTCCCTCCTCCACAGAGCCTCCTGAGTGCCATGAAACAGCTGATTGCAGTGGGCAGGAGGCGCGGGGAAGTAAGAGGAGGTGCTGATCGGTGGGGCTGCTGGTGGGCAAAAGATACTGGAGACAGGAGAGGAGGCACCTGATGGGGACTGCTGACAAATTACTGTCGCTCTTTGGCAATGTACATTGGTAAACTGTGGCTCCTTTTCAGGCTCAGGTTGGCCACACCTGTTTTAGATGATTGATGGAGTTATAGAATCGAGTTGGGTCAGTAACATGTCGTACGGCTACGTCCTTTCTGTAACAATTCCCCAGTTATACTTATTGTTTGTGATCAATCACATAGTCAGTTCTGAATCAATTTGTACATGGACTGCATTGATTTTTTTATTGTGCTGACCTCTTCATGTGACGAATTTACATGGGAATTAGATACATTGGCAACGCTGGCTGCATGAAGAAACTTGCCCAGCCTGCGTCTCTGCAATGCCTGATTCTAAATGTTGTCACTTTCACCAGCACCATATTTCTAAAACAACCTCATACACATCACTTTGCCAACTAACCAAGCAAAATAATCACTGTCTATCAGAATATACTATTAAGCAGTCAAAGAAGTGATTAATTATATCTGTCCCCCCCACTTACAAAACAAGAACTGAAAACACTACTTTTTCAAATCGTTTTATAATCACTGACAGCCATCACTTCCCCACCCAGAAGCAACCTTTAAAAATGGCACTCGCTCTGTTAGAACGTGCAATGTTTTAGCCAGATTATAGCTGATATTTTTAATTTTACTGTTTTTAAAGTCTTTGTTCTGTTCCTTATCAGAGATAACAGAGTTAAGGTGGCATTATATTTTAATATATGATGAATAGCCTTATTGCAGTTTATTAATAATTAATCATAAGTAGTAATTAGTATTAGGTCAAATCCTTAAGTCTTTATTCAGAGTTTACTAAGTGATGAGGGAAAATAACAGAAAATGTGGAAATGGCAGAAGTGCTAAATGACTTTTACTTCAGTTTTCATCAAAATTTTAGTAGTAATTGGACATCTCACTCAATGAATGCAAGTGAAAATGAAATAGAATCAGAGGCTAATAGAGGAAGAACAAGTTAAAATTTACTTAGATTACTTAAGTTAGATGTTTTCAAGTCACAAGGGCCTGACGAAATACATCCTTGAATACTTAAGGAGCTGATTGAAAAGATACCCGAGCAATTAGTAATTATCTTCAAAAAGTAATGGAGTCATGGGTGAGATTCCAGGTGACTGGAAAAGGACAAATATAGTGCCCATCCACAAAGAGGGAAATAAGGACATTTGGGGGAATTATGGACCAGTCAGCTTAACTTCAGGACCAGGAAAAATAATATGGCAAATAATTAAGTAATATACTTGCAGACACCTCAGAAATCATAAGGGGGAAAGTAGCAGTCAGCACGGATTTGTTAAGAACAAATTGTGTCAAACCAATCTACAAGGTGGACCTCCACGATCCGGCACTGTTGGGACCTGACCAGTCCTGAATGAGGGAGTTTGCCGGACCAAGGGAGGTCAGTTCCGCCCCTCTGATGATGGATCGGGCTTTTTGTCAGCAGAGGGCTCCCCTTCCGGAAGCAGAGCTCCCCTACCCTCTGCCTCAGGGCTTCTGGCTCTCCTGCCCCGGAGCTGCTGGCCCCGCTACCACTGGGGCCGTGCTGCTGTCAGGACTGCCAGCCTTGCTGCCACCAGGGCTCCGCTGCTGCTGGGGCTCCGCTGTTGCAGGGGCTATTGCTGTCCTAGGGCCACCAGGACTGCTGCTGTCCCCTCAGCCCTGGGACTGCCGCAGCCCTGGACTCCACTGCTTTGGGGCTGTCGAGGTCCAATGCCCTACGGTGGTAGGGCTCTGGGTTCATGTCTGGTTGCTGGGCTCATCTCTAGGGCTCTCTGGTGCAGGAGCTCTCTGGTCCAGTAACATCCGAGGTTGCCAGACCAGAGAGTCCCAGATGAGAGAGGTTCAACCTATAATAGCTGTTTTGACAGTGGATGGAGGAAGCAGTAGATGGGTGCTTAGTAAGGCTTTTGATACTGTCTTGCATGACCTTCTCATAAACAAATGAAGGGAATAGAACTTAGATGGTGGGTCCATAATTTGTTGGCAAACTGTTATCAACGATTCACAGTCATGCTAGAAGGGCTTATCAAGTTGGGCCCCTCTAGTGATGTTAAGGGTTAACCAGTTAACGAGTAAGTCATCATCTTTAATGAGCAAGGCTTACCAGTTATGCTTAAGTGGTGAGTGATGGAACAGCTCTCCACCCGCTGCAAGCAAGGGGCTGCTCAGGTCCCACAGGGCCTGCTGCAGGCAGGGGGCGCTCTAGCCCCGCTGGAGCAGCCCCCACCCCCGGATGGCCGAGTCCTGGTGCATCATGGGAAAGGGTGCTCCAGCCCGGCCGAACAGCACCCAACCACTGCAAAGCGGAGTGTGTGCTCCAGCCTGTCCGCTCCCATTTAAACTTAACATTTAACCGGTTAATTAATTCAATGGGATTTTCTATCCCCAGTCCCATAGGGAATGGTTCTGAGTCCGTTCTGCTCAATATTTTCTTCAGTGATTTAGAGAATGGCAAAGAGTGTATATGTATAAAGTCTGCTTCTTATATCAAGCTGGGAGGGGTTGCTGGTGCTTTGGGGGGTAGGATTAGAATTCAAAATGGTCTTGACAGACTGGAGAAATGGCCTGCAGCAAATAAGATGACATTCTGGGAGTATCTAGAATACGCCGAACGGTTAAAAGAGAATATGCAAGTTCTGCGGGAATTTGCATAGCTTCTTCTGATCGCACTTTCAAAAGCGGAGCTTTCGAAAGTGAAAGTAATTAAGACACAGCTTTTTCGGCGAACCCCCTCCCTTTGTCGAAAAGCCGTGTAAACCTCCTTTTTTAAGGAAGAGCGGCTTTTTGACGAAGGGGGAAGATCGCCGAAAAATTGTCTTAATTACTTTCACTTTCGAAAATGCTATCGGAAGAAGATATGCAAATTCCTAAGGAATTTGCATATCCTCTTTCGACCATCCGGCGTAGTCTAGATACACCCTCTGTAAGGACAAACGCTAACTTCTCTACTTAGGAACAGTGGTGTTTCTAGAATGGGACAGGTGAGTGGGCCCCATCTTTGGGTGGGCAGGTAATGACGGGGCAGTAGGAGCGATGAGGCTGTCTTTCCCCCACCTCCAGCCACCCTTGGGGGAGAGGTAGACACTTTGGCCAAAGGCCTCAGTAAAGTTGGGGAGCCCATAAAATGTGCGCCCCAAGGTCTGTGCCTCCTACCCTCTCTGGGCCCCCACCTGGTGGTCGAGGCTTGTTTTGCTCTGCCTGCTGAGCTCTCCTGCTGGGGAGGCAAATCGGGGGCTTGCCCGGCTCCGCCCACTAGGCACTCCCACTTTGGAGCTGGGTCAAGGTGCAGGGGCTTTTCCTGCTCTGCCCAGTGCTCCAGCAGGGAAGCTGGTTTGGAGCTTGCTCTGCTCTGCCCAGCCAGTGCACCCAGCAGGGGAGCAGGGTCCAGGCATGGGGGCTTGCAAGCCCCGACTCTGTTCCCTGAGAGGAACAGTCTCTGACCCCGCTTCCCAGGTCCAGCTGGAGCACCAGGCAGAGATGAGCAGGCCCCCATTCCCTAGTGGGAGCAGAGCCAAGTCTGGAGGGAGGTGGATCTGGATGCTAAGTGGATGGGCCATGGCTCCCCCAGGCCCACACATGCTTATGCCCCTGCTTAGGTAGGAATAATCAATTGCACAGATACAGAATGGGAAGCGACTGTCTAGGAAGGAAATGGATCTAGGGGTCAGAGTGGACCAACAAGGTGACACTGTTGCGAAAATAAAAAGCATAAGCATTCTGAGATGGATTAGCAGGAGTGTTGTGAGCCAGACACAAGAAGTCATTCGTCTGCTCTGCTCTGTGCTGTTCAGGTCTCAGCTGGAGGATTGTGTCCAGTTCTGGGCACCACATTTCAGGAAAGATGTGGACACATTAGAAAAAGTCCAGAGAAGAGCAACACAATTGTTAACGGTCTAGGAAACAAGACTGTGAGGGAAGATTGGGTTTGTTTAGTCTGGCGAAGAGAAGATTGAGAAGGGACGTAGCCATTTTCAAGTACATAAAAAGTTTCAGAGAAGGAGAAAAAGTAGTCTCCTTAACCTCTGAGGAACCTACTAGAAGCAATGGGCAAAAATTGCAGGAAGGGAGGTTTAGGTTGGACATTAGGAAAAAGCTTCCTGCCAGGGTGGTTAAGCACTGCAATAAATTACCTAGGCAGGTTATGGAATCCCCATCATTGGAGATGTTGAAGAGCAGATTAGACAAACATCTGTCAGGAAGGGGCTGGATTAGGGCTACTCAATTTTGGAAGCCCCGGGGGCCACAATGCTGAGGGCCACAACTTAAGTGTGGTTTCATGTACATGCAACTATATATGCAAATATATGCAAATAGCTTCTTTCACACTGATAGGTATGAATGCAAACATTACGGCAAGACTGCACAACACACAGGCCCCATTTAAGTCAGTTCTGCTGATATTAATAAAATGCAATAGTGACCCGATTTCTACCCATAAGCACTTTTAATGAGCAATGACAGTCTAGGAATTTAACTACTAAAACGCATATCAACCGAAAACCATCATATCAACTACTTTTTTGTTTTGGCTCCCACCTGTGGGCTGCGTGTTGAGCCCCGCATTAACTCAAACCACACCGCAGGCTGCAAACAAATGGGCCACAGGCCATATGCGGCCTGTGGGCTGCATATTGAGTAGCCCTAGGCTAGACAATGCATAGTCCTGCCTTGAGTTCAGGAGGGTCCCTTTGAGTTCTAGGCCTCTATGAAAGGATAACAGGATTCAGCCCATTATTTTTGAGCCTAGTAGATAGACGCAAACCTTGAGCCTGCAAACATGTATGTAGGATTTGTGTATGCAAGCATTTGAAAGCCAAATCCTTGAAGCACTGTCTGCCACTGGGATTTGGTCTTATATTAGAACATACATAAGAACGGCCGTACTGGGTCAGACCAAAGGTCCATCTAGCCCAGTATCCTGTCTACCGACAGTGGCCAGCACCAGGTACCCCAGAGAGGGTGGACCGAAGACAATGATCAAGCGATTTGTCTCCTGCCATCCCTCTCCAGCCTCTGACAGACAGAGGCCAAGGACACCATTTTATCCCCTGGCTAATAGCCTTTTATGGACCTAACCTCCATGAAATTATCTAGCTTCTCTTTAAACTCTATTATAGTCCTAGCCTTCACAGCCTCCTCTGGCAAGGAGTTCCACAGGTTGACTATGCGCTGTGTGAAGAAGAACTTTCTTTTATTAGTTTTAAACCTGCTACCCATTAATTTCATTTGGTGTCCTCTAGTTCTTCTATTTAGGGAACTAATAAATAACTTTTCTTTATCGGCCCTCTCTACACCACTCATGATTTTATAGACCTCTATCATATCCCCCCTCAGTCTCCTCTTTTCTAAACTGAAAAGTCCCAGTCTCTTTAACCTCACCTCCTATGGGACCCGTTCCAAACCCCTAATCATTTTAGTTGCCCTTTTCTGAACCCTTTCCAAGGCCAAAATATCTTTTTTGAGGTGAGGAGACCACATCCGTACACAGTATTCAAGATGTGGGCATACCATAGTTTTATACAGGGGCAGTAAGATATTGTGGGTCTTAGAATTGTGTACTTTACTTCGTGTATATTCTTCATAAAAATGAATGCATGTATGTTTCAAAACTACTTTTCCAGTAGAGATTTCTCCAATACCTTGGTGTCTGTGTCCTTCCTAACTTGTCCAAATACAAATCTCAACAGGAGGACTTTCTAGCCTCAGTAAAGGTACATCTACACAGCAGCGCTATTTCGGAATAACTGACATTATTCCAAAATAACATAGTCCGTGTCTACACTACAAGCAGTTGTCAAAATAACATTGAGCTGGAGGACTTCCTACTCTGACTCCTGTAACCCTCATTTTACAAGGAGTGAGGGAAGTCAGAGGAAGAGTGCTCTTTCTCGGACTTTCTGCTGTGTAGACAGCGCCAAAAGCCGATATAAGCTATTTTGACTTCAACCACGCAATTGACACAGCTCAAGTTGCGTAGCCTATTTTGGCTTTAGCCCTTCTGTGTAGACATACCCTAACTGATCACCACAACTCCTGGTCTCCTTAAACATCACTGTGCTTTATTATATCCCTTCAGCAGGCAACTACCTAGGGTGTTAGTTACATCCTATTTACAGTTGGTAGCCAGCGTCCCCGCTTGCTTTGGGAGAAGAGTACACTAGCCAGTCCTACTACTCCTTTTTCCCTTCAGGCTCCCACGTCTCCTTCCTTGCACTTCCTTCCTGTCTGCTTATATAGTCATGGCTGCTGAGGGGTTACTTCCACCCAATTTACCCCTTGGCCATATCTCTACTCAGTTAATTGGCACGCTCTGTCAACTTCCTGTGTGTCAGTCAGGTCCCAATTAACATATACCGTTGGCGAGTTGAGTGACAGGATGCTGAGTGGTTGGTTTTGTTCCCAAGAGGAATTCAATTTCAAACAGAACAAAACCCAGCCAAGCCTTCCCACCAGGCCTGGGTCCCCACATCCTAGCCCACATCCTGGATGTTTCTTCTTTTACGAGATCACTCCTATCTCCTTTACATCCAGGTGAGGTAATGAGCCAGGTATACCTGTCACTCCTCAAAGTACACTTCACAGTTTTTTAGAGGATGATCAACATTTTTGAACAGTTTACAGGGTAGGGATGTTAGCGTAGTGTCGTTTACATGATTAACTGATAAGCCTGGTCTTATCGGTTAATCCAAATCACTACACACACTCCCCCACCCCCTCTGCTGCTTCTGTATCAGAGGATGCAGTGCAGGGGGGAGGGGCAGGAGGGATGCCAGCTAGCCTCTGTCCAGGAGCTCCATGCTACAGAGGCAGCAGCGTGGGGCAGCCCGGGGCTCCCCGGGACTGGGGACGGGAGTGCACTAACTCGCCCCCGGGGACCATTGAATAATTGTGTAACGGATAAGATTTGGTGCAGTTACACAATTATTAAATTAAACCTCTAACATCCCTATTACAGAGTCGGGTTTCCGGCCTCTTCTAGTGCATTGTAACCTTTTTTTCAGCAACATATAATCCTTCATTTCAGGGAAATTTTAAAGCACTTGGCAAAACCAAAAAGATTTGTGTGTTTGCATAATGCAAAATAAAGTATTTTAGGCATAGCTTCATTACAGTAAAATGAACCAAGCACATAATATGTCTCCTGCTCAATGCTGTTTTTAAGGCTCTACATCTGTATTTGATTGCTTATGTGGTTTACCAAACATAATATGCTTACATGTAATTTACATCCCATTTAATAGGAGATATCAAAATAGACTCACTTCATGTCTGTTTAAGCAGGAGAAGAATGGACTAACTAAAAATACAAAAGACTGTGGAGAAATAGAGACCTGCTAGTCCAGATGCGCGGAATCTGTTAAAATTATGTCTATTGAATCTTTACACAGAAATCCTAGTAGATAAGAAGCTGGCTGTGGTACAGATAGTGCTTGGTCCTGCCATGGGTGCAGGAGATGGGTCTTGATGATCTCTAGAGGTTCCTTCCAGTTCTACGATTCTATGCTCCTAATGGCTCCTTGGGCTTCCTCTCTTCCCAGGAATGCGGCAAGGTAATGACTTTGGCACCCAATATCGCTCGGCCATCTACACGTTCTCTCAGGAACAGATGGAAGCTGCTCTGAAATCTAAAGAGGATTATCAAAAGGTAATATTGGCTTGGATGTGATATTGACCGGTGGGTGATCAAAGTGGAGCGAAACTGGGAATGAGCACAGACAGTTGGCTCATGTTCTGGGCGTTTGCTGCCTCTTGTTCCTTTCCTTGTGTTTATTTGAATTGTTATAAACGTTTTTGTGAATCATCTGGATGACTTTGTGCTGAATGCTTTAGCTACTTGTTCTGGTAGAAAATACTAGTGTTTTAGTTTTAAAATTCAGACTATGTGGTGTGCCGAAACAAAACGCAGGGACCTTAGGACTGTCCAAATCTCAACTTTGCACCTGGTCTCTGTTCCTATAAAGGTTCAAAGCAACCCTCATATTCAAGCACTCATGGAATTCGGAGAAATTTGGATTCAGATTAAAACGATGCTACTCAGGATCATCTCTAATCACGTGTTTCAAGTCTTTGAAATGTATCTGTAGTGTACTCAGCAGTCCAATCGATACCTGCTTAGTGTGATTTGAGGGAGATTTACAGTCTATTGTATGATTTAGGGAAATCTGCTGTGTTGACATTAAACAACGTAAGATTTGTTTAATGTGAGAGGTAGGGGGCAAGAGAAAACGACAGACTCTTTCACCTTCAATAGCTCCAGTGAACACTCACGTGTGAAGTAATTTCACTGGGTTCTGGTTCTGTCTATCATAAGCGATCCTGTAGGACTCAGATGGACAAAATATTTATTATAACTTAGAAGAAACTGCTTTGCACAATCATAAAATGATTAAAGGGACACTCCTGGAGAATGTAAGCTAATTCTCCAGCTTCATTTTAATGTAAGGCTGTGTCTAGACTACATGCCTCTGTCGGCAGAGGCATGTAGATTAGGGTTGTAGGCAAAGGTAAATGAAGCCGCAGTTTAAATGATCGCGGCTTCATTTACATTTACATGGCTGCCGCGCTGAGCCAACAAACAGCTGATCAGCTGTTTGTCGGCTCGCCGCTAGTCTGGACGTTCCTCCTGTCGACATCAAAGCCCTTTGTCGGCAGCCCCGTTATTCCTCGTGGAATGAGGTTTACCGGGGCTGCCGACAAAGGGCTTTGATGTCGACAGGGGGAACGTCCAGACTAGCGGCGAGCCGACAAACAGCTGATCAGCTCTTTGTCGGCTCAGCGCGGCAGCCATGTAAATGTAAATGAAGCCGCGATCATTTAAATCGCGGCTTCATTTACCTTTGCTGAATAAACAAATCTACATGCCTCTGCCGACAGAGGCATGTAGTGTAGACGTACCCTAAGTGTCTACATCCATGTTGCGAGATCCTGCCAGGTTATTGACATGTGCATTGTCCAACTATTCAATTTTTAATTTGTAAACTTTCATCATGTCAGTCATGAACTAATGCTCCATTTTTTTTTACTGTTGCCACATCAAAGGTTCTAAATAGCATTACAGCTTTGGATGTGAAGAGTCTGACAATGTTTTACTTTCAAGATCCAGATTTTTTTGAAATGTTGATGACTGTGTATATTTTATGGGGAACAGTTGTCCTAACTTGTGTCCTGCTATGGAAGCTAAGTTCACAATCCAACTGTTGCAGTTGATGGTACAAAGTATCACTGTAGAATGATGATAATGTTTTAGGGTTCTCTCTCCAGTTTTCCTCCCTCCAGTATTTCTCCACTGTGACAGCCTAGAGAACATCACTCAACATCTCTGTCCAGAGCATCCAGCTTCTAGTGATGTAGAAATGCAGAAATTGCTACCAAATCAGCATAGAGGTCTTGCCAGTGCAATATCTGGTCTTTGGTGGTGGCCAGTACCAAAGGTCACAGAAGAGGGCGTAAAATGTCCTATAATGGACAATTACAGATAATATGACTTAGTGCCATGGTGCAGATCAGCCAGATATCTAAGAAAGTTTGTGCATCTGTCTGTCTCTGTGCCCATCTGTCTGTCTGTCCATTTGTTCAAGAACAGCTCCTAAACAATAAGAGCTAGGACCACCAAATTTGGTAGGCAGCTTCCTCTTATCCTAACTTAAACCAAGATCAGGGTTAGCCTGTATCAGGACAATGGAATGTGTGTGGAATACGATTGTTTCCCATCAAATGGAAAGGAAGGGGAGTGATAGCAGGGACAGTTATACTCACGAATGACCACAGGGGGACCAGCAAGCACCTTAGCCCTGGGTAACAGCCACTGGCCAGCAGCACGGCCCACGCCACCCTGGCTTGCCTTGGTGAGCATCCACCAGCTGAGCTGCACAATCCCTGCTCGCCTCAGGCTAGCCCCAAGGAGAAGCTGTGCAGCCGGCCCTGGGGAGAAGTTGGCCGGTGGAGTCTGCACCCTCCTCTTCCCCACGCTCCACATTTTGACACATGCCTTCACCAAAAAGGGAAACAAATATGAGTGCTGAAAAATCCCTTTGGAACAAAGGATTTCTTTAGTGCACGCCCCCCTTCTTGGGGAATTAGACACCGTGTGCGAGGAAGAACATATTTTGTTCTCTCAGGGAAGCTCAGTTGTAATGAAGGAAAGTGATGGATTAAATATGCAGCCATTAATCTGAAGGAAAAGGTTATTTAAGGGCACATCTTGCCGAGATCCTGGAGCATCAGTCTGGAACAATAGAGCCATGCTCTTCCCTACTCGTGATCAATCTTTCTGGCTACCAGAGCAATCCAGACCCTAGTCTGTTAACTATAACATCAACAAGTGTGTGTGTGTGTCTATGTGAGCATATGCAAGCTACTTTACTATTTTATTCTTAATAAACGGGGTGTATTGCCTTTTCCCCTAAAAACATCCCATGCACTTCTTAAAACCATAACAGCAGCTTCTCCCCAGAGTCAGCTTAGGGTGATGGGGGCTGTGTGGCACAGTCAATGGCTCCTCCCCTGGGTCAGGCTGGAGTGGCGGGGGTCACGCAGCATAGTTAGCAGCTGCTCCTCAGGGCTGGGGTGCTTTCTGCCTCCCTGTGGTCATTTGTGAGTATAACTGTCCCTGCTATCACACCTCTTCCTTTCCCTTTGATGAGAAACAGTCGCATTCCAGGCACATCCCATTGCCCTGACAGAACCAAACCCTGACCTTGCTTTCAATTATGATAAGAGGAAACTGCATACCAAATTTGGTGGTCGTAGCTCTGACCTTTTAGAAGAAATTCTTGTACAAACAGACTCACAGACAGACAAATGCACATTTCTAAAATGTAGCGTATATAATAATAGTGAGATTAAATCAGTAGGGAGCTGAACTATTAAGGAATAAAAAACAAACCAGAAATATATGCCAGTCTAAATGGGAGACCGTAGCGCTTGAGCTATGTGTAGTGGCTCTGATTTTTATAACTGCGCAAACACTAATTTTATGCACAAAATTATGCATACAGTAGACTACTGTCAATATGCAGTTGCCACGGTCTGGTATGCAAATCACTGTTTTGAAAATGCAAATGACCAATTTCCAAAAGTCTACTAGCATCTTAGGAACTGTGCATGCAAACTGTGTGCAACTGCCTACATATTTTTGTAGTAGTGGCACCCACAGAAGTATAGATATGAAGCTTCCTATGTTTTTCTCTCTCTGTGTGTACAGTGGCTACTGAAGCTTCATTCTTCATACATACCTGCATGCTACTTTTTATTGTTACTTTGGACCTGTGCCTTTTGTAGCTTGCTTGCTTTCCTCTTCTGCTAACAGCAGTTGAGCCATATCACAATAGGAGACTTCCAGCTTTGTGTTTGCTGTCCCAAAGCTGTGAGTGTCACCAAGTGGATACTAACCTGAAAGAAAAATCTCAACACAAACCAATGCAACATAATGCTCTGTGGATTGCCATCCCACTTGCAGAATTGCCTAATGGCACAATTTATAAAAATCCTGCTTGTTTGAAGTCTATCGCTTTAGATGGAAAGTGCATCTAATTAGTATATTAATATAATTAGGCAGAAATATATAACTGATATCATGGATAGTTTGTTTCTGCACTGGGAAAGTGACTTGAAAAAAAGGTGACTGTTCAGTCAGTTACTCAGCTACTCAACACACATGTACTGTAGTTACCAGAGCAATTGTCATGTCATCTACAATAGCTCTGTAGTTATGGTACACCTCTTGTGTTCAGAGAGCACTGACCCATACCGGTATTTGTAGGAGCCATTTTTCCCTTTGATTTGCATTGCCTTAATTTTGAGGTAAATATATACAGTAAACTTCTATATTCATTTACGTGCCACTAACAACAATGTATGAGCTTCTTTTGCATATGTTAGATGCATCTCCATTAGCCTTATCAATTCAGAGAAAGGTGTAGCATGCTACTTGGCTTTCCAAGATATGCACTGATGCACACCGCATCCTCCACTATGCTACATGTATTGTGCTATCAATGTTTGTGTGAGTGGTATCGGTGATTTGCCGGCACCGTAACTGAAGTTGTCTTGTTTGTTATCTTACAGCATAATGGAACATGAACTCAGGCCAATTAGCTGACTTTTTTATTTTCAGCTGAGAACCTTGAAAAGAATTAATAGTGGATAGTTTCAGGGAGCCATAGAATTGTAGAAATGTAGGACTGAATGGGACTTTGGAAGGTCATCTAGTCCAGTGGTTCTCAACCGTGGGCCATATGGCACCCCAGGGGCCACGCCCTACCTCTAGGGGGCCACATGGAAAAAACAGAACATTAGGTAAATTATGTACCTTTTTTTCCAACTAACAGCGGCTATGAGGGGGGCCACAGAGGTATACGAGGCTCAGAAGGGGGCCATGAGCAAAAAAAGGTTGAGAAACACTGATTCTAGTCCAGCCCGCTAGGCTGGTGTAGGATCAAGTATACATTATGCTCTCTGATATGTGTTATCTTCTTACACTGAAGGACATTTTTTTGGTTTTATTGATGAAAGAAATCCTCCTGCTTCTGGAGTAAGGCAATTGTTAACTGATGGGAGTTAGTAAGAAACTTCCTTTATATATGGGATGTCCCCCACCAACTCACTATGAGTTTTCTTACATTTCTCTGAAGCTGCTGATGGAGGCATTAAAGACAGGCTACTGTTCAAGAAGGATTGCAACAGCTGTGAATGACCATTCTTATACCTATGAAACAGTAAATGTATACATCATATTGCTATCTTAATCCTGGTCTATACTAGACCAGTGAGGTTAGTTTAAAGTATGCCATCCAGCTATGCAAAATGTGTAGTGGGAGGTGGCTGATCTTAAGAGCCGGCTCTTAATACATTTAAAAAGCTGGTGCACTGTGGGTGTAGCTCCCAGGGCCAGGAGCTAACCCCGTTATGGTTCCCTCACTTATTGGCTAATCCATGGACATTCCATCGACTAGTCGATTAGCTGATTAAGCTAAATTTAACATCCCTTCCTCCTATTAGCCCAGGGAGCAAGAGTGGGGTAGCACACTGAATCTCTGCATCTCCATTATCCACATCTGTTTTCAGCTGTGGAACTTGTTGCAGATGTTGGTGGCTGAGAAATGGCAATACAGAAACCAGGAATGAATATGTATTGGGGCCAAGCATCCTTGAGTGTTTATGAAATTGAGTGCATACAGTGGGAGTCAGTGAAGGGTAATATGTATTATGTACAGTTCCACTGTCGGTGAGTTGTAACAAAGGTGTAAGTGTAATTATAAAACCAGAAAACGGGGGCCAGAGCTTGATGAACGAGCTGTGATTTAGCTCGTCAATCCGTGTTGTCTGAAGCTGGGTGTTTGCATTGTTTTTAATACAGTTGAACCGGGGGTTATTTAATTTTCAAGACCGTTTCAAGTTTGGGTTTGGTTGTCAAATGAATTATCTAGCCAATAATCCAGATGCAGATCTGGGGGCACAAAGAGCTCTATTTTTTTTTTTTCAAAATGACAGTCTTGCTAGGTTCAGCCAAGCTGCACACATCAGATTTGTGAGCTTCCAGGAGTCCACCACAGTAGACTGAAATAGGGACAGGGTAAGGCATGCTTGGGTTACTTCAAAGAAGTATATGTCATGTAATAGTTCCTCAACTGAAGCAGGTTTCGGGGACTTCTTTAGAGGGCAAAGATTGACAGTGTTGCCAGGGTGCAGACACATGGAGCACGACACAGGCTTTCCTATAAAAGCAAATTCCTGACAAAACAAAAATCCAGATGCAAACCAATGTAAGGGCTTCTCCTGCACGTTTGGACTGTGGTAGGAATTCTAAATGCATTTAAATGTCTGAGCCATCTCTAATAATTGAGGCTAAATTGTAAGCTTTGGAGTCTCAAACGTTTGTCTTTGACATACAGATGTCGGCCGTGGTGGGAGGAAAATAAGCTCCTGCCCCCTGTTCTGCGTATGAAGAATGTTTAGCTGATTTGCTAACTTCGTAAGAGGCTCCATATAGAGAAATGCTGCCCAATGCAGAAGTCTTGGGATATGTCTACACTACCTCCCTAGTTCGAACTAGGGGGGGTAATGTAGTCATACGGAGTTGCAAATGAAGCCCAGGATTTGAATTTCCCGGGCTTCATTTGCATAAAGCCGGCCAGCGCCATTTTTAAATGCCGGCTAGGTCGGACCCCGTCCCGGGCTTCATTTGCAACTCCATATGACTACATTACCCCCCCTAGTTCAAACTAGGGGGGTAGTGTAGACATACCCTTGGAGAGACAGTTAGGCTATGTCCGCACTGCCGGCTTTGCCCACAGAGCCTATGCAAATGAAGCATGGGAGAGGGGGCCTAGCTCAGTGGTTTGAGTATTGGCCTGCTAAACCCAGGGTTGTGAGTTCAATCCTTGTGGAGGCTCTTTAGGGATTTGAGGAAAAAATTTGTCAGGGATAGTACTTTTTCCTGCTGTGAAGGCAGGGGACTGGACTCAATGACCTTTCAAGGTCTCTTCCAGTTCTAGGAGATAGGTAATCTCCTTTAATTTAATTTAGGATTAGCATTTTGCTGCACATCATTTGCATAATTTATTCAAGCTGTTTTTGTGCAAGGGGGTTTTGTGCAAAAATGAGCAGCGTGGACTTTTTTTGGCGCAAAAACCCTGTTTTGCACATGATCCTTATGCCACGCTGCTTGTTTTGGCGCAAAAATGGCTTGAATAAATTACGCAATTGAAGTGCGTCAAAATGCTAAACTGCGCTTTATATGCATAGGCTCTTTCGGCAAAGCCGGCAGCGTAGACAAAGCCTTCCAGTATTTTTCCCCCCATGGTTACCAATCTGGAGAGATGACTGAAAGCTCTAAGATAAGGAGAAGGTGAAGAAAAAAAATGTGTTTAAATAAAATATCCAGGCCTCAGCCAAGCCACACAGAGAAGTAATAAATTGTTTTTATCAATGAGACAAGAAATTCTTGATCAAGCACAGAAGCATCTTGCTTTTCCCTGTCTGTAATAGGGTCTTCAGTGGCCAGGCAGACTAGTGGTTAGATCATTGGTTAGGTGCTGTAGGGGGACCTGACCCCTTTTTTCCCCTCGGGTCCTGGCCTAGAGTCCTGGGTCATTCAAACCCGTAAATAAGGAAGATGGGTCTTGCTCCCAACCATGAGAGGGAGGCTCAGGACCCGTTGCCCCAAGCTGCTCCCTATGCAAGTCCTTTTAGTTTGGGGCATGGACCTCTTTGTTCAGTTTCCCCACAGTTGGGGCTTGTCTGCGGGCTCCCCTTGTCAGGGGAAGACTTGCTTCCAGTGGTTGTGTTGGCAGACAGGTTGTGCCTGTGCCTTCAGGCAGGCACACAGATAGCTCCTGCCTCTTCACCAGTCAGCCCCTGATGTTGAGCCAAGCTCCCTTCTTGGCTCCCTCCTCCAGGCCTGGCATTGGCTGCAGGCATAAGGGGGTGGGGCTAGCCGAACCCAGAGGTTTCCTTTAACCCCTGCTGTGCCTAGCAGCCATCTCTCCGTTTCTTCACAATGACCAACAGGTAAAATACAGCAATAAGAAATCCTTGTCTTTCCCGATCCTGTAAACTGCTCTGGCTTTGTTGGAATGCAATGCCGGCCCAGTGCCACACTGAAATCTAAGGTAGCCAATAAGTTGATTTGAGAACATAAAAGCAAACAACAGTATAACTAGGGGTGTGTCTAGATTACATGGCTCCATCGACGGAGCCATGTAAATGAGTTTATTCGGCTTAGTCAAAGAAGCGGAGATTTAAATAATCCCCGCTTCATTAAAGTAAACATGGCTGCCGCACTGTGCCAATGATCAGCTGATCCGGCACAGCGCGGCAGTCTAGATGCGGCGCGGTCGACAAAGGAAGCCTTTGTCGACTGCTCGGGTATGCCTTGTGAAACGAATTATTATTTAAATCCCCGCTTCTTTGACTATGCCGAATAAACTAATTTATATGGCTCCATCAATGGAGCCATGTAGTCTAGGCACACCCTAGGAGTAATGGAATTAAGTTATACAAAGGAACATTTAGAGTGAAGATCAGGAAAAAGCCTTCCTAATGGCCAGAACTATTAGTCTGTAGAGCAGTCTCTCGAGGGAACGGGTGGAAATGTCATTGCTGGGAGAGCAGGAAAACTACGATAGACATGCAAAGTATTCAAGAAGATATACTGAAGAGAAACATCCTACCTTAGTCGGAGGGTGGATTAAAATGGCATTGTATCCAGTCCCTCATCACAATAGCTTTGATTACATGAAAGAAAGAAGACTAGGATAAAATTTGATTTTAAGATATCATCAAACCAGTCGTCCAAGTAAATGATTGAAACTTTCACTGGTCAAATTATTATGTCACTTGGCATTTCATCAAATGTCTAGTGTTTTGGAGTATTTTGACAGATGACTACGGCTGAAGACCAAGCCTTTAATGAACTGTCTCAAATTTCTCACCAAATTGAACAGCAAAAGGAATAAACTGGACCAAATTCATCCCTGGTGTATTTCCATAAGAATGAATAGAAATACCCCAGAGATGAATTTTATGTTTTATTACATTCTGCCATATTCAGGAGAGAAGGGCATCCATCAACCACTTCCAGCAGATGCCCTGTTGTTCGGTATCACGACTTGTCTACTAGAGCAACTGACTCTTGAGTGACATTGGTTGTTGTCTTCCTGTTTCTTTTGGAAGAATTTACACCTGTTGGTTTTACACTTCTTATACTCAGCAGTTATTTGTGATAAATCATTGACAGCTGCAAGGAGCTTATTTATTAGTATAAGTTCACATGGACAATCTTCTAAAGATTTAAATCGTGTATGGTGACTGGGAGAAGTATGTTCACATTGGTCTTGGATAGGAGAAGATAGCTGATTGCAGGTTTCTTCTGATGTAGAAGATTGATTTTAATAAGGCTTCTGAATTTCAGTGGTTCGGGGGGAAAAAAGATATATTAGCATTGGAAAAGGTACAGGAAAGGGCAACAAAAATGATTAGGGGTTTGGAACGGGTCCCATATGAAGAGAGATTAAAAAGACTTGGACTTTTTGGCTTAGGAAAGAGGAGACTAAGGGGGGATATGATAGAGGTCTATAAAATCATGACTGGTATGGAAAAAGTGAATAAGGAAAAGTTATTTACTTAATCCCACAATATAAAAGCTATGGGTCACCAAATAAAATTAATAGGCAGCAGGTTTAAAACAAACAAAAGGAAGTTTTTCTTCACACAGCGCACAGTCAACCTGTGGAACTCCTTGCCAGAGGATGTGGTGAAGGCTAGAACTTTAACAGGGTTCAAAAAAGATAGATAGATTCATGGAGGGTTAGGTTCATCAATGGCTATTAGCTAGAATGGGTAGGAATGGTGTCCCTAGCCCCTGTTTGCCAGAAGCTGAGAATAGGTGACAGAAGAGGGATCACTTGATGATTCCCTGTTCTGTTCATTCCCTCTGGGGCACCTGGCTTTATCCACTGCGGGCAGACAGAACACTGGGCTAGATGGACCTTTGGCTTGTCCTAGTATGGCCGTTCTTATGTTCTTATGAAAAGCATCTGATAACTCCTCTTCAGAAGGTGTCAGTCTTAGAACTTCAAGTGAAAATGTGTGTCACATCTTTGAATCAATACCGAAGGGAACAGTGATGATCACTCAACTTCTGAAAATAGTTTTGTCCAAATGAGTGAACTTGATCCCCGAAATGCAGCCTTTTTTTGTTTTAATTTTGTCATTTATCTACGGTATCAACGTCCCCTTTGTGCCTATGTTTACACATTCCCCGGTACCTGAGATGACAGGTCTTACAGTGAAAAATCATCAATTCTCCTCATATTACCGTGGCCAGCAGAAAACTCAGCTTCATCGTCACTTCCAGAATATCTGTTCACCATACAGCAGAGCGATAACTTGCAAATGGCATAGCACACTCAGCTGCATTTCTGGATGACTCTGGTAGCAGGATAAAACCTTGAATTGGATGAACTTAGTATATCATGATCCATTTGTGTGAGTCTGCTGGAATTGACTTCATAAGTAAAAAGATAAAAACTTGCATAACATGAGTAATCCAGGCTGGATAACATCACACTTGTGCTTTGTTGGTTGCATTTATGTTGAGATCCTACGCAGAAGAATTTGACAACTTCCAGGCTTCCTTGGGAGATGTTTATACTTATTCACTGATTCTTTTGGCATTTTGTCATGTCTGACATCATGCCAGCAGCCATGTGAGCATTGCATGTATCTTTCCTCATATAAAAAACAACAACAAATGGTCTGGTAGCACTTTATAGACTAATAAAACATGTCGATGGTAACATGAGCTTTCGTGGGCACAGCCCACTTCTTCAGATGACCGGAAGAAGTGGGCTGTGCCCACGAAAGCTCATACCACCATCGACATGTTTTGTTAGTCTATAAAGTGCTACCAGACCATTTGTTGTTTTTTTTCTGTAACAGACTAACTCAGCTATCCCCTGAAGCTTTTGCTCATATAGTCATTCATCTGATTTACATTTCTTAATAAGCTTCCCTACATTACTACACTGTGGGAACTCACACGTGGAGGAAAAGACATTTTCTTTTTACTATCAAGATGATTTTACTCTGGAACAGCAGGGACAGTGGTAACTTATAGGCACTGAGGGCCATGAGGAGGCGTACCATCCCAGAAAGTGCATTGGAAGGCATTTCAAAATGTCGCTTAGAGCTCCCTGGAACCCAGGTAGAGTTGCCACATCTCTTGATTGGAAACAGCACGCATTGCATACTGATTCTGTTCCACTGATTGCGGATGTCCCTTGCTGTCAGGCTGTTTGGCCCTTTCCACCCTGCATACACACCGTGCATCTACCTAAGGGCCAGACCCGTACTTAGCCCTTTGGTTTTTCTGAATATCTCATCACTTTTATATCTCATTGCTGATCATGCATTTGGACTAGGGAGTATGAAAAATATCAAACCATTCCTTCTCTTTTGGCAATCAGCAGCTTCGTTTGAAGGTCACTGAGGTTGGCAAAGATGCCTTTTAACTTTATTGCATTTCAAACATGTCCCCAGCCACTGCATCAAGCTAAGAGTTGAACAGAGCAGTATTCCATGGCTAGAAACCAGGCCTTCTACAGATGAACGTATATATCAAATACGCTTATCCTGAGAGTATTTGTTTCTGATGGAACTTCATTCCTCCCTTGCAGTTTACACATTTCAACTTGTGAAAAGATTAAGAACATAAGAAGGGCCATAGTGGGTCAGATCAACGGTCCATCCAGCCCAGAATCCTGTCTGCTGACAGTGGCCAATGCCAGATGCCCCAGAAGGAGTGAACAGAACAGGGAATCCTCAAGGGATCCCTCTCCATTTTCAGCCCCTGACAAACAGAGGCTAGGGGACACCATTCCTACCCAGCCTAGCAAATAAGCATTGATGGACCCAACCTCCATGAACTGGACCTCACTTCCATGCATTGCAACTGGATCATAGAAATGTCATGCTTTTATACCTCTTAGGCAGATGATGATGAAGTTAGTCTTCAATTTAGAATTCCGTGATTGACCCAGAGAGTGAAATTATGAGCATTAAGACATGCAGTAACGTTGACAGAAGCTAGATGCCCCTCATGTGTGATTGGTCAATAGATGAGTTCAGGCATGTATTCTGTAGTGCCTGGCCAGTCACGTGGACCATCCTGAGTTGCTTCTAGTTCATGACTTTAGGATGTGCATTTGTGACAGCAGAGTTTACAATTGTCAGAAGCCTATAAATACTATAAAATTAAATGCAACAATTACATTGATGCTTTTTTTGAGAGTGCCATAAGTAAAGCATGGTGCTTTATAGGTAGACACCATTCCTTCTGCCAATGAGCTGTGTTTAAGTTCAGCATTATATAACCGGTAGTGATGAGAGAAAATGGTTCAGGACTGAGATATAGGAAGGTAAAGGTTCCACCAACGTATGGCCTTAAAACTAGTTTTTATTACATCTCGATTTGTATTTTTATGTCTGATTTTGTAAGCAAGTGATCTTTCAGTTAGGTAAAACTTGAGGTATGTGAGACAAATCAGACTTCTGAAAGAGGTACAGGTGTCTGGAAAGGATGAGGGTTACTGGAGTTGGAGACACTCCCTGCCCTAAGAGCTTACATTCTGAGTTGAAAAGGCAAACTCGGTGGGGTGAAAGGGTATTTACACACCAGCAGAGTGAAGAATGAGACCATGATATTGTGGTGGGGGGGAGGAGGAGAGATTAGTAGGAGGGGTCAAGCTAAATGGAAAGAAAAAGGGTGGGGAAAAGGGGCCAGAATAGGGGAGAGGAGGGTGAAAGGTGCAGGTGTGGAGAGAAACTGGGGTGAAGGAACCGTGAAGGAGGAGAGAGAGGGTTGGCACAAACAGCCAATCAGCATAGGGCAGAGAAACAGTCAAAACAAGAAAGCTCTCTGAATGCCTAAAAGTCTTGGCTTTGGTTGCTTCTGCAGCAGCTCCTTCTAGCTAGAGTCCCTGGAGCTCTAGAATTATAGCTATTTATTGTGGTGTGTTTTTGGGGGGTGCCAACCTAAATGGTAAGGTGCAAGCCAACAGCTGACTGATACCTGAAGTCACACACAACAATGAGATCAAGCAGGAGTCAGGATTGATCTCCAATGACTGCTTTCTATTGCAGAGACATGGAAAATCAATTCCTCTCTCTTCTTATCTCCCTCTCATTTTGTTTTCCTGTTTTCTGTCCCATTTCCCCCCAAGATTTTCTATTTCCTCCACTGAGTCCAACCTTCCGAGCAAATACATTGATAATTAAAAAAATATTACATTAGAGGTTTATTTTTAAAAGTTTAGAAACTTTAATTTGAAACTGACAAGCTGTGTTAAGGCCTATACTGGTTATAATCTACTACAGGCATTGAAATTTAATAAAAACAATTGTAAGCAGTAAATATTTGCTGCCAAGTTTTAAAGCAAGTCAAATCACTGAACTGTTGGAAGTCACAGGCCAACCACCTGGAACCAGTTTGCTGAAATGCTAAACCAGTTTTGGCAGTGAGAACATCTTCTGCAGGTGCAGAGAGAATATTTTCTTCATTTCAATTTGTTCAGCTAGTTCAGCTGAATGACTATTACAAGTAAAGAAACTGAGAGTTGAAAAAGCAGGAGAACTTGCTTTCTTTTTTAAATCTACGAATAAAAACAAGGTGTGGAAGGGTGGCATCTCCCTAGTTCCAAAATTTGGAAGGACATGATGCCCAGAAACACTTTAATTTGTTACCACCACAAAATACTTCTTTTGTTTAATAAATTGGTTAAATGTAAATGCAAAACATGTTTTTGTTTCACATGAATCCAGCACAGTTAAAGTGGTTTTATTTGACTAATAAACAATTTGAAAATGCTGTTTTGTGTATTTTTAATTGAATGTAAATGTCTATCCCAGCTTGGCTCAAATCAAAATTAAGAAAAACTAATCAGCTGGTCTGCATCATTCACCATTTTTATCACAATAAATACAAATCTCAATCAATGTAAGTTAAACTGTATAATTGTTTAAAGAAATGAGTATAGACGCAGTATAGCATTCTAGTTATCAAAAAAGAAACACCAAAATATGTGTAAATATTGTATTTTAGTAGTAAATAAACATGTTTGAATGGTTTCCTATCAATGAGAAACCACCTTTCTTTAGGAAAATCATTAAAAAGTACAAATGCAAAACATGATTAAAACTGATTATTTAAATCAAAATTTTCTGCATGCTGATTTAAATAATGTTTAAAATCAGTGATTTACATCATTCTGCCCAGCTCTCTCTCTCTTTCCTCTTAGTGGTCTCTCTCTGGCTTTGTCTATACTACAGAGGGTATTTTTGGAAAAACTCGCGGCACGCCCACACTTCACGCACGTTTTTGCACAAAAAAATTCTACGAGGAAGAACACCTTTTTGTGAAAGAGCTCTTTTGCAAAAAGTTGTGTGTGGATGGGGAAGAGGGCTTTTTGCACAAAAAGAGGAAAAAGCACAGGTGCCCAGGTGGCCATTCTGTGGATATCAATCAGCACTTACTTTTGAGAGAAAACGAAAAACAGGACTATGTAGCACTTTAAAGACTAACAAGATGGTTTATTAGATGATGAGCTCTCGTGGGCCAGACCCACTTCCTCAGATCAAATAGTGGAAGAAAATTGTCACAACCATATTTCGAGAGCGTGTCCATGCAGTCTGGATGCTCTCTTTCGCGAAAGCGCATTGCTTTTTCGATGCGCTTTTGCAGTGTGGATGTGCTCTTGCGCAAGAAGTTTTTGTGGAAGATCTCTTCTGATAAAAGCTTCTTGTGCAAAAAGTCTGCAGTCTAGACGTAGCCTCAGTCTTGCTCCCTACCCTACCCATTTGTTCTCTCTTTTTCTCCATTAATTGTCCGCGATCAGTTTTTCTTGCCCCTGTTTTCTCTCTTACTCCTGTCTTTGTTATGCTCTTTGCACATGCAGAGGGAAACTAGATAAAAACCATAAATTCTCTTGCTGCAAGGTTGCAACATACCACTGCTTTATTTTTTTGAATTCAGAACAACTATGCACAAGAACCAAAAGCACAGAGAAGAACAGAAGGTTACCTAAGGCAGAAAGGCATTTATCACCCCCACTTTTTTAACTGCCTCTTTTCAGACTGCCTCTGATCTCATGTTTTGCTACAAAGCCCCCCTAACCTGCAAGCAGGCCCAGAAGTGTATCAAATGCTTTATCGAGCTCCAGATCGGTTAGATTGGCTGCATTTCCTTTGTTTAGAAAATGGTTATGCTAAAAAGTTTAGGGTGGTCTGTTATGATCCAGTTTTTGTAAAATAATGGTGTATTTAATCCCAATTGCCATGTACCTCTATGCTTGTAACTAGTCTCTCCTTCAAAATTTGTTCTAAGACCTTGCATACAGCTGCGGTTAAATGAAGGAGCCTGAAGTTTCCCAGGCCATGTTTTTTTCCTTCCTCAAATATTGGTACTTGTCAAGGCTGTTTCCCACTCTAGCACTTCGAGTGTAGAAGGTGAGGGGCCCACAAGAGACCTTAAAGATACCTGCGTTTAGAAGCTTCTATTTAAAAAACTCCCCAAGATCACAGATTCCCTGACCTTGGGTGGGATGTTGCCACCATCCAAGTGAACCCCCCCCCCCACCTTTTTTCTTGAACCCAGGAGGAGTAACTTGGGAACTTCTTCCAGAGGGTTACCCCAAGCTCTTTTACCACAAGAGAGCTTGAAAAAAGCAAACTGTAATCTCTGATAGCTGACCTCCCAGTCTTAGGCGAGCACTCACAGACCTCCTGTTACCTTCCAGGACACAAGAATCAGATCATAGTCTTATAAAAAGTTGATTTTATTAAGAAAACAAAAAGATACACTGAGTAAAGCAGACTTGGTTGCTAGGTGTTATAGAACAACTGAGGAAAAACAGATTCAAGCAAAGAGAATTTGCTTCTCTGGGATTCAGCTTTAAATACAGTGTAAGGAGGGGAGGCACATGGACTCAGCACACAGGCGTTTAACCAAAAAACCAAAGGAAATAACCTGATCATATGTAACTAAAGCATTCCCTATCTACTCACATATCCATACATCCAATTCTAGACATGAATATTTCTGCCTGGTTCAGTTCATCTCCCGCCAGTTCATCTCCCGCCACCCCAGCTCCTGGTTTAAAACTCCCACAAAGGAGACTGAAGCAGGCAACCTGTTTTTCAATCCAAATCTTAACACTTCCTTCTCATTGGTTCTCCTGGCTCCCTGCCAACACTTCCTGGATTTTTTCAGGGATTCTCTGATTTTTAGAGTTTAATCCTTTATAGGCAGTACTTCTCCCATCCACCACAGTACTATGTTTGCGATTATCCAGTCATGGAATACAACCTCTGAGTTTGTGGGTTTATTAAAAATCCTTGCTATTGTGCTTGCAATTTCGTATGCCAGTCCTTTTAATATTAGAATCATAGAATCATAGAGCCAGAAGAGACCTCAAGAGGTCATCGAGTCCAGCCCCCTGCCCAAAGCAGGACCAATCCCAACTAAATCAAACCAGCCAGGGCTTTGTCAAGCTGAGACTTAAAAACCTCTAAGGATGGAGATTCCACCACCTCCCTAGGGAACCCATCCCAGTGCTTCACCACCCTCCTAGGGAAATAGTTTTTCCTAATATCCAACCTGGACCTCCCCCACTGTAACTTGAGACCATTGCTCCTTGTTCTGCCATCTGTCACTACTGAGAACAGCCTTTCTCCATCCTCTTTGGAACCTCCCTTCAGGAAGTTGAAGACCTGCCAGTTTTGTCCCATTAAGCTGTTTGAGTTTTGCTTCTACCTTGGATGTAGTAATTTTTACTTCTATGTCCTTATTTCCATTAACCACCCTGCCACTTCTCGCAAGCTCCTCATTAAAACCTGTGACTTGTGTGTGTGTGTGTTCTGGCTTCCTGTTCACTGCTTCAGTTTGCTTTAAAACTCAATGTTGTAGTCCCTGTTCCATGTGTGTGTGTGAGTGTTGTGTGTCATAGTACTGGGTATGTGCATCTGCTCAGTACCTGCTGTTAGAATCATATAATACTAGAACTGGAAGGGACCTCGAGAGATCACCAAGTCCAGACTCCTGCCCTCACGGCAGGACCAAGCACCTTCTAGATCATCCCTGATAGATATCTGTCTAACCTGCTGTTGAATATCTCCTGTGATGGAGATTCCTCAGCCTCTCTAGGTAATTTATTCCAGTGTTTTACCACCCTGACAATTAGGAAGTTTTTCCTAATGTCCAACCTAAACTTCCCTTGCTGCAGTTTAAGCTTCTTGTCCTATCATCAGAGGCAAAGTAAAACAATTTTTCCCCCTTTTCCTTGTGATACCCTTTTAGACACCTGAAAATCGCTATCATGTCCCCCTTCAGTCTTCTCTTTTCTAAATTAAACAAACCCAATTCTTTCACTCTTCCCTCATAGCTCATGTTTTCTAGACCTTTCATCATTTTTTTTGCTCCACTCTGGACCCTCTCCAATTTCTCCACATCTTTCTTGACGTGTAATGCCCAGAACTGAACACAATACTCCAGCTGAGGCCTAATCAGTGCAGAGCAGAGCGGAAGAATGACTTCTTGTGTCTTTCTCACAACACTCCTGTTAATACATCCCAGAATCATGTTTGCTTTTTTTGCAACAGCGTCACACTGTTGACTCATATTTAGCTTGTGGTCCACTCTGACCCCAAGATCCCTTTCTGCAGGACTCCTTCCTAGACAGTAACTTCCTATTCGGTGTGTATGAAATGGATTGTTCTTTTCTAAGTGGAGCACTTTGCATTTGTCCTTATTAAATTTCATCCTATTTACCTCAGACCATTTCTCCAGGTTGTCCAGATCATTTGAATTATGACCCTATCCTCCAAAGCAGTTGCAACCCCTACCAGCTTGGGATCCTCTGCAAACTTAATAAGAGTAGTCTCTATGCCATGGTCTAAATTGTTGACAAAGACATTGAACAGAACCGGTCCCAAAACAGACCCCCGTGGAACCCCACTTGTTATGCCCTTCCAGCATGACTGCGAACCATTAATAACTTCTCTCTGAGAACAGTTACGCAGCTAATTATGCACTCACCTTATAGAAGCCCCCTCTAAGTTGTATTTGCCTAGTTTATTGATAAGAAGGTCATGCGAGACCATATCAAATGCCTTACTTAACTCTAGGATACCACATCCTCCGCTTCTCCTTTATCCACAAGGCTTGATAGATAGTTAGATATCTGCTCTTTGAATTATGTTTTGTTCAAACTGTTACTGTCCTAGTTGGTTCATGGTTAGGACATGTTTTGATTAACAGCCTTCCTATGTGCCTTGTTTTGATGATTTTCATGTGTTTTGGGGATTGCTGTTCTGGGGTGCATGAGAACATAACGTTATGGGAATGCGTGTTTCTCTTCTGCAGCTCATTGCTGCCTGCATATCCTTCAACTGTTGACTGGTGGGACTTTATTAGTAATTTCCAGAAGTTTGCACTCATCCTGCAACTCTCCCATGCTGCAAGGTTATCCTTGCACAACTGCTTGGGCTGTGTTGGCACTGATATTTATGGCGGACTCCTGTGTGATGGGAGGGTGCAGTCTGGCATTGTGGGACCACTGTGTCCTCTAACTCAGCAGCCTAGGCTGCCTCTCCCAACGTTTTACTAGTGACAAGCCACAAAACCCTCCAGGTGCTGTCATCACTCAGCACAACCCCATATGGATTCTCACACCTGGCTAGATTGCATGAATGTTCCCATAGCAACTCATGAATCACACAGAGAAAGGCAGCAGTCTAAACTCTCAACCCTATTTGACTGGTCAACAACTAGATTAAACCGTTTTTCTCACCCCACTGGATATTATCGATATTATCCCACTTAGGAAGGAACAATCAGTTCCATACATACAAGATGGGAAGCGACTGTCTAGGAAGGAGTATGGCGGAAAGGGATCTAGGGGTCATAGTGGACCACAAGTTGAATATGAGTCAACAGTGTGATGCTGTTGCAAAAAAAGCAAATATGATTCTAGGTTGTATCAACAGGTGTGTTGTAAGCAAAACTCGTGAAGTCATTCTGCCGCTCTACTCTACACTAGTTAGGCCTCAGCTGGAGTACTGTGTCCAGTTCTGGGCGCCACATTTCAAGAAAGATGTGGAGAAATTGGAAAGGGTACAGAGAAGAGCGACAAGAATGATTAAAGGTTTAGAGAACATGACCTATGAAGCCAGGCTTCATGAACTGGGCTTGTTTAGTTTGGAAAAAAGAAGATTAAGGGGGGACATGATAGCGGTTTTCAAATATCTAAAAGGGTGTCACAAGGAGGAAGGCGAAAATTTGTTCCTCTTGGTTTCTGAGGACAGGACAAGGAGTAATGGGCTTAAAGTGCAGCAGGGGAGGTTTAGATTGGACATTAGGAAAAAATTCCTAACTGTCAGGGTGGTCAAATATTGGAATAAATTGCCAAGGGAGGTGGTGGAATCTCCCTCTCTGGAGATATTTAAGAACAGGTTAGATAGACATCTGTCAGGGATGGTGTAGACGGAGCTTGATCCTGCCTTGAGGGCGGGGGGCTGGACTCGATGACCTCTCGAGGTCCCTTCCAGTCCTATTATTCTATGATTCTATGATTCTATGATTATCGTCTTTCAAATACAGTTTTATCCCTTAAACCTGGGCCAGCCTCCTCCGTTAGAATGTCCAGTCTTCTCAGTGTCCTTGTTGCTTGCACTATAGGCGGTGGCAGGAGAAAGGTGACGCATAGGCCCACTGTTGATTTAGTTGGAATTGGTCCTGCCTAGAGCAGGGGGCTGGACTTGATGACCTTCTGAGGTCTCTTCCAGTTCTATGATTCTATGATTCTATGACTGTATTTGGGTTTATACCCTTAGTCCATGTGCTCGGAGAACACAAGTCCAGGCATGTCTGGTGGACATTGCTGAGTTCCCCAGCAAGGCTGAGCAATTCCCTTGTTGTGGCCTCATGCAGGTGAGCCATTGAATTGTAACTCCCTTGCTGGACAATGGCTGTTGATAGTTGTTTGACCGTCTGCCTACACATTAGTTACTTTCCTCGCTTTTGTATCTGGGGAAATCTGTCTGATTCCCCAATTTACAGCATGTTTTAGTGACAACCGCACAACACAATCTTACAACATCATATGCACTGAAGATGTACATAGACAGAACAGTGACTTGCAGCTGATCATAACCTTTTCCCTGATTCCTTACATGGCCTGCTTTATATGCAATATCACACATATATGTAGATGAGCAATATGGGGGCTACACGATGCTCCCTCAACGTACAGAATGTCACAAAGAGCTTGAATCTCAGACTTCTACTACCTGTGTCTACCCTTAAATGGTCTGCTGCTCCTTTTACTGCCCTCGCCTTGTCATAGGATGATACTTACCCCTGCTCCAGGACCTTATCAGGTAAAATTGCTGGTTGATTTCTGTTTCTGTGATATGGATCATTCCCGGTTTGCCCATCTAGTACATCTAGTACATTGGCCCATGAAGAGGCGAGGCCTTAAGTCCATACTGTGAATATGGAGCTGTATGAGATCACCTGTATCAGGGACTCCTATGCTTCCTTTAGTAAGATTTTCTCGTGTAGCAGTTAGGGTTGTTAAATATCGGTTAATTGAATAGTTGAGTAACCTCATGAATTCTTATCGGTTACTTGACTATTCTATAGCACCCGGGGACGGGACTGGCAGCCAGTGTGCTCCAGCCCTGCTCCCAAGGAGCCCCCTGCCACACCGCACTCTGCGTGGAGTGCCAGGCAGGAGCTGGTCTGTGAGGAGAGCCAGTTTAAAAACCTGCTCCCCGTGCAGACCAATTGCCTGTTGCCCTACGCTGCCTCCTCTAATACAGAAGCAGCAGTGTGGGGTTGGCAGCAGTCCCTGTCCGGAGTGGGGGTCTGAACTTCCCGACCTGGCATGAGCCAGAACTGAGCCAGGCTGCCTTCCCACCTGGCTCCTAATACACTTTAAATGCAGAGCCACAGTGGGGGTAAGTCTCAGATCCAGCACAAGCCAGGTCTTGGCCGGGCTGTGGGCCAGCCTGCTAAAAAATGTACTGGTGGGAGAGGGGAATGCATATAGTCTGTAGCATTAACTGCTACGCTTTTGCTTATCGGTTAATTGATTGCACTGTTACATCCCTAGTGGCAGTCACTGGAGCTGGTTTCCTGTATTGTGGATATTAATGGTACACTGCTGAAGTGCATGGTGGATACAGGTGCTGAAGTTAATGTTCTCCACTCTGGTTAAGCTCACAGTTGACTACAGTGCTTATAAAAGCTTAGCATTGTTATGCTTTGCAGACAGTGATTGAAATTGCATGCTTTGTGCTCTGCAAAGGCATAGCCTTGAGTACAAAGTTCTACATTGTTAATGGCACTGCTGCAAATGCTGTTCCATTATTGTCCCAGGATCTGTGCTTACAGCTTGGTGCTATGTGTGAGCTCATGCAGGACACCTCAGGTGTGGTTATGTTGCCTAGAATCGCAGGGTACACCCCAAGTATCATCCAGAGACAGCATGATTGATTGAATGGCGATGGTCTCTCTGTGGGCTATGCATACTGTCTATGGTAGGATTTGAACATCAAACCTCTTGCACTTCCTATAGATGATGCACTTCCTGCTCTTGTAGACAAGGTTTGGAGGAGAAATCACAGTGCCTGGGAGAGAATGGTATAATTCAGGAGGTAGAAGGGACTATGGATTGCAATTCACCCATATGATCACATACAAGAATGGTGACATTCCAGCTGTACACCGATTTAGGCCACTCAATAAACTTGTGGAACACAAGCAGTTTCGATCGCCAGCCTTCAAGGAGGTATCATGCCAGATAAGTGGATCCTGGATTTCCTGTCTGTTGGCTCACCAATACAGTTATTGACAAATACCCGTTGCTGACATTTTGCAGCTGTTGTTGACTTGTCTATCACCCTGCTCACGCCACCCCCTTCCTCCCCCAATCCCTCACTCAGTTTCACCAGGCTGGGGCTGGAGCTGGGAGGAAGGCTTTGGTCTTGGGCCAACAGGTTTGGAGTGTGGGACGGGCTCCAGGCTTACCCCAGGGTGGGGGATTGGGGTCCAGGAGGGGGTTCAGGGTGCAAGCTCTGGGAAGGAGTTAGGGTGCAGGGGGACGCATGTCTGGGGCAGGAGGTTGGGTGCAGGAGGAGGTTCAGGGCTGGGAGAGGGGTTCAGGAAGCAGGTTCTGGCTGGTCACTCTTCAACTGAAACGGCTTCCAGCTGGTGGAGCAGTGGCATTTAGGCAGGCTTACTCCTGCCCTGGCTCTACCCCACTCCTGAAAGCAGCTAGCATGTATAGCAATAGCACCATGGCACCATTCCTCATTTACAGGCATTGGGCTCACAGCTTTTACTGTTCCCCATTACTGATCAATGGGAGCTGCAGGAATGGTGTCTGCAGGCAAGGACAGCATGGGTACGACTTCACTGTGTTTTATTTTTCAGAAGAGGTATGCAAACAGCACTTGCATTTGCCTATCTTCTTCCGTTTTTTTCCTGGAAGAGGTTTTTCCACCATTTGGTCCCGTGTAGATGGGGCCAAATGGCAAAAAAAAAACCTCTCTCGAAAGCCCCTGTAAACCTCGTTTTACGAGGAAGAAGGGGGCTTTCGAAAGAGGGATTTTTTTCTGACATTTGGCCCTGTGTAGATAGGGCCAAATGGCAGAAAAGCCTCTTCCAGGGAAAAAAACGGAAGAAGGTATGCAAATGCAAGTGCTGTTTGCATACCTCTTTTGAAAAATAAAACACAGTGTAGCCGCACCCTATGTGGAGATCCCCTACTCTGCCTTTTTCAGGGACTGAAGGGCTACATCTATACTGGCATGATTTTCTGGAAATGCTTTTAACGGAAAAGTTTTCCGTTAAAAGCATTTTCGGAAAAGCGCGGCTAGATTGGCACGGACGCTTTTCCGCAAAAACACTTTTTGCGGAAAAGCATCCGTGGCCAATCTAGACGCGCTTTTGCGCAAAAAAGCCCTGATCGCCATTTTCGCAATCGGGGCTTTTTTGCGCAAAACAAATCTCAGCTGTCTACACTGGCCCTTTTGCCCGAATGGGAGCAGCATAATATTTCCGCAAAAAGCACTGATTTCTTACAGTAGGAAGTCAATGCTTTTGCGGAAATTCAAGCGGCCAGGGTAGACACCTGGCAAGTTTTTCCAGAAAAGCGGCTGATTTTCTGGAAAAACTGGCCAGTCTAGACACAGCCAAGGTGTAACTACCACCAGGTGGATTTGAACCTCAGACTTCTGGAGCTTAGTATGCTGTAGGGTTCTCTTGTTCTCAGATGTTGCTGTGGTTTAGGTGCCTCTGCATGGAACAATGAACCACACTAGGTGTGTGGGTTACACAGGGACATACCAGCCACTTCCAGGAGCAGCAATTACCATAGAGACAGTGACTCCAGCCATGCCAGATTAGGCATTTTAGAACTCACTACTCAAAGAATTACACTTAAGCCTAAGAGAGAAATGAAAATGATTAAATGCACAGACCAGTCAGCAGGAGCGGCCGAGGCCAGCTATGGCAGCTGGCACCCCAGGCGGAAGGCGCGATTGGCGCCCCCGCCTGCACGGCCGTCAATGGCCGTGACATAATCATGGGGCGCTCAGGTGCCCCGTGACATCATCATCGGGCGCCCTGGGCCAGCAGTGCCCTAGGCGACCGCCGAGTCTGCCTAGGCTCACGGGCCGCTCCTGCTAGTCAAAACCCAAAACTAACCCACTTTGCAAGCAGTAAAAGAAGTAACAACCCCTGAGGTGCGTGTTGGGTCGGGAGGTGAGAATGAAGGACAGTTGGTGTTTGTGAGAATGACAGAGACACACACAGTGTGTGAGTGACAGAGACTTGCATTGCCAGCTCCCTCCATCCACTTCTTTGTGTGTGGAGATAGGGTACAGGAGTGGGGGGCGTGAGGCCACTCTGAAATCAGTGCCCCCCCCTTCTCCCTCCCACACATGCTGGCATGTCCCAGCAAGTAGGAGGCTCCCAGAGGGGCAGCTCCAAGCCAAAACCAGTCAGGTTCCCGGCCAAACCAGTCAGGTTCACTTGTCAGAGGCTCCAAGATCTACTCGTTGGTGACCACTGTACTAGCCCTCAACTACACTGCATGGTTACACCCTTTTGGCTGATATAAACTGTTACTCATGGTACCTCTTTACATTCATAATTTCACAAGGCAGCTCAAAGGAGCTCATTCTCATGGCTTCAGTTGCAAGGTTGGCCTGCCGGAGAGCCTTCTTTCAGGTAATGGGACACCATTTGTATCAAAGAGCTTGAAGGCTTTCCGATGAATATTGATACAGTGCAGTAGAAATCTGCTGTGTACCATTCGGAAGGGTGAGCTAGAGCTCTTCAAAAAACAGGTAACAAAACATTTTAATGTGGCCAAAACAATGTATCGTCCCCGGTCTCATTCTCACCAAGAGCTAAATCATTTTTGCTGAAATAATAAAAATTCAACTTGAAGCTGACACTTGGCATGGAAAATATCCACGCCAATGGTTAAGGTTTGACAAAGTTATGAGCAACTGAACAGGGTCTTATAATTAGACGTGTCAGGCAATTGTAATAGGTGGGGCTTAAATATATGTACACTCACTTAACATCAATTCTCATTTTAATCTTTGTAAAATAATTTCTTTTGTTTTAATTGCTTAATTGTATCCTGGGAGATTTTTCTTCTAAACTTCTTTTCATTTTATGTATATATATATATATATATATATATATATATATATATATATCCAAAATACACAAATTGCAACATTATATATTACAGATATAGTAGATAAATTTCCACATTTTTACATGGCAATTTAAGGTAACAAGGAGGAAAAACTGAAGTAATGGATTTATATACGTAAGTAGTGAATATAGTGCAATGGCCAAAGCAAAACCTTGTTTATTTTATTGCCCTCTAGTGGTCTTCTAAGGTGTCTGCAGTATGGCTAAATATAGTATTCTGTGTGCATAGTGCAAAGGACATCTGTCATTTTACTTTGCTACAGCTGATTATTTCTCAGCCCTTTTTAATAGCCTGGAGCATTGTTTATCCATGAAATAAAGTTGGATTATTCCATTGCTACATGTGAGTGATGAAGACGACAAAGGGTTTAAGTTAAATTTTCATCTCTGTATTTCTTTTTCTTCTTCAGGGATGTGTGTGCATGTGTGGAAACATTGTTTATCAAATGTATTTCATGCTAGATGTTTAGGTGTAACAGCATGCACCTCTCTCTCTTTCTCTCTGTATATATATTACATACATACGCAGCATTTTTTCAGTGATTATAAGATCAGAAGATCAGAATCTTCTGCTGCGGCGCTATACAATTGTGAATTCATCACGCATTCCAAACGAGGGAGGGTCTGGCAAATGCACCATTCCATTTAACTGAATGTTGTCATTTAATCTTTGCGCTAGATCCTGCAGTTGACTAGGGATCCAGCTTTCAGAATCAGGATTTTTTTTAAAAAAGTTCTGATTGTGATCACTATGGGCTTAATCATGCAAGGTGCTAAACCTCCTCAGTCCCACTGACATCAGGAGAAGCCAAGGGCGCTCAGCAGCTTCAAGGATTGGCCGTTCAGCAGCGAGCAGCGAGAGACCATGTGTGAAGCCTTATTGCAGTCAGTAGCACTCAGTCCTTATTTTGCAAATATGAAGAGCACAGATTTACTCGTTAATTTCAGAGGAAGGTAACCCTTGGAAATGTTTGTGGGGAATACAGTTTAAAAATGGTGATTTATAGCATACTCCCCAGGCTAGAACAAGGAGGAGAATAATTCCTATGCTATTTAAGCAATCATATCAATAACAATCTAGATCCATAATGAATGTATTTTAAAATTACAGCTCAGAACGAAGACGCTAATTTTTTAATGGTAAGGTTTGAGACAACCAAACACAACCCCATAGCCGTTATTTTTTTTATAGCTCCCAAAATAATATACGACTTCTTGTTAATCTTAAAATTGAGTGCAATTTTGCCCTGAAATGCCATATAGCTTGACTTCATGCACGACTGTACTGCTGTAATATCCTGGGAGGAGGGATGCTTCAGCGGACATTTCTGAAAGGTAGGCAGAATGCTGGTTTGGATTTCTGAAATGGACCAGGCATTCAGTTAGACATTAGAGGAAAATCCGAGCTTTCATTTTGTGGCAAGAGCTTGTGGAACGCAAGCACCTGTGCGAAAGAGATGAAAGAACACGTCTTTGTACGTGTGTGTTGAAAAGAAAAATACAGCTTTGCACTTTAAAAATGACTCACTCCCTCTGGTGGGAACATTTAATTCTGAATGTGTGATGCTTCCCTCCTCCTCTCCTATCCGCCCCCTCCCTCCATCGCATTCATCTTGGTTCATATGACATCTGTTTGGTGTGCTGCAGAGCAGCAGTTTGGTTACTATGGTAGCCAACCTAGGGAGCGCGCCTATTGGCTGCAGACTGAGAGGAGGAAGAAAAGGCCTGCAGTGTCAGGGGTCATGTGCTACTGCCTGACTGCCACTGTTTTCAATCAGCTGTTAGTCCAGGATGCATTAATGGAGTATGCCAAAAGGGGTCGAGTTCAGAAGGTCACTCTAGCTGCCAGCTGCGAACACAGTGAGGGTGTCAGTAGGAGGACCTCAAGGTCAATGTCATTAGCTTTATCCTCAAGTGTGATGTGGCTGAAGGATGATAATCAAGTGGAGAGTGTGAAGAGTGGCAGATTGTGTTTTTTGTTGAACTTCACTCCGAATTTTCCTTTGTGTTGTTTACATTGCAAATTTGGTAGCAAATGGTCTTTTACTTCTGCCATTCAAACAGAAAGTACATATGCCGGAGTGAAGCTATTATCACTGAAGTCTATTTACAACACTATTTGTCCTTAGAATGGCCTTGTCACTTTAAAAACAGGAGAGGATCCGTCCATTTCAGACTCTACAACTGTACCTGATTTATATTTTAAACACAGTCCTCCTTTGATATGCTCTATCTCTGAATTTCATTGAGGCTCGAATTAACATCCTGTCTCAATATCTGGGACTGTTCCTCATTCTGTTTTCTCCACTGCCAGATGAAAATGCCCCAATTCTTCACTAGCTCGTCTTATTTTTAGCTAGTCAAATAAAAAGCGTAACTAGAACTTTTTCTTGTCAATTAGTTATTCTTTGACTAATCGAGTAGTAAAATGGTTTGAGTTCCTCCTTTGGGACAAACTCCTGTGCATTGACGTTTAAATTGCAGTATTGTTATTTGCATCACCACTACTAGCTGTGATGCATTACTTGTTGCATACAATTTCCTAATCTTCTGAAACAGAGACATAATGTGGTGATATTCCAAGGGCTTGGGAATAATTTGGAAAACATGAGAGGAGTAGTCACCATTGATTAATATCACTTCCATATCCTGTATCTAATATAGCTGGGGGGGGGGGGCTATATGCCCCCTCTTCACCAAAATCTCAGAGTTCATATCCATGAGTATGGTTTAGTGTTCCCTTTGGAGAATAGGTTTGATGTGCCTTAGCTTAGATAAATAAGGGGTGGGGGTTTTTTGCCATGCATGTGTGCAATTCATTTTTCTTCTTTCTTCTGTCCCTTTTAAAGCTTTTTTTCTTTTCTTGTTCTCTAAAGTTTGGCACTTGCAATCATCAAAAAGCTACATGGCAAGGTGTTTTTTCTTTTCTGTTTCTTTGTCTTTCTCCTTCCATGCACTTGGGAGCATAGGACATCCATCAGTTTCCACCATATGTTTAGATCTTGTGCTGGTCTATTTAGCCTTTCAGGTGTCATGTTGATGGAATTGGCTTCTATCGCTATTGTTTTACATATTTGTTTAGGTCACCCTCTTTTTCTCTTGTTTGGTGTCCATGTTATCACTAGAGGTGGAAGTTGTGTGAGTGGCAGCCTTAAAATATGCCCTAAATATGCTCAGCATTGTCTTCCTGCTGTGTTTGATGAGTGACATTGGTATGCGCCACTTAAAACCAACTTGTTTTGTTGGATTTGCCAAACACGTGTCTGTTTCTTCCATTAAGAACAGGACGCACTGCATATTGTGTAAAACGTTAGAATGTCATAAAGTCCTTTCGTCAGCATATGTAGTCAGTTATATAGTCAGTATTTTGTAGCGTAGAGTTCTGAGCTAGTTAGCTGCACTTTCCATGTGTTTTTATCTAGCTATGGGTATATTCTGCTGCTTTTATTTTCCAATATTATAATTTTGTTTATTTAAACTCATTGGAATTGTTTTGTAGGACCTGGTCTACTCTAGGCCAGGCAGGTTGGCTTAAGGCACGCCATCGAGGGACTGGTCCACACTGCGGGAGGCTGACAAGAGCACATTCTTCCATCGGCTTCCCGTACTTCTCACAGAATGAGGAGTACACAGCGCCAGCGGGGGCGGCCCACAGTGTTCGATTTGAGGTCTACACCAGACCTGCTAAATCGAACACTGGAAGATCGACCTCTGGAGAGTCAATCTCGTCTGTAGTGTAGACAGGCTCTAGCAGGTTAGGGCCCAGTCCTGGGAGGGACTGTCACACTCCGAGAGATCTCAAATTCACTTCCTTGTTAGTTGCTGGTGTAGGTGTTGATGCCCTCCTCTCTTGTTGACTTCACTGGAAAATAAGAGCACACAAAACTTCATAGTATCAGGTCCTATGTGGTAGCAATCACTGTTGTTATGCTATGGAGAAAAGACATCATAAAAGAGGATGAGTCAGGCAAAAAGTGATAGCTTGAACACTTGATCAAAAGGGGATTTGCAATTCCCTTGACAAAAGGGGCTGCAAATAAACTGGCTGTGGTCAGGGTGGGCACGAGAAAAGGCTAAAGAGCAGAATGTTCTGAGGTTTGGTTACAATAACACAAGGACATTATATAATATATAGTGGGAGGCAGCAAGGGAGGTTTAGGTTGGACATTAGGAAAAAGTTCCTACCTGTCAGGGTGGTGAAACACTGGAATAAGTTGCCTAGGGAGGTTGTGGAATCTCCATCACTGGAGATATTTAAGAGCAGGTTAGATAGACACCTGTCAAGGATGATCTAGAAAGATGGTTCTTGGTCCTGTCATGAGGACAGGGGACTGGACTCGATGACCTCTCGAGGTCCCTTCCAGTTCTATTCTAATCTTTCTTTCTTTCTTTCTTTCTTTCTTTCTTTCTTTCTTTCTTTCTTTCTTTCTTTCTTTCTTTCTTTCTTTCTTTCTTTCTTTCTTTCTTTCTTTCTTTCTTTCTTTCTTTCTTTCTTTCTTTCTTTCTTTCTTTCTTTCTTTCTTTCTTTCTTCATGGAGAAGAACTGGCTCTTCACTATATATTTGTACAATGTCTAACACAATGTGGGCTGATTGCTAGCGCTAGACTCCACACTACCATACAAACAGTTAACAAAAGTAATTAATTAGTTAATAGTAAAGGATTTGTTTTCATTCGAGATCGTGATCTATGTCCACCTCATAAGTATGTGCCTGTTCTAAATAGACTCTGTAACTATGTTCCTCTTTTTTTCTATGCTGGCTTGTACAGAACACAGTTTTAGGGTCCAGTTGGTTGGTAGGTTGGCTAGCCAACATGCTGTCCTCTGCTTTGTGAAGAATCCTGTTGTTACCAATAGGAATGTGGATTGATCAGTCTATCATGTTTATTGGCCACTGTATAAAGACAATAATATAAACACGAGATTAGCACGTAGCAATGATTGTTTAAATTTAGCTCATTATTCTGGAGAAGCCATCATTAATTTAATGTGCTTAATTAAAATCACCCATTTCATATAGTCCGATGGTAATATTTAGTTAGTGGCAAAAACTGAATGAGCCATGGTATTGTTCAGGGTGTGAATAGCTCTAAAATTCTGCACATTGGATCAATGGTTCTATTGGAAGTGAACGTGGATGGAAAGGCAAAACCAATCCAACACAAAACAGAGCTAGCATTTCCAACTTAAGCGTTGCATTCCTTGCTCAATGACTGTGTGCTGCCGGTTGGGTGCCACCATGTCAGTGTTACAATTGTATTACCTACCCTGTTGTATGCCTGCCAATATGCTGACAGCAGGAAACAAAACACAGGGAAGATTACCAGGTAGCAAACTGAGGTGTGGGGAAAGGTTTCTCCTTAAAAAGCTTTGAAATGTTTATCCGTGCCCACTATTTAATATCATTATATAAAAACCATATCAAGTGTTTTCCCACCCTTCCCACTTCCTAGCCTGGTAACTTGGAATCCAGCCTAAAAAGAAAAGACCTTGATAAAATCATTCTTTGTTGTGAGTATAAAACGCATGCCTGTAAGCAGGTGGTATTTACCCCCCCGTCATGCTCCTAACACATTTTGCACATGCTGGAGTGGGTCCAAACTTATCCCTTTCCTGAGGTTTCCTTTGTTGTTAAGTTAAATAACAATAAACATTACCTTCCTGCCAGAATTTGCGCCTGTGTTGGGCTTTCTCTAGAGTTGCTTTCTGCAGGAACCCTCTCTGTCTCTGTAGGACTCTTCGGGTCTTGCTGACAGTGAAATGTATCATGAGAGATCAATATAGGACTTCTGAAACCAACAGGATCAGATAATCGAAGAGTTTATTCTCTAGACAATGTCCTAGAACCTGGTACCTTACTACTATGCCCCGTTAATGAGGGAAGTTAAAGGACAGAAAACCCATTTTCTAATCTGTTCTTAAACCTTCAGCAAACATCTATCAAGGATGGTTTAGATATCTAGGTAATCCTACCTTGGCATGGGCGGTTGGACTGCCTCAGTTCATTACGATGGACTAGATGACATCTTGAGATCCATCTCAGCCCTACATTTCTGTGACTCTGTGCTTATTCTGTGCATGCATCTGACGAAGTGGGTCTTTGCCCATGAAAGCTTATGCTCCTACACTTCAGTTAGTTATAACACCCCAACCAAAGACAAAGAACCTAAACACTTTGCATCTTAAATAGACTTGCTTTTGGGTGGGAATTCTTTGTTTCTACATTCTCCCCTTCCATGGAAAATTACCTGGTCAGACTCCACCAGTTGGGGTGGTCACAGGTCTTCCTAAGACTAACCACAGCTTACATTTAAAGGACAAAAAAGGATGTTTACAGGTGATCACCCAGACACTGAGGTGTCCCAGCATTGGAAATACCCTTGGTGGCTTTCATTTGCACATTTAAAACCATAAGCCATTCCCTACTCCATATTTCTAACTTTACGTATAAGAGTGATACATACTCCAAAATAAGATATATGGATCCAGAAGACTGTGACATTAAAATTGATAGGTTACAGGAGGTATTTTGTCCAAAACATCTTCGATTTATGCATACTTGTATCCATAAGACAATTTCATAAATCATGGGGGGTGTCCATCACAGAAACCTATAAACCTTCACTTCTAGACATGTTTTGGACCCTACATTAGGTACCCTACTTGTGCCTGTCCATGATTGACAGTGAAATTTGTAATGTCATTTTATGTAAACCCCATTGTCCTGAAGGCGCTATGTAAATTCTGTGTCCAGAGAGTGATTTGATGTTTATGGAATTGTGAAACGGTAGGTTTGTTAGACTTATACAGGTGACAGCCAGCACAGTTGCAGGTGACTGATTGCCACTCTTGCCATAAAAAAATGCTTCAGTAGTAACTAAAGCTACGAATATGTTTTACACTGACCACAGAACTGTACGATCCTAATCGTATTAATGAGAAGCAATCAAGAACAGAGAGAGGGTTTAATGCAACTCTTTTTGCACAGTACTTATTTTGTTTGATGGTGTTCTTCTTTTTACTAAATACGCACTGACAAATCTGTCAGTGCTTCGCATCTTTTATCATTTTTATTCCCATTTTGATCCATAAACAACATTGGATCACTTAAGATATTGGATAGAGAATCTCCAAAAGCTGAAAAGCAAATTCAATCAGGATAAATAAAATTTCAGTCATTGTGGACATACGTCATTGACTGGTGGTGTTGGGCACATGAAAAGAAAAGAATTTGCTAATATTCCCGTAAATAAAGCTTAAGTCATCCAATCAGAGAACAGAAACGACGCCATGTGATTTAGGCAACCAATCATATGGCAGAAGCACGAAATAGTCATAGCAACCAGCCAGCTCACTAACAAATCATAGGTTGAAACTTGTTCACACAGATTATTTGTTGAATAAATGCAGATAAAACGCATTTGTAAAAAAAAAAAAAAAAAAAAAAGATCTGTTTATGAATAATTCATGAAGAGAAGAAAGGGCTAAATTCACTGGGTAAATTGTTCACAAAGAATAATTGAACCAGCTCTATCGACTGCCTTATCAGGGTGTAACACTGTAGCAGTAAATGTTCATCTTTTGTCTGCTGTACAAATCCCCATTTCCAATTTCAGAGATGCATCCGAACAAGGACCCTGGAGCTGTTCAGTAGAATTAGAAATGATACACTAAACATTCCTTGTCTATATTTTCTTCTGAGTTACTGGTTTCTCATAAAATATAATCCTGTGAGTCATATGGTCAGGAAGTTTGTGTAGCCTGGTGCAGATATGGAGAACCAGCCGGAACTATGGTCAGATTTTTTAATGTTCTTCATTATATTACGTCTTTTGAGCACAAAGCTAGGATTGCTAGCCATTCTGGGGGATGACTTAGTTTAGCCGAGCTTTGGGATTTCCTCTGAACAGTGTTTCCAGTATTTACAGTCTCAAAAATAATATTTGGTAGGCAAAATGTTGTCATGTTGGAACATCACATCCTATGATGACATTTGTGCTATTGCATTTTTCAGTGTGATGCAGTTAAATTTTCAGGATGTCATCTTACTACGCTGTGGACTTTCAGACTTTATAGCATGATATTGTGATGCATACCACTTGAGTTGGGAACAAACATCAAGAAGTGGCATCTCTAAAGTTAAGGCCGCTCTCTCTCTCTCTCTCTCTCTCTCTCTCGTCTGGATGTGTATACACCCCTATTAAGATCTAGGAGTTATAGACCTTTTAGAAAAACACATTCAAAAGTTTGTAGATCAAATAGCTACTGAGTGAAATAAATTAGGATACCTGTACTTAAACATGTCATGAAAGGTTTGATGTGTGAGAAATTAAGAGAGGACTTGTAGAAACAGGTCCTTGTCCTGTAAGCCAACAAATCTGGGTATTATCAGACCAAGAGAAGGGCATTAGATGAGAGCCAAGGATCCTTTGCTCAAAATCATATTAGCAGTAATCTCCTTTCATTTAATCTGAGAGGCTGATAGGTCATCTCTTCAGTTGATTTCATTTGCTGCCATATTGCATTGGCAGAGATGTGGTTTCTTGGGTACCCATCACCCATTCCATTTAAGGGCTTATAGAGCAAAACGGGACCTCTACATTTTGCATAAAATCAGTCGGAAGCCAGCGCAGACAATACAGCGCAAACGTGTTGGTGTACCACTTTATAAATAGGCATCTACAGTCTACCCTAGTTGAAGTTTCCAAACTGTCTTATATGATCCCAAACAGAGCACGCTGCAGTAATTCAATCTCAAGGTGATAAAGACCTCCAGAATTGTGGTTAGAGCTGCCATCTGAAAGGAAAGATTGGGAGCTTCTTGAGACTTGTGCAGATGAGGGGAGGAGGGGAACCACTGCCAGATACAAGGATCATCTTTGATGCTGACAAATTAACAGTGCCACAGGCAAATTAATACAAGGGCATTGGCAAATTAATTCAAGGCCCCTGTGAAAACTCCTTAGTGGGATTTAAAATCAGAACAAGGTTAAAGGGCAATGTAGGATCTGCCATTTTTATCCACTGGCAGATGGAAAGATACCCCCATGACTGTAAGTTGCACTACTCAGTCTCTGTTCCATCTCTACTCACCTTTTAAAATTTCCCCTTCTGTGGTTTAGAAACAGGAAAGCATACTGGGGTCTGGATTTCATACTCTTAAGATTTCCTAGAGGCTGGAAATATTGCAATGTATCAAAGAAGTTAAATTAAGCTAATGAAGAGTATTTAAGGGGAAGCAGTCATTCTGGTTCAGAGGTTCATAGTGTTAGTTTCTCTTTTTAGATTGGCTTTCTCAGCTCAAGAGACTTTCTTGGTGTGTTTGAAAACACAAAAAACCAAATCCATTGCCAGCAGCCTTGCTTTCATGACGAGCAACTTGCCACAACAAACCAGCGTCCGTCCACATGCAGTACATGAGTTGGAAAAGGATTTCAGCTTTCAGGAGATGATTTTAAACAACTAGATGGTAAAATGGGTGAAAAATACCCTGTCTCCGACATTTCCAGCCAACCAGTAAAAGCCCTTTGATTTTTCACAGTTCTGCTACGGAATAGCCTGTATGGATAAACTTCAGTGATGCCAAGTTACTGTGCTCTTCAATTAAATCCCCATGAAAGCAGCAAATAGAAAAATCAATATACTGCATCCAATATTTCAAGTGTCCAGGTATTTTCATCAGAGGAAGATGCTGTCAATGATTTTTCCATACTTTTTTAAGTCTATATTCCCCCTCTTAGAAACTTGAAGCAGCAGTTTCTTTTCTTTAAAAAGTTTATTCTTTCCCCATTCTTTCATACATAGGTGCTGGTTTGTTATCGTAGGACTTATTCATTACTGTTCTGTTACGTTATTGCAAGGATGCTCGTGATTAACGTTAAACTTTTGGTTTTTATTGTACATAAAAACACCACTAACAGCAAATTTTGCTTACTGAACATAATGGAGTTACTCACATCATAAGTATTGCAGGATTGGGCCCTAAACCATTTGTTTTGGGGAAACCAAAACAAATTCAGAGAATTGTCTGAGTATCTTTGCAAGCAAATATAAAAAGAAGGCAAAGTTTTAAATCTACCAACTTTGACAAGCATTGATTTAATTATATGGCAGTTATCTAGCAATATACAGGTAGCATCTCCAAATGTAAATATTGAATATGCCTGATAGTAAAATATCTTTAAGTGGAATAACAGAAGCATGCAAAATGAAGGGTTATTTAATAGATGCATTGAAGTAAAAGGATAGTAGCATGGAAGAAAGTAGAGGGTGTATCTAGACTACAGGGTTTTTTTGAAAAAACAACGGTTTTTCCGAAAAAACTTCACCTGCATCCATGCTGCAATCACGTTCTTTTGAAAGAAAATCTAAAGAACAGAGGGGTTTTTTCGACATTGGTAAACCTCATTCTATGAGGAAGAACGCCTTTTCCGAAAGAGTTCTTTCGGAAAAAGGTGTGTGTGGACATGGAAAAGGGAGATTTGTTGAAAGAAGAGGGAAGAAGAAAAAGCACAGGTGCCCTGGTGGCTATTCTGTCCACAGCAATCACTGCTTTCATGCAAGATAGTATCCAGGCAATGTGGATGCTCTCTTTTGAAAAAGCGCATTGCTTTTGTGATGTGCTTTTGCAGTGTGGATGCTTTCTTCTGAAAGAAGTTTTTTTCAGATCTCTTCTGAAAAAGTTTCTTTTGAAAGGAAGCCTGAAGTCTAGACATAACCTGAGAGACCAACTAAATAAAACAAATTTGGGTACATCTACACTAGCCCCCTAGTTCAAACTAGGGAGGCTAATGAGGGTGACCAAAATTGCAAATGAAGCGCTGGATTTAAATATCATTCCATGGTTATGCAAAACCTGAGCACTGTTAACAAAAGCACGAGGGTGTTACGGTAGCATTTTTAAAGCAGCTTTAGAATGCAACAAGGTGCCCTTTTTCCTACTCAAACACTATGTAACTGGGCCTACCAGCTCTCCTCTTTGTTGTGATAGCATTAATCTGTATGTTTCAGGTGCAAGGCTGAAGAGTAGAGAGCTAAAATAGGCAGAGAGGATATTTGAACAGTAAGATGTGATGGAAAAGTGAGAGTTGGCGGGAAGAGAGAGGGAGAGAAACTGGACAGACATAGAATAGTGATAGAAATGTAGCCGTGTTAGTCTGGGGTAGCTGAAGCAAAATGCAGGACAATGTAGCACTTTAAAGACTAACAAGATGGTTTATTAGATTTATTATTTATTATTATTCTAATAAACCATCTTGTTAGTCTTTAAAGTGCTACATTGTCCTGCATTGGACAGACATAGTGAGAGATCCCGGAAAGTTGGAATGTGCAGACCAGTGGCAAGAGGCCTAGATAGAAAGGGAAAGTTTATCCTGAACATTTTGTGAGTTTACAGATGAAAGGTGACGAGAGAAAAAAGTTAAGAGTTAATAAATAATTCAAAACAATCCCAGAAAAGCATACTGATGTAACAGCAGCAAAGGAGGGGTCTGAGGAACAAGCAGATGCTGAAGAACATAGGACAATGAGACAAGTGCTTAGGAAATTACAAGTCTCAGCAGGGTAGCCGTGTTCGTCTGTACCTGCAGAAACAACAAAGAGTCCTGTGGCACCTTAAAGACTAACTGGTTTATTTGGGCATCAGCTTCTGTGGGCAAATAGGGTGTGTCTAAACTACATGGCTCCATCGATGGAGCCATGTAGATTAGGCTGATCAGCAAAGGGAAATGAAGCTGTGATTTAAATAATCGCGGCTTCATTTAAATTTAAATGGCTGCTGCGCTGAGCCGACAAACAGCTCATCAGCTGTTTGTCGGCTCAGTGCGCTAGTCTGGACGCTCCCGCACCAACCTGAAAGCCCTTTATCGACCTCCCCGTTATGCCTCGTAGGATGAGGTTTACCGGGGAGGTTGATAAAGGGCTTTCATGTTGGCAGGGGAGCGTCCAGACTGCCCCGATCTGCCGACAAACAGCTGATTGGCAGAGCAGGGCAGCCATTTAAATGTAAATGAAGCCACGATTATTTAAATCGCGGCTCCATTTCCCTTTGCCGAACAAACAAATCTACATGGCTCCGTCGACGGAACCGTGTAGTCTAGACGTACCATAGTTACAGTCTGTGTAGAGCAGACACATACTTATCAGTTTGACATAGATCACAACCGTGAATGAAAGAAACAAAATCCTTTACTATTAACTAGTCAACAAATAAATCTATTAGTCCAGGGATTCTCAAACTTTGTGATACTGCAGCTCCCCTCTAAGTTGCTCACGGGTTGTTGAGAATCGTGGTGTTAGTCTATAAGGCAAGGGTGGGGAACAACAGGCCTGTGGGCCGTATGTGGCCCCTGGCTTACCTAGATCCGGCCCCCGAGGCTCAGGTTCCCCCCAGCATTGGGGAGCCCACACTGGCACTCCAGCCTCCGCCCGCCCCCACACACGCACGGCTCCAACCAGGGGGCTGGAGCACACAAAATCTACTTGGCTGGGCCCCCTATGCTCTGGTGTGGGAGGAGAATGTGGAGAGTGTCTTTCTTGTTCTCAGTTGGGGGCCCTTGTGTGCACACCCCGACTGATTTTTCTGTGGTTCAGTGGCCCCGACCCAAAAAAGGTTCCCACCCCTCCTATAAGGGGCCACAGGACTCCTTGTTGTCCTTGGGAAATTACAGTGTTTCTAGGAAAAGAACTTCCAATATATTTTTAAATGGCCTTATTAGAGCTTTTAACCAAACAAAAAATTGTATTTTTCTTGCACCCTGATGCTGTAGTCTATAGCGCTTATTAACACTTGCCAAATGGTATCCCCTGGCTGGTAACACATGTAAAAGATTATTTTCCAAATTTGCAAAGCAGCGACATCTTGACTAGAAGTATGGGGGGATGAATTATGCATGGAAAATGCCGAATGCCTACTTTGAACACTGCAGGCCCAGTCTGTTGTTTGTTCTCCTGGTTTCTTAACTTTAGGGTGATTGTGAAAAGAGAGAAAGGGCAGCTGTACCCGTCACTCTGTATCAAATGGTTTTGCTGCCACGTTGGTAGGTCAGTGTTACATTAGCTGTCGCTCTGGTCTGCTCATTGTATGGCTGTCAAAAGACAGAACCAACCTCACAGGGGGGCCGACTGCTTTCGTGGGCCCCCGGGCAAGGTGTGGTAGGACCAGCTCCCTGCCCCCAAAAGGGGTGGGGCCTGAGACGAAGGGGCGGGGTCAGGGACAGCCAGCATTCAGTGCTGCCCAGTTTGTGGTACTGGCCCCTACCCACCCTCAGAGCCGTACACAGTGGCACTCTGACACCTCCACAGCTATTTAAAGGGCCCGGGGCTCCAGCCACTGCTGCTGCCACAGTAGCAGCAATGATGGCTGGGAGCCACAGGCCTTTTTACCCCCTCCCTCTGTCAGCGGGCCTGACAGGTGGGCCAGAGGAGGTCAGGCCTCTCGGTTCTCCTGGGGCAGCAGCCAGAAGGGGCGCCCCGGGAGAGCCCGGATACCTGACCTCCCCATGTCCAGCAAATTCCCTTGTTAGGTCCCAAGAGTGCTGGACAAGGGAGGTCCAACTTGTAGCTGCTGCTGCAGCCTCCCACATCCTTCAATGTGTCTGAATCCCAAGATTTCTGGAATGAGGACACGTTGGTGGCATGATTAGAGTGTAGCCCGAGTATGTTATAGCTTTTCAAACTTTAGGTTATGTATAAATAAATAGTTTCCACTTTAAATTCTATTTTGACCTCACCTCCCTTTAATGACTTTAAACAAAGCCGATTTCCATCCAAAATTTTTCCTGTGCTCTCTGTCTTGTATGGCTACAGTAGAATTTTCCCTCCCAAGTTTGAACTTAATCAGGCAAGTAATCTTGGATATCCACATTTAAAAGATGAGGAGTTTTCATATCTATAGAAGTCTCCTAACATTGCTTATTTTCATGTATTTAATATCCTACCTGAAAAAAAAGTCTTAGTTGATTGGTCTATACACCTCAAATTTTTGTTTTATTCTGCAGTCTTCATCAGAAGCTAGAATGGTGTTTTGAAGCATTGATTTGGGAATTACGTCAGGGAAGTACTGTGCTTGTATTGTGTAGGAGGTCAAACCTGCATGATCACAGTTGTCCTTTCTGGGAATCTATGAATTTAAGAAGGTGACATGGTTAATCTTAGAATTTTTCACTGTGAAACTCTGAAGCGGTGTAGAATCTCTGACTAAGCTGGTAATAATAACACTTCATTTTTTTAATAAAAGTAATTTCTGGCTTTTATAGCACACAGAGACTTTGTCACTTAAAGTATAAAAAGTGTATGTGTGTGTTCCAGAACAATTTTTAGAATTTCTTCTTTTGTGATCTCCTTCATTTAAAATGATCTGACTGTTCTCTCATGGCAAGCAACCGCTGTGCTTCTACGTCTCCAGCAAGATTAGCAGTCGGAAGAAATATGAGAGTGAGAGCATGATGCTTTGCTTTCAGTGTGCTGTCAGACACGAGGTGAAGCAATGAATCAAACAGCAGTGCTATGAGAGCTGGACAAGCCGTGGTGTCTTCATCAGATTAAGAAAACAAAACAAAACGGTTTCCCACATTTGTTGTGTAAGAAGAGCTCTGTTTCCCTCCCTCCCCCTGACATTTCTGTTTGTATCACAGCCATGCTCCATAACAGGAACAGGACTCTCTTAGAATAAGGATGTAAGAACATAAGAACAGCCATTCTGAGTCAGACCAAAGGTCCATCTAGCTCATTATCGTGTCCAATGCCAGATGCCCCAGAGGGAGTGAACACAACAGGTAATCATCATGTGACCCCTCTCCTGTCATCCATTTCCAGACAAACAGAGGCTAAGGACACCATTCCAACCCATCCTGGCTAATAGCCATTGATGGACCTAATGTCTATAAATCTATCTAGCTCTTTTTTTGAACCCTGTTAAAGTCCTAGTCTTCACCACATCCTCTGGCAAGGAGTTCCGCAGGTTGACTGCACTGAGTGAAGAAAAACTTCCTTTTGTTTGTTTTAAACCTGCTACCTATTTCATTTGGTGACCCCTAGTTCTTATATTATGGGAATGAGTCAATAACTTTTCCTTATTCACTTTTTCCACACCAGTCAAGAATTATAGGGCTGCAAGAGACCTCAGGAGGTCATCAAGTCCAACTCTCTGCCCAAAGCAGGACCAACCCCAACTCAATCATCCCTGCCAGGACTTTTGTGAATATAGCCTTAAGCAAGTTGTCCAAGTCAGTACGTCTGTGGCAGAACTAGGGAAAGAACCCAGATCACTTAAGTCTTATGGTGTTAACCAGAAGACCATCCTTTGCTGAATGTTCCTTACTAGAGATGTGAATGTATAACCATATAAACAGTTAACCAATAAGCTTGGGCTTATCGGTTAATGTTCATAGTTACACTCGGCTCCCGCCTCACACCGGCAGAGCCAGCTGCCACCTTGTGCACTATGGCCTCTGTATATGAGGCAGTAGTCTAGGGGGTGGCAGCCAGCTCACCGGGAGCGGGCCTGCAGGCAGGAGCCACTGCATGCTAGGAGCCAGCTTAAGTTGGCTCCCCGCACACACCAGCTCCCGGGAAGCCAACTGCAGGTGGGTGTAACTGTGTAACTACTGAGTTTTTCAGTGGTTACACGTTTACACAATGACCCACATTTTAACATCCCTATTCCTTACAGTGTATTTCCTCCAGTACTTGCATAATAGATGCAACTGTGCCTGTCCAAAATATTTTCTTATGAGTTGATGGGATAGTGTGTTGCAAAGCTGCTTGCTAACACAATACAATCTTACAATGAGCTTCAAAATATAAAGTCCTGTTACAGCACATTCTCATGGATGACATCTGAAAGGTGATTTCACCAGCCTAACTCTCCCGTTTGCAGCTTCAAGCACACTGAAAGCAAAGCATCATGCTCTTAGTCTCATATTTCATCATCATCAGGGTGGAACTGAGGGTGGGACGGGGTGTGCGCTGAGCCACCCTGGCTCTGAGAGAGGTGATCTAGGCCCGCTAGGCGCAACCCACCAAGTGGTCTTGGGGGAAAACTGCAAAGAGGAGACAGGTACCGCCTAGAAGCAGCAGCAGCGGAAACAGCCAAAGTTGGTACTTTCAGACATTCCGAAAACATTCTACAGCAGTGTTTCTTAAACTGTGTTTCGCAGCACACCGGTGTGCCACGAGGCAGTTGGAGGTGTGCTGTGGAGAACAACAGAATTCAAAATGGCCGCCCTTAAAGCGGCAGGTGACTTTTTTTTTTTTTGCTCAACAAAGAATCTTTGGTGTTCCTCATAAAAAAAAATTATTGTTTGGTGTTCCTCGGTCTTAAAAAGTTTTGCCTGAACTCACTGTGCCTATGCAAATTGACTGTTTGCTCCCTTTCCCTCACAGTCGCTTCATCTCAGCTTCACACAGCATCTGCCCTGTCATCCTGCCCCTACCCCAACCTCTTCTTTAACGGGTACCTTCCTCATTAACCCCCCCACTCCAAAAATTTATGGTGCTAACATGACACTAGCCGCCATCGCACTTTCCCCTTTGCTTGCATGTTGTGACCCGTTCCTCACCTTGTGACTGTCTAGTCTGTTTAGATTCTGAATTCTTTGGGGGCAGGAACCATCCACTGCTCTGCATTTGTACAGCCTCTGAGGCATTGGGCAGAGCCCTCAAATCCAGTTATCCACTTTATATCCGCGGGTATCTGCAGCCACGGATGTCAGTGCAGATATCCACGGCTCATTTTTGCAGATATGGATGCAGATGTGGATACAAAAAATTTGCGGATATCCGCTTTGTATCTGTAGGTATCTGCATCCACAAATACCATTGTGAATATCCGTGACTCATTTTTGCAGATGCAGATATACATTTTGTATCTGCACAGAGCTCTAACAATGGGGCCCCCTTATGCTTGTTCATTAGGTACTACTGTAATGAACACAATTAATAGTTTTTTGTAGTGTTGTTGCAAATATGTTTGGTCACAAGATGTGATACAGATAAGGCAGGTGAGGTAATAGTGTTTGGCCCAATAAAAAATATTACCTCATTGACCGTATCTCTGTTATGATTAATAATAGCAATAAATAATGTGCTTATTAACAAAATGTTAGCGTGTTTCATCCTGAGGGATTTTAAATGTTTTACAAAGTTCACGACAACAGCGTATGACAACTGCATATAAGAATCACTTCCATAGAACTATAGAATCATAGAGCTGGAAGAGACCTCAGAACGTCATCAAGTCCAGCCCCCTACTCTAGGCAGGACCAATCCCAACTTAATCAACCCGGCCAGGGCTTTATCAAGCCGAGACTTTAACACCTCTAGGGATGGAGACTCCACTACTTCCCTAGGGAACCCATTCCAGTGCTTCACTACCCTCCTAGTGAAAAAGTTTTTCCTAATATCCAACCTGGACCTCTCCCACCACAACTTGAGACCATCGCTCCTTGTTCTGCCATCTGTCACTACTGAGAACAACCTCTCTCCATCCTCTTTGGAAGTTGAACGCTGCTATCTGAGGTGCAGTCATCTCTGAGGTGAAACCCAACAGCTGTTTGACAGCACGTGGTAATATTACAGAATAGTTTAGTGAAGAACAAACCATATCCAGTTGGAAGTACTGAAGGAATTCAGTTACCTGAGGCCAATGCCACAGGATCTTTAGAAATCACATGTAATCAGAGCCTTATATTTACCCACCAATCCAGACTATAGAATCAGAGAATCCTAGAACTGGAAGGGACCTCAAGAGATCATCAAGTCCAGTCCCCTGCCCTCACGGCAGGGCCAAGCAACATATAGACTTTTCCGATAGATGTCTATGCAACCTGCTCTTAAATATCTCCCATTATGGAGATTCCACAACTCTTCTAGGCCATTTATTCCAGTGCTTAACCACCCTGAGAGGCAGGAAGTTTCTCCTAGGCTATGTCTAGTCTGCAAGCCTCTTTCGAAAGAGGCTCTTTCGAAAGAGCCTCTTTCGAAAGAGAGCGTCTAGACTGCACGTTGAACTTTCTAAAAAGCGGCTTGCTTTTTCGAAAGAAAGCATCCAGTGAGTCTGGATGCTCTCTTTCGAAGAAGCCCTATTTACATTGAAGAACGCCTTCTTTTGAAAGAGGAACTTTCGAAAGAAGGCGTTCTTCCTCGTGAAATGAGGTTTACCGCCATCGAAAGAAAAGCCGCGTTCTTTCGATTTAATTTCGAAAGAACGCGGCTTGAGTCTGGACGCAGGGGAAGTTTTTTCGGAAAAAGGCTACTTTTCCCGAAAAAAACCCTGAGTCTGGACACAGCCCTAATGTCCAATCTAAACCTCCCTTGCTGCAATTTAAGCCCATTGCTTCTCCCTTCTCCTTGTAACACCCTTTTAGATACCTGAAAACCACTATCATGTCCCCTCTCAGTCTTCTCTCTTCTAAACGAAACAAGCTCAATTCTTTCAGTCTTCCCTCATGGCTCATGTTCTCTAGACTTTCATCATTTTTGTTGCTCTTCTCTGGACCTTCTTCAGATTCTCCACAACTTTCTTGCACCTACAGCGCCACTGTGCCCCCGTCCCCTCATCTCTCACTAGAATATGGGTTCTGCAGTGACTCTTAAGGAAGCTTGCCATCGACTGAATCAACCACACCCCTTCCTGCAGCACCCAAGTATTTCTTGGAAGCCTCCTGTATCAGAACTGATCTTCTACCAACTCTGCTTAGCTTGAGACAATTAACACAATTCCTTCAAGGCTTTCAGGTATTTGTTTAATAAAAAGTGAGGCACATCTATGTAAATATGGTTCCCAATTATAGCAGAAATGTAATAAACTGACAAAGGGTTTGATCTCTTGCTTTTGTAGACTATTCACTGAGCTACACGGCTACTAAAATATTTTGGTGTTTTCTGACTTACTTAGTATATATACATCAGGACGAAGAGCCATGGAAAAAGGAAGAAGTTGGCTAGCAGACTATGTAAGCGACAGGAAACAGAGAATAATTGCTGCCGTCATACTTAGATCATATGAACCTGTCCCCTGAAGAAGCCAGATGTAGTTCTGCAGTCCACTTCTCACTCCTGCTAATTTTCTCCATCCATTCTGTAGGGGACAGCATCGGTGAATCAGGGTTCAACATCACTGCTGTAGCTTTTCTACTAGCTCAGGAACTGGAATAGGCCACTCTACACAGTGGTTTTTGCATCTAGAGTGTCGATATCAAGCCTCACTTGACACAAAGTTAATATCGGTCTTGCAATTCTGAAACATGTTATTGCTAAAAGTAGAGCCAATTGATTTTGACTGCACTAGCTGTCCAGTATTAAAAATGTTCAAGAGATCAAATAACCAAGCTTTGCCAATTTATTATCTAAAGACAAAATAGTACAGTAGCAAAAGGAAAGAGTTAAGACCATTCTGATCTTCTTGGGAAGTGGTTGTCTCTCTCAGCGCCAGTGCACCTTACATGGAAGGTGTGCTTCAAAATATGCATTCAGAACGATCTCCGTATCAAGCTGTGCTCCTTGTAAGCTGAGCACTTGGACAGCTATTCAGGAGAGAGTCAAATGCCACCCAGCTGATTAGCAGAGTGCCCAAAGAACCCACAGCCGGCAGCGTGTATTTTTAGTGTTGGTGCACATCTACACATGCCTTAGTGCATGGAACAAAATTTATCCCACACATCAATGGAAAAAAAAATCGAGGGATCATTAGTATTAAAGTATAGATATTTTGACATAAGTGAACAGCATTGTGGGGAAAAAGCATAATAGTATTTTGTTAGCATTCATTTCCAACACATTACATATATCATATCAATTCTGTGCCCATAGTACCTGTTATTGTGATGTGTTCTATGCCTAATATATACATTAAGGCTACGTCTACACTGGCATGATTTTCCGGAAATGCTTTTAACGGAAAAGTTTTCCATTAAAAGCATTCTCGGAACAGTGCGTCTAGATTGGCACGGACGCTTTTCCGCAAAAAAGTCCCAATTGCCATTTTCGCCATCGGGGCTTTTTTGCGGAAAACAAATCTGGGCTGTCTACACTGGCCCTTTTGCGCAAAAGTTTTGCGCAAAAGGACTTTTGCCCAAACAGGAGCAGCATAGTATTTCCGCAAGAACACTGACAATCTTACATGAGATCGTCAGTGGTTTTGCGGAAATTCAAGCGGCCAGTGTAGACAGCTAGCAAGTTTTTCCAGAAAAGTGGCTGATTTTCCAGAAAAACTGGCCAGTCTAGACATAGCCTAAAAGTGTGCAGGGGTAGTTAGCAGAATCAACAATAGCAGCATAATTGCAGATGTAAATGGGCCTTTATAGAAATAAAGTTGAGCAGTAAGTTTTCTGCTCATACTTCATTTCAGAATATTGGTATGGAAGAGAAGTTTGCATGCATGCTCCACATTTGTATTCTGCTTTGACTGAAGTAAGTCACTTCAGAATAATGCTCGTCTAGCACAGTCTTTGACTGACAGAAGTAATGTAAAAGGAGTTCTGCTTACAGTATATTGGTTTGGAAGGTGCCAATTGTTGGGGCGACGTTGGCAGCAGCAAGACCCAAACGCCTAGCTCAGATTCATCTATTATATCAGTGGCATCTGGGAGTTAGTTCTTCTATGACCAAGCTTGGCTGGTGCCACCTCTCCAAGTCTGATGGAATAACATATTAAGCTGTGCTACTTTCTTTTGTGTTATTTTCCATCTGTTGTCTTCAGGAAGAACTGGAGGCCCTGGCCCAATCCAAGAAATATTATTTAACTGGGATAACGGAGACTTGGTGGGATGACTCGCATGACTGGAGCACTGTCATGGAAGGTTATAGATTGTTCAGGAAGAACAGGCAGGGGAGGAAAGGAGGAGGAGTTGCACTATATGTAAAAGAGCACTATGATTGCTCTGAACTCCAGTATAAAGAGGGAGAAAAACCTGTTGAGAGTCTATGGGTTAAGTTTAAAGGAGCAAACAACAGCAGCGATGTTGTGGTTGGTGTCTGCTACAGGCCACCGAATCAGGTGGATGAGGTAGATGAGGTTTTCTTCGTACAACTGAGAGAAGCTTCCAGATCGCAGGCCCTGGTTCTCGTGGGGGACTTTAATCACGCTGACATCTGTTGGGAAACCAATACGGCAGTACACAGGCAATCCACGAAGTTTTTGGAAAATGTTGAGGATAATTTCTTGGTACAAGTGCTGAAGGATCCGACCAGGGGCCATGCGTAGCTTGACCTTCTGCTCACAAACAGAGAGAAACTAATAGGGGAAGTAGAGGTGGGTGACAACCTGGGAAGCAGTGATCATGAGATGGTAGATTTCAGGATCCTGACCAAAGGAAGAAAAGAGAGTAGTAAAATACACACCTTGGACTTCAAAAAAGCACATTTTGACTCCCTCAGAGATCTGATGGGCAGAATCCTTTGGGATGCTAACATGAAGGGAAACGGAGTCCAGGACAGCTGGCAGTATTTTAAAGAAGCCTTATTGAAGGCACAGAAAGAAACCATCCCGACATGTAGCAAGAGAGGCAAACATGGCAGGAGACCGGATTGGCTTACGGGGGAAATCCTTGGTGAACTTAAGTATAAAAAGAAAGCTTACAAAAAGTGGAAACTTGGACAAATGACCAGGGAGGGGTTTAAATGTGTGTAGCTCGAGAATGTCGGGGGGTTATCAGGAAGGCGAAAGCGCAGATGGAATTGCGACTGGCTAAGATGTGAAGGATAACAAGAAAGGTTTTTACAGGCATGTTAATAAGAAGAAGGTGATCAGAGAGGGTGTGCAGCCCCTACTGGATGAAAGAGGTAACCTAGAGACAGATGATGTGGGGAAAGCTGAAGTACTCAGTGCTTTCTTTGCCTCTATATTCACGGACAAGATAGGCTCCCGGACTAATGCACTAAGTGACGCAAGATGGGATGAAGATGGACAGCCCTTGGTGGGTAAAGAACAGGTTAGGAACTATCTAGAAAAGCTAAACGTACACTGGGTCCGGACTTAATGCATCCGAGGGTACTGAGGGAGTTGGCAAATGTCATTGAGGAGCCTTTGGCCATTATCTTTGAAAAGTCGTGGAGATCAGGAGAAATCCCGGATGACTGGAAAAGAGCAAATGTAGTGCCCATCTTCAAAAAAGGAAGAAGGACAATCCAGGGAACTATAGGCCGGTCAGTCTTAACTCGGTTCCTGGAAAAAGTCATGGAAGGGATCCTTAAGGAATCCATTTTGAGGCACTTGGAAGAGAGGAAAGTGATTAGGACTAGTCAGCATGGATTCACAAAGGGCAAGTCATGCCTGACCAATCTGATTAGCTTCTATGATGAGGTAATTGGCTCTGTGGATATGGGAAAGTCGGTGGAACACCTTGACTTTAGCAACACTTTGGATATGGTGTCCCACAATATTCTTGCCAGCAAGTTAAGGGAATATGGATTGGATAAATGGACTGTAAGATGGATAGAAAGCTGGCTAGACTGTCGGGCCCAACAGGTAGTGAGCAATGGCTCGATGTCAGGATGGCGGTCGGTTTCCAGCGGAGTGTCTCTAGGATTGGTTTTGTTCAATATCTGTATTAATGACCTGGATGAGGGGATGGATTGTACCCTCAGCAAGTTTGCGGATGACACTAAGCTAGGGGGAGGGGTAGATACGCTTGAGGGCAGAGAGAGGGCCCAGAGGAACTTAGACAAATTGGAGGATTGGGCCACAAGAAATCTGATGAGGTTCAACAAGGACAAGTGCAGAGTCCTGCACTTGGGATGGAAGAATCCCCAGCATTGTTATAGACTGGGGACCAATCAACTAAGTAGTAGTTCTTCAGAAAAGGACCTGGGGGTTACAGTGGATGAGAAGCTCGGTATGAGTCAACAGTGTGCCCTTTTAGCCAAGAGGGCTAATGGCATATTAGGGTGCATTAAGAGGAGCATTGCCAGCAGATCCAGAGATGTCATTATTCCCCTTTATTCGGCTCCGGTGAGGCCACATCTGGAGTATTGTGTCCAGTTCTGGGCCCCCCACTACAAAAAGGATGTGGACACATTGGAGAGGGTCCAGCGGAGGGCAACAAAAACGATTAGGGGCCGGAGCAGATGACCTATGAGGAGAGAGTGAGGGAGTTGGGTTTGTTCAGTCTGCAGAAGTGAAGAGTGAGGGCGGATTTGATAGCAGCCTTTAACTTCCTGAAGGGAGGTTCCAAAGAGGATGGAGAAAGGCCGTTCTCAGTAGTGACAGATGACAGAACAAGGAGCAATGGTCTCAAGTTGCGGTGGGAGAGGTCCAGGTTGGATATTAGGAAAAGCTATTTCGCTAGGAGGGTAGTGAAGCACTGGAATGGGTTACCTAGGGAGGTAGTGGAGTCTCCAGCCCTAGAGGTGTTTAAGTCTCGGCTTGACAAGGCCTTGGCTGGGTTGATTTAGTTGGGATTGGTCCTGCCTAGAGCAGGGGGCTGGACTTGATGACCTTCTAAGATCTCTTCCAGCTCTATGGTTCTATGATTCTATGACCGTAACCTTGGAAACCTGGGTAGACGCTTCATTTCAATAATTGAGAAGTAACAGCACAAACTTCTGTGAACCATATCATGTATGGAGCATCTCGTTGTATTGAGCATTTACCCTAACATGTCTTGTGTGTTGCCAGCTAACTGCATACAGTTGCCTTAGAGATAAGTCTCATGAGGGAGTTATATGCATCACATTCAAGCATTGATTGTTGCTGGGGTGGGGGCGTTCATCCCTCCTAAGAAGCAACCTGAGAATGGTGAAATGAAGATTTCACTAAATTCTAGGACATAGGTCGTTGTGTATTTTCAGAATCCTCTTCCTAGGTCTTTTGTCCTCTCTGCCTCGAAGGATCTGTTTTGCTGAGCAATTAAGTCATTTTGGATTGTGATTTGGTGGGTTTAGTTTTAGCTATTGCTTCGGGCTTATTCCTTCAGAATAAACTTCCACATATCATGGTTTGGTAAAATTCTGTTGTTCTTCCTCACATAAATATACCTGTGTGCTGCTTCATCCAAATATATACACCTATATGGAGCAGATCCTTACTTGGCATAAACAAACCCAGGTCCAGTTATTTCAGTGGATTTACACTAAGCTTTCCAGAACCTTCTGGCTGTGAAGTCAGTGGAAGGTCTGCTACTGGCTCAGTGGAAGGCTGAGCAGGCCTCAGATCTTGTAGCTTTGTTTAAGCTCTTGCTTCATAATTTAAGGTTTGAGAAGGTGTTCACTTTAGCTCTGAGAAAAGGTGGGAAAGACTCCCAGGTGCAGTTCTTAATTTGTCGAAGTACATTTCTCGGGTAGGCTGTGTTCTTTTAATGCTTTCTTCAAGTGCCGGTTTGCAACAGTAAAACGCTCACTAAAAATACTAAAATATTTTTAGTTGTGGAGTGGAAATCAGATTGAGCTGCACATTTCCCTGGTGGGTAAAAGTGATGAGCTTGTGTTCATTAACTCAGGGCCATCTGGTGCAGTCATGCTGCAGTCTGTGAATCAAACATGCATCAAACTCCAGGGATCAGAGTAACCGCCAGACCTAATGTTTGGAGGTAGGGGGGCGGGACAAAAAGAGGAAGAGAGGAGTTGACGATTTCTCTCTCTCTCTCTCTCTCTCTCTCTCGCTCTGCCTCCCTCCCTAGTTAACTCTGCTGTGCAGTATGTGTGAGGATTTAACGGCACAACTTCATTGCAGCCTCGTCAGTGACCATCTGAGTAACATTCAGGGCACCGATCTCCCACAGAAGTCATTTTACCTGTTATCGCCTCTATGAATAGATAAATAATATTGAGTTTCTGTGCGCATTTCAATAATGCAGGCTGGCAGTACAGATGCACACATGCACACTCAGAAAGGTCAATCTAACCATCTACTTTCTGATCTCAGTCCCCCTGGATTTACACCAATATAACTGACCAGAGTTGGCATCGATATGGGTGCAATGGGATCAGCAAATGGTGCAAAGACATTAAAGATCCATTGACATCCCTGGGAAACTTTAAAAAAATAATTCTGCTTAGAGGCCTTGGTTCAGCAACCAAATTAAATATGTGTTTAAGCTCCACTAGCGAGGGAATTAAGCTTCTGTTTAGAAGCACTTAACACTTTCCTGAATCAGGGCCAGAAACAGTCCTGTCTGTAGATGTTCATCTCGCTTCACGATTAATCTCTCCCCGAAAGTATTTTTGTCGTAGTCCACCTGCTGCTGCGGCTGCATCTGAAATCTTTTCTCAGTCACCAGCCAGCAACAACTGTTTGTCTGCTTCTCTTACGAACGTCTCCATAGTTTCCACTCCACTGGTCATTTTACAGGGACTATCCTTCCTGAGTTCAGTTGCTAGGCCTCTCCCTTCACGTCCCCTTTCTGCTACGATTTCTACAAGAAATCAATGACAGCTAGTGTGTCAGCCAGGTACAGCTAGTTTTATAGATGTACGTATTTTAAAAGATTCTAAGATGACTTAGAATCATCATGCTGTGCAGTAGCTAACCTGTATAACCATGTGATCTTATCTTCACTATGATAATCAAAGAATCATAGAGTATTAGCACTGGAAGGGACCTCAAGAGATCATCAAGTCCAGTTCCCTACATTCATGGCAGGACCAGATACCATCTAGATCATCCCTGACAGGTGTTCGTCTAACCTGCCCTTAAAAATCTCCCATGATGAAGATTCCACAACCTCCCTAGGCAATAGATTCCAGTGTTTAAGAAAAACTTCCTAACTGTCGGGATGGCTAATATCCAATCTAAACTTCCCTTGCTGCAATTTAAGACCATTGTTTCTTGTCCTATCCTCAGAGGTTAAGGAGAATATTTTTTCTCCCTCCTCCTTGTAACACCCTTTTAGGTACTTGAAAGCTGCTGTCATGTCCCCTCTCAGTCCAAACTAAAACCTAATTCTTTCAGTTTTCCCTCATAGGTCATGTTTTTTAGACCTTTAATCATTTTTGTTGCTCTTCTCTGGACCTTCTCCAGTTTCTCCACATCTTTCCTAAAATGGGCCCAGAACTGGACACAGTGCTCAAATGGAGGCCCAATCATTGCAGATTACAGCAGAATTACTTCTCCTGTCTTGCATACAATATTCCTGCTAATACATCTCAGTTTGATTTTTACAGTGTCACGCTGTTGACTCATATTTCGTTGTGGTCCGCTATGACTCCTAGATCCCTTTCCTCAATACTCCCTCCTAGACAGGCATTTCCCATTTTGTATGTGTGCAGCTAATTGTTCCTTCCTAAGTGGAATACTTTGCATTTGTCCTTTTTGAAGGACAATTTGTCGCAAATTTGTTGCATCTCATTTCAGACTAGATTTTGAGCTCGTTGGGCCAAGAACCATATCTGCCTTAGGGATGTCAACCTTCTAATCACACAAAACAGAACACCCTGACCTGTTCCCTTCCCCGAGGCCCTGTCCCTCTTCACTCCATCCCCACTCCCTCCTCTGCTCTCTCTCCCCCACCCTCACTCACTCTCACCAGACTGGGGCAGGGGGCTGGAGTAGAAGAGGGGTGAGGGCTCTGGTACAGTCTCTGGGGTACGGCTGAGGATGAGGGGTTTGGTGTGCAGGAGCCTCTGGGCTAGGGCCAAGGGGTTCAGAGTGCAGGAGACACCTCAGGACTGGGGCAGAGTGTTGGAATGTGGGTTCTGGGCAGCGCTTACCTTGAGAGACTTCCAAGAAGTGGCCAGCATGTCCACAGGGCTCTGCACACTGCTCTCGCCCACAGGCACCGCTCCCGCATATCCCATTGGCTGTGGTTTCTGGCCAATGGGAGCTGCGGAGCCAGTGTTCAGGGTGGGGGCAGCATGCGGAGCCTCCCTGGCAGCCCCTGCACCTAGGAAGAAAACATGCCAGCCGCTGCTAGGAGTCATGTGGAGCCAGGGCAGGCAGGGAGTCTGCCTTAGCTCTGTTGTGCCACCATAATTTGAATGCACACGTGAGCAGTCCCTTTTCGATCAGGCATTCCAATCGAAAACCAGAGGTTGGTGACCCTACTCTGCCTGTGTGGTTATACAGAACAGTACAATTTGATACTATCCTGATTGGGGCTTCCGAGCCATAGCTCTAATAATAATAATAATAATAATTAATAATAAATAATGGTGTCCATGGAAACCCAGGACTAACTCCACTGAACTAAACATGAGAAGAATCAGGCCCATGTCAGGCTCGTTCATTTCTCTGCCGTCAATTGTGCTCCCATGAGCAGAAGTCTGTAATTACCTATGTAGGGAATAAGAAGCCGTAGTAGATAAACTCATAGGAGCAAAGATCATGTTTCCATGCCAATAACCTTATTACTATGGAATCCACTTAGCATAGTGTTTTCTGTAGTGCTGGTTATTTTGACGCATGGGAGAAGAGAATTAGGAAATCTGAAATTCAGACAGAATTGCGCCTAACAGAACCTTTTTCAAACATTTTCTGTCGTTTCGCAGCTCTTAAAAATGACTCTTTCTATAAATAGGGCCCAGTCAAAAGAGGCAGCAGTGTTGGCTCTTCAAAACCCTTGTTCCCTTTTCTCCTCTCTTTGAGCCTTCTCATCCAGATGACTGAGTTTCTGTGCTTCCTGCGTGGCTCTAGTTGTTTAGCTCGCTTATTAAATTCAGTTTTTTAAAGACCACCTTTGGAAACTCACCACTGTTTTGCTTCTGCCTCTGGATGGAGAATAACTGCTCACTCATCCTCCTTGTGAACCCAAGTTTACCTTCTAGTTGCCTCTTCGGTGAGTGGCACTGTTATCTTAACTGAGTCCTTTCCTCTGGAAACTTGTTGATCCTTCCTTTCAGCTGCTCATGGAATTCTTTCTACAGTAGACTTCCGATAATCTGGAACCTATGGGACCTAGGTGGTGCCGGATTATCAGATATGCCAGACTATCAGGAGGTACTATAAGCTGGTTATATATATACTGTGTACATTATATACTGCATATAAAGTGTTCTTAACCCTTTTTATTGTACATACTATATACAGTATACTGAAATGTTTTAGTTTTTTAAAGCCTTTTTTACCATTTTTGCTCAGTTCAGATGCTGCCGCTGTTACCTTGTGACTCATTTTTTGCTGAAGCTCACTCACTAGGCTCTTGCTATTTTGATGCTGGACTATCAGGAGTTCCGGACTATTGGATGCCGGACTATTGGAGTTTTACTGTACTTCCTCTTCTAGAAAGAGGAGTATATTTTGATGATCACTTGAGCAAGGTGAGCATGTGAGCTTCAGCGTCTAATTCCTTATCTTCCTCTAGACAGGACAAGGTGATTCTTCATTCCCATCCTATATTGGTATTAAAGGTGGTTTCCGAGTTGTACTTATTTCAGTATCTGTAGTGTGGATTTTTTTTCTCTTTTGATTCTTCAGAGCTGTGATTCTCCACAAGTTGGATGTTAACAGATTTGCAGGGCAAGTGTGTCTACAAGACGAGGGAAATACATAAATGACATTTACATCTACTCTAAGGCCTCTTTAGAGAACCAGTCCTGGGTGCTTTTTCACCCAGGGGAGAAAATGTTTTTGGTGGTATCCCCCTCTCCCCCATTCATCCCTGCAGACTGAAAGAGCACAAGAAAAAAACAAAAACAAACAACCAAAAAGCCAATAATTCTGCAGTTTTGGTGTCCCCAAGACTGATGGTTTGGTGACCCCAAATGTTGGTACTCAGGCGACCTCCATGATTACGTAGCTGGAGTTGATGTATTTTAAATGGTGTTTTCATGCCATCCACACAGTGGGAGGTTGCTCCCGTTGGCTTCCCTTACTCCTCCTCAGGAGCAGGACTATCGGTGCCAATGGGGAGTGCCCTCTCAGTTCGAATGAGCAGGTCTTCACTAGACCCACTAATTCAAACCCCATTAGATCAACGGTGGCAGCATCGATCTTCTCCCTAGCGTAGACATGACCTAGGTGCTACCACACAGTAACAGAGTAGAGCCTGCATAACTCCCTTACAAACATGTCTCTCAACATGACCTCAGCACTCTCATGTACTCTCTCAGAGGCACGTGGACACAGGTCTATTTGAAATGCTTGTAACCCGTCTGGGTCTGCTTGGCACGAGCATGTGACCCCAAAACTGCATTTTTGGAGGTACTATATTTGGAGCATTCCAGTTGTATTAGGTAAATAATCCGTTTTTCCTCAGCCAATAAAACATTGCAAGGAAATCCTAATTAACCACATAGCTTCCTATTTAGCTATGATGAGGAGATTTCTAAGTACTGATAGCTACAAAGTATATAAAGGAGTAAACGTTTGGCTGTGCATTAATACCACTGTTATTGTTTTAAAAACAGTTGCGTTGAATTTGTATGGCTTTGTGTTCAGGAAGCCGTAGCAGACTGTCATGCGAATTAAGCTTTCTTTGTTTGTATTTCCTACTTCACCGTGTCATCTTGTCGTCTCAGACCACATGTGCAGCTTTGCCCAGGATTTTGTCTCCAGGGTTTTTAAACCCGAATTTTGAAATGTTCGCACAAGGCTTGTGTGAACCTCGTTGGGTGCATTGTTGAAGTGCCGTGCGCGCTTGCAGAATATAAAAGCACACCCAGGTAAAGGGTAGCAGCTCTTGTGTGACTTTATGTTGCTTGCGCTTGAGGCACCATACAGAAGAGCCCATAGGTGGCAAACCCACTGCTTCCTTATTACCAGCAGTTAGGGAATTGGACGTCTTTCAGCTGTTTTAAATATCTGTGGTTTTATAACTATCATATGCACCTTCATCTATGGGTGTGATGATACCCTCCCTGGACGCACAGGTTGTGCAAAAGGGGTAGTTAAAGAAATCAGATAGGGAAGATAACACAATGGCCAAAATAAGGCCCATTTCACACAATAGCCGTGTTTAGAGCAATGAAAAGGGAGTCCTGTGCTCAGAGGCTGGTGCTGGGGTGGTTTTGTTCAGGCTGGGAAGAGGGAGATCAAAAGACACCAATATGTCCTACAGAGAGGGAGAGGAAAAAGGCTTGCCAGCTGCTGCCAGCTGACACTAAGACTTGCTGAGAGTCAGGGGCCTGCAGCAAGCATGGGGTAGCGTGCACCCCAAGAAATCCGGAGGATGCCAAGGCTAAGTCAGGTGCGCCTAGGCTAAGCATAGGTAAGACAGTGTGCACATAGCCCTCTGCTATTGTCACCCACATTTACTGGGTGTGGGGCACTCGATTTTCAATTCATTTCTCAGAGTGGTGCACACCTTGTGGCCAAATAAATCAGCCGTGGTTTGAGAGAAGCAGCTTCTGTGTCGTTGCAGACGGTTACTGCCCAGAGGCTCCCAAGGGGAATCTTCTGCCCAACCCAAGCCTGTGACCTTGCTAGGTATCACAGTTGGCCACCAGGGAGGTGTAAGCTGGAGATGCAGAGTGGCTGGATCCTAGGGTCCTACCCCAAAGAGAGGCGTAGGCATGGAGCTGTCGCTTCAGGAACAGGATTCATTTAGGGGATTGGAAAAGTCTCAGAAGCTATCGGGGGACTCTAACGCCTTCTTTCCTCTTATGGGACTGGAGAACAGACTGAACTAATCTAGACATGATCCCATTTCTGCTAGCGCTTCAGCAGATTGGTGTTTCTGGTAAGAACTATTTCTGTGTGATTGATTAGAATGATACTGTTGACTGAAATGACTGTCGTTAAAGAAAAGAGAGATGTGTGGTCTCTGCTGTCCAAACAATGCCTGTCCGAACCCTCCGTAAAGGAAGAATGTGGTCTAACAAGTCCGTTTCCAAGCAATGGGACTTGCAGGGCACATGTTTCTGTTAGACCGTCTCTTGATTGTTCTATTTTTAGCCCTGCTCCCTGACCCGGGGAGGAATAGCCCAGAACTGAAATGGCAGGTGGGATTTTGCTGTTGACTGCAGTTATCATAAATGAAGACGTGCCAGCATTCAGAACAGATGCTTCTATCCAGTGCCACTCGGAGTATCAGAAATCACTTCTGAAAGGTTACGGGACCATCAGGCTACTCACAAATGTCTGAGATTGGCATTTGCTAATTCTGTGCAGTGCCTGCTATCTCTGTCCATCACTTGGCCCAAGAACCTGGCTAGATGTGTATCCACAGTGTTTATTCCAGTCCGGTGGCTAAGGAAGACTCTGTGAGCCTTGATAGACCCTCCACCCCTTGCTTATTTCCAGTGCTGGTGTGTCCATCCCCTGCACCTTCCTACTCCTTCTTTTATATGTCCTTTGTGGCACTCAGGTCTACACTGATGGTCAACACCCCCTGTGAAGTCTCTGTGCACAAAGCTGCCTGGGTCTACACTACAGGAGCCCTTCAGCAATGGAGGAGTTGCCGAGTTAGAATATCTTTTAATCATAACATTGTCCACATAAACTGCTGTTCATGTTTTATTTTACCTCCTAGTGAAATGAAACATTTTAATGTTTTTAAATGAAAGGCAAGTCGATTTATTGGTGGTAGGAGCTTCTTTCTTACATAAACCATAATAAAGATGAAAACAGAGGTAAAAGCAAAGAGAATACCACAATGCTTACAAGGAAGAGGTTATAGGTTATAATCAGTATGCAAAGTATTATTAGACACATTCTATTAATTAATTGGCTTTTAAGCTGTTGGTCCCATTTGTTTCGTGTTTTCTCGAAATGCCAATAGAGTAAGTAAGTCATTCCATTTCTCTTCATTCCTTTATCCTTATGAACTACATTCATATCATGGGTATTTGGTTTGGTAGCCGGAACAGTGAAATAATTTACTGTCGTCATTCACAAGGTGTCTAAGTAGCTGTCTCTGTTTACTTTTGGTTATTCCGGACATTTCCTTAACACCATAATCACAGAGTTATTATGGGCAAGAGATTACTGAATTAACTCTTACTTTGATTTCCTGACACCAGACCAAAAGTCTTTGAACTTGGGACATAGTTTTCTCTCCAGGATTTGATTAAGAATTTTGTGTCTGTGTTGTTTTGCAAGACTAGTGTGCAAAAATACCTGATCATAATTCTCCACTGATATTCTCTCAGAGAGGAAGAACTTGTATTACTCATAGTGAGGAGCATTATATCTTTCCAGTCCTCTGGAGAGATTTATTAGTTAATTTCCTTTTCCCAGTCTGGCTTCATATTGTCAATATTGCCCAATAGTCTATTAAAAATGTGTACGATATACAGATTTAATTTTCACCCTTACCCCAGGATCTGATTAATTTATCATTTCCTTTGATAATGTTCTACTGGGGATACTCAAATGGTTTCTTGTGTCCTGGGTGACTTCTGGCACTGGCAAAGTGAGATAGAGCCTTTTACCTCTAGGTCATACATTCCAATAGGGATTAGAGCAATAGTGATAGCAAATCATTGCCCTAGTCTAAAATCTGTCTGGCAGGCGATGCAAAATGAGTTGTAGATGTCTGGGATAGTTCGTAGCATGACATAATCCCAGCTCACTTGATTGTCAGACTGGGGTATTCTCAATATATTAGTAAGGACGGAATCTATTTTCTCCCTCCCCACAACATCTCTGCCTATCATATAAATGTTTTCATGCATCAGGGATTGTTCTTTCCTCCATGAAGTATTATTGCTGCATGTAGGACAGATCATAGAACCGTAGAACTGGAAAGGACCTCAAGAGGTCATCGAGTGCAGTCCCCTGCCCTCATGGTTGGACCAAGCACTGTCTAGATCATCCTTGACAGGTGTCTGTCTAACTTGCTCTTAAATGTCTCCAGTGATGTAGATTTCACAAGCCCCCTAAGCAATTTATCCCAGTGTTTAACCACCTTGACAGTTAGAAAGTTTTTCCTAATGTCCAGGCTAAACCTCCCTTGCTACAATTTAATCCCATTGCTTCTTGTCCTGTCCTCAGAGGCGAAGAAGAACAATTTTTCTCCCTTCTCCTTGTAACACCATTCTGGTACGCTATCATCTCCCCTCTCAGTTTTCTCTATGCTAAACTAAACAGCCCAATTCTTTCAGTCTTCCCTCATAGCTCATGTTTTCTAGACCTTTCATCATGTTTTTTGCTCTTCTGTGGACCTTCTCCAATTTCTCCACATCTATCTTGACATGTGGTGCCTAGAACTGGACACAATACTCGAATTGAGGCCTAATCAGCGCAGATATGGGTCTTGATAAGCAGTGGTGTGATGCAGTTTCACAAATCCTATATTCCTAGTACCAGCAAAACTATTGTCACCATTGGTACTACAGGTTAAAATTCTCTTAACTGAGATTCTCTGGTCCGGCAACATCTCTGGTCATGCAGCATCATTGCCAGACCATGAAGTCCCAGTGGAGGGCCAATGGCAAGGACCCCTGTGGGACCAACAAGGCACTGGGCTGCCCGCAGTGAGCTGAAGGTGGGACCAGCCAGCATGAGGCAGCAGAGCTGCCCAGCGGGGTTGGGAGACCCAGCGCATGGCTGCTTGGAGGGGTTGGGAGCCGCACTAGCTCTGGCTCGCTGGGCTGGGAGCCCAGCGGGGTTAGCAGGACAGCCAGGCGAGCAGGAGATGAAGGCCAGGCCAGGAGGGCCAGTGGCAGGGATCCAGAAATGACCTCACCTCGTCCGGCAAAATCCATCCTCTGGGACCAGTCAGGACCTGAGAGTGCCAGACCAGAAAGGTCCAACTGGTAATTAGTATCCTTCCTCACACTACCAGCAGGCAATGCCAGGAACCAGTGGATTGTAGAGACTGAACCATCTTCATATTTCTAAGTGGGGGGGGGGGGTCTCTTCAATTAGGGGGTGGGGAAAATGCTTGGGATTCTTCCGTCCCAAGTGCAGGACTCTACACTTGTCCTTGTTGAACCTCATCAGATTTCTTGTGGCCCAATCCTCCAATTTGTCTAAGTCCCTCTGGACCCTCTCTCTGCCCTCAAGCGTATCTACCTCTCCCCCTAGCTTAGTGTCATCCACAAACTTTCTGAGGGTGCAATCCATCCCCTCATCCAGGTCATTAATAAAGATATTGAACAAAACTGATCCTAGAACCGAACTGTGGGGCACTCCGCTGGAAACTGACTTCCATCTTGACATCGAGACGTTGATCACTACCCGTTGGGCCCGGCCTTCTAGCCAGCTTTCTATCCATCTTACCGTCCATTTATCCAATCCACATTCCCTTAACTTGCTGGCAAGAATATTGTGGGAGACCGTATCAAATGCCTTGCTATAGTCAAGGTATAGCACATCCACTGACTTTCCCACGTCCACAGAGCCAGTTACCTCATCATAGAAGCTAATCAGATTGGTCAGGCACAACTTTCCCTTTGTGAATCCATGCTGACTATTCCTAATCACTTTCCTCTCGTCCAAGTGCCTCAAAATGGATTCCTTAAGGAATCTCTTCCATGATTTTTCCAGGAACCAAGGTAAAACTGACCGGCCTATAGTTCCCTGGATCGTCCGTCTTCCCTTTTTTGAAGATGGGCACAACATTTGCTTTTTTCAAATCATCCGGGATTTCTCCCGATCTCCACGACTTTTCAAAGATAATGGCCAAAGGCTCCTCAATGACATTTGCCAACTTCCTCAGTACCCATGGATTTGCATACATTTAGCTTTTCTAGATAGTTCCTAACCTGTTCTTTACCCACCAAGGGCTGTCCATCTTCATCCCATCTTGCATCACTTAGTGCATTAGTCCGGGAGCCCAACTTGTCCGTGAATACAGAGGCAAAGAAAGCATTGAGTACTTCAGCTTTCCCCACATCATCTGTCAGTAGGTTACCTCCTTTATCCAGTAGGGGCCGCACACCCTCTCTGATCACCTTCTTCTTGTTAACGCCTGCATAAACCTTCCTTTTTATCCTTCACATCCTTAGCCAGTCGCAATTCAATTTGCGCTTTCGCCTTCCTGATAACCCCCTGCATTCTCGAGTTATACACTTAAACCCCTCCCTGGTCATTTGTCCAAGTTTCCACTTTTTGTAAGCTTCCTTGTTGTGCTTAAGTTCACCAAGGATTTCCCCTGTAAGCCAATCCAGTCTCCCACCATGTTTGCCTCTCTTGCTACGCGTCGGGATGGTTTCTTTCTGTGCCTTCAATAAGGCTTCTTTAAAATAGTGCCAGCTGTCCTCAACTCCTTTCCCCTTCATGTTAGCATCCCAAGGGATTCTGCCCATCAGGTAGATTCTGCCCATCTCTGAGGGAGTCAAAATGTGCTTTTTTGAAGTCCAAGCTGTGTATTTTACTACTCTCTTTTCTTCCTTTGGTCAGGATCCTGAAATCTACCATCTCATGATCACTGCTTCCCAGGTTGTCACCCACCTCTACTTCCCCTATTAGTTCCTCCCTGTTTTGTATCACTGGGCCCCAGGACAACTACCCTCTTCCCCACCTCCCCCCGTCGGCAGGCCTGAGTCAGGGCACGTGTGCACAGAAGCCATCTCCTGGTGCCTCATCTAGCATACACCTGTTCTGACCCTTTCAGTTCCTTCCCAACCGTCCTTGGCTTGAGACGGACCCCATTAGTGGTGTCTCTAAGGAACCTTCAAATAAAATTAGACTACGTTAGACATCTTAGTTATTAGTAATTTTTTACTTTGAATCATACAGGTATCATTAGTGTTAAAAAATTACCTTTCATTTTCCCTTCCTCCCTTTTTGCCCCACCACAAAAAGATGCTTTCCATGTGCCCGGCTCCCCAAGCTTTAAAAGATGTACTTCATGTAAGGACACAATATGAATTTCTCATGGCCACTCCTTATGTGTCTGATACTTAGGAGTATGTCTAGACTGCATCCCTTTGTCAGCAGAGGGATGCAGATTAGGCAGGTCGACATTTGCACTTTGTTGGCAAAAAGCAGCAGTCTAGAAGGGGATCTGTCAAGCAAGAAAGACTTTTTCGACAGATCCCTTCTGCCTCCTGCAAGGCGGTTTACAGGATCTGTTGAAAAAGGCTTTCTTTCTCGACAGATCTCCCTTTAGACTGCCGCTTTTTGCCGACAAAGTGCTGAGTTGGCAAAACCCGGTGGCCATTTTTATGCACATTTTATGCACATTAGGCGCAGGATATTTAAATCCCTGTCTCATTTGCAATGTCGACCTGCCTAATCTGCATCCCTCTGCCAACAGAGGGATGCAGTCTAGACATACCCTAGCTGATCACACATACAGCAGAACTGGGGTGGGGAACCGCAAACCCGGGGGGCCTGATGTGGCCCCTGGCTTATTTGGATCTGGCCCGCTGAGGGTCAAGACTCCTCCCCAGCATTGTGGAACCCATGCTGGTGCACTAGCCCCCTGCTGCCTACCCACCACAGGGCTGGAACACACAAAATCTACAACCCCTGCAGGCTTTAGTTTGTGAAAGGAATATGACTTCTCACTTGTGTGTGGGCCCCAAATGATTTTTCTGTGGGTCAGTGGCCCCGACCCAAAAAAGGTTCCCCCTTGCAGTAGAAGTTTGCTTACTGTGATATCCTCAAAGCTAGAGCATGGAGAGAGAGGGATTTTTGACTGAAACTCATTCTAATGGAGAAATCCCTCACTCCTAAATTGGACCTGGACAACCCACAAAAAGGGACTCCCTGGGTGCATCCTCCATGGACAGACTAAGTGCCGTATTCCACCACAAAACTGAAGAAAATGGCCATGTCTCTACCAAGCTGAAAACCTTTAAAAAAAGAGAGGGTCTCCAGTAAGATCACGGCCATGGTACCAACGTCTTCTAGACCCGCTCTGCTACCTCTGCCATCAGGAGCAAGGAGTTGAGTAGGAGTCACAAAGCAGCCCCCTTCCTGGCACTGTTTTCCCCTACAAATGGCATGGCACCACAATCTCAGCCACCTGTGAGGGCTCCTTCTCCAGCGCGGCGCTCATCAGCTCTGACTGCGGAACTGCCTTAGACCAGCATCCCTGACACCAAAGAAAGCTATGTACCAAAGGCTGGTACTGGCTTCACTTCCACCTAATCTAGGGGTTATCGTGGACCACAAGCTAAATATGAGTCAACAGTGTGACGCTATTGCAAAAAAAAGCAAACATGATTCTGGGATGCATTAACAGGTGTGTTGTGAGCAAGATACAAGAAGTCATTCTTCCGCTCTACTCTGCACTGATTAGGCCTCAGTTGGAGTATTGTGTCCAGTTCTGGGCACCGCATTTCAAGAAAGATTTGGAGAAATTGGAGAGGGTCCAGAGAAGAGCAACAAAAATGATGAAAGGTCTAGAGAACATGACCTATCAAGGAAGGCTGAAAGAATTGGGTTTGTTTAGCTTAGAAAAGAGAAGATTGAGAGGGGTCACAATAGCGGTTTTCAGGTATCTAAAAGGCTGTCACAAGGAGGAGGGAGAAAACTTGTTCTTCATGGCCTCTGAGGATAGAACAAGAAGCAATAGGCTTAAACTGCAGCAAGGGAGGTTTAGGTTGGACATTAGGGAAAAGTTCCTAACTGTCAGGATGGTTAAACACTGGAATAAATTGCCTAGGGAGGGTGTGGAATCTCTATCTCTGGAGATATTTAAGAGTAGGTTAGATAAATGTCTATCAGGGATGGTCTAGACAGTACTGGGTCCTGCCATGAGGACAGGGGACTGGACTCGATGACCTCTTGAGGTCCCTTCCAGTGCTAGTGTTCTATGATTCTAAGGCGGCAGTGCAGAAAGTTGTTGCATCGTATGTGAAGGTATCAGTCCCCCTTCCGCACTCATCAGATATGGAAGTGTCCTCTGCTCCTGGATCTTCTCCGCTCGACACTCCCTGCTCACCAGCACCAGTGGACCAACCAGAATGTCCCATTGCGCCACCCTTTTCAAGTGATGATGAGGCTGATGCGGAGAAGGCAGTTTTCTCATTTCTACACTCCCCTCCCCAGCAGGCACAGAACCTCATTATAGACCCAGAGAACAGAGCATCAAGGGCCTGCCCCCATGGCTTGTTAACCCATAGATTTGCCCTCCCATGCAATGGGCACTGCTGGACCCGTGGGTAGCCTACAGGTCTCAATTCTGCAGACCTTCCACCTTTACTCTCTGCAATGACATCAGTGCCTGAGCCCTCTGAGGTAACAGAGGAGGTGAATGAAGACAGGGATGAGATCACAGAACATGAAACATCCCCAATCACAACTCCTCCTTTTCCCAGGACAAAGCAGTAATGCCCCCACCTGCCATACGACAGATGACTTCAAACACTTTCAAGAGTAATTCTGGCAGGTGACAGAGAGCCAGAAATTCTTCTTAAGGAAGTGTCAAAGACACAGTACCGACTCCTTAAAGTCCTTTGTCCACAACAAAAATAGCTTTGCACATATATAACGCTCTGATAGAACCTCCAGAAACAGGGTGGCAAACACCTGCCACCCTCCCTCCCACCAGTAAGTGGACAGGAAATACTATGTGCCAGATAAAGGCATGGACTTCCTGTTCTCTCATCCACTGATTGGTGGATATGGTCAACCAATAGGGAAAACATCCTCAATTCAAATGCATGCCACAAGACAAGGATTGGAAGAGACTCCTGGGACAAAAAGTTTACTCTTCTGTGACCGTTCAGTTCTGCACAGCCAATTACACAGCGTTACTTGCTAACTATGTTTGCAACAATTATACAAAAATGAACAATTTCATCCAAGTCTCACAATTCTCTTAAAAGATAAAGTGACACTTGGAACTCATCCTCAGCTTGTGCCCAAAATATCATCTTTGTTCCATCTCAACCAAACCATTGATTTACCTTCTTTTCACCCAAACCCACACACTAACATTCAAGAGATGGCCATGTACACACTGGATGGGTGCCACGCTGAAGCATTTTATCTGGGTAGAATTAAGTCCTTCCAAAAATTGCCACAACTTTTTGTGTCAATGGCACAGAGTGACTGAAGGACTCTGCCACATTTATGCAAAAATGATCGAAATGGATCTGCAGCCATAGTCATGTGTGCTATTCACAACACCACACAAGCCCATCCGGGCATCAGAATCCACTCAACAAGAGCTTTATCTACTTCCATAGCATTTGCAAGGCAGCCACCTGGGCCTGTGAACATACATTCATGAACCACTGCGCTATTACTTTCGGTGCACGCTCAGATGCAAGAGTAGGTCTCACTGTACTAGCCTCATGTGACGTAGTGGGGGGTACCTTGCAGGTTGCTATGTTGGGCAGTGGGTTGTGAGTGACCTCCGCTGGCTGTAGCATGGCCCAGCAGGGCAGGGGATGAGTCATTATGCAAAAAGGGTCTCTCAACCTGTCCAACCAGCTACCCCCCAGGAAGAGAAACAAAGGAAGGTGGAATGCCGCCCCTGGCTGGGGGGCAGGGCTGGAAGAGAGTTAGTTTCGGTCTGGGGAGAAGGAGCTAGGGAAGGGGCTGGGATTGTAGGGCCCAGCCATCCCCCATCTCAAGGGGGGGCACTGAGGCCTCCTAGCCCCCATTCCTGTGACCAGATTACATCTGTGCTGTGCTGTATCCTGGAGAAGCAATAAACTCCCTCTATTCTACTGGCTGGTGGAGTCTGTTCGTGCCATTACGGGGGTGCAGGAGACGGGAAAACCCCCAACGTGCTGTCACACCTCAGCAATGAGCTAAACTCTGAAGTCCCTTCCATTCTAGTGAGGGCAGAACTCGGCAGTCACTTGAAGTGGAGCACTTCCAGGGATATTGCTCAAAGAAGGAAAAAAGCTTCCTCAGCTTGTGGAGTCACTGAGGTTCTTCAAGGTGTTGTGTCCCTGTGGGTGCTCCACTAACCACCCTGCTCCCCTCTACTTCGGAGTACGAGATAAACACTCCATGGTAGAGGAGGAACTGAAGAGGTCTGGGCATGTACATGCTAAATGAGGCACCAGCGGTGCCACCACACTGCTACTGCACATGTGCACCCCGACCAGTCGCTGCTCCCAAAAATCTCTGTTAGATAGAGCCGGGATGCACTGACACCTGAAGTGGAGCATCCACAAGGACACACACCTCAAAGAACCTGCACAAGGTGAGCTACCTTCTGTATCAAACTCACCAATGCCATTTACAGAGGTAAAAATCATCTCCCTATTCTTCTTGCCAACTACTCCCCTGTTTATACATCTGAGGGTTGTATTTGCCCTTTTTGCTCCAGCTTCTCACAGGAAAGTCATGTTGAATTGGTTGTCCACTATGACCCATATCTCCTATTACGAGCCACTCAGGAGACAGTCCCCGTTTCTGTAGGCATGGCCTGCATTTCCTGTTCCTAGGTGTATAACTGCATTTGGCTGCATTAAAACACATTTTATTTGAATGGGCTTCGTGAGTAAAATACCAACTATTTCATAAATATCAAGGGAGAGAGACTTCCTGCTGGAGATGAGTGTGAGTGGGAAAATTTGGATCCATATCCAAGGTCTGAAATGTTTGACTCTGGTGGTTTCATTTGCCACATTAAAGAGATGCAAGGAAACCATGACACCCGGGCTATGTCTAGACTACATGGCTCCGTCGACGGAGCCGTGTAAAATAGTTTAATTCGGCATAATCAAAGATGCAGGGATTTAAATAATCTGCTCTTCATTAAAATAAAAATGGCTGCTGCACCATGCCGACGATCAGCTGATCCGGCACAGCGCAGCAGTCTAGACGCGGTGCGGTTGACAAGGGAAGCCTTTGTCAACCACTCCGGTAAACCTCATTTTACAAGGTATACTAGAGCGGTAGACAAAGACTTCCTTGTCAACCACACCACGTCTAGACTGCTGCTCTGTGCCGGATCAGCTGATCGTCGGCACAGTGCAGCAGCCATGTTAATTTTAATGAAGCAAGGTTTATTTAAATCCCCACTTCTTTGACTATGCCGAATAAACTATTTTACATGGCTCCGTCATAATCCTGGATTTAATTCCAACGTCCATACAATTTCTGGGTATTTGTGTCAGGGAAATTGAGTTTGGGCCCATTTCTGGTGTAGGCCTTTCCCTACTTAGCGGCTGAGGATGAAATTCATCCCTCAAAATGGGACTGCAGTGGGGCAGAGACTTTGAGCTAGCCCTCTGCACAAGGACACATTTCAGCCTCCATCTAACTGTGACACCTGGACTGGAAAACTGTACCATCCAAGGGGTGATTCTAAAGACAAATTGTTTCAAGTTAAGTCAGTTTTAACATCTCATTCACATCAAAAGCTAAGCATGGGACACTTCCAGCCCACTGAATTAGCCTCATTAGCCCTAGCACTACAATTGACAGATATGTATTTTCTCTCTCTCTTCTTTTTCTGTCATAAATTCTGGGTTCCCTTTTTTTTTTTTCACTGCAGCTAATCTGAAGAAGTTTGTTAGTTTCTAAGGTACCACAGGACTACTCGTTTTTAAAGTTACAGATAACACAGTTCCCCCTCTGTGACAGTTCTAATGGAACTTCTAGCGTCTTTGAGAAATTGCATCCAAAAAGTGCTGATGGAAAGAAAAAAACTTTTTAGCTAATTACCATCTTTTTTTTTTTCCCTGTGAGCTCTGACTACTGTTCTTAATTTCCTGACCAGCTTGTGCCCCTCCCCCGCTCCTTTCCGAGCATCTGTGGTCGTTTCAAATTGAGCTGTACTACCTGCTGCTCTGACTTTCTAACATACCATACCAGTTGGCTTGCCAAACAGTGAACTGCCAGCCATCTGCCATCCAAATCGGAATTTACATTGTTTCATCTTAAAATAACGCCTTCAGAATATCAAGTAACTCCATGCATCAGGTTTTTAGAACTGAACATTGGCCAGAATTAACAACAAATACCAAATGTGCCTGAAGGAAAAAGTTTGAGAGGTAAAGTTTTTTTCCTTCCTTGCTCTCTGCCTGATTTTGTATTGAAACAGGAACATTGTTATTTTAGTCCTGCAAATGGAATCTACGTAACATGGGTAGGAGTTTGGTCTAGAGATTAAAGTAGGAGAAAGGGACTGAGAACGGCTTTGTGACTCTGCAAACTGAGATGATTCACTTAAACTCTGAGCCTGAGTTTATCTAAGTATGTCACACGGGCCCAGGTGATGTGAGATTGGATTTAATGTATATACAGTGCTTTGAATAACTCCGCTTTGGTAAACTCTACATCTCAGATGTACGCCTTTTCTGAATGCAGCAGTTAGCAGTGGATAAAATATGAGCAAATGGTAGTGTCAGAGATTGAGTTAGTTGATTTTAACTTGCATGACTCAGCCACTGATCAGGAGATAAATTATAAGCCTATCAAAATTAAGAAAGACATTCTGTTGTTTGCTATCACAGGTATATCCTAATAGCTAATTATGATAATTCAGCCACAGCCAGCATCAGACTGCTGACAGTTCTTTGGCCTTAATACCCCCTGAACAGCTCTACACAAGATGCCCAAGAGATTCTCACTGTGCAGCAACAGTGTCCGTGTGGAGAGTTTGTGTGTGGCATGCTCGAGCACTGAAGATTTACACCAGGAGTGGGGAACTGAAGGTCCGGGGACCAGATGTGGCCCCTAGCGTGCCTGGATCTGGCCCCTGAGGCTCGGGGAATTGGAGAGCCCACGCTGGCTCTCCAACCCCTCCTCCCCACCGTCTCGTTGTGGGGCTGGAGCACACAATGGCCCTCTGGTGTGCGAGGGGAAAATGGGGAGTAATCTTTTTCCTTCTCAGTCAGGGGCCACGTCAATGAGGGTTTGGTTTTTCCTTCTCACTTCTCACTTGTGTGCTGCCCTTGACTCATTTTTCTGTGGGTCAGCAGCCCCCGACCCAAAAAAGTTTCCCTGCAACCCCTGATTTATACCCTAGCATGCCATACACTAAATCATTGCCTAGACATGCCTTTCACCTTCCTGTGAAACCTCCAGTCATGCTTCGTATTGGTGTGGGGGGGAGGTCGGATGCTCTGAAGTCCCTTCACCGGACAGCTTTGTTTCAGCAATTCGAGTAGGAAAACATCTCCACATTGTGGAGGAAGTCAGTATGATTTTTCTTGAATCTTTAAACCCGCCTATTTTAATATTCCTCCAGCAACCATTGCAACAATTATTCCTTTTAGAAAATCCAATCACGTAGCATTAGACTTTGCTCGGTGATTTGCATTTACCATAACAGGTGCAACTCTTGTAATCTGTTGTCATTCTCCAATTCATTAATCTTGCCAGTGGCGCTGTGATGCTCTTAGGTGAGCAGGAAGAATTTGCGTCTTCCAGACATTATGTAACCCTACTATAGGGGCAGAAGGAGCAACACAGACTCTGTCACATCCAAAATGACTCTCTTGGCAATTAAAAGATCTAGGCTTTCTGTGACTTCTTCCTCAGTCTGTGCATTCAGGTTCCATTGGCACCCAGTTCTTTGGTATTTGTGTAAAACGAGAGAAATCCAAAACAGGTGCTTCCTTTTCAAAATATTCTGATTATCTTGCTTTAGGGGAACATTTAGGGGGCTGACATAATGTAAGATTCAGGGTTTTCCATCCTTTGGGGGTAAAAATATCATCAGAAGCCCAAGAATCAGATTTTTCAGTCCAATAACTGGTTCTGAGGCACAGAATGGGATTGTGTACCTTTCCCTCCACATCTCCGTGAGACTTGCAGCTCTGCACTAAGACAACGAATCTCATAATAACGAACAATCAAATCTCATGAATGAGGCTTCAGCTGGTCATAGGAAGGCTTGTTTTTTCCCCCTATGTCACTGACTAGACGTCTTCTGGGGGACTTTCGTTTTTTGAGGGGATTTTTGGTTTTACTTCCCCTGAAGTATCCAGGGTTGCCACCACTGGAGATAGGACAAAGGATGCGATAGACCAATGTTTTGTTTACCTTAGATGTAAATCATGTGCTCCACTAGATATTTTCAGGATGCTTCTTTCTGCGTTCCAGCAAGCTTTGAAAGAATCCTGCTTTACACTCGGAGACTGTAATTAAGTTTAACATGCTGGCAAACCACTTTCAGAAAATGGCCACGGATAGCCAAGTGCTGGGCTGAAGTGTGGGATGTATGACTGAATGACTTCCAGCTGGGAAAACCTCAGCACAAATTCTCTCTGGTTCAGCCAAAGAGAGTCTTCCTTGGTAGAGCTGAGGCTCGCAGACACATGCATGTGAGTGACACACAGCGAGTCCAGACACAGGATGGGAGAGTTCTGCAGATAATCAGCTGAGTCTGTTTTAGCATGTGCCTGCTCTGAAGCCAGTGGGTAGATGACTATTCTACTTCATAGGCTGGATGGACTACACAAACTGCAAGAACACAAGTCTTAGTGTAAAATGTCCTAGGGAAATGAAGGTGAAAGATACGAGAGGAAAATGAATCCATCATTTAAAAAAAAAAAAGTAACAGTTATTTTGTTTTATCCTGAGCAAGAAAATTCTCCTAAGTCCTTTCCACAGTGTCTTACAATCTCTCTCAGGGCAATGGTAAGAAATGCAGCCATCTCCAAACCCTGGATCAGTTTCTTTCCTTTTTAGGTGTCTCATGCAGTAGAAGAAATAATATTATGGGCTTTCTGCTCTGTAGATTTGTAAAAACAGAAATTATCCTTAGAATACTGGACTGTGCTTTTCCCTCATATATTTGCAGTGTCACCAATCACAGGGGATGGGAAGTCCCTGTTTAGGGCATCAAAATCAGTGTTTGTTTTTTCCTCCACTCTATGAAATGTCCCATGGGTTCTCTTTCTTGGTACAGAGCCGACAATGGTTGCTTCTCAACTGAAGAATAAAATGTACCGTGTCAGGCCTGTTTTGCATGCTTTATGAGGACAACAGAACAGGCCTCTTAGATCTGTACACCTGATCACCCCCTTCGGTACTTAGAAACATTCCTGGTGATTGACTGCAGTGGTTACTATGCCTAAGGAAGATCTGCAGAATCTGACCTTCTGTATGGTTGTATCCTGCTCCAGTCTGACTCCGCCATGTTACATTTAACACAAATGCAACAGCATTGGCTTGAATGGAGCTACAACATCCTCAAACGAGTACAGTGGAGTGGAGAAACGGGGTTATTGCCTGGCTTTCTGTTTCTGACATGCCTGGGCATTAGAGACAAAAATAACCTTGATTTTTGTCTCAAATCCAAACCCGAACACCATTTTATCCCTAATTAGTGACCAGCTCCCTCACTGGATCACTGCTGGTTTCTGTATTACTCCATCTTCCACCAACATCTTTTGCATAACATCAGCTATTGAGGCATCTTCTCATCACAATCCTCCTCCTCCTCCTGTTCTTCATCATCATCATCATCATCATCATCATCATCATCAAATCCCATCATTTTCTTATTAGCAGGGGCCAGAAACATGCCAGGTGCACCAAAGAAGACATACAAGGCCATTGTGCCTACCCTAAATTTGAGATGTGACACATGAGGGCCCAGGCAGAGGACAAATGGGGATTACAACATTATGACTGCACCGTTCCTCAGTTTGGATTGAATTAACCCCTGTGTAGGAGACCAACACAAGGGTGATGTGTCACTTAAGCCCTGCAATGCTTTCCTCTGGGCAGCCAAGAACTGTAAGTCACCACATTAGCCCTCTGCCTCAGCAGGTGAGAGCTTTGCTAGGCATTGGGCAGCGTCAGCTCCCTGCCATACCAATCTGTCTGCTTCGCCAGCAAACTCCTCCCAACTTTGCCTCCCACTGGACGCTCACAGAAAGCATTAAGTTTGCACTCTCCCAAGAGAGTGTGCACAGTAATCACTTGGTTAAACAGGAGACACATTTAATTCAATATAAGAGCACTGAGATGGTTTACCAATATTTATTATAATTAAAAATAAATGTATGAGCAAAGAACAGAAATGTGACCATAAGCAGAGAGAACAGAAACCCCACACTTTCCAGTGTGTCATACTTAACTTTAGGTAGCTCCAATCGTTGTCTAATCATTGTCCAATCGTTGTCTTTCTCACTTATGTCAAGTTACTGGCATCTCCTTCCCTTCTAGCAAGAGGATCCAATGTTCACTGAGTTAAATGGTGCTGCCTCCTGTTTCCCCAAAGTGTTTCTCTCTCCTTTTGTATAGTCCATGAAATGTATTCTTTGAGAAGGAAACCCAGACAAAAGTTCCTCTCCCCTACAGAGCTGTTGACACCCTACTGTCTTCCTCATACAACAATTTGCTTTTTGATTGGCTTAATTGTTTTGTTTACCTTAGATGTAAAAGTACTTCCAGTGTCATTGGTCTCGATTTACATTGGCGCAAGCAAGTGAAACAACATTCCTTTGTCAGTGATGGATGCGTTTATGAGCTTTGCTGCGGTTGCTTGGTCCCAATAACATATTTCTAGCGCACAATTTTAGTTGTTTACACGCTAACTGTTCACACATCATGCAATAATATTCATGACCAATGTGTTACCAGTTTTTACAGGCTGCCTTACAAGATACTGCTTGGCTAAATATTCCAACCACAGTGTGTTGGGTATGCCCTTTCGCATTTGGCAGAAAAGGGCTTGGAGGGTCACAAGCCCCCCAGTGGAATTTGTGCACCACTGACCCCCACTTCATCCCATAAAGATGTGAGGTACATAAACCTTGTTGGGGGGCTAATGTGGAATTTCAGTGTTACATCATCTTTTGATAGCCTGCTACACAGGTATGAGCTTTGCCATTAAGACATCTTTCTGGTTCAATTGAGGGTTTTTTCCTTTTTTCTCTTGGAACTGGCTGTTGTCAGAAAACAGAAAAGAAAATGAAAACGCTGACAAAAGAAGACGATGGCATTTCAGGTCACCTCACCGCTCTCCTGCCGAACAGTTTTTAAAGTGGCTGTTCTCGTGAGGTTATATAATTTTGTGGGTTTTCATAAATGATGGATTGAGGCTTGTTTCAGATATCCAGCAGGGTCATACTGTCAAGGGCATTTTCTTCTGTACCGGATCTTAGAGATAAAGATGGAACTCTCTCACACCAATGTCTGAAATACAGAATAAATTGACCCATTTGGATCAAACTTCAGGCTTTACCTCTTCCTCCAACTCTCTCCTCTCTTGCTAAATTCATTTTTGGCACTCTTCTGTTATGTTTTGGGTGGGCTTTTTTTGGGGGGGAGAGGGGGTTCTGTGTGCGTTTCCATTAAAATCACACTACATTTTTATCTTGTATGGAAAATCCTATAGTTCAGTCGTATTAGCGTGAATTATTGCTACAGTCCAATGTAAGTAGACATTCACATAGGCTGTCCTATCTCGGGCCCACTCAATACAACCTGAAGAGAGGATAAAATGGCAATCCAGACACGTTTAAAAATACATGCAGTCAGCATTTTATACATCACCAAGGTGTTTTATTTATTTCTTTGAAATATGGCAGCTATTCCCCCCTGCTTAAATCTAGTTTAATCAGCAGTTATGGCATACTGTGTGATTTTTCATAATCCCACCAATGTGCCTGCAAATGATTACTTAACACAATGAATTATTATGACTCCGTGGACAATTTCTTCGGTCACCTATTTTTCTGTTTCTTGTATGTCTTCAGCACAGTGTCCCAAATCAGCATTTTATTTTTATGATCCCTAATAATGAGCTTTTGACTTGTACAACAGTAACATCTTATTTTTCCTCTTTATCATAAGATCCGCTGCTAGGGAGGCTCTGAGGGAAATTCAGCAAGCTACAATAAATCACCCTGTCAAACTACACAGTAATTCAGATTGTTGCTAAAGTTATAGATAATCCACCGAGAGGCCTGATGGAGAGAAGTGGGGGCACTGAGCATGCATCTCTTTTCTGTCTGCAATGAATCTATGGGTGGGAGGGGATGCGGGGAATGTGTCAACCTTGCGGGCTGTTCCAAAGCTGCATCACTGGATGTATGTTTTGAATCATCTTGGGTGTTTTATTTTTTCTTTCAAATTGCACCTGCAGTGCAGCAAAATATATTCTTTTTAGTGCTGCACAAGCTGGAAGCTTTTAGAGCTGTGCAGATCTGTCTGTGAACTTTGTAAAGCTCACTGCAGTGTGGAGTTTTCAAATGGTTACAAAAAAGTAAATAATGTTGGTCTCATAAACACCATTGCCAGCCTCTGCAGAAAACAGTTTTGTTGTTCTCGTTAATGAAAAAGGCCAGCAAGGAAACCAGCAAATTCTGTACAGGTCCTTATGCCCTGAGACCTATACTCTAGGGAGTTATTTCAAAATAATAAGCGGAGCATCCACACTACCAAGCCCGTTATTTTGAAATAATGGGCTGGTTATTTTGAAATCTGTACTCTTGCTTTCCTCGGGGAATAACACTGATTCTGACGTAGTTATTTCGAAATAGTAGTGTGATGCTCCGCTGCTGCTGTATTGAAATAACGACTGCCCAGAGTCATTCAAAGTCATTAGTTCCCAGTACTTCCTGGGGCTCTAAGTCAAAGTAGCACGTCCATAATAATGGAGCCTGCCTTGGACTAATTTCGAGGTTTCCCCATAGTGGGGATACATGCTATGTTGATTTTATTTCAGGAGTTATTTCAAATATAGTTATTTTGAAATAATTTCCTAGTGTAGACATGCCCTAGATTTGAAAGTCAGAAGGGATCTCTGTAATCAGCTCGTTTGTTCTGTTACACAACATAAATTCACGATGTCATTCCTGACTCAAGCCTCCATAACTCCAATAGCTGGGCATCTTCCATAGCTGTTGTGTCTGTCCGTAAACAAAGGGCAACTTTCAGTATGAGGCCTTTCATTTTAGAGTAAAGGCCCTCATGCTTAAGAGTAAACTCAACTAGAAAGGACAGGTATTAAGTCTCCTTGAGAGAGCACAATAAATGCTTGCGTATCATGGCAGCAGCCATCTTGAATAGAAGGTGAGCTCCAAAATGGAAGGCCTCACAGCAGATGAGCGGTTAGACTCCACAGAAAGTGGAAGTGAAGCATGCAGAAATGAAAGCCCCAACAATGTCATAGCTACTTGCATAGCAATTGCCAAGACTGTAAACTGCTTTAACCTGACCTTTTTCTTTTCTGGTCACAATGTTTCATTAGTCTTAAGGTACTATAGGAAAACCCTGGAATGAGTAGCACCCAGAAGAATGGCAATAACATGGCCTATAACATCCTGGATGTTCCACCCATTAACGTATCAGAAAAGCCCAACATAAGCTAGTACGCAGAATGTATTGGCCCTCTACCTGTGTGCATAAAATGTGGATATTACTGAACACAAAGGCTCTGATTGCTCCAAGGTATGAGGATGTCTTGTAATAGTTTCTTGCTGTAAACTTATTATTAGAAGAATTGCCTTGATGATGGGAATTAGCATGAATTTTATTTTGGTTACAATTGGAGTGGGTAATTGTTGTGCTTTGTACTCGGAATAAATGAGAAAAGAAATGTTTCTTGATAAATAAATACAAATCAAACCTTTGCGTGGCTACTTGAGTTAGTGCCCTGTAATGCTGGAGGTGGAAATACTCCTTTGTTGGACAGCGTAACACAGACCGCTCTTCCGTCAGACTGGCTTCATTCAGGACTCTCTGCTGCTATTCGATATTGATTAGCTAAATGCCATGGGACTTGGCCTGCTCAAGAGATCACCTTTCTGTTGGTGCCGGGCTGCCACAGTGGAAGACAATGGAGGATTCTGAGTGGAGCTCCCTTAATTTAAAAGGAAGGTTGTTGCTGGCAAGGCATTGCTCTTCACTGATTTTCAGGACATGCCACATGTCATCTTTTTATGCTGGGTTTTGGGAAGATGGGCTGGATAATGTTTTTCCCCCATCATCCTGTCTGTTCTAACCTTGCTACTGTACATGGTGTTTTGGGTGTGTTGTTAAAATAATCATTGAGTGTGCTTGATACGTTAAGTGTCGTTTTCCACATTCTCTCATTACTCCTTTACCACCATCTCTTGCTACTTTATGCCTAGTTTAGGCTGTAGGCTCCTTGGGACAGAGACCCGTCCTTCATTAACTCCCTGTAAAGGACATGCACACCCAAGACGCTATGCCAATAATATTCCTGTCTATAACGAAGCATGTTGCCAAGGTGATTTGAAACTCATTGAAAGCTCACCAAAATGGAGTTAATGTTCCACACATATCTGTACTTGTCTCAAATAAAAAAGGGTATGTCTACACTACAACGTTAATTCAAACTAACTTAGTTCGAATTAATTAATTCGAACTAAGCTAATTCGAACTAACGAATCCAGACTAAAAAACTAGTTCGAATTAGCGTTTTGCTAATTCGAACTAGCATGTCCACATTAAGTGGACCCTGAACCAGGGTTAAGGATGGCTGGAACCAGTGCCGGCAGGGCATCAGAGGAGGACTTAGAGCGTGGAGATGCTATCTCAGGCTAGCCAAGGGCTGTGCTTAAAGGGTCCCGACCCCCACCCCGGACAGACAGTTCTCAGAGGTGCCCCGCTTGCAAAGCAGTCCTGGCTTGGAGTGCCCGGACTACCCACACTGGGCACATCACACCACTCGGCCATCAGACCGGCTGCACTTGCCGCAGGCTGCCATCTGGGGAGAGAGGGCAATTGGGGGGCTGCAGGAGAGCTTCCACCCCCAGAAACCCGCAGAGCCAGCCCAGTTCTCCCCATCGGGGGCTTGTGCCCCATTCCTCTCTCACCTCCTTCCACTTACCCTTCCCTAGCCCCTCTTCTTGATGTACAAAATAAAGATAACGTGTCTTCCAAAATGGAATCTGTCTTTATTGAACAAAACTGGGGAAGACTGGGAAAAGGAGGTGGGAGAGGGGAAGAGAGAGGCTGGGAGAGGGGAGGGCAACTAAAATGATGAGGGGTTGGGAACAGGTCCCATATGAAGAGAGGCTAAAGAGACTGGGACTTTTCAGCTTAGAAAAGAGGAGACGGAGGGGGGACAGGATAGAGGTCTCTAAAAGCAGGAGTGGGGTGGAGAGGGTGCATACAGAAAAGTTCTTCATTAGTTCCCATAATAGAAGGACTAGAGGACACCAAAGGAAAGGAATGGGTAGCAGGCTTGAAACGAGTAAGAGAAAGTTGTTGTTCTTGACAAAGCAAATAGTTAACCTGTGGAACTCCTTGCTGCAGGAGGCTGTGAAGGCTACAACTAGAACAATTTAAAGGGAAGTGAGATCAAGTCATGGAGGCTGGGTCCATGGAGTGGTATTAGCCAGGGGGTAGGAGTGGTGTCCCTGCCCGAAGTTTGTGGAAGGCTGGAGAGGGATGGCATGAGACAAATGGCTTGGTCACTGTCTTTGGTCCATCCCCTCCAGGGTCCCTAGGGTTGGCCGCTGTCGGCAGACAGGCTACTGGGCTAGATGGACCTTTGGTCTGACCCAGGACGGCCATTGTAAGCTCAGAGCTCAGGGTTGGGAGTCTCAGTGGACCCCCTCGATTCTCTTGCACACCTGCTCCTGGGTGGCCAGGCTGGCAGCTCTCCTGCCCTAGCCGGCCACTTTCCTGTGCCTAGTGCGGAGATCGTGGACGAGGTCCACGATGTCTGCACTATCCCAGGCGGGTGCCCGCCTCTTGCAGTCCTGGGCAAGCTCCCGGGAGCCGCCAGCCTGGTCCCAGGAAGAGGGGGAGGGCTGGGGGGCATCGGGTGGGTGGCTCGATCCATGCCAGGTGCAGGGTCTGCTGGCTGGGTGCTGGCAGGCTTGCACCTGGCACGGGCACCGTAGCCAGCCCGTGCCACTTTAAGGGGTCCGGGGCTGGGAGGGTGGCAGAAGAGTTTCCCTGGTGTTGGCCAGAGTGGCCACCAGGGAAACCTGGGGAGGGCTAGCCTCCCAGTAGTTCGAATTAAGGAGCTACACACCCCTTAATTCGAACTAGCTAGTTCGAACTAGGCTTAATCCTCGTGGAATGAGGATTACCTAGTTCGAACTAAGCGCTCCGTTAGTTCGAATTAAATTCGAACTAACGGAGCACTAGTGTAGCACCTATGAAAGTTAGTTCGAACTAACGTCCATTAGTTTGAACTAACTTTGTAGTGTAGACATATCCAAATAGAATAAGTCATGTTAACTGAAGTAACATCTATCTCATGCCTAAGGGATCTAAAATTGTAAACAAAGTGAGGTCGCTTTATTTTTGGTGAATAGTTTTCTGAATTTCAAACTGCTTTTGACCTTACCCTGGCCCTCCAGATGCTGTCTGACATTCCTAGCATCAGTGGAACAGTTTTGTTCATTTATAATTTACAAAAAATAACCCGTAGCATTTTGACAAGATCTAGTGCTTAAGACAAGGAAGTGATAAGCAGCTGGAGTGTTAATAATGCCTGATGACACCTTCAAGTTCAGCATGAATTGGTAAGGCAGGTGTTTTCTTGGCTCAGTATATTCTTGAACTACCTATTTGAAAGAGAACGGTAGGTGAAAGACCTCAGAGATCCATTATGCTCTGTCTATTTTAGTTGAAGCTTCTCCAACTGGAATTATTTGTAGGGAATAGTTCTCTTGCCCTCAAGGTCAGTCCCAAACTTCAGTGAAAGAGGAATCAGGCCCACTGTGGAGCAAGTTAGTAATGTGCCTAGACATTCTTTTCTGTACTTATTGTACGAAAAGTATACAGCTAGTTTCATAGATTTTTTTCATACAATTATTTGTAGATTAAGATTTGTAGTGAATTATATTCATATATAATGCTGAATATTACAGAATGCAGTATGCTTAATCATGAAACGAAGACCTCACCTTTATGCCAAATAGCAACTGTACTGCAATCTAGTTCTTTATTAACAACATGAGTTGTTATATACCATGTGTGCTGAAATTCCCACATACAATTGATGAATTAAGGCTGGTTTGTGTAGGTATGTAATTGCACTAAAATGTCTAAAGCAATGGTGAATGCAGCACAAATTATTATCCCAAAATGTAACTGAGACACAGAAGAAAGTAGATGGGATACTTTGTGCTGTGCTATGGATGATCCCTCTTTCCAAAAACTGTAAACTGTGCCCAAGTTTCTAGGACTTTCAGGAACCTTTCTGAGGAATGTTGAAGCTGATTACCTAAAACACTTTGGCATTTCGATTTCCCATATTCCCAATAGGCTTGCCAAGACCATATTGCTCTTTTCTCTTCCAATTTGTGGAGAGATTGGCCTTCTGTCTCACATTAAAGATTGAGAAGTACTTCTTTTGTCTCAAACTTGCTCAGCTTCCTTGCCATAATCATCCATCAGGGAGTTCTTACCTGCAGCTAGTGAGACTCATCATTTAGTATTTTATCAATTATATATTTTAGAGAGTCTGTCTGTCTGTCTAAGAACTCCTCCTAAACGGTAAGAGTTAGGACCATCAGCTTCAGTATACAGCTTCTTTTTTTATCATAACATAAAGCAACGTAAAGTCTTGATTGTGCCAGGAATATGGGATGTGCTTGGAATGAGAGGGCTTCTCAGAAAACCAAACACAAAAGAGACAAAATCACCACAGAAAGTACAGTCCTCACAATTGACATAACTAAGTGAATGTTGAAAGAAACTGAACTCAGATGAGCCAGGAAAATAGGGTAAACCTGGAATAGGATTGCTTCTCAATAAACCTTACAGAAAAGAGATGACATGGAGAAATTTGGAATAATGCTCTGTTTTGGCACTACCGGGCAACACCAGGTTTGGTAGTATAATAATAAATACAAGATACTGAGCACTTCTCTGTCTAGAGCTGGGAGAATTTTTTTACCATTACTGTATCCACCAAAAAATGCAGTTTCAGTCCACCTGCAATTATTTGTGTGTTTGTGAAATACGTTAACCCATTGAAAAATAATCACGTTAGTGTCATAAAAAGAGGGAGCCAGGAAAGGAAGTGGTGCTGGTTTTCCCTTATCATATTTACATTGGCATATTTACCTAGGACACGTGAGACCCACGTGTGAATCCCCACTCTAGAACAAGAAGGTGCTAATTATAAGTCCATTGGCCATTCTGGGCTGGAGGTCTTTCCTGTTCAAACTGCTTCACTTTGTATAAATAATTAAATATTCATTAGAAAAGGGACTTGAACGTGGCTCTTCCCCACCCATGTGAGTACATTAATCCTGGCACTCTAGAGCCATTTTTTTCTCCCATTGGGTCCAATGACTAGTCATACATTTTATACAAAGTGGAAACTCATTGTTGTGGAATGTTTGTGAAGGCCAAGACTAGAACTGGATTCTAAAAGAATAAGATGAGTTCATGGAGGGCAGGTCCATCAGTATCTGTTAGCCATGATAGATAGACACACAATGACATATTCTGGTGTCCCGAAATCTCCAACTACCAGAAGCTGGGACTAAATGACAGGGGATGGTTCACCTTATTTTGCCCTGTTCTGTTGATTCCTTTTGAGGCATCTAGCACAGAAGGGATACTGGGCTAGCTGGACCCTTGGTCTGGCCTAATTTGGTCATTCTCATCTTTCCCCCTTCTCTTTTCTCCTTCACTCTCTTCTACTTCTTCCTCATTTGTCTTCCCTCATTGCCTTTGTTCTCGATGCCTGTTAATACTCCTTACTATATGCACAGTATTTCTGAAGTGAATAGCTTCCATGCAGTACCTGTGTTTTATTACTAGCTAAGTGCTTTATACTGTTACTTAATACTGAGTCTACTAGACACATCCCTCTGGTTTATTAATCTCCTAGAGTGAGGCACATGATGAGTATGTGCTATTATGGAAATGGAAAGTGCTTACTTATAATTGCAGTTCTCTGACAGTTGTATTGTCTGTGGATTCAGATTCCCCATCCCACCTGTTCTTTAGAGCTAGGATTTGTTAATACTAATAGATCTGGACCTTAGTAGACTGTCAAGAAATAGATAATGATGGGTAGGTCTTAATATGCCCTTTGAGGCAGGTCTGCAGAGGTTCCTTAATGGGTTTGTCTCAAGGGAAAAGACTAATCTAACTGAGCTTGAAGGCATCTTGGATGCCTCGCCCTGGGAGCCATAAAACTCATCAATAGAAAGGAAGTCACACAGAGAACACTGCTGTACCTCAGACAAGAAAGTGTAAATACACAGCACACTTAGATCTAAGAGAACATGATGATACCATCAGAGAACTCCAATTACTGTAGTTGTCACGCTGGTAGCAACTGCTATAGGTTAGAGAGGAAAAACAGTTTAAATCTTAAGACTCTATTTTGATATGAGTGTAATGCTGAGATAATTGTCAATTACTTTTATTTTTGGAGGGATAACTTGAAAATAGTGGCATTCGAAACTCTCCCAATCTGCAAGTAAGGAGCCCCTGGTTTGCAGTCCTCGCTTTGCATCATCCTGTGGAAGCTTGCTGAACAAATGACCTGGAAGTTCCCAGGGGTTTAGCTAATCTCCAACAGCTATGCTACAAAAGTTTGAAAGTGCTGTAGAAGGTTACTGATAACACTTAAGGATGGAGGGCTTGTCTATAACCAAAAGACTACAGCAATAAAGCTTTGGTAGCACTTCAGTGAAGACCTTACCAACACCGAATGGACAATATGACAGATGAGCTGCTGAAAGCTGTTGGGAAAAGTGTTATTGAAGCATTAGAAAAAATACACAAGAAGGTCTGGGAGCAAGAGGTGGCACCAGATAACTAGCTAAATGCAATGGTTGTACCAATATTGAAGAAAGCAGTTCCTGCCGATCCCAATAATGACAGCAGTATTAACTTACTGTCAGTATTGAGAAAAATGGTGATGAACGTAATTAACAGATTAAGGTCAATTTTAGGGGAAGTGGTAGGTAAGGAACAGTGCAACTTTAGACTCCAGTTGCACTGATTAGATATTCACAAGCTTCAGAAGGAGCAGAGTTAGTCTGTAACAGGAAAAACTTAAAAAACAGCAAATAGACTAGTAGCACCTCAAAGACTAACAAAACATGTCAATGGTATCATGAGGTTTCGTGGGTGCAGCCCACTACTTCAGATGACTGGAGCATTAGAAATCCAGATTCAAGAATAAATAAGGGAAGGCGGGGGAGAGAGAAAACAAAGGGCAGAGGGGAAGAAAGCGATAGTGAGTAGGTGGTTCAAATAGTTACAAGAGGCTGATAAGAACAATTAGCCCCTCGGTTGGTTGGTTAAGTCATTAGGATGTGGAAGGTAATGTGCGAGCCAGCTGATGTCCCTGTTCATACCATTTGCATAAGAATTAAACTTGTAAATGAAGTTAAGTTCTAGTCCTTCCCTGAGTATTTGGCTTGTGGAATTGGTCTGAAACAACACGGGGGCTTGGAGATCCATTAACGAGTGTCCAGGCAGATTAAAGTGTTGCCCAACAGGTTTTTGTGTGCTGCCTTTTTGGATATAGTTTGACAGGTGATAGAAAAAATAGTGGCAATAGGAATTGAAAAATGTTGCTGTTTTTCCATCGATGGGATGAATGTATTTGACTTGGTTTGGAGGGAAGCTTTATGGAAAGTAGCAAAATCGTATGGACTACCTGATAAAAGCTATGGATGAAGACTTCAACCTACCATAAGAACTGGTGGGAAATGAAGCAACTAGTCCAAGTGAAAGTTTGTGATGAGACACAGGGACATGGAAGCACAATTGTTTCTCACCTTGTTAAACTGAATGTTAAAAATGGTAGATGAGTTGCTGGGTGTGTCATTGGGTGACTGTAATGGGACGGCACTCACCTCTCATGAGCGCCCCCACCTGGCCAAGTGTGCGTGCCTGTACTCTCAGCCTTTTAACAGCCTCTTGGCAACTCAGCCCTCCGGCCGAGTCACGTCTGTTTGAAGCAAACACCCCTTTGTACACCTTTACCAGGGGCCATCTCGGTGCCCTCTCTGTAGTCTCTCAGTCTATTCCCCACTCAGAGAGTGGTGCCTCCAGGGTTTCCCCTCCTGGAGACAGTGGAGGCCTTACCTCAGGGCTCTATCACAGTTCATCATACAGTCTCTCTATAGTCCACAGACTAACCCAGTGGTCACCAAGTAGTAGATGGGGATCTACTGGTGGATCTTGGAACCTCTGACAGGTGATCCTGACCGGTTTGGCCAAGAGGCTATCATCAAGTGCTGGCATTTCAGCTGTCCCTCCCCCCCATTGCTGCTCACCTCCTGTCCTTTGCCTTGGAGCTGTTCCCTCAGGAGCCTCCTACTTGCTGTGCAGGGCAGGGGAGGGGAGGGAGAGGACGGGTGCTGATGTCAAGGTGCCTCCTCTCCCACTCTGTATCCTAACTCCACAAAACAGAGAGGGGACAACAGGGCTTGGGATGGAAGGAGTTTGCTGGCTGCTTTTGGGAGCGGTGCAGGGCTGGGGCAGGGGTGAGCCTGCATTAGCCCCACTGCACCACCACCCGGGAGTCACCCGAGGTAAACAATGCCCAGCTGAAGCCCACATTCCAAAACCCTACCCCAGTCATGAACCCCCTTCTGCATCCCTAACCCCAAGCACCACTGACTGCATCCAAATGCCCTCGTAGAGCCTGCACCTAGAACCCCCTCTGATATCCCAACTGCCTGCAGCTCAGAGCCCTTTTCACACTCCAGATCCCTTAATCCAAGGCCAGAACCTGCACCCCAACTCTCTGCCCCAGCCTAGTGAAATCAAGGGGGGAGGATGGAATGTGCAGGGGCGGGGCCTCCGAGAAGGGGCACAAAAAAGGCGGGGCTAGAATATTTGGGTTTCAGATAGATCTTGGATTGCATTTAAATTCAAAAAGTGATCTCCTGCATCAAAAGGTTGGAGACCACTAGTCTAACCAGCTGTTCACTTGGAGCTGTCCATGGTGCTGCTGCTCCCTCACCCAGCCAGTTATCCAGTATCTGGGATGCAACTGACTGCAGCTGTGCTTTGCAGATTCTTTTATAAGCCTTCCTGGACCCTGACAGATGCTCTAGCCTCCTTGGAGGGCTTCTCTATGACCCTTTTCTGGCCTCAGGCCATGGTCCACCTCCTCACAACGACCCAGAGAGTTATGCAGATATCATCATACAATGGGCAGACACCTCTGAGTTAATGCTGATACTCTTTGCTATGTGGAAAATTGGTATAGTCTACTTGGACTCACCACAAATGCCAAGAAGACAAAGTTGTTGCCTCTTGGACATGGGAGAATAGGGAAAGTTTTTAAATGAAGCAGTGGTGAAGTCGTAAAACAAGTAAAACCTTACGTGCCTAGGAAGCTTAGTGCAGATACTCCCATTAAAGATAAAGTTAAAAGGAGATATTCCTTAACTATGAGTGCTGCTCAGAAATTATGCAAATTATAGATTTATTCAAATGTGTTTGATACCAAAGTGTAAATGTATCAAACCAGTGTCCTCATGATATCACTCTATGGTCTGCAAGCAGCTGCATTAAACAAAACAGACTTCAGAAGGCTGGAGGCAGGAAAGAGGAGAGTTCTTTGAAAGCTGGCCTGTGTGAAATAGAACAATTTTGATGTGAATGAAGAAGTTAGAAGGAGAATAGGATGTAAAATCCTGGAACAGGATTGGCTACAATCAAAACAATTCTGATGGTGACGACACTGCAAAACCCTCCCCCCCAGAGAATATGATGCCCAAGACTATAATGCGAATACAACCAGCATCAGATTGATCTAGACACCAACTACCGACTAGAGGCTGAGCTTCAGAAGGAACAAGCTATGGTGAGGAATGAATGGTGATACTATACTGCTATACTGCTCTCCCTGTGTCTGTGACAATTCTCTGCAATGAGAGAGAGAGAGTTTAAAGGTGCACTCTTCCTGACTGGTGCTTTCACCCTATGGCTATGTCTACACTGGCATGATTTTCTGGAAATGCTTTTAACGGAAAAGTTTTCCATTAAAAGCATTTTCGGAAAAGCGCGTCTAGATTGGCAGGACGCTTTTCCGGAAAAGCACTTTTTGCGGAAAAGCGTCTGTGGCCAATCTAGATGCACTTTTCCACAAAAAAGCCCCAATCGTCATTTTCGCGATCGGGGCTTTTTTGCGGAAAACACTACTGTGCTGTCTACACTGGCCCTTTTCCGGAACAGTTTTCCGGAAAAAGACTTTTGCTCGAACGGGAGCAGCATAGTTTTTCCGGAAAAGCACTGACAATTTTACATGAGATCGTCAGTGCTTTTCCAGAAATTCAAGCGGCCAGTGTAGACAGCTGGCAAGTTTTTCCGGAAAAGCGGCTGATTTTCCAGAATAACTTGCCAGTGTAGACACAGCCTTCAGGTATGAGAGCCCTATAACTGTCTAGAGCCTGCAGCCTTTATTCAGAAGAGTAATCCTCTTAGCTTTAATGGGACTATTTGCATAATAAAGACTGCATACCCTTGCAGAATGTGACTCAGTTCTGAAGTCCCAACTTTTAAAAGAATTTTTACACCAGCAAAAATCTCATTGGAGTAATCTTGCGGGTTTTTTCCAGAGCTTTTAACCCCTTTAAAGCAATGAGCATTTGCCCAAGTAAGGACTCAATAAACAGTAAGTAAAAGCTGAGTAAAACCCTCAAGATTTGGCCCATTGATTTCAAAGGCAACTTGGGGTGAATAAGGACTAAAGATTCAGTATTTGGCCCCTTATTATGCATTTGTAAAAATACATTACGCCCTGCACTATGTAAATGTTGTGTCTGTGTGTTACATGCAAAAGGAATTCAGAAACATTCTGGTAGCTGCAATACTGATATTCTGATGCGTCACTAAGAATAAATTCTAAATATAAATAATATATTGAATAACTAGTATCCTGTTATGTTATCAGTTTGAGACATGGACTTGTTGTTAATTACAAATCTAAATAACAATGCAGGCTAATGTACTCTCATTGCTAAAAAGGGATGTATAGAATGTTGTTGACATTTGACAATACTACAAGACACACCAATAAAACATTCTCAAGGCAATTACAGGTGAGCAGGCCACGGTGTTCTCAAAAGTGCAGTTCTAGTAAGACTGCTCTGTTTAGAAAGATGAATGTTTTATTGATGCAGGGTTAGATCAAAGATCTGCAACTACATTTCTTCTCTCACCCCCAGCTGGCATTTCATGCAGCACATATTGCAGTTTTCCTTTTGAATAGCGGTCTTTTCATCTGCTGTAAAGCAGAAACATACCAGAGGGATGTAGATTAGCAGAATTTATCATATGAAAGAGCTCTGTGCACTGCTGCAAATGGGGGGAAACTACCTTATGTATGTCAGGCCATGTCTTCACTACACGGGAAAATCGAATTATGATACACAGCTCCAGTTACATTAATTATGTAGCTGTAGTCTATGTACCTTCATTCAAGTTTCTGCGTGGTCTCCACAGTGGGAGGCCAATGGGAGTAAACAATCCTGTCGGCTTCCCTTGCTCCTCATGAAGAGCAGGAGTACCAGGTGCCAATAAGAGCACCCTCTGAGTTCAGTTTAGCGGGTCTTTACTAGTCCTGGTAAATCGAACTCCGGAAGATCGATCATGGCAGCATCAATCTTCTGCGCAGTGAAGACATGGTCTTAGAGGCACAGCAAAATATCTGTTACCAGCGAGTGCTGTATTTTTCATGTTCACAGGGCAACAGGGAAAGAGGGTACAACAGGCTTGGACACCTTATGGAAATGCCCATTAGTTGCTAACCTTATTTCATCTTCTTTGGTGTAGCAACTGATGTAAACTGGTTAGAGCAACTGATATAGACCTTGTACCAAGCACCTTCCTGCCAACTGCTGAGTTCCTTCAATTGCTATGGAAATCATTGAGCCACCTCTACAAGCCTTTGCTCTGTTTTCACTCAGCACGACTGACATAGATTGGGTAGAAACAGAGTACAGGCAGTCTCCGGGTTACGTACAAGATAGGGACTGTAGGTTTGTTCTTAAGTTGAATTTGTATGTAAGTCGGAACTGGTACATATTGTAGGGGAAACTCTAGCCAAACATTTCTCCAGAGCTCAGTTTTATTCTCCCACACCTCACTTCCCTCAGTCCTTTATTCTCAAGCTGAGGTGTCTGCTGAGAAAAGCCGCTCCGCGTCTCCCTGGTCTGCTGGTGGGGGGGGGGGGCGCTAGCTTCGCGTCTCCCTGGTCTGCTGTGGGGAAGCAGCTAGTGCGGGGTTGCCTCACTCCATTTGTAAGTAGGGATCCGATGTAAGTCGGATCCATGTAACCCGGGGACTGCCTGTATACCCTTCAGGGAGTTGCAGGAACCCAGCTCAGCAGCAAGCTGCATCAGCCAAGATGTGAGGTTCTCTCTCAGTTCTCACTCCATTTTTATCAAGGCAAACTCCTGATGAAGCCAAAGGACATTCTTCCGAGTTGGGGCTTCCAGGTTTAACACAACAGTCATAGGAAATTCCTGATTTTTTTGTTAACGCATTGAAATGCCACTTTTTGTGTACAAAATACAGTCTGCTCTTCAGACTGCCATGGTGCAGTGGATATAGCATAGGGGTCTGAGCTCAGCCTGCTGCGTGATCAGTAGGAAGTCATTTCTCCGCTTTGTGCCTCAGTTTCCCAAAATGTAAGATGGGGATAATACAGACCTCCTTCATAAAGAGATTTGGCATCTACTAATGAGAAATGCCATATAGGCACTGGCTTTTATTAATTTTGCATGTGTACCATGAGTGGGACTTCCACAGACATCTCTGTGGAATCTCTTTAAGTCTTGCAAGTGCAGAAGATAGACTAGACAGGAAAAACAGTAAGGATAGCCGCACTATGAGTGAGAGAGAAGAATTTGACGTATAGCACATGTGATCTATAACACAGACCCACAAGCATTAGATCCTTTGTGACAGTTCACTTGGAAAAAAATAGTAAATCTGTATAGTGCTGGTTCCTTTGGTTTCCTCTTTTCCTTCCTCCTTGGGAGAAAGTGGGAGGTGTAATACCCACACAAGATACTTTTTATCATTTTTTTTAGTGAACTATATTTAATGGACCCCTTTAACTTTGTGATGATCTTGTTGCTGTAAGTCATGCCAAGAACCAAACTTCTCTTGGGACTTTTCTGGCCAGTCAGAAAGGAGCATTTTGTGATTTGGGCCCGTGGCTATTTTATTGCATGGAAAGTGCGTCCGTTAAATGCCTAGCATATACGCATACATTATGCATTGTGGCTGCTTGGCAACCAGAGGGAGTTTGGCTAGCCTGTGGGAGAGACCCGAAGGAGTCGAGTGCAGCATTAGTGTAAATTTCCCGTGGTTCAGAGGGAAGCTCATTACTGAACTGGCTTGTGCCTCTCATTCATTTACAGTAACACTTTAAATATTTAATCAGTATCTCCTCCTTTCTTGTCACTGCCATTTTTCGTTGATTGATCTTTTTGAAGGGGCGGGGCCGAGCATTGGGCAGCTGGGTCGTAGTGGGATTCAGTCAGTAAGAGTAAGAGTAAGCCATTGTGCAGTTAAATGAGGCTGCCTATAGTATGTTTCATTCAAGGCTCTTGGTGCGTTTCACAAGCTAGTTCAAGGTGAATGGTAAAGCTGTTGCTAAAAATGAACAGCTTCGTTAAGGTCCCAAAAGAGTGGAAGGAGAAAAGAGTTGATTCTTCCGCTGCTGCTTAAAAATTATTGCTGTGGCTTAAACAGGATTACCTCCTTCTTAAAGTCCCAAATGCTCTGAATTACAGACTACCTGGGTTCTCTGCCAAAATGAGAGGCATAATGAGTACCATAAATGGAGTTAATAGGACTTTAGCATGGACAAGAACACTCAGTCTGGCAGAGAAACTGGGTTGTCCGTATTTCAGATTATTCAAGAGTCTAAGGAGATGTTCCCAAGTGGCGGTATCTCAAGGCACTCATTATGTTGAACAATGTCTATAAATTACCTCTCTGACACTTTACTGCCTCTCTATCAAGTAGAGTCAGGAAGTAGCAATGTCACTATTTTACAAGTGGACAAAATGAGACACAAAGGAAATAAGAGTCTGAGCCAAACTCTCATTGACTTCAGTAGGCTTTGCATCAGCAGAAAGTGCACAGTTTTGCACAGCAACCCAGTGGCAGTGACAGTCAGAAACTGTGATCCTGGGCACGACGTACAAGACAGTTCCTTATGAAGAGTGCCCTGACCAACGCCTTCCTAGGCCGGGTCTGCATTTTATTCATTTTCTTAAATCTGGGTTTTGACTAAGCAGAATTAGACTCAGATTCCGTGCTATACAACTGGTTGTTTTGCACAATTTAAATCACCTGTTAAAGCTATGTGCACACATTGTGGGTTGAAAATGACTCAAACATAGTAATGTGATATTTCCCGAGAAGGAGTGTTGTTTGGTTCTTAGATCTATAGATCACATTTCCCCTCAGCCAGCACCAGAAAATTCTTGACCCAACTCCGCCAAGAAAACCTGCCCACATGTCCTGTTAAGCAAGTGTGTCAAAATCAACAAATATGATTCTTAGTTTGCGTTCAGTTTAGAATAAAACGTGGGTGTACGTGGTCTCTGTTAGACCCCAGGAATCTCAGTGTTCTTTGCCAAGAGATAGGTGAGATACTAGCAGGACACTGTGTGGAGAAGAAAAAACAGTGAAGGTAAATCTTTTCTTTTCAATTCTCAAAACTGTAGGTCCATGTCATGCCATGGATTTCTAAGCAGAGCTTCCCACTGTTCAACTGAGTCTGTTGTTGGGACAAAACTCTGGTAGGCTAGACAGTTGACAACAGTGGGTCGGATCCAAAGAAGAGGGGCCCCCTATGGAGAAATAGGATTTCACTGTAGAACAGATCACAGGATTAGTCCCCCAACTTCATGGATCCACATGAGACTGGGTCCATTCATGCACGGTGAATGTTCTGGTGACCCAGGGATGGACAACGAATGTGGAAATTACGCTAAAAATGCACATTCCCCACATGAAATTAAACCAGCCCCACATTCCTCTGAACTTTTATTGTTTTACGTTCTGTGGATTCCCTGAGAAATGTTAAAATACTGGATAACAGATGTAAAATTAAACTCTTCCGATGTTATCTGTCTCTACTCTGTTTATTTTAAAGACAAGTATCACCGTTTATCTGAAATGACAAGGAGAAAAAACCCAAAAAGAACCTTTCCTTTTCCTAAGTAACGTAGTGTGAAGTGGTATCTCACAAGTGTTTTTGTTCAAGTCAAATTGATCTAGTACAGGGGAGTGTGAAAGCTGGGATCAAGCTCTGTGGGTACATGTGACCATGGTTGTATAGGGATATTTATTTTTAATACAGTACATAGGTAATGCTATTGTTTATTATACAATATGATCCCCAGCCTTTGATCTCAAAGGCTAGTATCTCCTAACTACAAGGACTAGTGTCTATCAGCCTTCATTTATGTTATTACCATTTAAGTAACAGGCTCTGAATCCCGTTAAATTGCAGAGACAAATGCTGCCTGTTGTCATTATTGATGATATATGTCCTTGATACAAGTGCCTGTATTTCAAGGAGAGAACTATTCATCTAATCGTCCAATGCTGACATTCTTTGCACCCTTCATTTTATTTTTGCGTGTTAAGTGGTGGAGTCTCTGAATGAAGATGTAACATTTCAATTACTCCTCTCTATTCTTCTTTGGAAGCTATCGAGTGATAAGAGCTTTGATTATAGACAAAAATACCACCTCAAAGGCTCAATTATTACAGATGACATTAAAATCTTATTCTTTTATTACTGTTAAGGATTCGACTTCAGAATTCCTGTGTGACTTCTGCCAAAGAGTTTCATGGCTGTTAAAAATCTTTGAGAGGATTGCAGAGTTTGACTGATTGTTAAAGTTTAAGGGCATGAGGTTTATAGTGAAAACATTTTGCTGATGCAGATCCTCCTCTGTGTCTTACCACTGACCGCAGTGAGTGATCTTTTGTCTACGCTGCCAACACTTACTAAAAAGTCAGATTCTCTTAATAGAAGGTCTCCCGTTCTTTCCTGCTTTCCTTCTGGATTGAGTGCAGAGACTGTTGGTTTAGAACGTCCAACCCTCAAAGAACATAGGGTGTGTCTACACTACAGCACTAATTCAAACTAACTTAATTCGAATTAGTTAATTCGAACTAAGCTAATTTGAACTAGTGCATCTAGACCTAAAAACTAGTTCGAATTAGCATGTCCACATTGAGTGGACCCTGAACCAAAGTTAAGGCTGGCCGGAAGCAGTGCCGGCAGGGCATCAGGTTAGGACTTAGAGCATGGAGCTGCTGTCTCAGGCTAGCCGAGGGCTGTGCTTAAAGGGACCTAACCCCCACCCCGGACAGACAGTTCTCAGGGTTCCCCACTTGCTTGTCTACCTCGATGAGGGACAGCAAAACAGTCCTGTCTTGGAGTGCCTACACTCGGCACATCACAGCACTCGGCTATCAGCCCGGCTGCACTTGCTGCAGGCTGCCATCCGGGGGGGTTAATCGGGGGGCTGTCAGGATCCAGGAGGCCCTGCAGGAGAGCTTCCACCCCGAGGAGCCTGCAGAGCCACCCCAGTCCTCCCCATCAGGGGCTCGTGCCCCATTCCTCCCTCACCTCCTTCCACTTACCCCTCCTTAGCCCCCCTTCCTGATGTACAAAATAAAAGACCCGTGTGTTCAAGCATAGAAACTTTCTTTATTTAACAAAACTGGGGGGGGGGGGGGCGGATTAACCTCTGGGGAGACTGGGAAAAGGAGGTGGGAGAGGAGAAGAGAGAGGGTGAGAGAGGGGAGGGGGAAACCTGGGAGGAGGGAGCTGGAAGGGGGAAGCCAGGGGAAGAAGGAGGAGGGGAAGTATCAAACTATGGTACGCCATATCTTCAGTACTGTGTACAGATGTGATCTCCTCACCCCAGAAAAGATATTTTGGCCTTGGAAAGGGTTCAGAAAAGGGCAACTAAAATAATCAAGGGTTTGGAACAGGTCCCATATGAAGAGAGGCTAAAGAGACTGGGACTTCTCAGCTTAGAAAAGAGGAGACTGAGGGGGGATATGATAGAGGTCTATAAAAGCATGAGTGGTGTGGAGAGGGTGCATACAGAAAAGTTCTTCATTAGTTCCCATAATAGAAGGACTAGAGGACACCAAATGAAATGAATGGGTAGCAGGCTTCAAAGTAATAAAAGAAAGTTCTTCTTCACAAAGCAAATAGTCAACCTGTGGAACTCCTTGCCACAGGAGGCTGTGAAGGCTAGATCTATAACAGAGTTTAAAGAGAAGTTAGATAAAGTCATGGAGGTTGGATCCATGGAGTGCTATTATCCAGGAGGTAGGAACAGTGTCCCTAGCCTCTGTTTGTGGAAGGCTGGAGATGGATGGCACGAGACAAATGGCTTGGTCATTGTCTTTGGTCCATCCCCTCCGGGGAAGCTGGTGTTGGCCACTGTCGGCAGACAGGCCACTGGGCTAGATGGACCTTTGGTCTGACCCAGTACAGCCTTTCTTATGTTCTAAGCTCAGGGTCGGGAGTCTCACTGGAGCACCTTGATTTTCACGCAAACCTGCTCCTGGGTTCACATGTGGCCTTTGGTGACCAGGCTGGCAGCTATTCTGCCCTAGACGGCCGCTTTCCTGTGCCTAGGGCGGAGGTCGTGGACGTTGGAGGCCTCCCCCCAAACCTGAATGAGGTCCACGATCTCCGCACTAGACCAGGCGGGCGCCCACCTCTTGCGGCCCCGGGCAGGCTCTTAGGAGCCACCAGCCTGGTCTCGGGAAGAGGCGGAGGGCTGGGTGGCAGCGGGTAGCTGGCTCGTGCCATGCCAGGTGCAGGGTCTGCTGGCTGGGTGCTGGCAGACTTGCACCTGGCACGGGCACCGTAGCCAGACCGTGCCCCTTTAAGGGCTCCGGGGCCGGGAGGGGGGCAGACGAGTTTCCCTGGTGGTGCCCAGAGTGGCCACCAGGGCAAGCTGGGGACGGCTAGGCTCCCACTAGTTCGAATTAAGGGGCTACACAGCCCTTAATTCGAACTAGTTAATTCAAACTAGGCTTTAGTCCTTGTAGAATGAGGTTTACCTAGTTTGAATTAAGCGCTCCGCTAGTTCGAATTAAGTTCGAACTAGCGGTTTGCCTGTGTAGCGCCTATGAAAGTTAATTCGAACTAATGGCTGTTAGTTCGAATTAACTTTGTAGTGTAGACATACCCATAGTTTCTTGAGGTCAAGAAGCAGAATATTGTGGGAATTGTCTGAGCACTTTAACTGCATAGATGATATAGAACGGTTGACATAAAATTCACCCTTTGGTCTGAAATTCCACCTGCTATTGTACAAATAGGGCTGAAAATTGAAAAAATTGTTTTTCTGTTTTTCCCAGTTTATTTTGCGCATTGGGTGGTGCCTTGTGCATACAGGCAGTCCCCGAGTTACGCGGATCCGACTTATGTCGGATCCGTAGTTACGAACGGGGATTTCTCGCCCCGGAGAACTAGAGCAGCGGGACGCCTGGTCCCGCCGCCCGCCTTCTCCGGGGCGAGAAAAGCTGCTCCCCGTCTCCCTGGTCTGCTGGCGGGAGCAAAGCGGCGGAGCACCGGGGGCCGGACCCGCAGCCGCTTCCAGATCAGCTGGAAGCGGCGCGGGTCCTGCCGGGTGCTCCGCCGCTCTGTGCAGCGTCTCCCCGGTCTGCAGACCAGGGAGGCGCTGAACAAAGCAGCGGAGCACCCGGGGCCGGACCCGCGCCGCTTCCAGCTGATCTGGAAGCGGCGCGGGTCCAACCGGGTGCTCCGCCGCTCTGTGCAGCGTCTCACTGGTCTGCAGACCAGGCAGACGCTGCACAGAGCGGCGGAGCACCGGGGGCCGGACCCGCGCCGCTTCCAGATCAGCTGGAAGCGGCGCGGGTCCAGCCCCCGATGCTCCGCCGCTCTGTTCAACGTCTCCCTGGTCTGCAGACCGGGGAGACACTGCGCAGAGCCCCGGAGGACCCGGGCCGGACCGCGGCGCTGATCTGGAAGCGCCACGGTTCGGCCCGGGTCCTCCGCAGCTTTGCTCCATGTCTCCCTGGTCTGCTGGGGGGGACCCAGCTAGTGCCCCCCCCCAGCAGACCAGGGAGACGTGGAGCAAAGCCGGGGGCCTGTGGTAGAGCAGGTGGGGCACTGCCGGTTGGTCCCGCAGCACCGCTTCTTGGCGCTACTGGACCAATCCGGCAGCACCCCAGCTGCTCTGCCCCAGGCGTCCTGATTCAGCTGCTGATCAGTTTCAGCAGTGGCTGCATCAGGATGCCTGGGGCAGAGCAGCTGGGGTGCTGCTGGGTTGGTCCAGTAGCTCCGAGGAGCAGCCGCGCTACTGGACCAAGCCAGCAGCACCCGAGCTGCTCTGCCCCAGGCGTCCCAAAGTCAGCCGCTGCTGAAACTGACCAGCAGCTGACTACAGGAAGCCCAAGGCAGAGTTGCTCTGCCCTGGGCTTCCTGGAATCAGCTGCTGATCAGTTTCAGCAGCAGCTGACTTGGGGACGCCTGGTGTTCTTATCTTGAATCTGTATGTAAGTGGAACTGGTGTCCAGATTCAGTGGCTGTTGAAACTGATCAGTTTCAGCAGCGTCTGATGCCAGTTCCGACTTACATACAGATTCAACTTAAGAACAAACCTACAGTCCCTATCTTGTACGTAACCCGGGGACTGCCTGTATTCAGTTTCCCCTGTAGGCTCAGGGTAGGTTTACACAGTATTTTTAACCCACAATAGCTAGTCTCAACGCTTGAATCTCAGCACTGGGTGTGATGTAGTGTCCCCTGCACAGTGGCACTTACACCACTTACAATCCTGGTCTATACTAGACCAGGAAGATTGGCTTAAGGTACGCAACTCCAGCTACACAAAATCCATAGCTGGAGTTGACTTACCTTAAGCCGAGTCTTGGTGGCGTCCACACAGTGGGAGACTGATGGGAGCAAACACTCCCATCGGCGTCTCTTACTCCTAGCAAAAGGAGGGGTACTAGACGCTGGTAGGGGCTACCCTCAACGTTCAGTTTACAGGTCTATACTAGACCCACTAAATCGAATGCTAGAAGATTGATCAATCTTGGGGTAAGTATAGACATGCCCTACAGAGAGCAAGAATACGTGTTCTCTACAGCCTTAGCTGAGCGCCAGCTGGTTTTTAGCTCATGCACAAACTTTCAAGCTCCAGAGGTCCCAGGTTCAGTTCCCCCTATCGGCGTTACATAAACATAATGGCTACGTCTAGACTGGCATGATTTTCCGCAAATGCTTTTAACGGAAATGTTTTCCGTTAAAAGATTTGCAGAAAAGAGCGTCTAGATTGGCACGGACGCTTTGCTGCAAAAGCACTTTTTGTGGAAAAGCATCTGTGTCAATCTAGACGCGCTTTTGCGCAAAAAAGCCCCGATCGCCATTTTCGCAATCAGGGCTTTTTTGCGCAAAACAAATCTGAGCTGTCTACACTGGCCCTTTTGCGCAAAAGGACTTTTGCCCAAACAGGAGCAGCATAGTATTTCCGCAAGAAGCCCTGATTTCTTACATGAGATCGTCAATGTTCTTGCAGAAACTCAAGCAGCCAGTGTAGACACCTGGCAAGTTTTTCCGCAAAAGCAGCTGCTTTTGTGGAAAAACTTGCCAGTCTAGACACAGCCAGTGACTTGGTCTCTGAAAACCACCCTGCTCCTGAGGCTTCAAAGTATGACTGTTTATGCTGCTGCTTTTTAGCACCGTAGTTCACATCCCAGGCTGTAGACGTGGGCTCGGATTTGCCACGGCAGATTTTAAAATGCAGTGTTGATGTACCCTTGGTCGGTTTCCTGTGTTTTGTGTGGGTGTTTCACATAGCGACATGAGAGCGAAAAGCACTTGAAAAATTAAGGGTGTAATTGTGAACCCATAAAACCTGGCAGATAGATTCAGGGGCAGGTATAGTACCCGAGAGTATAGGGGTATAGACCTGTACACTGCAGTTAAACACCTGGGGCTGGCCTGTGTCGGCTGTCTCAGGCTTGCAGGGCACGGACTGGGGGCTCTAAAATGGTGGTGCAGACATTCCAGCTTGGGCTCTGGACCCTCCTACTCGTGGGGTCCCAGCCTTGTCTTCTAGCCCAGGCCCAAATATCTGCACCATCATTTTATAGCCCTTGACGCAAAGCCCTGTGGGTATGTCTACACTGTCACCCTAGTTCGAACGAGGGTGGCTAATGTAGGCATTCGAACTTGCAAATGAAACCCAAGATTTAAATATCCCGGGCTTCATTTGCATGTTCCCGGGCACCGCCATTTTTAAATGCCCTGTAGTTCGAACTACCTGCCCGCGGCTACACCTCCTTGCAGGAAGAACAATGGTAGTTCGAATTAGGAGCTTTAATTTGAACTACCTAGTCCTTGCCGCGTGTAGCTGCGGGCAGGTAGTTCAAACTACAAGTCATTTAAAAATAGCGGCACCCGGGAACATGCAAATGAAGCCCAGGATATTTAAATCCTGGGCTTCATTTGCAAGTTCGATTGCCTACATTAGCCACCCTAGTTCGAACTAGGGTGGGAGTGTAGACATACCCTATGAGACTGAATTAGCTGGGCTAATGGTGGCTGTTTAATTGCAGACTCGACATCCTTGAGGCCAGACTGGTAGCACTGCCTATTATGAAGAGCGCCTCACACTTCCCAGTTTATGATTCTTTTTCTCTTGCATAGAACTTCATCCAACTTTAACCATTTGGGCTGAAATTGTCCACACGAGGTGTCTGCCTCAGGGCAAATTTCACTGTTCAAAGCTTCAGCCCAAACAGTTTGGTTGTTTCTATGAACAAAACTAAAGAAAAAACATGTTGCTTTGAAATGTTAACAAATATACTGACAGCCTCTTCTGTGAGAGGATGGCGTGCCCCGAGGCTTTGGAGCAGGAACTTGCCGTTTGGCTGGAGGAAGCCTGTGTATCAGGGATGAGCCGTTTGCTGTTCTTGTGAACATCCCTCCAAGTCTGGCCACGTTATATGAATCTTCCAAAAAAAATCTCAGTTTGCACGTGCTCAGTAGAGACTTCTAAGAATTGAGCAGCTAAAATCTCCAAAGATTCCATCCACCTTGGGCCTGGCCTAACTCATCACCCCTCCTCCCAGTGCTGACCAAACGATCCCCTCAGAGCAATGATCATGCGCTGCCCCCTCACGGCTCTGACGTGGCCAAACTTCCCGGCTGTCCTGCAATTTCAGCTCCTGCACGTGCTGGACCATTGAACACTTTGTATGGTGAGGTTGCTGAACGTCATTGAACACAATCATAAATCCTGAATTTGATGGCAACCACGTCAGACCAGGGGGTACTGCTGCACCGCCAGCACCCCTAGTTCCAGCACCCATGCTTTGGGCTGGAGAGGGGCTGGATCCTACCTTCCTGTCTCCTGTGCTCTCCACAACCCACTTTGTTGGCCCCCGGGCAATGTGGAAGAGGGAGCCGCGTGACCTGAATCCTGAGGAGGGAAACGTCAAAGCAGAGGAAGGGAAGGAGCAGGTCAGGATGAGGAGCCTCAAGAGCCTGAGACTAGAGAGGGAGCGAAGGAAGAGAGAAGCTGTGACTGGGAGTTGTTTGGGGTGACTGGAGGTGGGAGCTAAGAGGAGGAAGTGGAGCCCGGGGTTGCTTGTACAGGGAGACTGGAACTCAGATGTGTATGAGCGAGGAAGAGACTGGAGCCCAGGACAGGAGCTAGGGAAGAGATGAGGACGGATCTGCAGTGAGGAAAACGGGAGACAGGATTGGGAGCTAATTGGCAATGAGGGAGGGGAACACTGAGATGAGAAGAGATGGGGAGACTGAGATTGGGTGGGCAAGGGGACCGGGAATCTGGGGAACGGACCTGATGAGGAGCTGAGGTGTGGCCAGAGAACTGGTATTAGTAGGCTGAGAAGAGGAACCAGAGGTGGCAATGTCATTAGGGTCCCTTCCTCTGGCCTGGTCTGGTCAGAAAATCTTTCAGGATTGAGATAAAGGTCTGAGGCCCCAGTAGATGACTGAGGTGTCAGCCACGAAGGAGAAGCCCAATTAGGTCTAATATCCAACACACCCATTTTGATTCATTGATTTTTTCAGTCTCGGCTGTTCTTGTTGACCAGGCCTGATCTTCGAGTTGATATCAGGAGGCTTTTTCATTTGGACTTCTGTCTCCCTTGTGTACTTTTTCCCACCTATATTTGGCATTATAGGATATTGTGACATCTTAGCTGTGAAACCTACTGGCCTCTAGTGCGGGCAACATGTAAAAGATGATAACCGGCTGTTACCATTGGCTGTCCTCTTGGTGCAAGTGGAAGAGCTCCGCAGATCTAAAGGTTCCAGCCCTCCCATGAGTCATGGGGGCGTCAATAGGTTGCCACATGATGGATCTGTTTCCTCACTTTGGTTTTATTAAACACTAGGAAATGACACAAAATACGTGAAACGATCACTATTAACATTGCAAAGCCAGGTACTCAAAGTTAGAAAATGACGGAATTACCTTTGTCTAGCTAAATTCAACCCTTTGTGTGCATGTGTTATGCGACAGCCTTTAATGGCAGGATCATATACTATTCCTTAGGAATGCTAATGTGTAGTTGATTACACAATTAACCGATAAACCTGGGTTTATCGGTTAATCCTGCTGACTACACACAGTGCCCCCTGCTGCCTCTGTATCAGAGGCAGTAAGTCGGGGGGAGGGGAGGCAGGAGCCATGAGCATCGGATCCCATGGAGCTGCCTGTCCCTCCAGCCCCCCACCCCGTGCTGCTGCCTCTGATAGAGAGGCAGCAATGCAGAGGGTAAGGGGGTAGGCAGGAGCCGGTACATGAAGGTAACCGGCTTTCAAGCTGGCTACCCGCACATATTGGCTCCCACAGAGCCACTTGCTCCACTGTGCTGCTGCCTCTCTACCAGTGTGGGGAGGACATAGTGTGGGGAGGACAAGTGGGAGCTGACACACGTGGCTTTTAAGCCAGCTCTCTGTGTGTGCCAGTGTCAGGGAGCCACCAAGCCCCCCCTCTCCTTTCTACCTCCCACAGAGGTAGTGGGGGGTGGCAGGGGCAGGCAGGCGCCAGTGCTTGGGGGAGAGCTGGCTCTCCCACACTCACCAGCTCCCCAGCACTGCCTCCCCCTTCGCCCCTGCTGCTACCTCTATCTGCCGCCCTCCCTCAAGCTACTACCTCTATCTGGGATGCCATCTCTGCCTCTGATAGGGAGGCAGCAGTGCAGGGTCGCAGGGGTGTCGCCAGGAGTGGGGCCGGGAGCGCACTGGCTGCCAGCTCACCCCCAGGGACTAGCCAATAGTCGTGTATCCGCTCTGATTTGACGCAGTTACGTGATTATTAAATTAATCGATATCTGACATCCCAACTATTTCTCCATTGTTGACAGTGTCCCCTATGGGACCAAATAGAGCTAGACTCTGATGTATACACAGTCCCTGTCTAGGAGGTGGGCTGTAGAGCCATATCCACCCTGTCCCTCCTCCCCCAGTGGCATGGTTCCTCTTCACACACTCTCCCACCTGGAGCTTCTGAGCACACACAGGGACTTGGCAGTCTCCATCGGCCATAAGGACTGCACCGATTGGTCCCCTCAGCGCGCTGATCCTGCCCCATGTTTGGTGCAGACCCTGGGCTGGACGATGGTCTCCCCCCTTTCTCTCCAGGTGACTTGCACCCCAGCAGAAGAAAGGCACAAGCAATATGCTCTTGTGGAGGCCAGGCAAGGCCATGGGCAGGACTTTTTCTGTGGCTCACATAGGGCCAGATTTTGATACCACTGCACACACCAAGTAGCTCACTCTGCGAGTGGTCCCACTGGAATGCTGGGCACATTAACATGGTCTGAGTTAGGGTCTCACAATGTGGCCCATTGTTAACAGCAGACACTGCTGGGTGCAGTATGTAGAGGTAGGGTCCTTTTTCCTCTTCTCCTGTATTTCATTTTTAATTTCAAGCGAAAGCCTGTAGTGTACACCAGCTCTCTAAGAAGAAAAAGCTCTGGAAGGACAATAACATTGTCAAACTCTTGAATACAATGAGCCCGCTGTTAGATTTTTCTCTAACAAACCCAGCGAGCGTTAATTTCTCCCCCATGGTTCGGTATCAGAAATGAACACGACGCATACCCTGTTTTTAAAATCAAGCCACTTTCCTGTACTCTTTGTAATTATTTTTCCCCCTGTTGCTAGAATTCAAGAGTTTTTTTTTTTAAAAAAAGGAGAAAAGACCATAACGTTTAGTGTCAGTAATCACTAGCCCATCTGCTCAGGCTTTCTGGTTCCAACATGCCGTTCTCAGCTGCAGAACATTCAGCTTACAGCTCTTCTTCCTCTCAGTAGCAGAGATGCCAGCAGTCCTTAAACTGTAACAGCATGTGCGAGGAGTTTTCAATTCAGCTGGAATTAAAAAAAAAAGAGGCAAAAGCATTAGTTAGGATTTTTCACTGTGTTGTATCGAAGAGTGGTCTGTTCCCAGGTGTAAATTGCTTTCTGCTCTGTATTTTGTATGGGGGGGAAAGGGAGAGGAGATTAAAAATAAAATATTCAAATATATTTGAATATTTTACGAATCCACCAGGCAGATTTCGTCCCTGATGTAACTCCATGGACTTTCTGGACTTCCATCAAGGATGAATTTGGCCCATATTTCCAGTGCACACAGAGCTGCAGTTTCTCCTCCTGGGCGTGTGTTCCCAGTACCAGTTCTCTGAGGCTCTGAGACAGGTACAGTAGGTTCCTACTCTCATGGACGGTCACGCTGGACCTTGGTACACCTCTGCTATCCACAGTCTCTCCTTCCCTGGCTATATCTGATCCAGGATGGAGATGGACTATTTCAGGAGTTCCCAGACTGTTTACTACAGCAACCCACCCAACAGCATTTTGTCCTTTTTGGGGAGCCATCATCCCATCATAGAATAGAATAGAATCCTAGAACTGGAAGGGACCTCGAGGTCATTGAGTCCACTCCCCTGCCCTCACGGCAGGACCAAGCACCAACTAGATCACCCCTGACAGGTGTCTGTCCAAACTGCTCTCAGATATCTCCAATGATGGAGATTCCACAACCTCCCTGGGCAATTTATTCCAGTGTTTCACCACCCTGACAGTTAGCAACTTTTTCCTAATGTCCAACGTAAACCTCCTTTGCTGCAATTTCAGCCCATTGCTTCTTGTCCTATCCTCAGAGGCCAAGGAGAACAATCCCCCCCACACCCATCTCCTTGTAACACATATATGTGTACACATACACACATATGTATTGCATCTGTACATAGACAGTGCACGCACACACACACACACGTATGTATTGCATCTGTACATAGACAGTGCGCACACACACACATGTATTGCATCTGTACATAGACAGTGCACACACACACACATACACACGTATGTATTGCATCTGTACATAGACAGTGCACACACATACACACGTATGTATTGCATCTGTACATAGTGCGCGCGCACACACACACACATACACACGTATGTATTGCATCTGTACATAGACAGTGCACACACACACACGTATGTATTGCATCTGTACATAGTGCACACACACACACGTATGTATTGCATCTGTACATAGACAGTGCACGCACACGCACACACACGTATGTATTGCATCTGTACAGAGACAGTGCAGGAGAAGAGGATCTTTAAAGAAGATCTGTTGGTTGCTAGGGGGCTGTCATATAGCGCTGTGACATGCCAATGAAACTGCAGCGGGGGGGTCCTGCAGACCACTATTCCTACTCGCCTTTCACCATCTTCCCCTCCCCGGTCTGGCCCAGCTCCAAGCCTTCCCCAGCCCTTTGCTCTCAGGCCCTGTCGTGGATAGAGAACTCTACGGGGACCCCTGTCGTTTGAGCTCATCGCTCCTTCAAGGGAGAGTGGCAGACACAACGAGAAGACACACCCAACAGCCCTCCAGGCTGGCTGTCCTTGGAGAGAATTAACCTCTCAAAGGCCCTTTTATGCTTTCGGGGAGGAGGGGAGCATGTTGCCAGCTCCTGTCCTCTCCTCCCCCTGCTTGGGTCCCCAGAGCCTCCTTTCTCTCTCTCCCAGCCCTCCCCCGCCCCGGAGCCTCAGCTAGCCCCTGTTTCTCAGTGGCTGCCTTGCCAGGCGACTAATTCTCCACTGCTGGCTCCTGCCATTTCCTCCGCCATGCTGCCCGAACCTCTCTCCCCAAGCTGTTGCCTGTGGGTGGAGCTAGCGGTCAGGTGCGGGGCAAACATGCTAGGGGGCAGTGACAGGCAACCCACCTCAACCCTTCCCACAACCTACTGGTACCTCGGGGCCCGCTCTTGGGGAAACACTAGGCTATTCCAAACCTCAGTTACCTGCCCGACAGGCCAGGCCCGCTGTGGGGTCCAGTGTACGAATCTGAATGAGATGCTGAGGGCACCGCCCAGCCGTAGGCCGGCAAATTGACATTGTTGCCCGAAAAGGAAGCAAGGGAACTCTGACTCAGCTGTTCATGCGCCTGCCCCGAGGCCTGTCAGACAGCACTGCCTCGCCCTCCCTCTCAGAATGGAGAGGATGCACTTAGGCTATATGACTAATTTAGAGGGCAAAAGGCAGCATGAATTCGCTTGCATTGTTCTTGAGCGTTTTTGCATCACTGAATCTGAAGGCCGTCGCTCCTGCCTCATCTGGTCATTTCTCGTGGAAATAGAACCCAGCCACCCAGTGTATGCATTTAAATCCAAATGAAAAAAGCATTTGGCGTTGATGGACCCCATTTAGTTCCCATCTACCGCTGCCAAGCCTCCACAGAGCCAGAGTGAATTCAAAGCTCGTGAGGGTTGTCCCGGGAGGCCTAAATCTATTTGCTTCCGGAGACAACTCTGCATTAAAAAAAATATTGTCTGACCAAAGGTATTAGCTGTAAACTAGATAAGAACATAATAACGGCCATATTGGGTCAGACCAAAGCTACATCTAGCCCAGCCAGTGTCCTGTCAGCTGACAGTGACTAATGCCAGGCGCCACAGAGGGAGTGAATCAAACAGGGAATCCTCACGTGATCCCTCTCCACTCACTCATTTCCAGACAGAAAGAGGCTGGGGACATCATTCCTACTCATCCTGGCTAATAGACATTGATGGACCTAACCTCCGTGAATTTATCTAGCTCTTGTTTGTACCTTGCTCAGGTGCGTCTACATTGCACCGTAGAATCATAGAACACTAGAACTGGGAGGGGCCTCGAGAGGTCATCGAGTCCAGTCTCCTGCCCTCACGGCAGGACCAAGTACCATCTAGATCATCCCTGACAGGTGTCTGTCCAACCTGCTCTTAAATATTTTCAGTGATAAAGACTCCACAACCTCCCTGGGCAATTTATTCTAGTGCTTAACCACCCTGACAGGAACTTTTTCCTAATGTCCAACCTAAACCTCCCTTGCTGCAGTTTAAGCCCATTGCTTCTTGTTCTATCCTCAGAGGCAAAAAGAATATTTTTTCTCCCTTGTCCTTGCAGCATCCTTTTAGATACTTGAGAACTGCTGTCATGTCCCCTCCTAGTCTTCTCTTTTCTAAGCTAAACAAGCCCAATTCTTTCAGGCTTCTCTCAAAGCTCGTGTTTTCTAGGCCTTTAATCATTCTTGTTGCTCTTCTCTGGACCTTTTCCAATTTCTCCACATCTTTCTTGAAAAGTGGTGCCCAGAACTAAACACAATACTGCAACTGAGGCCTCATCAGCACATGCCTTACTTTAAAAATACGACCCTAAACGAATGCTATTTTCCATTAGCCCACTCTCAGGCCATTCTGAATTACATTCATTATTTCCATGACCGACTGGGCCAGATTCTCTTCTAGTATAAAATCTGCATAGTTCAATTGACTTCAGTGGAGATGCACCAATTTGCACCATATGCCAATCTGGCCATTGGAATTGGGTGCCTTAACTGACTACTACTGACTGGGAACCAACATGACTAACAGCCAGGATTCTCTGAATATTTTAACTAGTTAAGAAGAATTATTTTTTGTGATGCTCTCTCAGGATGTGTGTCATGTAAATGCTATTATTATCGAACTAGTCTCTGATTACAGATGGCAATGTACTTCTTGTCTGAAGTTTTATATCATTTTTTTTAAACTCTTTTCCTACTAAACCTTGGAACTAAAGGGTCATGTAACACACAGTTCCAATTACAGTTGGTGAACAGTGAACATTTGTAGGTTTTGCAGTGATAAAACTGTTGAGATTTCAGGTGTAAAATATTACCTAAAGTGTCCATTAAATCACAGCCAAAAAGAACAGAGTGGTGCCTTCTGTGAAGCTCATGTTCTCTAGACCTTTAATCATTTGTGTTGGTCTTCTCTGGACCATCTCCAATTTCTCCATCTTTCTTGGAATGTGGTGCCCAGAACTGGACACAGTACTCCAGTTGAGGCCTAATCAGTGCAGAGTAGAGCGGAAGAATGTCTTCTCATGTCTTGCTCGCAACACTCCCATTAATGCAGCCCAGAATCATGTTTGCTTTTTTTGCAATAGCCTCACACTGCTGACTCGTATTTAGCTTGTGGTCCACTGTGACCCCTAGATCCCTTTCTGCCGTACTCCTTCCTAGACAGTCGCTTCCCATTCTCCATGTGTGAAACTGATTGTTCCTTCCCAAGTGAAGCACTCTGCATTCATCTCCACTAAGCCCCATCCCATTTACCTTAGACCATTTCTATAATTTGTCCAGATCATTTTGAATTATGACCCTGTCCTCCAAAGCACTTGCAACCCCTCCCAGCTTGATATCATCCACAGACTTAACAAACGTACTTTCTATGTCAATGTCTAACTTGAAAGAAGACAGGCAATTTGAGCTACACAAATTGCCTAACTGATTTTGATGCTATTTCGAAATAGCTTATTTCATCATTTGGCACTGTCTACACAGCACCAAATTTTGAAATAAAGCAATCTTCTGAAATGTGCCTTACTCCTCGTAGAATGAGGTTTACAGAGACGTGGGAATAGTGAGCCCGAACTAATGGGCTTCCTCCGAAGATGCGGGATAGCTATTTCAGGATACCCCGGTATTCCGAAATAGTGTTGCAGCGTAGACATAGCCCTAAAGTCCTAGTCTTCACAACCGCCTCTGGCAAGGAGTTCCACAAGTTAACTCTGTGCTACATGAAGAAAAACGTCCTTTTGTTTGTGGCTCTGCTCCGAGAAGTAACTCAGTGAAAATGGCTTTGTGGGTTTCCATATATGTCTGACTCCCAGTCAAATGTATTCACCTTGCAAGCAAAAGAGATGTTGGGTGAATACTCAGCCTGAGAGCTATGATTCAAGCTGTGTTTTTTCCTGCTTTTGCATCGCCACAAGTAATCCTGCTCCAGCTGAAATATATTATAGGTGTAGTTCAGTGTTTCTCAACCAGTGGTACAAGTACCCTCAGGGGTACTCGAGAGGAGTCTGGGGGGTACATCAACACAACTGAAATTTGGAGAAAACTGAATTTTTGTTTTAAGTTTTACCGCGCTTTATTAGTTTTGTACTTTTTACACCCCCGGGCACCCGGCACATGCGTGGCACTGCCCTGGGCACACAGAGCATGCACGGTGCCACCCCCGCCTGGCCCGGCAGCCCCGCGTGGTGCCCCCTACAATGGGGCGCCCTGGACGGTAGCCTGGTTGGCCCGTATCTTGGGCCGGCTCTAACACCATGCTGGTAAACATTTGCTCCTTATTGCCGGTCAGAATTTGTTCTAGTGTCAGCTTCCAGCCATTGGAACATGTTAGACCCTTTTCTGCTATATTGAAGAGCCCGTTAACAACTTTGTGTTCCCCATGAAGGTACTTACAAATTGTGATTAATTGCCCCTTCACCTTCTCTTTGATCTACTAAATAGATGAATCTCTGAGAGGATATCACTATCAGGCAGATTTTCTAATCTTTTAATAATTCTAGTGGCTCATCTCTGAACCCTCTTCAGCTTCTCAGCATTCTTCTTGATTGTGTCCACCAGAACTGGAAACAGTAGTTCAACAGTCATTGCCACGGTCAGAGGGAAACAACCTCTCTGCTTCTACTCGAGATCCCCCTGTTAATGCACCTAAAGGATCTCATTAGCATTTTTGTCAAGTATCAGAGGGGTAGCCGTGTTAGTCTGAATCTGCAAAAGCGGTGGGGAGTCCTGTGGCACCTTATAGACTAACTGAAGTGTAGGAGCATAAGCTTTCGTGGGCAAAGACCCACTTCGTCAGATGCATTTTTGGCCAGCTGACTTCCCACCGTTACCCTCCATTTCAGGATCCCTGAAATACCCATTGTCCGATATTGCCTTAAAAATGATTATGAAAAAACAAGTGTGAATTTGTCCATTTTTAAACCCCGAATTCCCATCATATAAAAAGGCTCCATCTCAGAGGACAAACGGCTGGCTGCGTACTTCGAAGAAGACGTCTCAGTTATGCCAGGCGTGACATGTGAGGCAGTAGGGTTGGTTTGGGATGCACAACTACCGCATTATGCAGCTGAAGAAAACCATGCAAGAACTCACCATGGACACAAGATTCAAGGAAAAAGAGAGAGGATGGAACTCGCAGGGCAACAAATCCGCTGTCTCATTAAGAGATTGAGAAACAATCTCTTGGTGGACCTGATCTAAAAATGTGGCTGCTATTCTGTTCCTAAGGGTATGTCTACACTACCACCCTAGTTCGAACTAGGGTGGTTAATGTAGTCAATCAAAGTTGCAAATGAAGCCCAGGATTTAAATATCCCGGGCTTCATTTGCATCTTGCCGGGTGCTGCCATTTTTAAATCCCTGGTAGTTCGGACTCTGTGCCCGCGGCTACACGCGGCACGGAGTAGGTAGTTCGAATTAGGCTTTCTAATTCGAACTACCATTACACCTCGTTCCAGCCTAATTCGAACTAATTACTCCGTGCCGCGTGTAGCCGCGGGCACGGAGTCCGAACTACCAGGGATTTAAAAATGGCGGCGCCCGGTAAGATGCAAATGAAGCCCAGGATATTTAAATCCCGGGCTTCATTTGCAACTCGATTGACTACATTAACCACCCTAGTTCGAACTAGGGTGGTAGTGTAGACATACCCTAACTGAGGGCAAGTTTGGAGAGGCTGCAGCATCTAGTTGATTGGATACTTGACGGGGACTTTGGAAATCTGGGTTCTTTTCCTCACAGCCTCTGACTCCTTGTGTGGTCTTGGTCAAATCTCTTCTTTCCCCTTTGATTCTGTGTCTGTGTGAGGCTGTAGTTGCAGGGCAAAATATTCTTTACTGCTTTTATCCAGCCGAGTTTTCAAATGCCCCCAAATCCACCTCTTCCCTTGAGGAAATTATTACGCAGCATGGAGTTGGCGTTTTTGCATTGGTGCACACAGCTGCGGTGATAACAAACACACACACACACTCTATTCGGAACTCGTCGTGTATTTGTTTTTCCCGGTTGGACCCACCGAGAAGCTATAGTGGACACAACAGAGACAAGCCGCAAAATGGAAACAGTAAATGAAAGGCTGGAGAGGGGGGTGTTTATGCGGCTCTTCCTCAGACGGTTGGCACTGATGAATTCCACCGTGCTGGGGGAGGTGCCCTGTGACCTTTGAAAGGGCATTGAATGCACCATTAGCTTTCCACGCAATTGTGCTTTAAAAAAGAGAGAACTGAAGCCGATACTGGGGAGGAGTGTGAGGGGGGCAGCCATCCCCGTTTCGCTTTAAACTTCCTATAATAACCTAAATGAACAGTTTTGAGATTCCATAACACTACCCAGTCCCTAATTAGGACATGCTTAAAAAGGAACAGTTGGCATTCCTGTTGGTGTGAGCCATGTGCTACCTGCAGTGGGCCAACTCGCAAACGAAACTGATTTTCCTCTTACCTACGTTCTGCCTTCAGCAGCTGCTCCTAACAGGTGCTTGCTCGCCTCACAGCAGATGGTGACGAAAATGGGTTTGTTGGCAGGTTCCTCCACAAAGCCGCCTTCTTCTCACACATATGGATGTGTATGCAAACATATACGCACGCTCCCAAGCTTTTGGTTACAAAGGAATTCTACTTCTGACACAAGGGCAGTCACATGCGGTCCCGAGCAGAGTCACTTTTTTGTTCTTGGTCCCTTAGTCTAAAGGCATTTGTGACTTTGCTGCCACATCCAAAACCTGGCAAACACTTGCCCGTGAGTTCAACTCCTTTCCTGCCTCTAAAGGATCAGCCAGTTTGTAGGAATGCATTATTATGCTTGACTATACAGCTTCATATTTACCAGCACCTCTTTCATAACCTGAAGTAGCTTTAATAACAATGAACATGGAAACACAACACCATTCTGCATTGCGATTTTGAGATCTACTGGGGTAACGGTTGACTCAATGTGTTTCTCTTTGCCATCAGTTTCATACAGCATGACACGTAGTTAATGAAACAGCAGTAGCAACACGATTGACCAAATCAATTGCAAATGCAATTGCAACCTTATATAACCAAGACATCTATTCAGCATTCCAAATCGCGCACTGCCTTCTAAACCCCTGCAGCTATATGTGCTAGACATCATCTTCTTCCATCCTCGTCACCTGAAGAGAGACAGCTGTCAAACAAATCCTTCTTTACTTTTTAAATGTGTGTCCTGATTTCGTCTTGTGGGCTTTGCCTGATGAGTCTCATAAACTTTCTCAAAACGATGCAAACGGATGCGAGATTCAGGCGACGAAGGCAGGGATCAAAACATCTTTGCGAGCTCAATTGCTTGTCACGTGAGTAGCACTAGGAAGACTCCATTCTCACTCTGTTTTGCTGTTCATTTTAAACAAACAATTGGAGCCAAGATAACCAGATGAGGGTGGCATCTGGCTCTGTAAATGTTGCCAAGTCACTGCTGCTCCCCATAGCTGGCAGGGAGAAGATATGTTGCAAATGCCAGCTTCTTTCCAAAATATAAAGTGCATCCCATACACTTTCTTTACTTTCTCTGTCTGGCATCTAGGCCAGTCACGTTCCGTTTGCCTTTTTGTTTTGATAAGGGCCAAGTTTGGCTCTCATGTGTGCCAGCACAAACCCAGCGTAATTCTATTGTGAACGTGGAATTTGACTCCTAAAATCTAAAATGGTCTTGTATTTTCAAAGATTACTAAAAGATTTACTTGCCGACAGTTGAATCATGCCAACTTCGTGGCTTAACTTCACTCAAAACATTTCAGTTAATTATCTGGAATGTGCCTGGAGTGGGAGTTATGAGCGGAAGGAGCGAAATGCATTTTGCATATAGGCTCTGTGGTGACTGGGGTCTTAGGAATATCCTAGATAAAACACGAGTATAACGTTTGAAAGAAATATACAAATACTGAAAGGGTGTCTGGATAAGAACATAAGAATGGCCACACTGGGTCAGACCAAAGGTCTACCTAGCCCAGTATCCTGTCTGCCAACAGTGGCCAAGACCAGATGCCCCAGAGGGAGGGATCACAACAGGTAATCCTCACGTGATCCCTCCCATCTCTCATTTCCAGAGAAACAAGCTAGGGACACCATTCCTATCCATTTTGGCTAATAGCCAGAGATGGACCTAACCTCCATGAATCTATCTAGCTCTTTTTGGAACCTGTTAAAGTTCTAGCCTTCACCGCATCCTCTGGCAAGGAGTTCCACAGGTTGACTGTGCACTGAGTGAAGAAAAACTTCCTTTTGTTTGTTTTAAACCTACTGCCTATTCATTTCATTTGGTGACCTCTAGTTCTTATGTTGTGGGAATAAGTCAATAACTTTCCTAATCCACTTTTTCCACACTAGTCATGATTTTATAGACCTCTATCATATCCCCCCTTAGTCCTCTCTTTTCTAAGCTGAAAAGACCAAGTCTTTTTAATATCACTTCATATGGGACCCATTGCAAACCCCTAATTATGTTTGTTGCACAAAGAGTTGTATCCCCCTTTGCAGTCCTGACAGCTGAAGGTAATGTTCTTAAATCATTTGTCCACAGCTAAAATAAGAGCATCTAGTTCTAAGATTGAATACCTAAGAGCTGAGTCTATAGGATGTCCACTATTTCCCTATTACGGTTTTGAAGCTGACATTATTGCTGCATGGATTCTCCCCTCCCCCGCCACGTCCCTCTTTTTTGGTGAAAGATTTTGACAAGGAACCAAGTTTTCAAAATTGTTTTGGAAGAGGGGGAAAAACTGCATGTAGGGGGAAGAAGGGAGAAGCAGCTGCAGCGTAGAGTGATGAAATCAGCTGAGCTTGCAAATTGACCAGTGAATAATTCTGCTTTTGAGGACACCGTGCCTAGTGCAACTCTTGAAGAATGCCAGAAATATTATTCTTTCGGGCTCTGGGCTCTGAAAGCTACCAGCTTTATTAGCAAAGCAAGTGGGCATTACATTTTTTTGGGGAAAAAAGGCAAACACTGTCGGTTGTTTTGGGCGTTGGCATGTGTTTTCTGGCTTGTAAATGCTGAGTTGTTGAAATTAAGGTCCAAATTCTGCAGTGCATACCCAAGCAAAGCTCCTGCAGAAAAGCTAGGTGATGATTAAGGATTGTAAGAACTGACTGTAAGGGTACATTTACATGGGGATAAAAAACACAGGGCAGGCCCAGGTCAGCTGAGTCGGAATGTGCAGAAGTTGGGGCTCTGCTGGAGCAAAGCTCTGGGACCTTGTGAGGCGGGAGGGTTCCAAACTTCGGGCTGTAGCTGGAGCCGAAACATCAATGTAGTAGTTGTTATCCCTACGGCCTGAGCCCTATAAACTTGTGTCAGCTGCCCTGGGTGCGTCACAGTTGTGTCATGGGGCTTTTATCCCCATGTAGATGTACCCCAAGTGTTGTCCAGCTGTGATCTTCTGACAGTTACTAGCAGTTGGCTTCCCAGGTAAAGGAAGGGTTTGCAGGACCTCTGTTACCATATTCCCATTACATTGCTAAGTGTGAGGTGGGTTCATTTCCCACCAAGAACCGGATCCCCTCAGATCTCATATGTGAAACAGATTTTAGTCGGTTGGGTATTTGGATGAGAGTCTGCCCACGCAAAACCCAAGGTAAGCAGTGTCGGATTCAAGGAGGGGCAGTCTTTTATCAGAGTCCTATTATATCCCTTCCCCTTTAGCCCCTTATCTGTGTCTGGTCTGGGTAGAGCAGGGGTAGGGAACCTTTTTTGGGCTGGGGGCCACTGACCCACAGAAGAATCAGGCAAGGGCTGAGAAAGAAAGAAAGTTTTAGTTTTAGTTTTAGTTTTAGTTTTAGTTTTCTTTTCTTTTCTTTTCTTTTCTTTTCTTTTCTTTTCTTTTCTTTTCTTTTCTTTTCTTTTCTTTTCTGACATCGCCACTGACTGAGAAGAGGAAAGACACAGCTGGCAGGGCTGGAGCACCAGCATGGGCTCTGCAATACTGAGGAGAAGCTCTGAGCCTCAGGAGCCAGATCCAGGCAAGCTGGGGGCTTCACCTGGCCCCTGGACTTTAGGTTCCCCACCCCTTGCTTAGAATGCTAGCACTTTGTGGCAGCGATTGTCTCTTAACCTATATTTATTCAGCACCAAGCACAACAGGGCCAAGATCTGTGTTGGGGGCCTGTAGGCACTCCTGTCATCCACGTAATAATAAAATCTGCTTTGTAGCTTGGCTATTACAGAATGGCTGGCACGTTCTACCCCAGAAGTAGCTGCATGACAGTGGTGAGGGGAGCGTTCCCTCTTTCCACAGCTCCAGATTCCTCACTGAGGCACACGGTGTCACGCCAATGGTCAGTTTGCCCGTTAGGGACAAGGCTGGATCTCCGATACATCAATGAAATTCAGAACAACTCTCTTGACTTCAATGGGAATTACAGCGTCCATACTGGTGTAACGGAAATCACCTTTCGGTATCTGCTCTGTACAATGCTTGGCGAGCCTTTGGGATGAAAAGCTCTACAGGGTGAGTGAAGGGGTCAGTGCTTAACACATGCCTCCTTTGAGCAGCATGGCTTCTCCCATGGAAATCTGTGTGGCTACTCACATGCTTAAACTTAGGCATGTGTTTTAAGCTGTTTGCTGAAGAGGCCTAGGATGGGGTGGGGAGCCTTTTATGGGTCGGGGGGGCGCTGAGCCACAGAAAAATCAGTTGGGGGGCCACACACAAGGGAGAAGCAAAAAAAACCAAACCCTCGCTGATGTGGCCCTTGACAGGAGAAAGACGCTCACCACATTCCACTCTCACATCAGAGCCTAGTGGCGCCCGGACTAGTCGATTTTGTGTGCTCCAGCCCTACGTTGGAGCAGCGGGGCTGGGGTGGAGCACCATCGCAGGCTCCCTAATGCTGGGGGGGACCCTGAGCCTCGGAGACTGGATCCAGGCAAGCCGAGAGCCGCATCCGGCCCCAGGACTTGAAGTTCCCCACCCTTGGCCTTAGAGATGTTGGGTTCGTTCACCTTACGTACTATTGTGCTGGGTCTCATGCCAAAGTCACCATTTCAAGTGTCTCTTCATTTGAGGGACATGGGTTTCTGTCATCTAGTTCCTGAGGGTGCAACTGAGCAGTCTGAGGTAAGAAATAGCAGTGTCTGAATTCAGGTGTCCCAGACCACGTTATGGCTGTTGAGCTTAACCAACCTGCACGTAAACTCTTCAACGCTTCTGACCTCTCCAGTCTTACTGAGCTCTTGTGTTTTCCACCACTTGAAAGTGTACCAAGCCCCCAAAGATCTGGCTACATGAGATAACTTCTGGGAGACAGGCTTAAAAGTTTAGCTTCTCCTTTCCTAAAATTAGAAAGCAAAGCATCTATTTACCATGCCGTTCTGGAATTCGCACTGAGAGCATATCACTGACACAACGCTTCATGGAACATCCTTTATTTATTCACACTGTGCCGCTTTTAAACTTCTGATGTAAACAACAAAGGCTTCTTTTTATTTCACACTGTCTTATACTCACCACCTTATGAAGCCAGAAGACAAAACACTGTGGAATTTTACTCTTCTAACACATTTTCTGCTTACTTGGATACATTATTCTAGCTGTTTCTACTTTTAGCAGCTGGAATCTCTCAGATTTTTTCATTTGAAAACATGGTTGAGCTATTTTCTGTTGGTTTTTCAACATTCGATAGAGTGCAAAGTTATAATTCCTCTCTACCACTTGAAATATAATTCCAACCTGTCTAACTATTTGCGCTATGATATAAATATATTGTTGATGATCCCAGAGTTCTTTAAAGCTGTGAACCTGATCCTCATCTCAGTTACACTAATGGAATTCCAGTGTGATTCCATAGCCATCAATGGAGCTGAATGGAATTGAAACAGATGTAAATGAAGCAAAATGCCGTCCGATATAGCTTCAGAAATCATTAAACTGTCACTGAAACGCAGTCACCGCTACTGAGAACTACAGCAGCCATTTGACAGCATCCAATAATGCCCATGGTGGTTTAGGAAGTGAAGAACATGTTTACATCGCTTTCAGGCTACGAAGGGAATTTTTGTGAGCCGTATATCATAGATTCATAGAACTGGAAGGGACCTCGAGAGGTCATCGAGTCCAGCCCCCTGCCCTCAAGGCAGGACCAAGCTCTGTCTACACCATCCCTGACAGATGTCTATCTAACCTGTTCTTAAATATCTCCAGAGAGGGAGAGTCCACCACCTCCCTTGGCAATTTATTCCAATATTTGACCAATTAGCAGAGTTGTAACTGAGCCAGGACACTAGCGCTTCCCACGTGTGACAAATGTAGTAGGATCTTGTAGTGGTCACACACGCAGAGGATCTTAGTGTAGCTGGACAGAGCCTTTAGCTCTGAGTAGGAGCAGCTGATAGCTGAGTGTCCAAATTCCTTCCCTGTTTTGTGCTGTGCCTGAGGGTAGGACAGGAAGCCATCTACTAGTCCATGCAAATAGCAAGTTACTTGCCCCATCCAAGCTGACTCATCTATGCCTGCTAGTGCATTCTGGGGTGGAGTAAAGACCCCACGCATTCCCCCTCTATGGACGAGAGAGGGGGAGTAGTGGTCCCAGGTCACCCCTTCTTCTGCCCCAATTGCTCAGCCTGGAAATGCACTTTGGGGTAATATCCCCTTGCTTCTGCTCTATGTAGACAGGTGGGACAAGTTTCAGTCTTGCCCTTACATGGATAGTGGGGGTGCAAATATTCATGATTTCACTGGTTTTGTAAATAACTGCAGAAAATATGGGAAATGGGAATTTTTCTTGCTCCAGGATGCTCCCTCCCTACCCAACTTTTCTGCTCCACCAAAACAGAAGAGGGACAGGTAACACCGTCTTCGTAATACAGTTTTCAACACCTAACAAATAGGGATTTAATCAAAAAAACACTCTCCCTCTCAATTTCAGAAAAAAAATTTCCAAGAGTTAGTTAAGGGGGAAATATGTTGTTTGGCCTTGTTGTTTTTGTTTTTTTAATAGAAAGTCATACAGCTGTTTTGATGAGAAACTCTATTCCTGCCATCCTCTGGCGCCGTGCCTTTAAATTAAGCAGGAGGGTCACCCTGGTATCGAAGATGTGCCTTTTGCTATCTCCTTGAAAATCTTCTGGCCTTTGTTTTGAGTTATGAGCCTGTGAAAATTGCAAGATGTGTCCACTAGGGCAGAGCTACTTAACACATGGCCTGCAGCCTGTTTGCGCGGCCCACGGTGCGGTTTGGATTTACATGGGGCTCAACATGTGAGCCTTGGGGGGAGCCAAAACAAAAAAGGAGTCAATATAATGGCCTTCTGTTGAGATGAATTTTACTAGGTAAATTCCTGGACTGTCATTGCTCATTAAAAGTGCTGTCCTGTGGGTGGATATCGGGTCACTATTGCATTTTATTAATATCAGCAGAACTGACTTAAATGGAGCCTGGATGTTGGGTAGTCTTGTCTTAATCTTTATATCATACCCGTCAGTGTGAAAGAAGCGATTTGCATATATTTGTATATATATTTGCATGTATCTGAACTACACTTATGTTGCAGACCTCAGCATGTGCTGTATCATTGTGGCCCCCGGGACTTCCAAAGTTGAGTAGGCGTGCCCTGGGGTTTGGCTGTAAGGCTTGTCAAACTTCTGGTGGTGAAACTCCAACTGCGTTGATGCCCCTTGGCCAGGAACTCCCTTCATGTCAACAAGAAGAGAGAAAATGATGCATCATGGGAGGGCTAGCCTGGCTAGACAGCCTGGCCCAGAGAGGAGAATGGGCGCGTAAGGCACCAAACCATAACTTCCATGAGGCACCCTTTAGAACCCAACCCCCTCTGCAGAAAAGTCAGCGTTTTCTGTGAATGGGAGGGAAACCAATTTTCCAATGAACCAGATGTGACGGTCAATTCTCCTTCGAGTCCATCTGCATTCAGCATGCTCCGGCCCGGAGCTGAAAGGGTTTAGCAGGGCTGCTCCCGGCTGGGAAGGAGAGGGAAACTCTCTCTTGGTGCTTGCATGAAAATAGAAGAGCTGCCGCGCTGGATCAGGCTGCAGATCATCTGCGCCCATATCCTGTCTCCCAGCAGAGCTTCAGGAGACGTATACAGATCAGTGCAAACGTGGGTCATCCACCCTTGTTTTCCATTCCTGCCTTTTGGTAGTCCAAGGTTTAGGGTTGCCCTGAGCATGGGGTTACCTCCCTGATGGTACCAAGACAGGAAAGAGGGGAACGTGGCAAAGGGGAGACAGGGGTGATGGGGGCCAGAGGGAAGATAAGCCGGGGTGTGGGACTGGGGTATGATGAGAAGCCAGGCGAGGGCTGGGCTGGAATGAAGTGCCACGAAGAAATCCGGGACCTTGGACTGGGAAGAGGGGCTGGGGGGGGGGGGGGGGGAGACTGGACTGGGAGGAGGAGCCCAGGTGTGGCAGGGTGACTGAGACAAGCCCACTGAATGAAGCCGGTGTCCTGTGGAAACAGAACATGTGATCCTGTAATTATAGACTGTCAGGTACTCACAGCTGCAGCTGGTCAGGCAGATTTTTCATCAGTTTCATAGTGGAGGAGTGGGGGGGGGGCGGAGCCCATAGTCAGAGAACGGGTGGGGTGTTGGAGCAGGAGCCCAGCCCAGCAAAGGGAGGCAGCTGAGAGGGGGGGGGGCAGGGGCAGCCAGAGAGGGAGGCCATCCCAGTGAGGATGGGAGACAGGGGTGCTGGAACAGAGAAAGCCAAGGGGGTGCCCCCCCCCACTTTTTAAAGTGGAAGTGGAGCTCGGGGAAAGGGGACATTGGGGCAAGGCCTTAGAGGATGGGGCAGTGCAAGGGTGGGGGAGGGGCAGTGTGTGGGGGAGACTTCCAGGGGAAGAGGCACTGTGGGGGGGCAGGCCCTCAGGGGAAAGGGTGGTGCTGGGACAGGGCCTCTGGGGGATGGGGCAGCGCAACGACGGGGGCAAAGGGGCTTTGTGGGGCAGGACCTCAGGGGGAAGGAGCACAGTGGGGGGATGGGACCACGGTTCTGGTGCTGGAGGCCCCCTCTTAGGTACCTTCAGCTGCTCCGGAGGGGGGCCCTAGTATGCGGGTAGAGGCTGGAGAATGAAGCCACGCTGGTGAGGAGGGGACGTGCTGACGGGCAGGAAGAGAGCTGAAGAAACCGAGACAGAAAGGAGCTATGTGAAATACCCGAAGTCACACAGTAAAGGAATGGCCAGGTCTCAGACATAGGCAACTAGCAGCTGCCGCCGGCTTCTTCTAGACCTCGCTGCCTTTCGTTGTAGGGATATTAGTGTAATGGAAGGGTGATCTGCAGAGCGCAGATAGATTTTAGCTTGAGGTTGCTAAACGTCACAACTGGCCATGTCTTTTCTTAGCCATCATAAATTATCCATGCGGGATGTACAGTAAAAGGCTGTTTGGCTGGGTTAAAGCTGGCTAGACAAACCAAATTTCCATCTCCCAATGGCTCCTTCAACACCTAATTAGTTCCCAGACACGGGTGGAGCGAGATCTCTTTTCTCTTTGCTAATGTTCTCTTTGCAGACCGCCTACTGCCCTCCCTCACGCAACCACGTTTCCTCAAGGACAGGGCAAGTGGCATGTTTAGAAAACCATTCAGGAGCACAAACCTTTCAAGGCTGGGTCAGATTCTGTCCTACTCTCCCAGGCTCCATCAACTGTAACAGCACAGAGACCAGGGGGGTTACTCCAGAGTAGAACTCCCTGTTCTGTGAATTTTTTATAGGATCTGTGTGCCACTGATAACAGGCCGACTGTCCTTCATGGCCCAGACGAGGCATACGTTGCAAAGCAGCAACCAATGGTCGCTTTTCTCCCAGTGCTGTGCAGCCCAATCTGCCTGGTATAGACATTCTGTCAGGACAGTCTGGTCGTGCAGGGTGCATTGGTGCTGGCAGACTTGCAGAAGGGTATCTATGGAGACACAGTTCTAGCAAATGTCGCAGGTGGCAGACTAGACTGCTCCTCTGATCTCTCAGGGTACGTCTACACAGAAGTGTTATTTCAGAATCACTGACATGATTCCGAAATACCAAAGAGCGCGTCTACACTGCAAGCCGTTATTTCGAAATAATGTCGAGCTGGAGGCCTTCTTACTCCAACTCCTGTGACCCTCATTTCACGAGGAGTAAGAGAAGTCGAAGGCAGAATGCTCTTCCTTCGACAGCCAGCTGTGCAGACAGCGCCGAAAGCCCAAGTAAGCTATTTCAACTTCAGTTACACAATTGACGTAGCTGAAGTTGCGTAGCTTAACTCGACTTTTGCCCTGCTGTGTAGACGTCCCCTCAAAGAGTACGATCTAGCACACAGGCCGCCAGCCACCACCTTTCTCACAGACTGGAATCGCAATTCTCCCATTCTCAGACTGGGCCCTGGGTTGCAGTCTCCTACATTTTACCCGGGATTTGCTTCAGATGGTTTGCCTCATGTCAAGGCAGTTGCTGTGGTGGCCTTGTCTAGACCTATTGTGTTGCTCTCCTGTTAGTTATTCCACGGCTCCCAATTACATTGGAGCAGTACAGTCATCCAGAGAGTCCCAGTATCCCACTATGTAACTTTTCCTTGCTGAGCCGGTCATAGATGGTATCCATAAAATTATGATCTTTCCACTCCTTGTCTGTCACAGCAAGGGTTGAAGTCAGTCATAAAATCAGTGGATCAAATTCGGCCCTCAGAGATACATGTGCACCTGTATGAACTGTGCTGGATTTGCCCCAGTAGAATTAAATGTTTCCAGCCTCCTTCTGTCCTACCGACTTTGGTAGGAGGCATATTGCAAAGTAGACTAGGGGAATGTGTGGCTTATCCGGAAAGAGGAACAGTCAGATAGCAGTCCCAAGTCCTGTGCTAACATTAGAAAATTAATCCTCACAATGCCCCTGTGAGGCAGGTCAGTATTATTATTCCCATTGTACAGAAGGATAAACACGCACAGAATTGAAGTGACTTGTCCACAGCCAGCCAGTGATTCAGCATGAGAGCTGGGGTGGGATTGGAATTCTGCAGTTTCTGGCCATCACTTCTGTGTTTCAATTTGCAGATCCAGGCTCCCCTCTAAAACCATGACTTCACATCGGGGAAGATTGATGCTGCAGCAATCGATCTTCTGGGGTTTGATTTAGCTGGTCTAGTGAAGACCCACTAAATCAAACTCAGAGGGCATCCCTGTCTGAGTCCAGTACTCCTGTGCGGAGTAAGGGAAGCTGATGGGAGCATTTTCTTCCATTGGCCTCCTGCTGTGGGGACAGTGGGGAAACTGGAATCAGTTTACATCAACTCTGTCTCAACAGCACAACTCATCTCTATCCTACATTGAGAACTAAAGGAGAAGTCCCGAGGTCTATGATAAACAAATCTGACAGTTCGGAGTCTCTTCAGTAAGAGACACACATACACAATGGCCACCTGATTACAGTGTTACTGCTCTCATTTGATACAGATTAATTGACTCCGACAAGGGCATACATTAGTCATTGGTGGAGCTGGGAACAAAACTCAGAAATCCAGACTCCTATTCTTATGCTGTAACCAACGGGCAATGCTCTCCCCCACTCGAAAGCTGAAGAATTTATGTAGCTAACATGAGTCATAAAACATGTCCATTTAATAAGCAATAGTTTTATTTCCTCCTTTCAGCGGCTAAGGCATCATTTCGATGTCTACAGCAGCAAGTCAAGGCATTCAGTACATTTTGCACTGTTGACTATCGGCTTCCTAACACTGGACAGTCTGCTACACGGACGTCAAGTATTGTATTGCATATCAAGATTGGGACTGCTGGTCTAGGGCCTTGTCTTTTCCATCTTGCTTACTGATGGAAAAATACACCGTTGGCTTTTCCCATCTGGTTTTGTCAGGTACCGAGAGGTTATTCAGGGTATGTCTACACTGAAAAGTTAGTTCGAACTAATGGACGTTAGTTCGAACTAACTTTCCTAGGCGCTACACTAGCGCTCCGCTAGTTCGAATTTGAATCGAACTAGCGGAGCGCTTAGTTCGAACTAGGTAAACCTCATTTTACGAGGATTAAGCCTAGTTCGAACTAGCTAGTTCGAATTAAGGGGTGTGTAGACCCTTAATTCGAACTAGTGGGAGGCTAAGGCTTCCCAGGTTTCCCTGGTGGCCACTCTGGCCAACACCAGGGAAACTCTATACCCCCCTCCCGGGCCCGGACCCCTTAAAGGGGCACGGGCTGGCTACGGTGCCCATGCCAGGTGCAAGCCTACCAGCACCCAGCCAGCAGACCCTGCACCTGGCACGGCACAGAACCACCCACCCGATGTCCCCCAGCCCACCCCCTCTTCCCGGGACCAGGCTGGCGGCTCCCGGGAGCTTGCCCTGGACCGCAAGAGGCGGGCACATTCCTAGGCTAGTGCGGACATCGTGGACCTCGTCCACGATCTCCGCACTAGGCACAGGAAAGTGGCCGTCTAGGGTAGGAGAGCTGCCAGCCTGGCCACCCAGGAGCAGGTGTGCATGAAAATCAAGGGGGTCCACTGAGACCCCCGACCCTGAGCCCTGAGCTTATAATGGCCGTCCTGGGTCACACCAAAGGTCCATCTAGCCCAGTAGCCTGTCTGCCGACAGCGGCCAACCCTAGGGACCCTGGAGGGGATGGACCGAAGACAGTGACCAAGCGATTTGTCTCGTGCCATCCCTCTCCAGCCTTCCACAAACCTTGGGCAGGGACACCACTCCTACCCCCTGGCTAATAGCACTCCATGGACCCAACCTCCATGACTTGATCTCACTTCCCTTTAAACTCTGTTCCAGTTGTAGCCTTCACAGCCTCCTGCAGCAAGGAGTTCCGCAGGTTAACTATTTGCTTTGTCAAGAACAACAACTTTCTCTTACTAGTTTCAAGCCTGCTACCCATTCCTTTCCTTTGGTGTCCTCTAGTCCTTCTTTATGGGAACTCAGGAAGAACTTTTCTGAATGCACCCTCTGCACCCAACCCCTGCTTTTAGAGACCTCTATCCTGTCCCCCCTCCGTCTCCTCTTTTCTAAGCTGAACAGTCCCAGTCTCTGTAGCCTCTCTTCATCTGGGACCTGTTCCCAACCCCTCATCATGTTAGTTGCCCTCCCCTCTCCCAGCCTTTCTCTTCCCCTCTCCCACCTCCTTTTCCCAGTCTCCCCCAGTTTTGTTCAATAAAGACAGAGTCAATGTTGGAAGAAACGTTATCTTTATTTTGTACATCAATAAGAAGGGGGGCTAGGGAAGGATAAGTGGAAGGGGGTGAGGGAGGAATGGGGTACGAGCCCCCGATGGGGAGGACTGGGCTGGCTCTGCGGGCTTCTGGGGGTGGAAGCTCTCCTACAGCCCCCCGATTGTCCCCTCTCCCCAGATGGCAGCCTGCGGCAAGTGCAGCCGGGCTGATGGCCGAGTGGTGTGATGTGCCCTGTGTGGGTACTCCGGGCACTCCAAGCCAGAACTTCTTTGTAAGTGGGGCACCCCTTAGAACTGTCTGTCCGGGGTGGGGGTCGGGACCCTTTAAGCGCAGCCCTCGGCTAGCCTGAGACAGCATCTCCATGCTCTAAGTCCTCCTCTTATGCCCTGCCGGCACTGCTTCCGGCCATCCTTAAGGCCTGTTCAGAGTCCACTCAATGTGGACTTGCTAGTTCGAATTAGCAAAATGCTAGTTCGAACTAGTTTTTAGTTCTAGACGAGTTAGTTCGAATTAGCTTAGTTCGAATTAACTAATTCGAACTAAGTTAGTTCGAACTAGCGCTGTAGTGTAGACGTACCCTCACTGAGGGTATGTCTACACTACAATGTTAGTTCGAACTAACGGATGTTAGTTCGAACTAACATTCATAGCCGCTACACTAGCGCTCCGCTAGTTTGAATTTGAATCGAACTAGCAGAGCGCTTAGTTCGAACTAGGAAAACCTCATTTTACGAGGATTAAGCCTAGTTCGAACTTACTAGTTCGAATTAAGGGGTGTGTAGCCCCTTAATTCGAACTAGTGGGAGGCTAGCCCTCCCCAGGTTTCCCTGGTGGCCACTCTGGCCAACACCAGGGAAACTCTATGCCCCCCTCCCGACCCCGGACCCCTTAAAGGGGCACGGGCTGGCTACGGTGCCCATGCCAGGTGCAAGCCTGCCAGCACCCAGCCAGCAGACCCTGCACCTGGCACGGCACAGAACCACCCACCCGATGTCCCCCAGCCCACCCCCTCTTCCCGGGACCAGGCTGGCGGCTCCCGGGAGCTTGCCCGGGACCGCAAGAGGTGGGCACCTTCCTGGGCTAGTGCAGACATCGTGGACCTTGTCCACGATCTCCGCACTAGGCACAGGAAAGTGGCCATCTAGGGCAGGAGAGCTGCCAGCCTGGCCACCCAGGAGCAGGAGTGCATGAAAATCAAGGGGGTCCACTGAGACCCCCGACCCTGAGCCCTGAGCTTACAATGGCCGTCCTGGGTCAGACCAAAGGTCCATCTAACCCAGTAGCCTGTCTGCCGACAGCGGCCAACCCTAGGGACCCTGGAGGGGATGGACCGAAGACAGTGACCAAGCGATTTGTCTCGTGCCATCCCTCTCCAGCCTTCCACAAACTTTGGGCAGGGACACCACTCCTACCCCCTGGCTAAGACTACTCCATGGACCCAACCTCCATGACTTGATCTCACTTCCCTTTAAACTCTGTTCTAGTTGTAGCCTTCACAGCCTCCTGCAGCAAGAAGTTCCACAGGTTAACTATTTGCTTTGTCAAGAACAACAACTTTCTCTTACTAGTTTCAAGCCTGCTACCCATTCCTTTCCTTTGGTGTCCTCTAGTCCTTCTTTAGGGGAACTCATGAAGAACTTTTCTGAATGCACCCTCTCCACCCAACCCCTGCTTTTAGAGACCTCTATCCTGTCCCCCCTCCGTCTCCTCTTGTCTAAGCTGAAAAGTCCCATTCTCTGTAGCCTCTCTTCATCTGGGACCTGTTCCCAACCCCTCATCATGTTAGTTGCCCTCCCCTCTCCCAGCCTTTCTCTTCCCCTCTCCCACCTCCTTTTCCCAGTCTCCCCCAGTTTTGTTCAATAAAGACAGAGTCAATGTTGGAAGAAACGTTATCTTTATTTTGTACATCAGGAAGGGGGGCTAGGGAAGGGTAAGTGGAAGGAGGTGAGGGAGGAATGGGGCACGAGCCCCCGATGGGGAGGACTGGGCTGGCTCTGCAGGCTTCTGGGGGTGGAAGCTCTCCTGCAGCCCCCCAATTGCCCCCTCTCCCCGGATGGCAGCCTGCGGCAAGTGCAGCCAGGCTGATGGCCGAGTGCTCTGATGTGCCCAGTGTGGGCACTCCGGGCACTCCAAGCCAGGACTGGTTTTCAAGCGGGGCACCCCTGAGAATTGTCTGTCCGGGGTGGGGGTCGGGACCCTTTAAGCACAGCCCTCGGCTAGCCTGAGACAGCAGCTCCACGCTCTAAGTTCTCCTCTGATGCCCTGCCGGCACTGCTTCCGGCCATCCTTAAGCCCTGTTCAGGGTCCACTCAATGTGGACATGCTAGTTCGAATTAGCAAAACGCTAATTCGAACTAGTTTTTAGTTCTAGACGCGTTAGTTCGAATTAGCTTAGTTCGAATTAACTAATTCAAACTAAGTTAGTTCGAACTAACTCTGTAGTGTAGACATACCCTGAGTGCAGTAACTGGTGTTCTTTGAGACGTCTGTCCCTGTCAGTTCTCTACTTCTGTGTGGCTCTGTCCTGTTCCTTTGATTGTAGGTATTCCCCTTTCATCTATCGTATGTGCCATACACATCCTCATGCCCCGCATCAAGGTTATATGGGGCTGCCTGGGCCTTCGCTACTGCAGTGCCCCACAATAGAGACTCTGAAACACAGGGGAAGGAGGGCACCCTATGGGATAGACATCTCGAAGAATTCCAGTTACTGCACAAGGCATGTCGCTTCGCCTCCTTCTTCGCACAAACCCTACAAACAGATGATAAACCTAAAAATGAGTAGTCCCGTGGCACCTTAGGGTGTGTCTAGACTACAGGGTTTTGTCGATAAAAGTGGACTTTTGTCGACAAAACTATACCTGCGTCTACATTGCTGCTGAATTCTGTCGACATAACGTCAACAGAACTCAGCAGTTTTGTCAATGGCGGTAAACTCATGCTACGAAAAATAACACCTTTTGTCGACAGAGTTCTATCGACAGAAGGCGTTATTGCATCTACACTGTCCTTTGCATCTACACTGTCATGTCGACAAAGTGGCTTGCTTTGTCGACAGAACTGGATGTAGTCTAGACGCTTTGTCGACAGAAGCGTTGTCGATAGCATCTGTCGACAAAACTTCTGTCGACAAAAGCCTGTAGTTTAGATGTACCCTTAGAGACTAACAAATATATATAAATAGGATCATGAGCATTCGTGGGCAAAACTCACTTCTTCCGATGAGATGAGATGATCTTCTGAAACAGCCACTAGTTTGCTAGACCATCCAGAAGAGCATTGTGAGGTTTCATTCCTTCCTCCTGGTCTATACTATGAACTCAGCGTTGGTGTAACTATGTAACTCAGGAGTGTGGAACGTCCATACCCTTGAGCAATGCATTTATATTGACTGAACTCCTGGTGTAGACCACACTGGGCTGACATTAGGACTTCTAGCTATTGCCTCTTGAGGAGGTGGATATCCCCCACTCAGCGGAGATAGCCTCTTTGCTAAGCACTACTGCAGCGCTGTAACTGTAGACAAGTCCTTAGTGTTTTATATCAAGGATGAATAGTGCTATAGAAGTACAAGGTATTATCTGAGGGAAGATATTGCTCAGTATTTTCAGCAGCAGTCAGGCCTGGAGCATGCTCCATCAGAAATGGTTTAGATCAACTCATCAAAACACACAAGTTAGAGTCGTACAGGGCCCGGAGCACATGCAGTACGGCTGCTTTTAATGTGTGCACTGAATCATACACACACTGATGCCATTTTTATTAAAAGCCACAAAATGCTTGGAACCAATTAATACTCTGCTGACTTTATTAATGTCTCGGCTTGGAAAATGAAAAGATTTTAATAGAATCGTTTTTAAAGCTTTTTGCTGGCACATTTTTAAAGTGGCCTCAACCTCTAAATTTCCATTTGTTTAACCAAGATATAGCCACTGGGCTTATTACAAATATTGGCAGGATGCAGCCCTCACAGAATCATAGGATTGGAAGACACCTCAGGAGTCATCAAGTCCAACCCCCTGTCCAAAGCAGGACCAATCCCAACTCAATCATCCCAGCCAGGGCTTTGTCAAGCCAGGACTTAAAAACCTCTAGGGATGGAGATTCCACCCCCTCCCTAAGGAACCCATCCCATGGCTTCCCCACCCACCTAGGGAATTAGTTTTTCCTAATATCTAACCTAGACCTCCCCCACTGCAACTTGAGACCATTGATCCTTGTTCTGTTATCTGCCACCACTGAGAACAGCCTCTCTCCATCCTCTTTGGTACCCCCCCCCTGCAGGGAGTTGGAGGCTGCTATCAAATTCCCCTCTCACTTTTCTCTTCTGCAGACTAAATAAGCCCAAATCCCTCAGCCTCTCATAGGTCATGTGCTCCAGCACCCGTATCATTTTGGTTGCTCTCTGCTGGACCCTCTCCAATGTGTCCACATCCTTTCTGTAACGGGAGCCCCAGAATTGGATGCAATACTGCAGATGTGGCCTCACCAGAGCCAAATAAAGAGAAACAATCACTTCCCTAGATCTGCTGGCAATGCTCCTCCTAATGCACCCCAATCTGCCGTTGGCCTTCGTGGCTACAAGGACGCACTGTTCACTCATACCCAGCTTCTCACCCACTGTAATCCCCAGGTCCTTTTCTGCAGAACTGCTACCTAGCCAGTCGGTCCCCAGCCTGTAACAATGCTTGGGATTCTTCCGTCCCAAGGGCAGGACTCTGCACTTGTCCTTGTTGAACTGCATCAGATTTCTTTTGGTCCAGTCTTTCAGTTTGTCTAGGTCACTCTGGTCATCCTGCAAGCTTGAAAAGTCATAGGTGGCAACACTACCTGGCAGAGAATTGAAGAGTGATGGTAGAATTTAGTGCTTGATACCAATGGGATCATAACAGGGGTGGGGAATTTCAGGCCTGGGGGACAGAAGGGGCCCCTGGTTTGCCTGGTTCCGACCCCCAAGGCTCCAGGCTCCCCTCAGCACTGGGGAGCCTGTGCTGGCCCTCCAGCCCCCACCCCCACAGTCTTCCCATGGGGCTGGAGCATACAAAATCTACCAGCCTGGACCCCCTAGGCGCTGGTGTGCGAGGGGAATGTGAGGGAGTGTCTTTCTCCTTCTTGGTCGGGGGCCACATCAGTGAGGGTTTTGTTTTGTTTTGTTTTTCTTTTGCTTCTCACTTGTGTGCAGCCCCCGACTGATTTTTCTGTGGGTCAGCAGCCCCCGACCCAAAAAAAGTTCCCCACCGCTGAATTATAGAGACTTCTCCCCAAGGCTGTGAAGGCTAGGACTATAACAGAGTTTAAAGAGAAGCTAGGTAAATTCATGGAGGTTAGGTCCATAAAAGGCTATTAGCCAGGGGATAAAATGGTGTCCTTGGCCTCTGTTTGTCAGAGGCTGGAGATGGATGGCACGAGACAAATTGCTTGATCATTGAATTCGGTCCACCCCTCCGGGGCACTTGGCGCTGGCCACTGTGGGCTGGATGGACCTTTGGTCTGACCCAGTACGGCCGTTCTTATGTTCTAAGCAGGAGCAGTAGCAGTACCTTTCTGGAAAGGTAAACAAAAATGAGGAGAAAATCTAAAGGAACCGCAAATATCAAACAAAGGGGAATTGTTCCTGCTCACTAGAACCTTGCCACAGCCTTCAGCTGTGACCCGGACTCTAGCTCATCGTCGCAAATGCCAGGATTGCCGCAGCTACTGCGCTCTTCACATTAGAAGAGCCAAGTGCGGGGAGCTGCGATGGCCGCCTGTACAGTCTGCGACCACGGTGTGGAGTGTCACAAGTACCTCAAGGAGTGTCAGAGCTGAGGGAGAAGGGCAGGCTGCATTTCCGCCCTCGCTCTGCCTCGGAATCCAGCTGAAGAGGTGGATAAGAGCCAGGCTGGCAGAGGTTGCTAGGTGCTGCACCGAATCATGGCAACCTTTGGGGGCTCTGCCGTGCCCCCCTCCCTAGCCACCATCACCCACTTTTGAGGTGGCCCTGGTGAGCATAGGGGGATATGGCCTTAGGCTTTCGTTTGGACCTCTCTCCAGTAGACTCTGTGGCTACAGACTAGCACAGCTACCCCTCTGACAATGATACTTCTTGGCGACAGTATCTCTCTGGGAGCTGTTTAGAGCAGAATCTTAATCCGTCTAGAGCTGTATTAGCTGCACTGAAGTCAGTGGAACATTGCTGATTTACACCAGGTAAAGATCTGGCCCCATGTCCCCACACATCTTCCCTTGTGACATTACAGTTTCTGTACCAACACTGTAAAATCGTAAGGAAATGTTTGCACAGTTTGAAAGCAAACCATTTAAGGGGAAGCTTGGCAGAGCGCAGAAAAGAAAAGTGTCTCATATTTCTGACGACAATGTTGGTATCTTTCACTAATGACCGAAGTTGCAGTGTAACGAACGGTCCTCGGGTTTCCGCATTATTTCACTTGTAGTCCTTGAATAGCCTGTTCGTAATTGTAAAAAAGAAAAACGATGTGCGTGCCCTCTTGTGGTAGAAGATTGAACCAGACAGATTTTCTAATCAAGGAAATCAGGTGGTTGATGGAAACCTCCCACGTGGAAATCTGCTACCAGAGAGTTACATCCAGTACTGGTATAGCACTCAGGGCGTGATGTAGCATCACATGCATTTACAGGGCTAGATAAATTAATGATCGTGATGATCAAAGTTTGTGCTAAGTTTTCTGGAGTGGAGGCAGTTTTAAAAGTTTTTTCTTCAGGACATCTCAGTGCAAGAAACTAAACAAACTCATGCTTTCTAAAGTAGGTTCTGCTTGGTTCCTCTGCTGTGTGAGGCAGACTGTCAGTTATTTGTTGCAGGGTCTGTGGGGAAATATAAATTCTGCTTTCTCTATTGTGTGCTCCCAACTCTGACAGGTTAGTGTTTCTACTTCCCCGGAGAGTGCGCCTTTTTAGTGTTTGAAATGTTATCACCCAGAGAAGCACAGTTCAGATGTAGCAGCCGGTTCCCTGTGAGAACCTGCCTTTTAGCCCTCCTGCGTTCCAACAGACGTTGACTGGAGCAGAAAGCAAGGAAGGGACCGGTGCAGTGTCTCATGCTGAGCCAGCAGGTTAGCTGCAATTATCCCCTCGGATCCTCCTCATTCCCCCGAGTTTAGAATTTTAGGATGGGGAATTGGGATTCCTGTGTTTTAGTAGCACTGATTTCTCGTGGCATCCCGGGGGGGGGGGGGGGGGACTTGTTTGGGTCGGGGGCCACTGAACCACAGAAAAATCAGTCACTTTGCAAAAGTGAGAAGCAAAAATAAATAAATAATAATACAAACACACCTCACTGACATGGCCCCGGCTGAGAAGCAGAAAGACACTCCCCCACATTCCCCTCGCACGTCAGAGCCTAGAGGGCCTGAGTTAGTAGATTGTATGGGGGAAAAGCCCCTAGGCAGCGCTTTACTGCACTAATCAAGGGGAGCAGCAGTGTGCGGAGCCAGGCAGAGCCTGTGGGTCGGATTCAGCGGGCAGAGGGAGGGGCATGGAGCTGAAGCCCCAAGCGTTGGGGGCTGGATCCAGGCAAGCCTGGAGCCAGATCAAAAGGAAGGTTTTCTTCACACAGTGCACAGTCAACCTGTGGAACTCCTTGCCAGGGGATGTTGGGAAGGCCAGGGCTATAACAGGGTTCAAAAAAGAACTAGATGAGTTCATGAAGGATAGGTCCATCAATGGCCATTAGCCAGGATGGGCAGGGGTACAAAACCTGAAATGTTCCTAGGCTCCATTTATCAGAAGCTGGGAATGGGTAACGGAATATATTAGACAGGATTCTGAGCTAGCTGAACCATGGATCTGACCCAGTATGGCCATTCTTATCTTGGAAACAAGCCAGTCCTTTTTGCTGAGCAGTTTGCCTTGATGCTGTCTGGTGACAACAGGTTTTATGAGCAGGTTTCATGAGCTTGTCTGGTGAGATAAGTATTTGGCCATATGTTCTTCCAGGGCTTGATTCTGGAGGAATGTCAGGCCATTCTTACACCTGTCTTATATTGGTGTAACTTCATTTTCCTCCATATAGTTACTCCTGTACTACCCCAGATTGAAGTCCTCATCCTGCACCATTATGGTCACCGTGAGCTTTGCTATTGACTTCAGTGAGCATACGGTTAAGTCATAAATCAGAGGAGAATTGGGTCCAAAGCATCAGCTCTTGCCTATTTGCTTAGAAGAGAAAAATGGGATAGAAAAAACTTCATGGCAGTTTAATAGTAAAAAGAAAAACTTTAAGCTTTTAGGAGTCCTTGAGGAAGTTCAGATTTATCTAGGAGCTGAACAATTCCAAGTCTAATTTCAAATATCCATCCACCCACCCACCCACCGCCCCGGTCTGTGCGCCATGGTCTTCTCTTCCAGCTGTGCACACTTCCGACAGGAGCTGGACTTTGCCCTGAAATGCCTTTCTGAGCCTAATGGAGTTGTGAGCCTTGAGGGAAGACACTCCAGAGCATCTGTAAATGGAACCCAGATGTAGCTCTTAACTTGTTTCAGTGCTTGGTCTTCGAATATCTGGGGTCCCTCTGTATTTTCCACATTAATCAAACTACAGGCAGTCCCCGGGTTACATGGATCCGACTTACATCGGATCCCTACTTACAAACGGGGTGAGGCAACCCTGCATAGCTGCTTCCCCCCAGCAGACCAGGGAGACGCGAAGCTAGCGCCCTCCCCTCCCCCCCAGCAGACCAGGGAGACGCGGAGCGGCTTTTCTCAGCAGACACCTCAGCTTGAGAATAAAGGACAGAGGGAAGTGAGGTGTGGGAGAATAAAACTGAGCTCTGGAGAAATGTTTGGCTAGTTTCCCCTACAATATGTACCAGTTCCGACTTACATACAAATTCAACTTAAGAACAAACCTACAGTCCCTATCTTGTACGTAACCCGGGGACTGCCTGTAATTGTTTTGAGGGCCATTTTATTCACCAGTAAATAACACCTGTGAGTTAACGGCATTCTCCAGAACAGTGCCACAGCTTTACGTATTTCTGCCTTTAGAGGCTTCCAGGGCTACGTCGACACTAGCAGCTTCTTGCACACGAACTGTTTTGCGGAAGAGTTGAGCAAAAAGTCTTCCACAAGAGCGCATCTAGACTGGCATGTGCTTTTGCACAAGAGATGTGCTTTTGTGCAAGAGCATCCATGGCAGTGTAGACGCTCACTTGCACAAGAAAGCTCTGATGGCCATTTTAGCCATAGGAGCTTCTTGCGCAAGAAATTCATGTTGCCTCTCTACTCTGCCCTCTTGTGGAAGAGCTCTTGCGCGAGAGGGCTTATTCCTCATGGGGAGAGGAATAACTCTTCCAGAAGAAGCCCTGTTTTACAATGCTATACTGTAAATTTATTTGCACAAGAACACGCGTGCAGTGTAGTCAGCAGGCAACAGCTGTTCTTGCACAAGAAGCTGCCAGTGTAGACATAGCCCAGATGTATTGTCTGCCACCTTCAGATTTTTATGTCAATTGTGAACACAGTGACTTCTTTGGCTCCGGCTCCTTACAGGCTGAGTCCTGAAAAACGCAATTTGTTCACTGAGATACTGAATGCTCCTTGCTCTTACTGACTGCTAGTGAACTCTAGCTGCCACGTTTGGCACCTGCAACTGAAGACACTCCAAATTAGTGACCGTTCTTTATAAAACAGTGCCAGACTATTTCTGTACCTCAGTTTCCCCTGCTGTGAAATGGGGAGAATGATAGATGATTTAGGGATGTAAGCGAATAGTCGACTATCCAATAAGTATATGCTGATTGGATAATCGACTCGACTAGTCGCTTCCCCCTCCCCCTTGCTGCCTTTATCAGAGAGAGGCAGCAAGGGGGGGAGCAGGAGCCGGAGCTGGGGAGATCCGACTTAAAAGCCAGTTCCTTCCAGCACTGTCTCTGTCGGGGGGTGGAGGGGCGCAGTGGAAAACTGGCGGCTCTTCTGCCTTTGAAATGTAGCAAGAGGAGCTCTTGCTGCATTTCAAAAGCAGAAGCACCATGGGAGCAGGGGACTCAAGCAAGGGACCCGGAAGGGGCTCTTGTACATTTCAAAAGCAAAGCATGTGCGGGAAACATGGGGCCAGTGGGGGACTCAAACAGTCCCCGATTGTCTCCATGCTCCCTGTGGCGATTCTGCCTTTGAAATGTTGCAAGAGCCAGTAGGCAGAGGTGCCCTTATCGACTAATCAAATAGTCAATGCAAATTGCATCAACTTTTCAATTAGTGGATTAATCTAAATGTAACTTCCTTAACTTGATTACCTTTTGGTAAAATGCATTGAAATCAACACATTTGTCTCCGTGTGTTGAAAATCAGTGCGATCCTATCGTACTGCAATCCTAAAATCCCTCCTCCCCTGCAGAGACCCTGCGGGGTGGATATATTGGATTGACTGGACGTTCTCGAGATGCTCCTTTTCAACAGGATCAATGGAATGTTAAGGCCTCAGCGGTGAAATCCAGGTCGCACTAAACTTAGTAGCAAAATTCCTCTTGATTTCGGGGCTAGGATGAGAGGCTGGCCATGCAGCGGACCTCACTGGCGGTTTGGGTCAGACGTGAAAAGCAACTGGCTCTCTCGGGCAGGAAGTCTCCACCAGGCTGAGCCAAAGGATTGGGGCTCTGTTGATGATGGTGACACGTTTGGAGGAGCCGTCCATGGTGCTGGGTTGGACCAGGGACTGGCCATCCAGCCCAGGTTGGCTAAAGGACCCTACTAAGACTATGTCTACACTGCTGGCTTTTGCCGGCAGTGAGTATGCAAATGAAGCACTGATTAGCAATTTGTCATGCTTCATTTGCATAATCTATTTGAGCCGTTTTTACGCAAAAAACAAGCAGTGTGAACGTTTCCTTTTTGCACAAAGCCCCCTTTTTGCACAAGATCCTTATGACTGAGGGATACTGCTTGTTTTTATGCAAAAACCCTTGCGCAAAATCGGCTCAAATAGATTATGCAAATGAAGCATGACAAAATGCTAATCAGCACTTCATTTGCATACTGTCTGCCAGCAAAAGCCGACAGTGTAGACAAAGCCTAGGAGAAATAGGCCTGGGTGGTAATTCGCCTCAGCAGCTCTGTGGAGGAAACTAAGTAAAGAAAATGGTGCCTAGGTCTTTGCAACCCAACCCAGAGATCTGACTGCGTGTCTGTTTTGGCTCAAGTCTGAAAACCACCCAACATGCGAGGGCTTGGGTCAGGTTCAGATTGGCTGTGCTCTAGTGGGGCTCAGCTGAACGTTGAAATTTGGCCCAAGCGGACATCTAGGTAGGGTTTCACCCCAGGACTGTAGCTCCCCCTTCAAGAATTCATCGTTGATAGCCCTCGTTAGAGCTCACTTTTCCCTCTAATTGGAGCAGCAATCTGCACCATGAAGGTGGGATTTTCAAGCACATTCATATGTGGCATGTTAATCGGTGTAGACATTCGAGGGGAGGGTCCAGCCCAGACCTGAACATCTGCCCCACAATTAAACAGACCCATAGTCTAAGCCCCATAAGTCAGCTGCCATGGGCCAGCTGTGCATGTATAATTGCAGTGTAGACGTACCGTAAGAATCTACTTTTGGGTCTTCTCGATGTCACAAGCGCACCCCCTCCCCAAAGAAAGATCCCATTCAACAAGAACATCCCGTTTGAAATGTAACCAGTCAGAAGAAAGATAAAACACACTCACTGCTCGGTGCAGACTCACTCTGATACCTTGAAGTGTTTGCCGCCTGAATAATCTAAAAGCACCGGTAAAGCAGGCTGGCTTTCTAGTCTACCAGATAAAATCAAGGCTGTTCTGTAACTATTGTACAAGTGTCAGTGGAAATCAATGGCACCTCTTGAATATGTCATTTTATTATCAGGTCTGTTTCTCAGCACCCAGAAGCAAACAAACCACTAATGGAATTCTGTATCGTGTCTTAACAGGTACTGACGGAGAAGGGCTTTGGCACCATCACAACAGAAATCCGCGAGGCTCCTGAGTTCTATTACGCTGAAGATTACCATCAACAGTATCTAAACAAGAACCCCAATGGTTATTGTGGACTTGGGGGCACTGGGGTTTCCTGTCCTATTAGGATTCAAAAATAATCTTTGCTCATGCCACTGCACCAACCTTGTGTGATGTTTTTGCTAGAAACGTAGGCTACGTCTACATTGGCAAGATTTTGCGCAAATACTTTTAACGCGAGAGTTTTTGCATTAAAGTATTTGCACAAGAGAGCGTCTACACTGGCATGTGCTTTTGCGAAGAGATGTGCTTTTGCGCAAAGCATCCGTGCCACTGTAGACGCTCTCTTGCGCAAGAAAGCTCCAATGGCCATTTTAACCATCGGGCTTTATTGTGCAAGAAATTCATGTTGCCTGTCTACACTGGCCTCTTGCGCAAGAACATCAGTGTTCTTGCGCAAGAACGCGCGGCCAGTGTAGACAGGCGGCAAGTTTTTGCTCAAAAGTGGCTGCTTTTGCACAAAATCTTGCCAATGTCGACACAGCCTTAGAGTAAAGCACCCAAAAAAAGTAAAAAATCTGTAAAGTTCTACATATTTTAGTTATCAAAAGAACACAATCTAATTGTGCCAGTTCCAATTATTGTGGTAACTGATTTCAAAATACCTGTCAGCAAGTATGTCTGTTAATGACACAGATAACAAAAAGGCTCAGGAAATGTTTTTTGACAAATAGATTCCTTACTAGGCATATTAAAAGAGAATTTGATGTATCTTTGTTGACAGCTAGCATCAGTTTCTGGTAAATTAAATATTTAATTGAAACAAAAGTCATTATACAAAAGTATGCTCTACAAAAGAATTGTAACGATCTGGCCTAAGAGGACTGTAACATCCTCATGTGTGTCTGTCATGTCTTGTCCAAGTTCAAGTTTCTGTGTGTATTTTAAGGTTTTTTTGGGTCATGCCACTGTTGTAGGAGGGGATTAGTGTGCTAGAGGAGTCTAGTTGTAGTATAGTGGGTGGAAGGGAGGGTAGGGCGTATGTGAGGGCAAATGTCTGTGAATATGTGGGTTGGGTTGTGTACATAGTTTGCCAGCCAATATCTCTTCATCTCCAGAGGTGATATGCCCACCCCCATGCCAGGCACAAGTGGGGTTGCTGGGGGGATGCAGTGGCAGGTTGGAGTGGGGGAGGGTGGCAGGTTCAGGCTGGGAGAGAATATAAAATGAAGGGCAGCACCACTAGGATCAGATGCTCTAGGAATGGAGTTTCAGGTGGAGTGTTCTTGTGTGTGCACATACTCTACCCTGGTCTTCCTTCCACATGCTAACTGCCCACTGCACACTACTGTGCAACTCCACTAGCTCACTGACCTCCTCCTGCTACAGCAGTGTGACCCAAAAACCTTACAATACACATAAAAGATGTTATGTGTGCACATAACTCATATCTCTGAAAGAGGCAAACCTGGAAAAAAGGAAGCATTTGGGTTGAAATCCCAGTTTCTGCATGGCAAAAATAAAATTCTGCGGAGAACATTCTATGCAAATTCTGCATTGTGCAGTGTCGCAGCGTTCCAGCAGGAGAATAATATCTGCAGCATCATTGCTCAGAAATGTGTGCACCAGTCAAGGTACAGCATTTTGTGCATTCAGCCTGTGACATTTTTTGATTTCACAGAGTGGTTTCTGAAATTGTGCCTAGTAGCACAGCTAGAAATGCACTTTGGCCAATCTGTGCACTTAAATAGGCATTCGCGCAATCTTGGGCTGGTTAATTTTAGGAGAGATTTTTGAATGTTTGTCCCAGTGCATTTTAATAGGAATAAATAAGGTGTGTGTGATGGAACTACAAGCTGCACTTTACGCTTATTGTCTGATCTGATGAACTTGCTAGATTTAAGCATGAATGGGGCTTTGATCTCTAGAAAGTATTCTAGGAGTTATGTTAATGATACTAGTCGTACTTTGATGTCTTTGCTCGGGATGGGGATCTTAATCTCTGAGTTCCCCATTCACAGCAATATATATGATTACCTGCAGTGCCTATTTCCTGAAACAATTTTAGCAAAAACATTATTTTATAACCTGGGAGATTTATTTCTACTGGGCCAAAAAGTATATAAATATAAGATGATTTAGTTTGGCTTCCAGCACTATGATAAAGCACATCACAGGCATTTTCTGAACTAAAATAGGTGATGGGTTAGATCTGAAAAATGAAGCAAATATAATAAAGGATTACAGCTTGCTAATGAAAAAAATCTGGTGTTCCATCTGTGTTGTTGTGTATGATTGTATGGTGCAGTAGATTGTAGGTTGGCTTTAAAAGCGAATGAATTGTAAAATAATTAGTTATCAATAATTTTGATACCTCAGTGCCTCACCTGAGACAGCAACCCTAGGCTATGTCTATACTGCACGCTTATTAACAGAGTGTGTGTCTACACAGCGAGCCCGTTATTTTGAAATTATTTTGAAATGACAGGCTCCTTATTCCGACTTCTGTAACCCTCATTTCACGAGGAGTGAGGGAAGTCGGAGGAAGGGTGTTCGTCCTTCGACTTCCTGCTGTGTAGACAGCACCTAAAGCCGAGTTAATCAACTTCAACTTCAGCTACGCAATTAAGGTAGCTAAAGTTGCGTAGCTTAATTTGACTTTGTCTTGTGGTGTAGGCGTACCCCAATTGTGTGAGATACTGTACAAATATGTAACAGGGGAGTTTCAGCCCTGATGAGTTTGCAAGAATAGAACAGACCCAGCGAGAGAGATAGAAAGCGTCACTATGTCCGTTTTGCAGATAGGGATTTACGACACAGATAAGTCATTTGCCCAAGGTACGAAAAGGCTGGAATTAGCTCTCTGGAACTCCTAGTGCCCGGTTCTGTGCTCATCTCAGTCCAGTTTCAAAAGCAAGAGGCAACTTCTTTTGTTTCTCATTGCATTTGTGTGGGGGAGGGGAGCAGAGAAGAGGCTGCTCCTGGTATGATCATAATGTGCAACTCTTCCTGAAGAGGATCCCACATGCTCGAGCATCTCGCTCGGAATTTCCAGTTACCATAGTAACAGAATGCATGTGGTTAAATATCACACCATTGAATTGTTCTGTTGTTCGCTGTCAAGGAAACTGGCACTTTTCTCTGATTTGGGGGGCATGAGGTGAAATGGAAGCAAATGGGGAGAGGAAAATGAAAGTTCTGATTCCACTTTCTGATTGTTTGGTTTTTACCTCAGTGTAACTCCATAAATTCAGTGGAATTACACCTGGTGTGCACCTGTGCAGAAGAGGAGAACCAGATTCCGATTCTCGAGCTCTTAGGTTGGGATGCAAATTTCTTTATTGGGAGAGATTATTTCATTTCACTGCTTCCTGAGCTAAATAACAGCAAAGAACAGAGAGCCAAGATTGGTGGCCATAAACAGACTTTATGGGACTTCAGGAAACTTGGCCATACCCATGAAAAGTGGACATCCGGCTAACTCAAATCATGCCAGACCCTGGATGTTTCCAGACCAGAGAGTTCTGAACAAGAGAGGTTCAACCTGCACCTAATTTGGAGCCTTGTTCACTCTTAGCCCATGTTATCCACACTCTTAGCGCTGGTATCCCATCCTCCCTCTTCACCTTTTTCCTACTGTTTGTTTTCAGCCTTTTCACATGGCTTCAAATTAGATTGTAATTTCTTTAAGGCTGGGACTATGTCTCCATATGTGATTGTCCAACACGGAGCATAGCAGGGCTCTGCTGTGATCTGAGCTGTGGCCCTTAGAAGTTGTTCCAGTAGGTATAAGGGCTCAGATTCTCCAGATGATGTACATCTGCCTGCAGTAGTTCCACTGAAGATACCCAAGATGAGGGTCCAAAAATATTGAGCACCATGAATTCACTGTGAAGTAACGCCAGGCTGAATTTTGGCCATGCAACTTCCTACAGGTGCGAGATGGAAACCGGGGCAAAATTCTTCACTAGTGGAACTCGGCCCAATGGTGCGACATTAGGAGATGCTTTGGCTGTATAATCTACATTTAGCCTCCAGTTCATCAAGGGGAAGATGGTCCGCTGTGGATATCTTTACGGCCACACTTCTCAATCGTTGAGCACTTATCCTTGCAATGAGTTTCCACTTCCCACAGAGATTACATGGAAGGTGTTGAAAGGGAAGAGAAACACCTTCCAAGGTTTGAAAGAATGAATCCACTCCTGTCATGGGCAAAGGAAGAATCGTTGCAGGGAAGACAACGCTGGGAATTTTCCCAGAGCGACAACATGATCCAGGAAGGAGGAAAAGCCATCACGCCCATGATTCGAAATGGACCTGAATCAGAGCACAGGAAGCAAACCACTCTCAGGCCTAGCTAGAACCAAGATCAGGATCCAGCAGTGAATTTCCAAACTGTTCCATCTCTGTCAGGGGCTGAACCAACTATGAGACTTTGGGAAATTTCCAGTGTGGTTGCCAACCCTACATTTCAGGTCTAGGGGTCTGTCCCCTGGGCCTGCTGAAAAAAATCCTTTTTTCCCTCCACACAGGTATAGCCTCCCATTGTGATGTCACTCCCTGTGATTAGATTGTGTGATGTCACATGCAGATGATGAGGAATATTGTAGTCACGTCAAGGCAGAAGGAATTGTTGCCTTTGGCTAGAATATCGTGCGGGGAGGTTGCCCCTAGGTATCTGCCACGGCCTCACCTCCTTGAATATGAACAAGGAGCATCGAGTTAGAATGGGATCAGAATGCTTCTCCTTACCCTTTGGCTTCTAACGGCCTTTATGAGAAACACACATGCAGGTAGGTGGATTATAATCCTTGTGCACTTTCTTCTGTGGGAGCCAGATTCTCCCTTCACTTGCACCATTACCGTTCCACGTGTTTTGCACCAGGCCAAGTGAGCGAAGAATTCGGCACTGCCTTGTAGGTTGTCCGTCCATGAGCATCATTCTCCATCCTCAACAAGAAAAGGCATTTCAGCCACTTATGAGCCATCTGCGATGTCCATGTTTGCAGCCCTCATATGTGCAATAACGCAGCAATTTTAATAGGCACAAGGAGGCAGCGAAAAAAAGACCAGCGGGTCTAAAGGTCTGATTTTTTTTATACTGTTTGAATATAACTGACTTTCAGGGTCTCTTTCATTGCAACTGCACTTGCTTTCATGGCCAAAGATATCTGTCAATTCCAAACACCATCAGGTTCAATTTATCGTCAGTCTTGGCTTTGCATGGACAGCGCTAGCAGGATCCACCTGTCATAGCTCCTTCCCCACTCTGGCATGATAAATGCAGAAGTGGGGGCCAGCAAGTGTACCCCAAAGCCTTATCTACCAGGCTTTGGTATAAAACTTCCCCCAAAATCTTAAAAACCTAGATCTTGGGAATAAAACTTCCGCTGCCACCACCCAAATATTGGTAAAGAAATCAGAGGAAAAGATCATTTGGGAAATCTCCCCCCTATTATAAAAATCAGGACACACAAGTAACCAATGCCAGGTTAATAAAAAGAAAAGAGAAAACTTTTATTACAACAATATTCCTGTTGCAAGCATAAGGATCAGATGGAAAGGTAACCAAATATACTCATGGAGGAGTTACACCATGGGCTAGAACTTAGTTAAAAAGAAAAGCCAAACATCTCTTAAGCAGTGCCAGATCTCAGATCCCATACCCAACCCTTACAACAATAAAGCCTAACGAAACTACCTAAACTTTACCCTACTTACAGAAAGTGAAGAATGGTGTTTTGGAGAGAGAGAGACATGCTTGTCCCTCTCTGTAGCTGCAGAGGACTCACCCAAAGAGACAAAAGGAGAAAGGAAAAAACCCAAATTCCTTTGTCCCAGTTTGAAAGTCCCACCTACATTCCTACTGGTCACTCCACCTGGTTAGGTGTAGTTAACCCCTTAATCCCCAGGCTGCTGGCTAACCCTCAGAATCATGCCACCACCCACTTGGAGAGATCAGGTTTTTAAAAAAACTCTGTGTTGTTTTATCTACAGCTGTGGGTTACTTTAACCAGTTCCACCCCCTCTCTCCCCAGGTGAGTGGCCACATCTCGTTTAACATGTGAAAGTTCAGCCCCAAGGATGATTGTAATAGAGAAGTTATCGGCAGATCCAAAGGGCACAACTAAGACCACACTGTGCTCTTGTATCACTTTTATTAGCCACCCCATACATCAATACGCTCACAGAAATTGGGTAAAAGAGAGAGGAACCCAGTGCAGAATGCTTAATATGCTTAATATGGTCATTACTTACACCATGCCGGGCAAAAAAACCCGAAGCGTTGGTCTTATCTTCATCCTCACCTTCATTGTCTCTCATAAATCCCTCCCAAGGCATGGAGGGTGGGACACGACTTTTATAAGGGACACCCTCTGGGGTTCATGTTTGATCATTTTTAACTCCCTTTGCTTATTTGAACTTCCACATGCCACTACTCTTTGGGTGTCCCATTCTTCATAGTCTAACGTGATAGGTTGCCTTGTTCTCATTCACAGTATCACCTTATCAGCACGATGACAGGCCTTAAATAACCCGTATGTCTCCAACATTTCACCCCAGGTACCAACGGTCTGCTTGTGGGGTCTGCTGGTCTCTCGTAGACATGGCTATGCACGCTCAGGAGTTATTTTCAAAACAGCAGCATGTCATTAACGTAGGCGCAAGCTCAGCAGCTTATTATTAACTTATTTACATAAGAACATAAGAACGGCCGTACTGGGTCAGACCAAAGGTCCATCTAGCCCAGTATCCTGTCTGCCGACAGTGACCAACACCAGGTGCCCCAGAGAGGGTGGACCGAAGACAATGATCAAGCGATTTGTCTCCTGCCATCCCTCTCTAGCCTCTGACAGACAGAGGCCAAGGACACCATTTTATCCCCTAGCTAATAGCCTTTTATGGACCTAAACTCCATGAAATTATCTAGGTTTTCTTTAAACTCTATTATAGTCCTAGCCTTCACAGCCTCCTCTGGCAAGGAGTTCCACAGGTTGACTACACTCTGTGTGAAGAAGAACTTTCTTTTATTAGTATTAAACCTGCTACCCATTAATTTCATTTGGTGTCCTCTAGTTTTTCTATTTAGGGAACTAATAAATAACTTTTCTTTATCCACCCTCTCCACACCACTCATGATTTTATAGACCTCTATCATATCCCCCCTCAGTCTCCTCTTTTCTAAACTGAAAATTCCCAGTTGCTTTAACCTCTCCTCATGTGGGACCTGTTCCAAATCCCTAATCATTTTAGTTGCTCTTTTCTGAACCCTTTCCAAGGCCAAAATATCTTATTTATGCTTGTAGAATAGTGGTAGAAATGTAGCCGTGTTAGTCTGGTGCAGCTGTTAGTCTTTAAAGTGCTACACATTCCTGTTTTTTATTTATGCTCATTTCTCTTTATAAACTAGCTAACTATTATATTCTTGTCAAGGCCTGGCTTGATAAAGCCCTTGCTGGAATGATTGAGTTGGGGTTGGTCCTGCTCTGAGCTTTGGGTTGCCCTAGATGACTTCCTGAGGTCTCTTCCAATCCTAATCTTCTATGATTCTAATTTATCTGAAGATCTAATTTGACTATGCTAAATACGTTACAAGCCTGAGGTCTGTAGGACCTCTGCCACCTCTATGTCCTAACTATACCTTATATCTTTTTATTCTTGGCTATATAGTGTTTTTGTTTTGTTAACACCGCAGAGGGCCAGACGTGAACAAAGGAGCCCATTGCGCTAGGCGCTGTACAAACAGAGGCCAAAAAGACAATCCCTGTCCCAAAGAGGTTACAAGCTCATTAGTTATATTTGCTGCTTGCTTCTTACACTCAGGCCACGTCTTCACGTTGTGGAAGATCGCCACTGCCGGGATCAATCTTCCGGAGTTTGATTTAGCAAGTCTAGTTAAGACTCACTAAATCAAATTCAAAGGGTCCCCCCACTAGTGTCTAGTACTCCTGCTCTTGCCATATTCTACATAGATGGAATTGCATACCTTAAGTCGAGCTACTGGATCTAGGATAGACCTGGCCTCGTAGATTTCACACGCATCTTCACACGCAACAGCTATATCACACGCAACAGCTATACTAACTGGAACAGTGTTTTAATACAGCTAAATGATAGGTTACGCATGGAGGAATGGAAGCTGTTGGTCACATGCCCAGGATGGAAGAATGTATTTTGGAAGCCAATGACTCAGAAGAGAATTTAGGGATCGTGGTATATAATCAGCCACACATGAGCTACTAAGATGATGCAGTGAGGAAGAGACCAAATGCAAATCCTGTGACGGCTATGCAGAGGAGTAGCAAGCTGCAATAGGGGTGTGTTATGACCTTTTCAGCATTAATCAGACCACTATGGAATATTGTGTCAGTTTCTGATGTCTATACTTTAAATAATGATGTTGACAAATTGAAAAGAGTTTAGGAAAAAAACCTGCTAGAATGACTCAAGTTCTGGAAATCCTGCCTTACAGTGAGAGACTAAATCGACTGAGTCTATGTTGTTTATGAAAGATTAGAGTGAGGAGATTTGATCCAGGTTTGTAAGTGCCTACACGAGGGGGAAAATCTGCTAGGTAGCAAACAAAGGCCTTGTTTACACTGGCACGCTTTGTCACCAAAAGCTGCCTTTTTTCAAAAACTGTTTCCGCCAGTATCACACAATGCCTGCGCTGGTGGCTGTGCTCAGTGTTTTGTGATCTCTGCTGCCCTGCAGGCCTGTGCCCCTCACCTTTCAAAGTCCCCAAAAGTATCTGAAAGTTGAGTGAGCTGCTACGTTTGGGGAACAAACAACAATCCATTGGAATGCTCCTGTTCTGCCCCGCTAGGGACCCCTGCTGCAAAGGGAGAGTTGGAGAGACAGCTGCACTGCTTTGTCATTCCTCCCCATGGAGAGCTCCCACAGCTTCAAGGGAATCCCTCGTAGAAGCGCAGGGATCAGCGCCGCCTTCCCACAACACTGCCTTGTGGGATGTTCACCTACAGTGCTTTGCTCTTTCGACAGGGGAGCTAGTAATGTGGCCGTGAAATGTTGACAAGGAGAGGCAGATAAAACAGTCTGACCGGTTTACACTTTTGCATATCGACGGCACGTTCATCACCAAACCTTCCCGGTGTAGACACAGCCAAAGGAGTGTGGTTCAAGGGAGGGAAGTTGAAGCTAGGCGAAATCAGACTGGAAATACGGTGCTCATGGAAAAACTTGGAGAAGGAGGTAGTGGAGTGTCCATCACTTGACTCTTTAAACCAAGACTGTCTGTATTTCTAGGAGATATGCTCTACCTCAGCCCTGTGCAGGCTTGATACAGAATTCAGTTGGTGAGATTATCTGGCCAGTGTTTTGCAGATAACATGGGCCCTTCGTGCATCTGATGAAGTGGGTCTTTGCCCACGAAAGCTCATGCTCCAATACATCTGTTACTCTATAAGGTGCCACAGGACTCCTTGTCGCTTCTGCAGATCCAGACTAACACGGCTACCCCTCCTATACATGGTCCCGTCATTAGCCTTTAAATCTATTCGTCTGTGAATCCCAAGTTGTACTCTTCATTCTGCTCACATGGCGTCTAAGACTCCAAGAATTTCAGGTCAAACCACCTGCAAACTTTGCAGGCATTCAGAATGAAAACTTGGGTTTGACATTTGCAAATATCCTGTCTCTTTGTAAAGGCTGAACCAAACGCCAAGATCCAAACCCTCATGCCTACCACTTGTAACTTTGGGGGGGGGTTGAAACCGATCCAAAGGTTGTTTCTTGTGCCCCTCTCTACACACCCAAAGTGAACCTGTCCCTCGGAGGTAGGTGTGTTATTGCAGAAAATACATCATGGGCTTCGTTTTCGTCTTACGCAACGTAAGCCAGGAAAAACTCCACTGAGGCCGAGAGAGAGAGACAGCAGTGTAGGCATGGGGTGAATGTCGACTGGGGCCCTGTGTGGGGTCAGATCTGGTTTGCAGAGTGGTTCAAAGTGGCCTGTGTCCAGACATGGGCCCACACCTGCCGTCTGCTATGGTTTGTATTTAGAATGTGGCCTCAGGCCCGCTTACCAACCGTCCCCGAAAGAGTCTGAGACCGCGAAGGGCGCGAACGCCGTGTCGGGAGAGTTCCCCTGGCAAGTGAGCATCCAGACCAAGGAGAAGCATTTTTGCGGAGGGTCAATTATAAGCAACTGGTGGATTTTGTCTGCGGCACATTGTTTCACGAAAGAACTGTGAGTACTGGGGCTCATGGGGGGGGGGGGAATCCTACACATACACACGCACACACAGCTCCATCACACACACACACACGCACACACAGCTCTATCACACACACATGCGCGCACACACACACACACACACACGCACACACAGCTCCATCACACACACATGCACACACACGCGCACACACACACACACACGCACAGCTCCATCACACACACATGCACACACACACACACACACACACAGCTCCATCACACACACACACACAGGTCCATCACACACACACACACACAGAGCTCCATAACACACACACATGCACACACACAGGCACAGCTCCATCACACACACACACACACACAGCTCCATTACACACACACATGCACACACACAGGCACAGCTCCATCACACACACACTGCTCCATAACACACACACATGCACACACACAGGCACAGCTCCATCTCTCTCTCTCTCTCTCTCACACACACACACACACACACACACACACACACACAGAGCTCCATGACGCACACACATTCAGCTCTATCATACACACACACACACAGCTCCATCATATACACACACAGACACAGCTCCATGACATACATGCACACATAGAGCTCCATGACATATACACACACACACATAGCTCCATGATACACACACACAGCTCCATGACATATGCACGCACACATGCACACACACACACACACAGCTCCATGACATAGGGAGGACAAAGCTCAGAGCTCCAGTGCACAATCTGACCACACTGACCTCATCTTCACTAACCACAAAGCTTTTGCTACAGGGTGTCCCGTCCGTACCCCTTGGATGCTCTCAGGGGACCACTCTTGTGAGGCCAGATCCCCCCCTGCCCTGCCATCTGGCAAACTCATGACCTGCCCCTCCCCCTCCCCCTCCATCCAGAGCACAGGAGGTCGCCATGAGAGCGCCAGCAGCAGGCGCCGTTTTGGGGTCGGGGGCGCACCATGCACAGGAAGCGAAGGGGGAAGACGAGTCATCCCTGGGTCTAGGAGGAGGTGACGTTTCCCAGCCTCACCTGGGAGGTCACGGATGCAGAGTCTGCCTTAGCACGCTGCCTCTGGTCCCTTGGGAGGAGGACAAAACAGGGTGCCCGGATGCTCCCCCAACAGGGAGAAGGAAAAGATCCCCAGGGGGGGATTCGGGGAAACCCAAGTGGTCTTGCCTTGATGTGGCCCCGTGCACACCCCTCTTTTCCTTGTCCCCCTCTTGCTTATAGGAGCAGCTAGCGCACGTTCGCTCCGCCCACCTCAGAGCCCATCACCACTCCTGTCAGGGTAACAACGTTCCTCGATACCCTTGGTGCTTGTAAAGTCCCTTCCATCCAAAGCACTGTCCAAGCCAACTATCCTTCTCCATTTCCAGGTCAGGCAAGTGATGTTCAGGAACTTGCCTGAGGTCACAAAGGGAAATCAGTGGCGGAGCTGCATGTAGAATGTCTCAGTAGGGATTTAATGAAACCATTGAATTGGTTAACAGGTTACATGTGACGTTTAACTAGTTAACCAATTAAGAGGGTATATTGCAGCCCAAATGGGCTGGAACGCTCCCTCTTTCCCCCCACGTTCGGAGCAACCCCTCCCTGCGACGCACCCAGGCCTGCTGTGGACATGGGCTGCTCTGGACGTCCAAAGCAGCCCCTGTTCATGGCAGGCCCCGTGGGGCTGGAGCAGACACAGCGAGCAAGGAGCTGCTCCAGCCCCCACCAATTAACCAGAAGCAGTAAACATCACCCGATCACCTTTCACCGCCCCATCTTCATTCTTAGCTCTGCTGTCTTCCTGCAGGCTGCCCTGCAGTGCGGGGCAAACACTTGGTTACGGTGCCTTCTCAGTGTCTTTGCACTTTGGTGAGACCTCAACCGTGGCTCTGCTCTTGCCCCAACCAAAAACCCAACCGATGGCTCCTTTCGTGTGCCCAGAGTACAAATAACAGCACACACGTGTGGCGTGTGCTAGGCGCTGTACAACGTAAGAGCCAGTCCCTACTTTGAATCACTTTCCACCAGATGGACCTGACAAAGGGTGAGAAACAGAGGCACAAATAGGCCATATAGCAGATCAGGAGAATGGTACAGGGGTTAGTTGCTAGCCTGGGTCTTTGGGAGACAGAGGTTTAGTTCCCTTTTCTGCCGCAACTTCCCTGGGAGCCCGAGTGAGTCATTAAATACCTGGTCCTGCTTTACTGAGCACAACCTGGCCCCTTTGTCTCTCGGTGCCCTGTTTGCCCATCTGTGCGATGTGGATGACAGCCCATCCCGACCTCCCAGGGGTGCTGTGAGGATAAATCCATTACAGACTGGGAGGCGCGCTGATACCACGGTGACGGGCGCCAGCTGCTACACAACAAGTGACAGAGCCTGACGTGTTTTGAGCAAAACTAAGTCCATGTTCGACCTCGGGTTCCTTACCCGCTTTGTCCGCAAGCACTCCCAAAGGAATTAGCCTGGCTCCTCCTGGAATAAGGAGAATCCAGCCTTTTGTGAAAACTGGTGCCCAGCGCTGCCAGAGCTAGTGATGAAGATGGGCTCCAAGGGCCTCTGTGTCTAGCCCCACCCTGCCATGTGCCAAGTGAGCACTCCCCTTCCCCACCTTCGCCGAAGGCCTTTGCCGTTCTTGCTCACGCTCTGTCTCCGTTTCTGTTCCTAAGCCCGCCAGACCTGTATGTGGCGCTGGGAGCAGCCGACTTGGAAAGCCACCAGGTGGAGAAGAAAAAGCTGGACCGGCTGATTCTGCATGAGCGCTTCGATAGCGCCAACATGGACAACGACGTCGCCTTGATCCTGCTCGACTCGCCCATAGAGTTCAGTGAACAGAAAATGCCCATCTGCTTGCCCCTCGTACGGGACCTTCACACCTGGGAGGGCTGCTGGGTCGCTGGCTGGGGAGCCTCAGTTGCAGGTACTGGTGATGTCTGTGTGTGTCTACATGAGTGTGTGCAAGTGTCTGTGTGGAAGTGCATGTGCGTGCCCGTTCAAGTGATTGCATGAGTGTATGTGCACGTGTGTGTGAGTGTGTGCAAGAATGTGTGTGCGAGTGCATGTGTCTAGTTCAAGTGAGTGCATGAGTGTGTGCGAGAGTGTATGTGCAAGTGTGTGTGCAAGTATGTGTGTTCAAGTGCATGTGTGTGTGTACATGTGTGTGTACATGTGTGAGTGTGTGTGTGCATGCTTGTGCACGTGCATGTGTATGAGCATGTGTGAGCACGTGAGCAGGTGTGCACGAGCACACGTGTGTGTGTGTACGTGAGTGTGTGTGGTATGTGTATGTGAGTGTGTGTATGTGCCCATGCGCATGAGTGTGTGTTCACAAGTGTGTGAGTGTGTGTGTACGAGTGTGAGTGTGTGCGTGTGTGCATGAGTGTTTGCGCATATGTGCATGTGTGTGTGCCCATGGGAGCACATGCAAGCCTGTGTGTGCATGTGCACAGGCGTGTGTGTGTGTGTGTGTGTCTGTGTGTGTAGGGGGTGCTATTTGCCATTGAAATCTGCATTCACTTAGTTTAAAATCCCCCCCGCCGGAGCTAGCAAAGCGGAGCGGGGGGGGGGGGGGAAGGAGAAAGCTGCTCGGCCCCCGGCCTGCCCCTTATAAAGAGAGCCCCTCCCCCAGTTTCTGACACCGAGGTTCTTTCACCCCTCATGTGGGTCACTGTCCCACGGAGTGGCCCTTAGACCACGTACAGCAGGAGCTAAGAACAAGGCAGCGCTACAGCCGGGGCTGAGCCCCAGCTGGCTTTATAGCTCAGGCTGCACAGGCTACACTAAGCTCCGGAGGGCCCAGGTTCGAATCTGCCCGGTTACGTTGCCGCCTATAGATCCCCCTGGCGGGAGGATGCTGGAACTACAGAGAGTCCCTGGGCAGCCAGGAGCTATCCTGGCGCCAAGAGCAGCCCAGAACCCGGAGGACAGAAGCCGAGCATCACACCCTTCCCCCGGTGGCAGGGGCTGTCGTGGAAGCCACGCTGTAGATCTGAGCGTCTGCAGACGCCAGGCACTTGCCGCCGCTGTGACGGGCGTGAGGTTCGCTCCCATAAGGGATGCAGATTCCTTGGTGCCCAGAGACTCATGGGACGTGAGGTGCATCTTCTCTGTTCAGAGACTAGGGGAGCTGGATCTGAAGCATCCAGCAGCAGGGGCTGTGCATGGGGCTGGTCCACCTCCCTCACTCCGCCTCAGGCCCCCAGCTCTGGGGCTGGAGGTGAGCATGTTCAGAGCCAAGGAGCACTGGGAACCACTTTGAATCTAACAGCCTCAGTCTAGTGGCGACTCCCTGCCCTCCTCCCCCAGCAAAATTCTCCCCCCAGACCAGGTTTGATTTAGCGAGCATCATACAGAATCCTCTGCAGAGGCATAAGCCACCTTCCAGGTCAAATTCAAGCCGCCACGCCACCGGATTCATGTGTTGGGCAAGCTGCGGGGGGAAAGGGGCCAGTTGGGGGCCAGCTCTAACGTGAAGCAGGTACTCATGAGATTTCCCAGCATGCCTTTGGGAAGGGCTAGTTAGGAGGGGCACGTGACTTCTGCCCCGAGTGAGTCCCATCGCTGCTCGTGCCTCTGACCGACTTCTCCAAAGGGCCTTCCATCCCTTTGCGGCTGGTGGGTTCTGAGGGGGAGCGGGGGTGAAAGGAACACACGTCTCTCGTGGCCGCGAACATTTCAAGCCTTTCCAAGGGGCTGTGGGAATTTGGCTCAGGTGAACACTTGCGGGTTTCCTTTTGAAGAGAGCAAACTGCCTGTTTCCAACACGGATTTCAAGTCCGTGTTAGCAAGAGAAAAAGTCGAGGAGTCCTTCGAGGTCTCGGAGAAGCCCCGAAGGCACCGGAGGACAAGCCGGGCTGTTGTCTAGACCGGGGCAGTCTCTTCTTCAGAGAACGTGCTTGTCATTCAGTTTCCTGTGTAGTGATTCTCGAGCCCCCGGGGGAGTCCAACGATAGATTACAGACGTTGAGCTGGCTGTTAGGGACCAGTAAAGTGCAATTCAGCGCAGAACATCACAAAGAAGAGAGGAGGCTGCTGCTCCTTCAAATGCAAGTTGAAAAGATGCTTGCAGGCAACAGACTTTGCCGGGCCCTGGGCAAGGTGGAGGGAGGCTTGGCTCTGCCCCCCGGAAAGGGTAGAACCTCAGGCGGAGGGGTGGGGCTGTGGGCTAGCCTCCTCCACCTAGCCCTGAGAGTGCATGGCACGGGGCTCCGGCAGCGATTTAAAGAGGAGGGCGCTCTGATTGCTGCTCCCTTTTGCACCCCCCCTTCAATGTCTTTATAAAAGAAGATGGATTTTTGTTCTTTCCTTCATCCCTGTTTAACTCCAGTGCAACACAACCTGATGTCTCTTAGGCCACGTCTATACTTACCGTACCGGAGATTGATCTTTTGGCATTCAATTTAGCAGGTCTAGTAAAGACCCGCTAAATCGAATGCTGAGAGTGGCCCCACTTGGCCCCAGTCGGCACCAGTATTCCTCGTGTCTAGCTCTCAGTCCTTGCTCTCAGTGTTCTGTGCTGTTATTCAGCTCTAATTTATCCTTAAGTGTCCTCTAACAGCCCAGTCAGCAGTGGAAGTCTTGGCAATGCTGCTAGACGGTATTGTTCCCCCTTGGTCCGGAAAATTCTCTCGTTCGGAACCAGTCAGGTCCCAAGGGTGCTGGACTAGAGAGGTTCAACCTGTACTCCCGAGTGCTGTCTGAGCACAGTGGGTATTGAGAGTTATGAACAGAGGCTGGAACTGTAATGAAAGGGTATGCAAACAAGGTGTGTCAGAGGCATTGTTAAATGGGTCCATCCCCCAGAGGAACGTGTATTTACCTCAGTTTACCTACAGACATTAAAGAGGATAATCAAGCTATAGAGGGGAGACACTTTGGCTAAGTCTACATGGGCATTTTACAGCGCTGTCACTTTCTGGCTCAGGGGTGTGAAAAACACTCACCCCTTCCCCTTATGCAGCAAATTACAGCCCTGTAAAGTACCAGTATGAACGAGCTACTCCCCTGAGAGAGGTGGTTTACATGGAGTGCTCTGCCGTGGCCACACCTTCCGTGGAAACCGCTGTTGTGGTTGTTGCTTTAAATGTTTAAACGTAGACAAAGCCTTTACCTGAGCGATACAGTGTCTAGAGTGAGTTCTTTTCAGCAAACTAATGACACACTGGTGAGGAATACCACAGTGAAATGTACCTCTTCATGCTACGTGCAGAATGACAAATCCCGACCAAAACTATGTTTGAAAGCGCGTGGCTGAACATAGGAAGGAACAGTTCCCTTCCAGACAGCAGGGGGCAACTAGTTACCTGTCTCTCTGTGCCCCCTAATGCTTGGTCACTGAACTTTAGTGGGCAGGGTATGGAGGACCAGAGGCCATCTTAGGCCTCCGTCACTTGGCAGACACGAGGGACCCACGCCCTTGCAAGCTGAGGAAGATGTGTCCTTCAAACAAGTGGGGAAGGGCTGAAGTCTCTGGAACTGAACCCAGGTGAGAAGCCTGGTGAGGCAAAGATCTTCCACCCCAGAAGACAAGGGAACCCAGCACCGTGTACTCTTGTGGAAGGTCCTGACTGAGGGAAAGTCAGCCATGACAGGGAAGAAGGAAGATTGGTGGAAGACACCATCTTGGCCAACACCTGTCTCATGCTAGATGAAGTCTTGGCCTTCTGGAAGCTTGTCTCCATGAGTATTTGCTTGTAACCCTTTCTAACTTTTTTCCTTTTATTTAGCTTCACTTAATGCATTATCAATAGATATCTCCTATTGTAAACCAGCCCAGAGCGGTGTTTACGGGAAAGGGTGTATTTGCCCCAATTAATACTCTGTGATGCGCTTTTATGTCCTTAAAGGAACAAATGCGCCGTATTATTTCCCTGGCCTGTCCAGGAGAGGGATGGACATTCCAAAACACTTGCTTTTGAGCAAATTCAGGACTGGGAGAGTGTTGGGATCACCTTGCATGTTGTCTCGAAGATCGCGAGGAGTGCTGGTAGCATAGGATCTGCAGTGAGAGTCTACACAATCCTGCTAAAAGAGTGCCAATGCCCGAGATGATGCGGCATCCAGGATTTCCAGGTTTATGGATCTTGGATAGCCGATAGAATACCCCTGGTAGGGGTGGAATCATAAAACACTAGAACTGGAAGGGGCCTCAAGAGGTCATCAAGTCCAGTCCCTTGCCCTCATGGCAGGACCAAATATTGTCTAGATCAGGAGTTCCCAACCTGAGGTATGCGTACCCCCAGGGGGTATGAGAAGCTTTTCAAGGGGGCATGGGGAATATTTGGTAAATAACTAGATTATCCTAATTGAAATATTCCAAAAGTAGTCGTGTTAGTGAAAAAAGTTGTGGATTCTGGAGTCTAGAATTCATTTCCTTACATATTGAATAGGGGGTACGGGAAGGTTTACTAAAAGCCAAGGGGGTACGGGGACCGAAAAGGGTCGGGAACCCCTGGTCTAGATCATCCCTGACAGGTGTCTGTCCAACCTGCTCTTAAATATCTCCAGGGATGGAGATTCCACAACCTCCCTAGGCAATTTATTCCAGTGTGTCTGTGTAGATTTGTTCCCATGCTTTTGCAGGTTGTTTCTTGAGCTGATGGTGTTGTTTCTTTTGGTATTCCTCAGTGGTCTCAGAGGCTAGTGGCCTGTAGAATGTGGGATTGGAGTGTTACCTAGCAGCCTCCCATTCGTAACCTGACCGATTCATGATAGCTATGGCACCTTCTTTGTCGCTCTCTTTGATTATAATCTCAGAGTTGTTTCTGAGGCTGTGGGTGGCATTGCGGTCTGCACGGCTGAAGTGATGGGGCATGTGATGTGGTTTGTTCACAATTTCAGCCTGTGCATGACTGGCAACACTCTGGCTGTGTCTAGACTGGCAAGTTTTTCCACAAAATCATCTGATTTTGCGGAAAAACTTGCCAGCTGTCTACACGGGCCGCTTAAATTTCTGGAAAAGCACTGACGATCTCATGTAAAATCATCAGTGCTTTTCCAGAAATCCTATGCTGCTCCCGTTCGGGCAAAAGTCTTTTTCCGAAAGACTTTTGTCAAAAGGGCCAGTGTAGACAGCACAGTAGTGTTTTCCTCAAAAAAACCCCGATTGCGAAAATGGCGATCGGGGCTTTTTTGCGGAAAACCGCGTCTAGATTGGCCACGGACACTTTTCCGCAAAAAGTGCTTTTGCGGAAAAGCATCCTGCCAATCTAGACGTGCTTTTCCGAAAATGCTTTTAACGGAAAACTTTTCCATTAAAAGCATTTTCAGAAAATCATGCCAGTGTAGACGTCGCCTCTATGTAGAAGTCTAGTCTGTCGCTTCCATCATCAGGATGAGTCCATGCAGAATTCTTCTTCTTGTCATGTTGGTAAGAGGGTTCCAGTGGCGTGTTGGAAAATGTCCTTGAGTTGGAGATGGTGAAAGCAGGCTTCCAAGTCACCTCAGAAATGTATCGTGTGGGGATAGTGGGGCAAAAAGAAAATCCCCAAGATAGGACTGACTTTTGCCAGGCTACGTGTGTGGTTGGATAGATGAAAAGGATTGTTGGGTGAGTTAAGGGTACTGCTGCTGTGATCCCCTCCGGCATGTAGGAATTTAGATAGTTTCCTGTGGTTTCTCCTCTGTCGAGAAGCAAAGTGAGCATGGTAAATGCCTTGGTTAGTTTTTGTAAAGTCCAGCCATGTGGAACTTCATGTGGGAGGTTGGATTTTTTATGAGCATCTTCAGTTTCGAGAGCTCATACTTGATCTTCTCATGTTTTCTATATATGACACTGATCAGGAGGTTCCTCAGTTTCTTTGGGTATGTCTACGCTACGGGACAAAGTCAAAGTACGATACGCAACATCAGCTGAAGTTGAAGTAGCTTAACTCGGCTTTTGGCGCTGTCCACACCACAGTGTGTCGAAGGGAGAACACTCTCCCTTCAACGTCTCTTACTCCTCATGGAAGCAGGACGGCCAGCATTGACCGGAGCACCCCCCTCTGTCCAAATTAGCTGTCTTCACTAGATCGGCTATTTCGAACCTTGGAAGATCGACAGCGGCAGCTTCGATCTTCCTCTGTAGTGTAGATGTAGCCTTTGAGAGTGTGTGGCACAATCTCTCACCATAGTCTGTGTAGTATTTCGATTGCAATGGATTTTTCACCTTCAGTCCATTGGGTATGATGTCCGTCTGTTTGCACGTGAAGAGGAAGTCGATGTCTGTCTGTATCTGGGTGAATTTTGTCATGAAGTAGGTGGATTTCCTCTTCATATAGCTAAATTCTGTCTGAGGAGTAGCTGTGTTAGTCTTGATCTGGAAAAAGGAGGAGTCCTGTGGCACCTTAAAGACACCCAAAAGCTTATGCCCAAATAAATCTATTCATCTCTAAGATGCCTCTCCTCATTGTTTTTGCAGATACAATCTGACCCGGCGACCCTTCTGTGACTTCTCACCTTGCTTGCTTTAACTCACGATGGTGGAAACCAGGGTGGAGCAACAGAGAGGTTGCCGGAGTCAGAGTGCGACCTGTGTACTGATAGACTGGCAGGGAGCAACCCAGGCTGGAAGCTACAGCAGCAAAGAATTATGAAGGTCACAGGGCCGGTGGTGACACAACCCCTGACTGGTCTGGAGTGCACCCCCGCACATGAAACACACACAGCGAGGACTTCACTGTCCAGGACTGTCATGCTCAGCAGTGAGTTTCTTGGATAGTGACCGTGCCTGTCTCTCCACAAGAGGTCAAAAAGGCTTGTGGTTCTCAGGCTAGTCAGTAATTCTGCAGCTGCGTAGCCTACTGGACCAAATTCACTCTTGTTCTAAGGAGATGGAGATTTGCTAGCTGTTCATTGCCCTCCTGTGTGCCATTCTGCTCCCGATGTTGCTTTTATATATTTAATTGGCACTTCTAGCCCTGGCTTTATCCTCAGAGCCAGGCTAGATGGATAACCCTCACATATCTGATGAGGTTCAACGAGGACCAGAGTCCTGCGTTGGGACAGAAGAACCCCACACACTGCTACCGGCTGTGAACTGACTGGCTAAGAAGCAGTTCTGCAGAAAAAGACCCGGGGATTACAAGTGGTTGAGAAGCTGGATATGAGTCAACACTGTGCCCTTGTGGCCAAGAAGGCCAATGGCAGATTGGGGTGCATTAGGAGGAGCATGGCCAGCAGATCTAGGGAAGTGATTATTCATTCCCCTTTATTCAGCTCCGGTGAGGCCACATTTGGTGTATCGTGTCCAGTTCTGGGCCCCCTGTTACACAAAGGATTTGGATGCATTGGAGAGAGTCCAGCGGAGGGCAACACATGACTTACGAGGAGAAGCTGAGGGATTTGGGCTTCTTTACAGAAGAGAAGAGTGAGGGGGAGATTTGATAGCAGCCTTCAGCTACCTGCAGGGAGGTTCCAAAGAGGATGGAGAGAGGCTGGTCTCAGTGGTGGCAGGTGGCAGAACGAGGAGCAATGGTCTCAAGTTGCAGAGGGGGAGGTCTAGGTTGCATAGTAGGACAAACCATTTCCCTAGGAGGGTGGCGAAGCCCTGGGATGGGTTCCCTAGGGAGGGGTGGAATCTCCATCCCTAGAGGTGTTTGAGTCCTGGTTTGACAAAGCCCTGGCTGGGCTGATTGAGTTGGGGTTGGTCCTGCCTTGGGCAGGGGGCTGAACTCAGTGACTCCTGAGGTCTCTGCCCGCCCTGGGATTCTATATGCTGCAGCCTATTAATGGGCATAGAAGGGGCTGTTCATCTTGATGCACCACCTCCAGGGACTTACCACCTCCAGTGATTGCCAATTCTCCTCCTCCATGGGGCTGTGGTTTGAGACCCACGATCTAGCCTAAGCCTGGAGGTATTAATCTCATTGTTTTAGAACGTGCCTAAGCCGCGCTCTTCTCTTTCTCTGGCTAGGGGACAAGATGAAATTAACCAACCTGCTAAAGAAAATGGAGATGAAGCTGATCGGCAAGAAGCAGTGCTCTGCGTGGGTCCCCCAGCTCACAGAGAACATGCTGTGCGCCGGCTACGCGGACGGAGGGAAGGAGGCCTGCCAGGTACAGCAAACAGGCGCCCGCTCACCCTCGCGGCTGACGTCAGCAGAAAGCAAGCCGCAGGGAGGCTGATTTGCGATGGTAATGACCATCGATCCCTTCCGCACCCCCTGGGGCTGCTCATGTTTCTCTGCATGTGTCCAGGGCATGAAACGCCAGCAAGAGCAGCCCAGGAACGAGCAGGCTCTCCTGCTGCCTAGTGCAAAGCAGATTGAACAGGGTAGCTGGAGCGCTGGGTTCCCGGGGGTAGCAGCTGGGGGCAGGGCTGCGGAAGCCGCCCGCTCAGGTGCACGGAGGGGCACAGCACCTTGCGTTGCTCTTAAGCAAAATCCCCCATCTGTCACCCCAGCACAGCGCGCGACGCTGTTTTCGCTCTCTCGGCTGGAAAGGTTGACTTGACTCAGAGTCTTCGAGAAGGGATTATTCCCCTTTATTCGGCACTGGTGAGGCCACATCTGGAGTATTGCATCCAATTCTGCCCCTCCGCCCTCTACAGAAAGCATGCGGATGCATAGGAGAAAGTCCAGTGGAGGGCAATGAAAATGATTCGGGGGCTGGAGCACATGACCTACGAGGAGAGGCAGGGGGATTTGGGCTTGGTTAGTCTGCAGAAGAGAAGAGTGAGGGGGGGATTTGAGAGCAGCCTTTAATGACCTGAAGGGAGGGTCCAAAGAGGATGGAGAGAGGCTGTTCTCAGTAGGGATAATAAGGACTAGTCAAGAGGATAATCGACTAGTCGCTTCCCCTCTCCCCTTTTGCTGCTTCTATTAGATAGAGGCAGCGGGGCAGGGGGGGAAGAGAGGGGCATTTCAAAGGGGCAGCACCGCACAGCTGATCCCAGGATCTGTGTGGCACTGCCCCATTGAAACGCGGCACAAAGCCTGGGGTCAGTCCCCAGCTGACCCCGAGCTCCATGCGTCACTGCCCCTTTGAAACACCATGGTGGCATTTCAAAGGGACAACGCCGCCCTATCGATTAATCAAATAGTCAGTGGCAAAAGGCTTCGACTATTCAATTAGTGAATTGTTCGATAATTAACTTCCTTCGTTCTCAGTGGTGGCAGATGGCAGAACAATGAGCAGTGGTCTCAAGTTGCAGTGGGGGAGGTCTAGGTTGGATATTAGGAAAAACTATTTCACTAGGCAGGTAGGGAAGCCCTGGGCTGGGTTCCCTAGGGCAGGGGTGGAATCTCCATCCCTAGAGGTGTTTAAGTCCCGGCTGGACAAAGCCCTGGCTGGGATGATTGAGTTGGGCTGGTCCTGCTTTGAGCAGGGGGCTGGACTCGGTGACTCCTGAGGTCTCTGCCCGCCCTGGGATTCTATGATTCTAAGGGACCTGGAGACACGAAAGTAGCTAAAAATCGATGGTTTCAGATAGTCCCTTCCCAGATGTGCATAGTCCATGTGGAGGACTAACATGGGTGACCCTGGGGTCTGGGAGACGGACCCTCTTGCAACGTGGCTGGGTCACATCAAAAGCAGGTGCAGGCTCCACAGTTGCTACTGTCTGCTGTCTGGTTGGTAACTGTTGTGGCAAGGAGCATGGTGGTCTCAGGCCCAGTCCATGCTACCAAGTCTTAGGTGGGACAGCAATGCAGTATTTCTATCTGCCTGGAGAGCCCCTAGTGTAGACACGGCATACCCTAGCAGAAGGAATGTACCTCCCAGCATATCCACACAACCTGCCTGAAAGGACTCTTCTGACAGCATAGCTTCCTCCGCCCTGCGAGATTTGCTCGTGTAGCTACGTCAGCCAAAGGATGGTGGGTTTTTCTTGTTGGTTTCCACCCTCTTAGCAGGCCTCAACTAGGCTGAGGAGAGCAGGCTACGGCCCAGCTCTCCTAGACAGGACTCGATAGTCTGTTATTGTGATACAGATAGTCAGCCTATGGGGCCGAAGGGGAGAATTGACTTCTGCTCCAGTGATAACAAAGGGAGGATTCCTCTCCCTTTGCCTGGTCAATGTGGAGATGATATAATCTCAGAATGGTGTAACCCCCAAAGGAGGTGGGGAAGTTAGTGAGGTTTGCCCGGTGGGATTAGAGCAGAAGAAATGGGAAGAAATTGAGGCCAGGTCTACACTGGTGTTGAAAATTGATGCAAGAAACACAACTCCAGCAATGTGCATTGCGTAGCTGGAGTCAACATACCTAGCATCGATTTTCTGGGGCTGCCCCACAGTGGGAGGTCAATGGGAGAAATGCACCTGTCGACTTCCCTTATTCCTCGTGGCTGTGTCTACACTGGCATGAATTTCCGGAAATGCTTAAAACGGAATACTATTCCGTTTTCAGTTTTTCCGGAAAAGGAGCGTCTACATTGGCAGGCTGCTTTTCCGGAAAAGCCCTTTTTCTGGAAAAGCATCTGTGGCCAATGTAGACGCGCTTGTCCGGAAAAGAGCCCCGATCGCCATTTTCGCGATCGGGGCTTTTTTCCGGAAAAGACTACTGGGCTGTCTACACTGGCCCTTTTCCGGAACAGTGTTCCGGAATAAGGACTTATGCCCGAGCGGGAGCAGAATAGTTTTTCCGGAATAGCGGCTGATTTTGTACAGTAGAGCGTCGTTGCTTTTCCAGAAATTCAAGGGCCAGTGTAGACAGCTCGCAGCTTATTCCGGAAAAGCGGCTGATTTTCCGGAATAAGTGGCCCAGTGTACCACAGCCCATGACTGTGAGGAGTACCATGGTTGATGGGGGGGGACTGCCCTCAGCATTTGATTACGTGGGTCTTTACTAGACCTGCTCAATCAAACCTTGGAAGATTGATCGCTGGTGCATTGATCCACAGTAAGTGGAGACGTGGCCTCAGTCAAGGAGAGTTCAGGCAGGAAATCAGCAACCTTTCCTAACAGAGAGGTCAGTTCAGCTCTGAGCGCACAAAGCTTTGACACCACGAAAACATCAGCACAACGGGCAGCAATTAGACAGCTTTGCCCCACCCCCTTTGCTGGCTATAATATTCCAGGGAGATTCAGGAGTGTATATCCCAACGGTTTTTACCTTAAAATAGCCAAACAATTCAGTTAACCAAACCTATTGTACACACGCTTCTTAACGCTTCTTCAGACATATCTACAGAAAGGCTTTGAATGGATTCTAATAGAACCTGTAATTAACTGGCTCTAATTAGCCCTAAACACTGGCATTCACAGGTGATGGAGGTATACATACACTTCAGCCGTGGCTGGACACATTTCTTGTGTGGTTCAGACGGGCGCCTTTTCTTCCATGACCCCTGAATCACATATTAGGGTTAATTCCTTGCTTTCTTAAGCACCCTTTGCTAGACTCTGAAGCAAAGGGATTGACAACAATTGAAGTCTAAGGGTTTTAACTCTGAAAATGCCTGTTACCCCTCACAGGCCTTGGGAGACAGGCTGATCCTCATCTACAGTCAACCCCTCAACCTGAAACAAATCCTTTCCGGCAGCCACATGTCACCCCTCAGATACAGTCCCCCAGGAACCTACCCCTGCAACAAACCCTGTTGCCAACTCTGTCCTCATATCAAGTGACACCATCACAGGAGCTAACCCCGTAAGCCATGACATCAGGGGCTCAGACAACAGCCCATCCACTAATGTGATCTCAGCCACCAAGTGCCTGCAATGCCCCTCTGCCATGGATATTGGCCAAACTGGACAGTCTCTGTGACAAAGGATAAATGGACACAAATCAGACATCAGAAATGGTAACACAACCTGTAGGGGAATGTTTTAACCTGCCCGATCACTCAGTTGAGGATTTAAAAGTAGCCGTTCTTCTACAAAGGAATTTCACTAACCAATTACACAGAGGCTATGTCTAGATTGTATCCCTTTTTCGTAAAAGGGATGCAAATTAGACGTATCACAATTGCTAATGAAGTGGGGATTTAAATCTCCCCCGCTTCATTAGCATAAAAATGGCTGCCGCTTTTTTTCGGCACGGAGCTTTGCCGGAAAAAAGCTCCAGTCTAGACGCAGATCTTTTGGAAAAGGCTTTATTTTGCGATTGCGATACGTCTAATTTGCATCCCTTTTACGAAAAAGGGATACAATCTAGACATAGCCAGAGAGTCTGCAGAACTGGAATACATCCACAAGTTTGACACTGTTCCCTGGGCTTGAACAAAGACATTCAGGGTGTGTCTACATTGCACCTGTAGCTCGAAATAAGCTATGCAATATGAGCTATGCAAATTACGTAGTTTATTTCAAGTGTATTTCAAAATAGAGCGCTATTCCGAAACGTCCCTTAATCCTGGTGGAACGAGGTTTGCAGGGATGTCAGAATAGCGAGCCAGTTATTTCAAAAACTATTTCAAAATAACGGGCTTGTGTAAAAGACGCAGAACAGCTATTTCGGGATACCAGAAGTATCCTGAAATAGCACCGCTGTCTAGACACACCGTAACTGGTTGGCGCATTATAAAGCCAATTTCTCCTGCCTTTAACATCTATTTCCACTTGAAAAGCTATGAATGGGACACAGCTAGCCCACTTAATTAGCCTTATTAACATGGGCCGTTCTTCTGTTCTTATGAGCCTTGCTTGCTGTACAGCAGTAGGGGTGTGTCTAGACTACATGCCTCCGTCGACGGAGGCATGTAGATTAGCCAGATCGGCAGAGGGAAATGAAGCCGCGATTAAAATAATCGCGGCTTCATTTAAATTTAAATGACTGCCCCACTCTGCCGATCAGCTGTTTGTCAGCAGATCGGGGCAGTCTGGACGCGACGCGCCGACAAAGAAGCCTTTCTTGATCGGCACAGGTATGCCTCGTGAAACCAGGTTTACCTGTGCCGATCAAGAAAGGCTTCTTTGTCGTCGCATCCAGACTGCCCCGATCTGCCGACAAACAGCTGATCGGCAGAGCAGGGCAGCCATTTAAATTTAAATGAAGCCGCGATTATTTTAATCGCGGCTTCATTTCCCTCTGCCGATCTGGCTAATCTACATGCCTCCGTCGACGGAGGCATGTAGTTTAGACGTACCCTAGGACGCATACCATGCCCCCTCGTTGCCACAGCATAAAGCACATGGGGCCTGATCCTGCCTTTGCTGAAGGCACTAGAGAAATGCCCTTTGATTTCAAAGCGTTCGGGCCTTAGAAGAGGTTTGTTCAAATGGGACACGGTGCCTAAGCTTTGTCTACACTGAAAAGTGCAAAGCGCGGCCGTGGCATGAGCTCTGGGGAAGAGATCTCCCGGTGCTCCGTGTAAACCACCGCCAGGAGGGGAGTAGCTCCGAGTGCTGGGAGCGCAGCTCTGCCAAGTGCCAACATGGACTTAGCCTGAGCCTAGTCCGAGGGTATGAGTCAGAGGTCATTGCAAGGAAAGCATCGATATGATCGCTGAACTATATGGTCCCAAGACAAGAAGGGCAAGAAGCAATGAGCTGAAACTGCAGAAAGGGAGGTTTAGGTTGGACATTAGGAAAAACTTCCTACCTGTCAGGGTGGTGAAACACTGGAATAAATTGCCTAGGGAGGTTGTGGAGTCTCCATCCCTGGAAATATTTAAGAGCAGGTTGGACAGACACCTGTCAGGGATGGTCTGGATGGTGCTTGGTCCTGCCGTGAGGGCAGGGGGCTGGACTTGATGACCTCTTCCGTTTCTAGTGTTCTCGTGTCCCTTCCGAATCGAGTGTTCTATGATTCTGTGGTTAAAATGGGGACAAGGCCCCCCTTCGTATTCTGTTTCTGTAGTGCCCAGCTCAGCTGGTACCCTGAATCCTAGGGTTGGAAGAGACCTCAGGAGGTCATCAAGTCCAGCCCCCAACCCTGGTCCACAACTGAGACTCCAAAGCGCTACTGCCATGTGCATGTTAGTAAATAACACCCATGATGAGTTTTTGCAATACTTACTCCACATTTACCATTTTTTTTGACGTCTTCCCCCCAAAAAAGCCACCAGGAAAAAAAGGTTAACACCCTGTGGGCCTGCCTCCACCATCCATTGAAGCCACGAGGAGGTCGGCTATAGATTTTGCTGGGAGCAGCAAGCCGTTTCCTTGCTCATTAGTGAATCCAAGGGAGCAGTTCTGGGGAGCTGCAGGTATGGGGGAGGCGGCGTGGACCATCATCAAGGTTGCTTTTCAAAGGGGGATGAAAGAGAGAGACAGCATTGCCTGGGAATGCCGGCTGTGCCTTTAGATTGGATTCTGTACGTGCCACATAAATTATTGGTGGCCAAGAAAATAAAATGCTGGGCCTGGTGAGAGAGAGACCTCTGTGAGATTTATAGCCCTGCCTTTAAAGCACTTAGACTGAAACCACCTGGTATGAAATTTACAAGAGAGAGACTGTAACTTACCGAGTGCTTTTTGATCATTGCCCTACGTTGGTTCTCGCTGTCTTAGATAGGCGTGCCAGGGCTAGATGTGTACTCACAGATCAGACAGGAAACTCAACAAATCATGCTCTTTCATGCCACACCAGCAAACGCAAGTGCCTGGCGGTAATCCGTGGTGGAGGTTTGTTCACGTCATCTGGTCTCCTTTGTCAACGGGAGCTTGTTCTTGAAGCCCTTAGCCATGTTACAGAAAGATTTTTCTGGATTGATTGTTCATAGTTTGCTGCTGAGCTGTTGAAATGTCATTTCATCTCCTTCCACCCAACCCCAATCACAACTGGCAACTAGCTAGCCCCCTCTCTAGTAGTCTTGGTAGAGAAGGGCCAAGCATTGAATGGTCTCTCCAACACCCTGTCTTGCTTCTCTCTCTCTCTCTTCTCCTCCCCTCCTTTCTCAGGGATTGTCTTCTAAGAGTAAGGCACATCGACAGGGTGGTGTGGGGATAGCTTCTGTTGCTGCTGCTCATGATCCTCAACCAAGCATCAGACTCTCACACTGAGAAAGCATCTGCCCTGCTGAATTGTTCCACATAGATCTCACAGAGATGGGCCTCTCTGTGAAATGTTCACGCTTTGGTATTTGATTTTCCTCATTCAGGCCCATTTCTGGCTTAACGCTGAGATCCAGCTGCTATAAAAGATGCCCATTGTGATGTCTTTTTAACCCCTAGGGAGACCGCGGGGGACCTTTGGTTTGCACTTATGGGAACATCAAGAGGTGGTTTGCAGTTGGCATAGTCAGCTGGGGAGAAGGCTGCAGGAAAAAAGAGCATCCTGGAATATATACTTTCATTTTCAACTACTTGGCGTGGATACAAGCAGAGACAGCCCGGGAAGGGAAACCTTTCATTCCCGAAGGGCTGGATAACATCACGATTTCCAGACGGCTGCATTCAGGTGCTAGCAAGAGACCTCTGCCTCCTGGATCTTTGCTCCTCTTTTTTTCTCTGTTTCTATTTTTCTAGTGATGATTTCCAAATCATAATAAAAATTCAGTTTCATTATCCAACTCTCCTCTCCTTTACAGTAAGCTACATAATAATTCCTATTTCTTATAGAGTTGTTTCATCAGTCAGTCTCAAAGCACTCCATGGTCTTTAATGGATTTATCCTCCCAACACCCCTCGATGGGAAACTGAGGAGTCAGGAAACTGAGTCTGGGAAGGAGCTAGAATTACTAGTTAGCAAAATGCTATCGTATGAGACCATCCAGTTTAGCTCCAAGGGTATATCTAGACTGCATCCCTCTGTCAGCAGAGGGATGCAGATAAGGCAGGTCAACATTGCAAATGAGGCAGGGATTTAAATATCCCGTGCCTAATTTGCATAAAAATGGCTGCCACATTTTGCCGACTCGGCACTTTGTCGTCAAAAAGCGGCAGTCTAGAGGGGGATCTGTCGAGAAAGAAAGCCTTTTTCGACAGATCCTGTAAACCTCCTTGCAGGAGGCATAAGGGATCTGTCGAAAAAAGGCTTTCTTTCTCGACAGATCCCCCTCTAGACTGCCGCTTTTTGCCGACAAAATGCGGAGCCGGCAAAACACGGCAGCCATTTTATGCAAATTAGGTGCAGGATATTTAAATCCCTGCCTCATTTGCAATGTTGACCTGCCTTATCTGCATCCCTCTGCTGACAGAGGGATGCAGTCTAGACATACTCCAAGTTACTGATCTGAGCTTATGCCAATGCGATGGGTAATAGCTTAGCGATACAGTAGAGAGAGCAGAGACAAAGAGACTAGATCAATCAACACAGACATCTGGAAAACAAAAATCCTGACCACTTCAAAAGTCAGCACGTCTCAAAGAGTTGCATCAGAGCAAGCAGTTACTTCCTTGCCTAAGTACAGGACCGGGAAATACAGTAGTATCTTAGATATTGTTGCTAATAAATAGTTTTTCAGTTGTAGCCACTGAAGATGCTTGGGAATTTCAAATCTGGCCTTATAACTAACCAGTCAGAATCTCACTTTCATTGCTTTTGAATGTTTGATTTAGTTAGTAGAAGGTGGAATAAAAAACATAAGCTAACCCAGAGTACTTTCTGCAATTTGCTCATTAATCAACATATAAAGAAAGTATCCATTATAGTAATTAGAACAAGTGCTAATATTCAAGCAGTGTCCTTCTAAACAGGAGATATTTATTTATTTATTTATTTTTACTAACTGCTGGCTCAAAGAAAGCTCAGACAACACAGCTTGAATTCCAGCTTTGTCTCCTTTGTTTACCGGTGATCACACCCTAGCTGGAACTCTGTGCAACAGAGAGACATCTAGTGGCTGACTTATCAAGTGCAAGTAAATAAATCACATGAAGGCAACAATGAATAGCATTTTATTTATATTAAGGGATCTCTCATGAGCAAATCTGCATTCTGTCAGTTCCCAGTGAAAAACAGAATTGAAGGTGCTCAGCATATGGCAGGAAGTATTCAAAACCTTCACCTATTCTGTCCATTCGCTCTCAAAGAGGCATGTTGCAAAATGATTTCTGGTCCTATTAATTTTGAAACCTTTCTTAGATTCTCTGGAGCTATCTGGAAAGAGAATGCTTAGTCATGCAGCATACAGCAATGGCTATTTACCATCCAACTCCTTGGAAAACACGATAAAAGCCAAGGACTTTCAGCAATGATAAAATTCTGCAGTAGGATTGTGGTAAGCAAATTGGTTTTAATTACCTGGGTGCTTTCTAGCTAGCTAGCAGAGCAGCCTTGTAAATGAAAATTAATTCATCCACCTTAAGCTAATGCAAACCCCTCTTAGCATAAAAGTCAGACTTTATTTTCTGTGTCATCTGCAGGGAAATAATGCCTAATTATTATTAGTTCTGAGTAACGCTTCTGAAAATTGTTCTACATTAATTTCACATGGCTGACTGGCTAATGGATTCACAAGGGCCTTGTAACACTCTATAAAAAGACTAATAGAAGCTAAAAACAAGGCAAATAAATTACTCTAACAGCTATTAGTACATGATGGTGTCCACTAGCATTAATGCCGGTATTTATTTTGCCTTCCATTAATAATATATCAGCCAATTATGGAAGCTGCAGCAATGGTTGGATGTCAAGCAATGTTTCTTGATGCCGGTGTCTATTCAGCTGTGGAATCGTTTCCCCAAGAGCAGTGTTTCCCAATTGGTGTGCCGATTGGGCAGAATCTTGGGGTTCCGTGAAGTGAAAACAAGGGTTCCGCGAAGAGCCGGCACTCCCTCACCCCCTCTTAAAGAGATAGAGCTGCGGCGGGTTTTTTTTTTTCCCTCAATGAAATACTGCGGAGCCTTGGGGTTTCGTGGCAAAATAAAATTGGGAAACATTGCCCAAGAGTAATGATGGAAGTCTTTCCACTTGTGACATTGCTAGCGCACTGCATGGAAGAATCCTGCATTTACGGGGCCATCCCTGCTGACCTGGTGGACGTGGGTTCTACTCCTAGCTTTGATGTTGTTCCACTGAGGCTATGTCTACACTAGGAAACTATTTCAAAATAACTAAATTCGACTTAATAACTCCCGATTTTACCAAATCCCACTAGCGTGTCCACACTATAGGGGAGCCTCAAAATGAGTCCGAGGCAAGTTCTGTTATTGTAGATGTGCTAACTCAAACTTGGCACCCAGGAAGTACCGGGGAGTAATGAGTTCAATGACTCTAGGGTGTCGTTAGTTTGAAATAGCAGCACTGGTACATCCACCCTACCGCTATTTTGAAATAACTATTTTGAAATTAGCATTGTTCCTTGAGGAAAGCAGGAGTACAGATTTTGAAAGAAGTGGCCCATAATTCGAAAGAACGGGCTGTTTGTGTGGAAGCTCCGCTTATAAATTCAACCTAAGGGGGGTTATTTCGAAATAAAGCCCTAGTGTAGACCAGTGCTAAGGCATCCAGATTTTTCACACTCCTGAGTGAGCAATGAATTATTCCAGGTTATATTTATCATGGAGACCTGGCCTTGGAGGCCTGCTGTGAAGATAAACCCCATCTATGTTTGTGTGGTGCTAACATACTAACATATCATGTGAGACAAAAGCCCTATGCTATTGAGGAGAGACTGTGAAAAAAGGCTAATCCTAGTGTGTAGGCCGCAGAGCTACAAGGCTGAGAGGAACAGGCATCTCTGCTTCCCCCCTGTGGAAGAAAAGGGAAAAACTAGCTCTGACAGACTTCATTTACATATTGTAATCTCAGTGCTTTATGGTGTATTGTTTGGAGGTTGGTGGTGCCTGCTAGAAATGATATTGAACGGTGCACATTAACATATGAGGGCAGGTAACTGGACCAGAAGTCCTCTCAAGGATCCTTCCAATCCTGTGATTCCATGTACGTATTGGGAGAGGAACTACAAAAGGTAAAGCCTCACAAAAAACGAGTCACCCTGCTCTAAAAGGCAGCGAGTGGTCGAGAACTCAAGGGGACAGACTACTTCCCTTGTATCTATCTGGAATACAAGGACCCTCTGTTCAGAAATTCCCATTCCAGGTTGGATTCTGCTAGGAAGTGGGTTTCCTGCCGAGAGCTTTAGAACCCCATGAGACGTTCTTTGGCTGGACCGTGGCATGGACTTGTGGAGTGGTACAAGGCTTACTTCTGTTGGGCTCTCTAGACCCGTGTTTCTTTAACTGTGAGCTGCGGAACACTGCTGTTCCGTGAACAACTCGCAGGTGTGCCGCGACCTCTTCTTTGTTTTTCTGCCTTCTTTGTTTTTGTCTGACAACAATTTTTTTTTGAAGAAAATTTTCATCGGTGTTCCGCGTAAAAAAATATTATTGTTCAGTGTTCCGTGGTCTCAAAAAGTTTCAGAAACACTGCTCTAGGCTAAAGCACACAGGTAGGGAACGCTACCATGTAGAACTGCTGCTTAGAGTGACCAGAGAGCAAGTATGAGATATCAGGATGGAGTGTGTGGGGTGGGGGGGATGGGACTGTGTAAGACAAAGCCCCAAATATCAGGACTGTCCTTATAAGATGGGGACATCTGGTCACCCTGTTGCCACAAGATCTAACCAGGTTTATGAGTTGTAGGTGGAGTGGAGTTTGTGTGATGAGCCTGTCCCCATGTACCCTACTTAGGGTTTTGCTGATTGTACTGTTCTGCAAATATCCACTTGCTCCACTTGCTGTGTTTTCCCAAATGAAGGTCTTAGGTGGTTTCACGTTGCAGGGGATTCATGAGCTGGAGGGTGTGACGGCGAGTCGGGGTCCCCCCGATCCTGCAGCCCCGTAGCAAGAACAGCCTCTGCCAGCCAGTAGAACAGAGAGGCTGTGTCTAGACTGGCATGATTTTCCGCAAATGCTTTTAACAGAAAAGTTTTCCATTAAAAGCATTTGCAGAAAAGAGCGTCTAGATTGGCACGGACGTTTTTCCGCAAAAGCACTTAGATGCGCTTTTGCACAGAAAAGCCCCGATCTCCAAACGGGAGCAGCACAGTATTTCCTCAAGAAGCACTGATTTCTTACATGAGATCGTCAGTGTTCTTGCGGAAATTCAAGCGGCCAGTGTAGACAGCTGGCAAGTTTTTCCCCAAAAGCAGCTGCTTTTGCAGAAAAACTTGCCAGTCTAGACACAGCCACAGGGTTTATTGCTCTTCCAGGATACAGCACAGCATAGATGTACTGTAGTTTCAGGAGTCAGGGCCAGGATGCCTCAGACCCCTTGGATTAGGGGGTCTATTGCCCACCTTAGACCCTCAGCCCTCACCTTAGGCTGTTTCCTTCATGTTCCCAGCCAGCAACTGCCCCTTCCCTCGAAACCTCCCTTCCTTTGTTCTGTCCCTGCCCTCAACTGGTCGGACAGGTTGGGTCTGTGCCTATGTGACCTTAGGCAGCCGTCCTGCTGGGCAGTGCTGCAGATACCGGCCAGTAGGGGTCACCCTCAGCCCAAACACAGACACCAATGGATGCCCAGAGTGTATGGCCTGCGCACTACATCACAGAGAGTAACTGCGGGGAGGCTACACCGTAGTTTCCTGCTGCCAGACCTGGGATCGCAGCTCTGGGAGGAGGCTTGAGCCATGTTTGGCTACGTCTACACTGTAGCATTTTGTCAGCAGAGGAAATGCAAATGAAGCGCTCATTAGCATTCCTCATGCTTTCATTTGCATAGTCTTTTCCCATCCATTTTGCGGAAGAGGAAATGCAAATGAAGCACTCGTTAGCATTTCTCGCACTCTCATTTGCATAGTCTCTTCCGAGCAGTTTTGCAGAAGAGGTTTTTGCGGAAAAAAACGCAGTGTGGATGGGGCCATTTTGTGCAAAAAAAACCCTTTTGCGCAAGATCCTGCAGACCTCCTTTTTTGAGGGATAAGAGATCTTGCGCAAAAGGGTTTTTTGGCACAAAATGGCCCCGTCCACACTGCGTTTTTTTTCCGCAGAAACCTCTTCCGCAAAACCGATCGGAAGAGACTCTGCAAATGAGAGTGCAAGAAATGCGAATGAGCGCTTCATTTGCATTTCCTCTGCCGACAAAATGCTACCATGTAGATGTAGCCTTTCACTCCTTTTAGAGGAGATCCCTTGATTTACAGGACTGAACCTGCCTTTTAGTGTTGCCATCTCCAGCTGGCAGCAGGGTTATAGGTGCAAATAACTTGGTTGCAGCAGCAAAGTCGGAAGCATCCCGTAGTTGGATGTTTCAAGGGCCCCTTTTGGGATCCTTTATACCACTTAAAAGCTCAGATATTCTGCTCTCGAGTGATATCAGCCCTTCCTTTTTTGCTCCGGTGGATTAGGTCATCAGACATTAAATCTGTCGTTTGGTCCCTCTGCTAAGAAGTGCTTATTTTCTATTAGCCCTGACCCAATGCTCATTAGAGCAGGCTCAGACCGTAGAAGCTTCTCTAAGCCCCTTGCTAAAAAGCATCGGGAACCTTTTTCATATCAAGTGCCCAGGGCAAGTTCTTTTTAGACAGCAGGCAAAAGCCATGCATGGACCTCATGACGGCCCTGCTCACTTTCGACCAGTTTTTGGAGCTATTGAGCTTTAGCCTCGCTTTGCGGGTGCTGAGCATGTAAAGTCAGGAGCCAAAGCGCTCTTGAAAATCCACTCTCCGAGCCGATGGACGACCTAACTTCAAACGGCGACTTTTAACGAAATGAAAAGCAATTTCATCCCTTAAGAGGGAGTACGTTCAAAGTGTCTTGCCAGAGGAGGTTATCAGTGGGAAATAGGTCAAGGGAGGGATGATAGGCGTTACTATAGAGAACTTTCTGAGTGTCTGGCTGGTGAGTCTTGCCCACATGTTCAGGGTTTAGATGATCGCCGTATTTGGGGTCGGGAAGGAATTTTCCTCCAGGGTAGATTGGCAGAGACCCTGGAGGTTTTTCGCCTTCCTCTGTAGCATGGGGCGCCGATCACAGCTGGAGGATTCTCTGCATCTTGGGGTCTTCAAAGTATTTGAAGGCTTCAATATCTGAGATCTAGGTGAGAGGATTATTCTAAGAGGGGTGGGTGAGATTCTGTGGCCTGCACTGTGCAGGGGGTCAGACTAGATGATCATAATGGTCCCTTCTGACCTTAAAGTCTATGAGTCTATGAGGTTGTGAAGACCAGGACTTTAACAGGGTTCAAAAAAGAGCTAGATATAGGGTTGCCAGATGGTTTCAACAAAAATATCAGACACACTTGCCATTCCATCACAATCGACATGACATCTTCTTTAGAAAATACTGGGCATTTACATTTTCTCAATTTGTTTCCCGAACAGAAAGCTCAAATACTGGACTGTCCGGTTCAAAACCAGACACCTGGCAACCCTAGCTAGTTACATTCATGGAGTTAGGTCCACCAATGGCTATTAGCCAGGATGGGCAGGGACGGTGTCTCTAGCCTCAGTTTGTCAGAGGCTGGAAATGGGTGACAGAGGATGGATCCCTTGATGATTCCCTGTTCTGTTCGCTTCCTCTGGGGCACCTGGCGTTGGCCACTGTCGGCAGACAGGATACTGGGCTAGAGGGACCTTTGGTTTGACCCAGTACGGCCGTTCTTATCTTCGTATGTCTGTTGGGAAGATGCTTTCTACTGGAGAGAGCTTTTTGACTGGAAACATCAGAGGCTCTATCACCTGGAGATTTTACGTTATGCTGAATAAAGCAGAAGAGAATTGACTATACTGGCCGGTATACGGACTAGCGGTTCCCAACCACTGCTCCGCAGAGTGGTGCCACGCCATGAACCCACTGGCTGCTGGGCCGCCGCAGCTACCGGAGGTGAAGCCGGCTTTTCGCGGTAGCGCTGAGGGCCGGGGCTGGGAGCGTTACATATTTTGGTGGACCAGTAACACCCTAGTTGCATATCATGAATATGCAAATATGCAAATAAAATGTTACCGGGCCACCAAAAGTTTATGAACAGTCCGTGGTATAAAAAAGATTGGGAACCACTGGACTAAATGACCCTTCCAGCTGAGAACGACGTGCAGTAGTTTTGGATGCACTTAATTACATTCCTAGACACATTCCAGCCCAGAGACTGTATGGGCAAAGTGAACTGAAAATATGGCATGTGTCCATGTTTGCAAAGAAAGCAAACATGAACCTGGGATGCATTAATAGGTGAGCAAGACACGAGAAGTCATTCTTCCGCTCTACTCTGCGCTGGTTAGGCCTCGGTTGGAGTATTGTCCAGATCTGGGCACCACATTTCAAGAAGGATGTGGAGAAATTGGAGAGGGTCCAGAGAAGAGCAACAGGAATGATGAAAGGTCTAGAGAACATGAGCTATGAGGGAAGGCTGAAAGAATTGGGTTTGTTTAGTTTAGAAAAGAGAAGATTGAGGGCGGACATGATAGCAGTTTTCAGGTATCTAAAAGGGTGTCATGAGGAGGAGGGAGAAAACTTGTTCATCTTGGCCTCTGAGGATAGAACAAGAAGCAATGGGCTTAAACTGCAGCAAGGGAGGTTTCGGTTGGACATTAGGAAAAAGTTCCCAACTGTCAGGGGAGTCAAACACTGGAATAAATTGCCCAGGGAGGTTGTGGAATCCCCATCTCTGGAGATATTTAAGAGTAGGTTAGATAAATGTCTATCAGGGATGGTCTAGACAGTACTTGGTCCTGCCATGAGGGCAGGGGACTGGACTCAATGACCTCTCGAGGTCCCTTCCAGTCCTAGTCTTCTATGATTCTATGATTCCACATCACAAAACGTCAGCAGGCACGTTGGTTAGCGGCCCTTTAATACGGTTCCTTTTTTCTCTCGTGACCTCTGGGGGGTGCAGGTTCCGCGTCAGCCAAGATCACAAGTCCCTAAATCACTAAGAGCTCAAGTCCCTAAATCACTATGGCTGGCAGAGGGCCTCCGCAGGCACCCCTGAACCCAGATTTTTAGAAGGGCCAGGCTCCTACTGCCGTAGAGTTGAAAGGTCGAAAGGACCGTTATGATCGTCTAGTTCAGAGGTCTTCAATCGCTCTGTGGGGGGAGCGGAGTAACAGTTGGGGGCCACGCCTGGGTCTGCTGCCTAGTGCTGCTCCTGGCCCTGTGTCTCCGAGGTGTCACCCCCCATCCGCAGCCGGCAGGGAGAACAGAAGGTTTATTAGTTCGCAGGGACACAGCGTGGAACAGACTTGTCAGCGCGGGAACTGGAAGCAGCCAGCACCATCCGTCTTGGGGAGAGGGAGAGCCCAGAACCAGGGCCCTGGGCCGCCTGTCTGTATCCTGAGCCAGCTGAGACCCACTCGCACACCCAGCAACTGGTCCAGGCCCTGCGGGCAGCCCCCCCCCCTTTGTCCAGCTTCCCGGGTAAAAAGTGTCTCTTGGTTGCACCCCCTTTCCCAGGCTCATGTTACACAAAGCATCAGCCATTGGGGAGGTGCTAGGCTTGGGGCAGCCTCCTTCATTGGGAGTCACATCCGAAATTCCCATCCCCGGCTAGGTATTGGCGCAGTGCCCAGGGAAACTGAGGCACACCCCCTTGGTAACCACAGGAGAGTAGAAATCGCATTCACGTGACTGGGTCAATACAATCCCCACGTCCTCTCAGCTGCTGGCCCCGCCCCTGGGGATCCAGTCCCGGCTACGGCTGCCCCCCGCACACCTGGGGGCCCAGCTGCTGGCCTTGCACCCAGGTCTCCGTGCCCAGACAACCGAGGGGGCCACTCCCCCACCGAGCTCTGGCCCCAGCCTCAGCGTTTCCCAAACTATGGACGGCAGCGCAGTACCGGGCCGCGGGAGAAAAATACCAGGCCTCAGCACGGCTGCCAGGAGGGGAGCAGAACGGGGCAGGCTGGGAGGAGGGGGGGAGGGACCGGCTGCTGGGAAGCAGTGCTGGGGGCAGCGGGGCTGTACCGCGGAGAGGCAGGGGACAAAAGCAGGACTGGGGGAGTGGGGCTGTCCCGTGGAGATCCGGGCGTGTGGGCGGGAGGGTGGGTGGCAGAAGCAGGGTGGGGGGCAGAGGGGCTGTCCCGCAGAGATAGGGGGCAGGTGGTGGAAGCAGGGTGGGGGCAGAGGGGCTGTCCCGCAGAGATAGGGGGCAGGTGGTGGAAGCAGGGTGGGGGGCAGAGGGGCTGTCCCGCAGAGATAGGGGGCAGGTGGTGGAAGCAGGGTGGGGGGCAGAGGGGCTGTCCCGCAGAGATAGGGGGCAGGTGGTGGAAGCAGGGTGGGGGGCAGAGGGGCTGTCCGGCAGAGATGGGGGGCAGGCGGTGGAAGCAGGGTGGGGGGCAGAGGGGCTGTCCGGCAGAGATGGGGGGGGGACAGGTGGGTGGTGGAAGCAGGGTGGGGGGTAGAGGGGCTGTCCCGCAGAGATGGGGGGGGGACAGGTGGGTGGTGGAAGCAGGGTGGGGGGCAGAGGGGCTGTCCCGCAGAGATGGGGGGGGACAGGTGGGTGGTGGAAGCAGGGTGGGGGGCAGAGGGGCTGTCCCGCAGAGATGGGGGGGGACAGGTGGGTGGTGGAAGCAGGGTGGGGGGCAGAGGGGCTGTCCCGCAGAGATGGGGGGGACAGGTGGGTGGTGGAAGCAGGGTGGGGGGCAGAGGGGCTGTCCCGCAGAGATGGGGGGGCAGGCGACGGAACCAGGGCTGCCCGGGGGGAGGGGGAGCTGGCCGGGGGAGGTCAGGAGGAGGAGGAGGACGGGAGAATCAAGTGCTGGAAACTGGACTGGACGGGGGCAGCGGGGCTGGTGGGGGGGTCATTGGCGGAGCGGGGCTGACCGGGGGAGATTGGTGGGGGGCGGGGGGAACCGGCCACTGGAAGCAGGGCTGGACGGGGGCAGCAGGGCTGGTGGGGGGGTCATTGGCGGAGCGGGGCTGACCGGGGGAGATTGGTGGGGGGCGGGGGGAACCGGCCACTGGAAGCAGGGCTGGACGGGGGCAGCGGGGCTGGACTGGGGAGATCGGGAAGAGAAAGGGGGGGGAGCGGGACTGACCCGGGCACATGCAGACCCTGCAGACGAGTGAGTCTGGCCGGAGACTCCATTTCCCCCCCCCCCCCCCCCCCACATACCCTCCCTGGAGTATTTGCCAACTGCCTGGCAGGTAGACACACTCGGGCAGCGTGAGCACATCTACCAGCCAGGCAGCTAAGGACTAACACACCAATTATAATAAAACGCACCTCATTAGAAAATCCCAGGCATTTTATACCTCTGGTAATTTCTCAATTTCTTTCCCAGACAAAACCTTCAAACACCGGACTGTCCAGTACAAAACCGGACACCTGGCAACCCTCCCCTTCCTTGCACCCTCCCTCCTAGCCAGATACCCTACCCCTAATCTTCTCTTGCTCCCGCCTCCTGGAGTGCCCATGCGGCGCTGGGTCCCCTAAGCCCTGGCCCGGGCTGGGTGGAAGATGCAACTGGATGAAACACTGAAAATTTATTCATTTTTAATTCTTTTTTTTAATATGTGTTTATATTTTTGGGCTGCAAAAAACAGTACTGAAAAAAAAACGGGTTCCAACTAAAGTAAAAAGTTTTGGAAACCCTGGTCTAACCAGCTTTCTATCCATCTTACAGTCCATTTATCCAATCCATATTCCCTTAACTTGCTGGCAAGAATATTGTGGGTGACGGTATCAAAAGCTTTGCTAAAGCTGGCACTGGGGGCTGTGGGAGGACCAGAAACAACTTATTTGAATAGTCATCATTTGTTTATTAAATATGCCAATATGCAAATGAATGTTACCGGTCCTCCAAAAGCTCATGAATGGATTTACTGGTCCCCGTATCAAAAAGTTTGGGAACCCCTGCTCTATGCCTTTACCCCGTCCACATCCCCCCTTCCAGCGCTGCAGCCCCACTCCTGGCACTGTTGGAAGAGGACGTGGGCAAGGGTACAGCATTTGGAGACATTTGAGAATCTGCTCACAAGATATTGCCACAGGAGAAGGGGGATACGTGACACTTTGCAAAGTCTGGCCCTTATAGAATCAGAACACTAGCACTGGAAGGGACCGCGAGAGGTCATCAAGACCAGTCCCCTGCCCTCACGGCAGGATCAAGCACCATCTAGACCATCCCTGACAGGTGTCTGTCCAACCTGCTCTGAAATATCTCCAGTGATGGAGATGCCACAACCTCCCCAGGCACCTTATTCTAGTGCGTAACCACCCTGATAGTTAGGCGTTTTTTCCTAATGTCCAACCTAAACCTCCCTTGCTGCAATTTAAGCCCATTGCTTCTTGTCCCATCCTCAGAGGCCAAGGAGAACAATTTTCTCCCTCCTCCTTGTAACGCCCTTTTAGATACTTGAAATCTGCTATCATGTCCCCTCTCAGTCTTCTCTTTTCTAAACTAAACTAGCCCGATTCGTCTTTATGTAGGAATCTGAATGGGAGCCAAATCCTTTTTCGAACTCTGGCCCCCAGTGGGAAATTCTGAACACTTCTGCGTCTGGAAATGAATACAGTTCTATTGATCCTTTCTTGTCAAAGGGAAAGCGTTTGAAACCGGCTAACAAACTAGAAATAAATGTGTCCGTTTCTCACTCAGCTTCTTACGCGCTAGCTCCACACTGCGACATCCCGCTGCCATGGCTGGGAATGTTTCTTCTGACGAGCTAGTTCAGTTTCTTTCATTTCAAAAGTCAACGAGTGTATTGGCCTCACCGCGTGGAAAAAGCTCGTTGTTGGGAAACCATCAACACACGGCCAAGCTTGACTGGTCAGGGTCCCTGTAATTAATGCATGTAATTGAGGTGTGCGACCTCTAGAGGGCAGAGGTTCCTTCTTTTCCATTCGACACACCTCAGTTTAATGTGTGTAATCTGTGAGTGTGCGATTCGATTCGGCCGATAGGTGCTGTGGTTTGCAGTCTTTCTGCTCTAATTCGCCAGCGCTCATCGAGTGGCTGATGGTTTATAACTCAAGGATCCTTGATCTGAGGGCCAAAGTACCCGGCCTTCCACCCACAGGTCGCCCCACCCTCACTTTTACGATAGAAAATGACGTACAAGTGCAGAGTCCTGAGGCTGAGGTGGCAGCGGAAAGTGCGTCCCTCCTTTGGGTGGTGCATTCTTGAGGGCCGGGAGCGCCTCTCTCCGAATAGGCCTTAGTGCCATGGGCTTCCCGGACAAGTGATAACGAATACAGGAATGAATCCCACAGCAGCTTAGACGTCCCAAACGGGAGCGCTGGGTTCTGTGCCTCTGTCGCCCGCGGTCCTCCTTGGCAGGTGGGGGAGTGCGGCTTGCAGGTCTCTGTGGAACGAGTGTGATGGGTTTGGTCCATTCCCCAGCAGGCGAGTGTCTACACCACAACGAGCACGGCCAGTGACATCGTCAGCAGAGACCGGGGGGCCGAATGAAACGTCGGCCTGGGCTCTTCCATGACCTCCAAGAGACCTTCATCCCAGGGTTCTCTTACAGTCCTAGGGTGGGAAGAGACCTCAGAAGGTCATCAAGTCCAGCCCCCTGCCCAAAGCAGGACCAACCCAACCCAATCAACCCAGCCAGGGCTTTGTCAAGCAGGGACTTAAACACCTCTTAAATGCCCCCTCACTCTTCTCTTCTGCAGACTAAATAAGCCCAAATCCCTCGGCCGCTCCTCCTCCATGCAGAACCCTTATTGATGATGAGTAGGTAGGGCCAAGATGTCATATAATCGTGGGGGGCCCATCTGAAACACCTTACAGGTACCCCATTCTCCGAGGACTCTGAACATGCTTTAGGGAAGGTGCCCCAAGTTGGTCATCAGGTTAAAATTGTCCTTCCCCCAGAGCAATGCAGTGAGGGGTGACTGTGTCTCAGAGCAGAACTCCTGCCATGAGGGCAGGGGACTGGACTCGATGACCTCTCGAGGTCCCTTCCAGTCCTAGTATTCTATGAGTATTCTAACGTTCCAGCCCAAGGGGGAAACTGAGGCCCTGTTTAGCAGCAGCTATTAAAAGGACAAGTGTATCCGATTTTGTTTTTCAACTGGGAGCCGCGCCAGTGAAGTCCCTGATTAAATAACGCAAGCAAATGGCTTCAATGAGCGCAGACTCAGGCGCTGGGTCTCGCACCGGGCTGTGTGGCTTGGCACTTCAGAAATCATAATAGCCGTCCGTCTGGGGATTTGGAGAATACTGCGGAGGCAGCGAGAGGAAGGAATAGAGTTTCACCTTTTATTCTTTTATCTTGGCAACAATACCCACAGTGTGTGCTGGGAAAAAAAGAAGTTGTGAATGGCCAAATTAACAATAATATAACGAGGCCCCCCCCTCCTCGCGCCCCCCCGCCTCTGCCCCCGTCCATTCAGGCGGCTGACAATAAACAAGGTCACTTGATTCATTCAGTTCTCAGTGTAAACAAGGTCTCACAATAAAATCCCCCTCTGTTCCCCCCCTTTTCTCTAAGAATAGCTCCCCCCCCCCGCCCCGCTTCTCTTCTCCCTTCATCCCTGGATAGCCTGCCATTGCAAAGCCACTGCTACTTCCTCGCTCCCCGTCCAAGCTTTGTGAAACCCCGTTTCCTATGCGGTGTGGGAACCTTGACTTCCCTGGTATAACATCTGCACGGATGGCCCCGCTTTCTCAGATGTGGCGGAACTAATCTCTCCTCTTGGCAACCCACCGCGGCAACCTGCCGCACCGGGGCTCGGCGCTCCAGGGCGAACCGAGCCAGGGACCCGAATTCCTGTTGCCTGTGGGAAGAGCCAGCCGCCGGAGCTTGGCTGCTACAGGCCTCTTGCTGGCGTGTGCCGAGGGGTGGAATGGAACGGGGCCGTTCTGGGTGGTGCCTGGGTGGGGGGGCTATGCAGGTGTGTGTGAGGAGAGGTGTGGGGCTGTCTCTGGGGCTGGGACTGTGTGCGTGTCCCAGGGGGCTGGGTATAGCTCATCCGCTGGAGCAGGCGGGGCCAGGCCCGAGGCCCAGCCGTTGTCAAAATGCCCCTGCTTGAGTAACCAAGCCCTCAGCCACGAGGAGTAACGGTAGTTCGGAATAGGAAGCCTAGTCCGAACTACCTAGTTCGTGCCGCGTGTAGCCGCGGGGCACGGAGTTCGAACTAGCAGGGATTTAAAAATGGCGGCGCCCGGCAAGATGCAAATGAAGCCTGGGAAATTCAAATCCCAGCCTTCATTTGCAACTTCGGTTGCCTACATTAACCACCCTAATTCGAACTAGGGTGGTAGTGTAGACATACCCTATGGTGCCATACAGCCGACCTTCACCCTCATGGTCTCGCCCCTCATCGGCCCTGACACCCCCCCTTGTAATTTCAAACCCCCTCCTCTAATGTCAATTCCTGGCGAGGCTACTGGACTCACCCCTGCCACTCCGGCCAGCCTTGCCCCACCGCGCCATGACGTGGGCCCTCTGTCAGGGGTGGGGAACCTTTGTGGGGTCGGTGCCCGCTGACCCACAGAAAAATCAGTCAGGGGCCCACCCCGAAGTGAGAAGCAAAAAGATGCGCCCCACTTTCCCCTCGTACGCCAGAGCTTGGGGGGGCATCTGAGTAAATTCTGTGCCCCCCCAGACTCTGGGGTGGGGCCAAAAATGAGGCGTTCAGTGTGTGGGAGGGGGCTGCCGGGAAGCAGGGGGAGGGAGGTTACAGAAGTGGGTGGGGGCTGGTGGATTTGGGAGGGTGCTGGAGTAGGCTGGGATGGGGAAGACAGGGAGACAGCATTGGAGCCCCACTGCTGGAGGGAGGGAGTCCCAAGCCTTGGGGGCCGGATCCAGGCAAGCCAGGGGCCAAATCCAGCCCCCGGGCATTAGGTTCCCCACCCCAGGTGTAAGTGTCCATGGGGGGTGCATGGGCGGTAGGGGCCTGCGTTTTCTACTTTGAGCTGCATTGGTAGAAATCAAGAACGATGCCGCTGGAGTCACTGTGGACTGACGGTCGCTCCGCGGATGGAAAGAGGGTTTCCTCCTGACTGAAGCTGTTAGACGCCAAAGGACAGTCCTTGGCTTTGTCTCTGAGGGGATGTCTACACGGCAGAGTTTTTCTGGAAAAACTACCCTCACGTCCACACTGCTATTGCGTTCTTTCGACAGAAAGTCAAAAGAACGGAGGGGTTTTTCCGATGGCGGTAAACCACCTTCTACGAGGAAGAAGCCTCTTCCTGAAAAAGGCGTGTGTGGACGCGGAGGAGGGGGGTCTTTTTGAACGAAGAGGCCTCCAGGAAAAAGCACAGGTGCCCTGATGGCCACTCCGTCCACAGTAATCACAACTGAAACAGGAGATAGTGTCCAATCAATGTGAACGCTCTCTTTCAAAAAAGCAGATGGCTTTTTCATTGCATTTTGGCAGTGTGGACGCTCTCTTGTGAAAGAAGTTTCTCCGGAAGATCTCTTCTGGAAAAGCTTCTTCCGAAAGATGCCTGCAGGCTAGACATAGCCTTAATCAAGGCAAACGGGGTTATTATTGTTGCCCACGCCTACTCTAAGTGCTACAGAAATAGAAATAATACAGTATAACAGGGCCTGGATCTCAGATAGAGGCCTCTGGGTGCTACCATAATACTACTAATATAATTTGTTTTCTTCTTACCAGTACAGAGAGATTATGTACAGTGTTTCTAGTGATTGGTTAGCCAATATAACCATTTTCGCAACTCCATCTTTTTTAGCAGAGTGGGCTATTAGCTATTTTTAATTGACTTTTCCAATCTTTCCCTGAACTTGTTGCTGGGAAGTTAAATAGTATATTTAGAGACGGGGGTGCTAATTAATGCTTTCACACCTTTTCCCGCATTAAGCCAAGAGAATTCTCCAAACTGAGAGCTGTAAGAGGGAGGGAAAGTTTGATGGACTTGTCAGAACATGCTTTGCAAATAAATGTAACTGACAAAATTGCCATCTACAGCTTGATGTCAAACGTAAAACAAACACCCTTTCAAAACGCCTCTCTCTCTCTCTCTTTCTCTCGCTCTCTCTTTCTCATGGGTGCACTGTACAAATCCTATGCTTTTACAGATCTCCTGTGTAAAATTAATCCAGTTTAGGTCACCAAATGCAGCAAAAGCTTACACTAGTTTTGTCTTTCCTTCCTTTCCGTACATTCCATCTGTGTTTGCTTGGTGGTTCTGAGACAGTGGGAAAAAACTGAAGTCATAGGCAAACTTTCTTGTCACCAAAACTGTCAGAGGAAAACTTGCAAAAAAAAGATGCAGAGAAAAGAGCGGATCGGAATGCTCATTATCTGACTATATTTAAAGCAAGTGTTGGCCTATGGCTGAACGTGAAGGAGGAAATTCCTCCTCCTTGTAGGAAGGAAGGTTGTTGTAGGTGGTGTTGGTTCGGTATTAAAATTCCTCGTATATTTGATCTTTGGTTGCTCCACTGTTTAGGGTTGGATGACACAATTCAGCCTCATCTGCTGATGCTTTAGAATAGCCCAAGTTCCCTCTTACATGATTTGTGGTTATGCCAAAGATTAGAAAAGAGTTTGGGCCTCATGCACACCGATTCCGCGACATAGGGTAGAAAGGCAGCAGGCTGTGGCCATGGTGAGATGGTGCCTGGAATACTTGGGATAGTTCTGGGTGTCTCAGTGTAACTCAGACACCTGCTGGGTGTGGTTCACTGTCCCATGTAGCCTTGCCTGTGAGACATTTCATTCAAGCTCTAGAGGCTTATACACAGAACTCTGGAGGTCCCAAGTTTGGTTCCCCCTGTTGGTGTTACATCAGTACCCAAAAATGAGAAAGACCTGAAACGGTCCAATTCATCCCAGGACTGGGCAATAATTTTTGACAGGGGGGTCATTCCAAGATTTTGGAAAGTGGTCAAGGGCCGCACTCTTACATGGTATTAATGGAGGGGGTATGGAGGTGGGGTGCAGAAGGGAGCTTGGGGTAAGGAACTGGGCTGCAGGAGGGAGACTTGAATCTGGGAGGGATTTGGGGTGAAGGAGGCGGTTGTGGCCTAGGGCAGAGGACTGGGGTGCAGGGTTTAGGGATGTGACCTAGGGTGGAAGGGGTGTGATATCAGGCAGGAGATTGGGGTGCCAGATCTGGGAGGGGGTATGGGTGCATGTGGAGTAGTGGGACAGGAGTGAGGGGCAGAGGGCTGGGGAAGGAAGAGGCTGGGGTGCCAGAGGCAAGCTCTGGCCAAGAGACTTACCAGCCAGCAGCCAAACCAGCCTGCCTTTCTGCAGACCTAAAGGCTTGCAGAGCTTAAAATGTTTCTACCTCTCGGCCATGTGCTTGAGTGAGTAACTGAGCAGGAGGGGAAGAGGGTTTTGCTTTGTGGCTGCCTGTTATTCAAACAGGCAGCTCCCATTGGGCAGTTTCTGGCCAGAAACCGGCCAATGAGATTGTGCTGGGAGTGGGAGCAGCGTCTGAATCTTCCCTCTCCCTTCCAGACTCATAAAGAGAAAGCGCCCCACAGCTGCACTTCTGAGTGGCGTGCGGGGCAAGCAGGGGAGCCTGCCTGGGGCTCCCCATTGCCTCCGCGGGCCAGATCCAGTGGCTTGGCGGGCCAGATCTGGCCCATGGGCCATATTTTTCCCAGGCCTGCTGTAACCCTTTTGACAGCCGCGGAGTTATATCCAGAGTAAATATGGACCAAGATTTGTGGCCAGATTTTTCAAGTTTGCTCAGGGACACAAGGGTGCAGCACCAGGAACTGGGGAGGAGGCATGAACCTCTAAAGACGTAACAAGGAACAAAGAACAATTTAGGCTCAATATCTGGGGACCCTTCTGCTGCCTCGTAGATCTCACCATTGGAAAGAACCCCCAGAAGGAAGTGATAGACACCTCTTCATGTGCATGATATAAAATGAGATTGGGCAAAGTACTGGAGATTGTCCATTAGCAAAAACAATCCTTCGGTGGACCCTGGGAACGCACTAGATGACCTAAAAGGACTTTTCCAGATAAAATTCTAGGATGCACTTTATCTTACGTACTATTTCTATCATGGAAATCCCTGCAGAGTCCAATTAGGGAACAAGGGCCCAGTGTGTTAGGCACTGTACTCACATACAATAAAAAGTATCAGAGGGGTAGCCATGTTAGTCTGGATCTGCAAAAGCAACAAGGAGTCCTGTGGCACCTTATCTGCATCTGACGAAGTGCGTCTTTGCCCACCAAAGCTTATGCTCCAATATAGTTGGGTATGTCTACACTACCACCCTAGTTCGAACTAGGGTGGTTAATGTAGTCATATGAACTTGCAAATGAAGCCCGGGATTTGAATTTCCCGGGCTTCATTTGCATGTTGCCGGGCGCCGTCATTTTTAAATGTCCGTTAGTGCGGACTCCGTGCCCGCGGCTACACGCGGCACGAACTAGATAGTTCGGAAGAGGCTTCCTATTCTCCTGTCAGGGTCCATTACTCCTCGCAGAAGCAGGGGAAGCCCCCTCTGAGTTTGATTTAGCTGGTCTTAACTAGACTTACTACATCGAACTCCAGAAGTTCAATCACGGCTGTGTCAATCTTCCATTTGGTGAAGACGTGGCATAAGGTGAGTCAATGGGAGAGTTTCTCCTGTCAGCTCCCCGTGGCGTGGACACAACAGTAACTCGATCCAAGGTATGTTGATTCCTGCTATGTTATTCATGTAGCTGGAGTTGTGTACCTTCGATTGACTTTCCGGGGTAACATGTACATAGGCAAAGAAATGTGGGAAGAAGATAAACAGCAAACCTAAAGATCTTCCTCAGCTAGAGGAACAGCCTATCAGCTGCTTATGTTGCGAGTCTTTTTAGGAAGACTTGACCTGATTCTTTTCACAGGTAACTTGTGATACTGGCCTGATACCTTCACCCAATTTAAATTCAGTCCTGACCTCAGAACTTCATCCACTACCATGGATGAAGAAACCCATGAAAAAGGGGCTAAGTTCAGCACTGATCTACCACGACATCAATGTCCATGGAATGGCACGAGCGTAACTACGGGAACTGCACTTGGCAAAGGGAACATGTTCTTTCTTTGATGAGTGCTTGCTGCTTCTTGAGCAGCAGGCCAAATGCTGATGTTCTTTCTCGGGCAAAACTCCAAGTAGGGTTAGTATTAGGGTCTGAAAATTGCACCTCGGAAGGCTACAGAGTCTGGGAGTTGTTGCCTCCTTACTTCAAAAACGAGATTGTCAGCAGCTTTGGACGCAGAATGGGCGACAGCCATTTGTGTGCCATTGACGTGAGAACAAGCTGGTGAGGTGACTTAGGGAAAGATCTGCTGCAGAGGTGCTTTATGGCCAGGGCAACAAGTGTCAGCGTGGTGCACCTGCCATGGTCTTCAAATACCACCTGCTCCCCTTTAACTGAAAGGCCCACCTGTCACAGGTGCATGGACCATTTGCCTACTTCCTCCTTTCCTTCTGTGTTCTCTGAAGCCACATCCTCACCAGCCGCACCAGAGATTGATCTTCTGGCATTCAATTCAGCGGGTCTAGATAAGACCCGCTAAATCAAATGCGGAGTGCAGCTCTGGTCGGTGCCGGTACTCCTGGCAGTCACGAGGAATAAGAGAAGCCAACAAGAGTGTTTGCTTCTGTTGGCCTCCCTTTGTGAAGACAGCACCATGTTTAGCTTAAGGTAAGCTGGCTCCAGCTGTTGTATACCTTAACCCAGCCTTCCAGGTCTAGTGTAGTCCTGGCCTGAGGCTGGGTAAATTCAAACTTTAGCCTTCCAACCATGGTCCAAGCTACACTGGAATGTACCATGTGCCGAACTCAATGGGAAGCGAGCAAGAGGTTTGCCCCTGGAGCTAGAGTAGAGGTTCCTCAGACAGGGGAAATACACCTGACATTTTTGGACCCAAATACCCCTAAGCACTCTGAAGTTCCCGTCCAGAAAAGCCCGCAACACCTACGCTCCTTCACAGCACTTTTTACGGCAGGGGTGGGCAACGGCCATTTTAACAGTGCTAGAGGCGAGAGAGTCACCTTTTCTCAGATCTGCTGAACTCTAGGCCTTTCAAAAAAAAAAAATTGGCAGGCTCTATAGCTCCAAAGCATGAATGAATAGAAACACCAAAGGAAGCACCTGCTGTTAAAGGAAATCCAGGACAACTTTTATTATCCTTTTTCACAGGTCTATTCAGAACTACATTAGGGGTTTCCTCTTTCCTTCTGTGGTACTTCACACTCATTCAGGGCGAAAAAAACATATTGTGCTTCTGAGTGATAGGCCAGAGAATAAGCCTGGAGCTTATAAAAGCCCCGAACAACAGAACTTTATTTTTAAACTTTATTCCCCAGTGAATTATTTGCAAAGCTTTGCAATTGTTTCGGAGGATTTTTGGTGGTTGGGCGAGGGGCGTTGTTGGTTGTTTCTCCCTCTCTCTCTCTCGCTTTCTCCCTCTCGGAAGGCGAGTCCTGGCTGTGCTTTAACAGAAGCTGCCTTTCAATAGATGCCCGGAAAAGAAGGGAAGCAGGGACCTGAACGCAAAGGTCAGCAGGACTCCTACAGCAACTCCGCTCCAGGTAACTTTTGACAAATGGAAAATAATCAGCAAGAGCCACCCGAATCTAAAGTATCGCAAAGGAGACAGGAAACTCTTCTATTGGCTTTTAGGGGCGTCACATCAACCCATTGGGGTTGGAGGCAGACTTCCTATTTTTACAGGAACTGTAACTGCCCAGGTAGGGGGACTAGAGAAACAAGTGTCCCTCAATCCAGAAGCTGGATTGCCACAGGCTGCCCGGGAGAATGACTCTGAAACCACAGCAGATGGCAAACGAATTCAGAGAGGGCCATGCTCAGTGCACAGCAAACATGGAGAGCCCATCGTCTAACATGCAAAAATTGAGGCTACACCTGGACCAAAACGTTTCTTTTCTCGACACTGGGGCAAACGAGATGCCAAAGGCTCCCCCCGCCCTGTGGAATGGTAGCGTCTGACCCCACTGTGAACGGGTGTAAATATCTCCCCCAGTGCAGCGCAGTGGAGAATTGGGGTCATCCTATTAGCCAGGATGGGCAGGGACGGCGTCTCTAGCCTCTCCTGGTCAGAAGCTGGCAATGGGCAAGGAGGGGTCACTTGATCGTGTTGGGTTCACTCCCTGCGGGGCACCTGGCGTTGGGCACTGTGGGCAGACGGGACACTGGGCTGGATGGACCTTTGGTCTGACCCCATCTGGTTGTTCTTATGTCGTGGATCTGTTTGTGCTTTCTCCCACTCGCCCTGGCAGGATCCCCCAGTGAATCGCTACAAAACTCCTTCACGGGTCTTCTTCAGATCCTTCCTTACGTCTCCTCTGACATAATCCTAGAATCCTAGAACTGGAAGGGACCTCGAGAGGTCGTCAAGTCCAGTCCCCTGCCCCCACGGCAGGACCAAGCACCATCCAGACCATCCTTGACAGGTGTCTGTCCAAGCTGCTCTGAAATATCTCCAGAGATGGGGATTCCACCGCCTCCCTAGGCAACTGAGGCCAGTGTTTATTGCCCACACTTGACCCACACTGAAATGTGGAGTAGCAACAGCTGGGAGCCCATAGCCCTTTAGAATTGCCAGGCCCTGGGGCAGTTCCCCCCTCCCCCCCCCCCCCCCCCCGTCGTTTCCCCAGTCCGCAGGCTTGATTGCATAATGCCTGCACCCAGTAGCATCCTTGCTCCCTGAGGGGTGCTCAGACTATGTGAGGTTTCTCAGATGGATCTCGCTGAACAAATAACCTGCAATCAAGTTTTCGCAGATGGGAACAAGCCTGCAGCTTTCTGTGTGGCCAGGGGCGTGAGTTGAAGAGGCTGGATCCGGATAGAGATTTCACATATTTGAGGCGTTGTGGGGGGGGATGTCCAGGGTTTTGCGCCGAGCTCCTCCGGGCCTGTCTCTGGTCTTCCCATGAGTTCACAGATTGGCACTGTTTTTTACAGCACCTCATAGAGCAGGAGTGGGGAATCCACGGCCCAGGGGCTGGATGCGGCCTAGCCCTGGGGGAGCCTGCACTGATGCTCCAGCCTCTCCCCCCCCCCCCCCCCCGCATTATCTCCCATGGGTCCGGAGCACACAAAATCTACTAGCGTGGTCCTCTCCAGGCTCTGGTGTGGGAGGGGGATGTGGCGAGGGTCTTTCACCTCAGTCGGGGGCCACTTCAGGGGGGGGTTGGGCTTTTTTGCTTCTCACTTGTGTGCGGCCCCCGACCCAAAAACGGTTCCCCACCTCTGTCATGGATAGCAAGCTGTGTAATGGCGGCAAGGCCTTGTGAACACCCCTGAGGGGAGCTCGGGTCCGCGCCACAGCCCGGCGTGCGACACTTTAGTGCAAAGAACCTTTCAGTGGGGGATGATGTGTGAGGGCCCCCCCCCCCAGCACCATGGGCAGTAGGGGCCAGAGACCAGCCATCATGGCCAGAGTCTTTGGGTGGCTGAGGGCCTGGCACCAACAGCAGGAGTTGGCTGCCTCCCACGCTCCCCGGCAGTATCGGGGAAAGAGAGCAACGCGGCCCCAGCTCGCTCTGCTGTCCCAGCGCAACGCTCAGGGGAGGGGGCAGGACCACCCCACATGCACCAGCAGGAAGGGAAGTGACCCGGCCGGGGGAGCAGAGTGAGCTGGGGCCGCTGTGCTCCGCTTCCCCTGCCGTGGCCAGTGAGTGTGGCGGCAGGGCGACCTACGCTGCCGACACCGGAGCCTCAGGCCCCTAGTGTCCAGGGCCACATTGTTTGGGGGAAGAGGTGGGGTGGGAAAGAGGCAGGGAGAGGTGGGGTCTAGAGTGGAGGGGGGGTGTCTTTGCCCTTCCCCAGGCAGGGGTGGGGTTCAGGTGGCCCCCAGGTCTCACTAGTGACTCCTGCCTTCCAGTAAATCTCAAGGAGAATTAGAGCTTCATTTGTGGCAGGGCTTGCGGGGGGCTGGGGGGCTAAGCCCTGGCACCGTGAGGCTTGTCGGTTCATAGCCCCGGCACCTCTGGGCCTGCCTCATCAGCAATGAAAGGGGAAGAATTGCTTGGGTCTGGCCCCTCTTTTGTGACAAACTAAGTGCTGCCTGCAGGTCAGTCCGCAGCCCCCGCCGGCTTTCCTTAGAGCTGCCTGAAACAGCTGGGCTCAGTGCGATGGCTGCAGGAAGTCTCAGGGGAGCCTTTAACCGTGTGGCAGAATGGCCCCCATGCTCCCTCCCTCTGAAGCCCTGGAGGACACATCAGCGCTTGCCCTTTGCTGGAAGGCAACAGCTAGAGAGCCGAGTGTCTCTCTACCTCCTTTTATACCAGAGGCACCAGGAAGTAGGGTTGTCAGGTGGTTGAAACAAAAATACCAACCTCCCCCCCCCCAAAAAAACCCAAACAAATAAAACACCGGGAAAAAATTCTGTAGAAGGAAAAAGAAAGGGGGGGAGACCAAAGTTGTTGAGGAAAAAAAAAAGGACTCCACGACTTATTAAGTGGGGAAAAAAAACAGCATTAAAACAGCATGTCCCCTTTAAGAGTGAGTACAGGGATAGAAACAGGGGAGGGGTTGAGCACTAAGACCCAGGGGAAGCAGTGCTTTTTGCTGGCTGCTATTTTGTGCCAGCAGCCTTGTGGAACTAGGTAAGCATGGGGGCTGGGGTTGGGGGTCGGGGAAGGGGGAAGCCGGGCGCTGAGTGTTTGTTGGGTTGCCAGGTGCCCAGGATTTTCACCTCCTGGCCGGGGAAAAAATCCGAAAATACCAGACATCTCAGGTGTCCGGTATTCTCTGAATTTTTTTTACCAGACTGGAGGCAAAATACCGGACTGTGTAGGTGAATACCGGACACCTGGCAACCCTACTGGGAAGCCAGCCTCTGTGTCTGTCTGCCCTGCTCTAGAATCTAGTCCAAGGCTGGGCAAGGTGTGGCATGAGGGCCAGATCTGGCCCGGGGGCTGAATCCAGCCCGCGGGCTGCATCTTTCCACTTTCTATTTATATCCTGTGGCCTGTGCCACCGAATTTCCAGGCAGTGGCTCAAGCAGCAGGATCCTATTTAAATGGCTCCTGGCTCCCAGCTGCAAGGCCACCCCGGCTGGGACCAGAGCCACAAGCCCTTAAAATAGCCGCGGCAAACATGTTCTAATTTGAAGCTCCCAGCCCCGCCCCTTCCTCCCCAGGCCACGCCCCTTCCAGGGGGTGGAGCTGGCATATGACCCACATGCCAAAATTCATGAATAGTGGCCCCTCTGTGAAAATTATTGCCCACCTCTGATCTATCCCAAAGTAGGGGGAAACCTGACACTTCTGGGAACATGGGGAGATGGTGAGGAGAGATCCCACTGAACTTTGTCCATTCCAGTTATGCTCATTGGGATTCGTGTGGGGAAACCCTGCGCTTGGAGCTAGACTCAGGAGCACAAAAGGAGCTGGGAGGGCTTGAAGGCTGTGGGGTGGCGGACGTGTCCCAGAGGACAAGGTATGGTGGTGGAGGGGTCCATAAATGACATCCTGAGCAAGACACGAGAAGTCATTCTTCCGCTCTGCTCTGCGCTGGTTAGGCCTCAGTTGGAGGATTGTGTCCAGTTCTGGGCGCCACATTTCGAGAAAGATGTGGAGAAACTGGAGAAGGTCCAGAGAAGAGCAACAAGGATGATTAAAGGTCTAGAAAACATGAGTTACATGGGAAAGCTGAAAGAATTGGGCTTGTTTAATTTGGAAAAGAGAAGACTGAGGGGGGACTTGATAGTGGTTTTCAGGTATCTAAAAGGGCGTCTCAGGGAGGAGGAGAGAAAATTGTTCTCCTTGGCCTCTGAGGATAGGACAAGAAGCAATGCAGGAAGGGAGGTTTAGGTTGGACATGAGGGAAAACTTCGTACCTGTCAGGGTGGTTAAACACAGGAATAAATTGCCTAGGGAGGTTGTTGAATCTCCATCATTGGAGACATTTAAGGTTAGACAGACTTCTATAAGGGATGATCTAGACTGTAGTTGGTCCTGCCGTGAGGGCAGGGGACTGGACTTGATGACTTCTCAAGGTCCCTTCCAGTTCTAGTGTTCTATGATTCTAATTATTTAATAGCCGTCATTTTTGAGATTCAACAAGTTAAATCTTTATAACAGTTACAACACAACTTGTCAACCTCACATGTCAAAAAACACAAAGGAAATATCCTTAAGCCAAACTCTACAGCACCCAAGCAGCATTTTTCTTACTTTGCCTTGCTGTACATTTTAATTATTATCAGTAGCAATCCTTTTTGTCAGTTTGTGTAGAGCGAAATTGAAGCTTATCTATATTTATCGACAAATCTAATCCTTCCAGGGCTACTTATCACTCAAGAAATTGGTGCAATACACTTGGATCAACTCCATACATCTTCCAAAAATAAAACAAAACCATGTCAGATAATATAGGAAGTGGGGGAGTCGGAGAGCTTATTAAGCTTAAATATTATGTAAAGTTTGTGGTATTCAGGTTCTCAGGGGTTCTTTCATGTTCCAACCTTCTGCATTGATAGGGCTATCGGCTATTGTGTCTATTACAGCAGATCTTTAACTGTATTGTTTATCATGTGTAGCCATAGATTGACTTTCTGAATGTCAGGTTGTTGATTGTTTTCATAACAGGAAGCTGCTTGCTGTCTTGCCGTATTAAGGAACTCCCGTGTGCACAATATTTTCCAAAACAAAAATCTAAACACACTGCACTGGTTGGGTGACTTCCCTTGGATCAAGCTTCTTTTGTTCCTTGGAAGACAATATTTTACGTAGGTGCATACACTTGATACATGTATGCATGTTGTCTCTTGGCCTAAGATGCAGTAAAAATGGCTGTCCTCTTGTCAAGCTTAAATACTTCCCACAATCAAAAGTAAATATCCACGTTTTCATGAACATCTACTAATCTGCGTGGCCTTTGGTCATCCAACCTGCTACACCTGCTTCCTTCTTTTCAGAGATAACAAGGACTCACCACTCCCATTGACTTCAGGTGGAGTTGAAGATGCTCATTGTTACAACCTAGCACAATACCCGCCTGTACAGACACCACGTTGTTGCAAGGGGATGTGATCTCTGTGTCCCAAGAACGTTTACGCTAGTTGGACCAGGGCAGACTCATTGTTTCTTGGCTCTGTGTTTCTAGGGCAAACTCCCAGGCTTGTTGGTGCCTTTCCTTGAGACACTGGACGCACCTGCGCTATTCCCCAAAATCAATCTCTCAGACAATGTCAAACCCCTCAGCCATTTTCACCTCCCCTCACAGATCCACTTTGACTGCGGGCTCCTCTGGGCTAGTATTTGCCCCCCTCAGGAGCAACGTAACATGAAAGCAAGGAGCAAAGGCTCAGCACGGGAATGTCTTAACCCAAGACACTTTACTCTTAAGAGCACTTGAGAATTATGGATCTCTGCACACATCAAAAGCCCTGATGTTTCCCAAACTCTCCTCATGTCTGATCTTGACCCTTCTTGGGAGTCCGAGCGCTGTTGACATTCCAGGCCAGACAGAGTCCCTCTTTTCCTCTCTGTCCCGCAAGCCCTTATATAGGTGGTAATTGTCGCAACCTGCATGGAACTTGGAGAGAGGAGCGGAGGTTGTAGGAGGGGAAGAGTTTGGAGGATGCACCAGGAACTCGGCCTCTACACACGTGATTGGAATTCTAGTGGTGGCTGAAGCACTTCAGTAAATAGTTCTCGTAGGAAAGACCAGTATAGTTCTACAGGCTGTCACAGGGGACTTCACTGCTCCTCTCTTCTTCTGTACCCACAAACTCTGCAATAATCACCACCTCTGGCTTAGTTATCGTGTTCCCCCATCACTGCCATGGAACCCCTTAGCCACTAAAACCTATTATTTCTCAACCACGTAGGCCAAATATAGGAGAGGAAAAAGATATCTTTCTCGTTCTGAGATGTCCTTTTGTGCTGACACGCAAACCCTGCCTGCCTTGCTCTATCTCTTCCTCCCCTCTTCGTTTCCTTCCTGTGTCGTCTTCCACACCCAGAGCTAATAGGTTAAGTCAGGGCTGGGCAAATATCATCCTGTAGGCCAGAGCTGGTCCACCAGGGTTAGTTTCTGGTGGGCCCTCCTCCACTATATTTACTTGCATGGCCGCAGGGTCGAGCAGTCACAGCTCCTGTTGGCCACAGATCACCATTCCTGACCAATGGGAGCTGCAGGAAGTGGTGTCCTGCCATTCTCATTGGCCGGGAACAGTGATCCATGGCTAGTGGGAGCTGTGATCACTGATACCTAGGTCTGTACAGTTAAACATAGTGGCGTCCCACCAGGGTTAACCCTGACAAACTCTCGCCATGTTATTGCCAGCTCCCTGCTTCCGTCACTCATTCTCCCCCCATCCTCACTCACTTTTACCAGACTGGGGCAGGGGATTGGGGTACAGGAGAGGGACAGGGGGTACCACTTATGCCAGGAGCTGTGGCATCCGAAGGTACATCCCTCTGGCAGTGGCTTCTCCTAGGTAGAAGGGCCAGGGGGTCTTCATGCGTCACTGCCCACAGGCACTACTCCCGCAGCTCCTATTGGCCACAATTCCCAGCCAATGGGAGCTACAGAGTCAGCGCTCCAGACGGAGGCCACAGGAGCCTGCTTTCACTCTGCTGCCATGCCAGGCTGTTAGTGCCCCAAATTTCCCACAGTGGCTGAGGTAGCCTCCATGAGACAGGGCATGATTTCAGCAGTCTTCCGGCAAAAGCAGAAGGGCTGACAACTCTAGTTGCTACAGAACACCCTCCTCCCACTCCACCTGCTCAGTCACATTGGCCAAGTGGGGAACAAAAAAGCTGGGAGTCAGCACCCCTCGAGCTTCATTCATCCACCATCAATGGGAATCTCTCATAAGCTGGGCCCAGAGAATGGAGCCCAAATTTCCTGTCGTGCCTCAGTCTCCCATGTGTAAGACTACTTCCCTGCCTCCCGGGCTGTTGCAAGAACACATAAAGGAGCAGTAGCTGTGACAGCCTTTCCCAAATGTCACATCTGTTCCCCTCCAGGTTGGCCACCTGGTATGGAAGAAGGGCCAGAGCGCTAAGAACAGAAGAACGACCATCCTGGGTCCATCCAGCCCAGCATCCTGTCCTCCGACAGTGGCCAATGTCAGATGCTCCAGTGGGAGCAAACAGAACAAGGAATCAAGTGATTCCTCTTCTGTCACCCATTTCCAGCCTCTGACAAACAGAGCTAATAGCTAATAATCCTGGCTAATAGCCATTGATAATAATAATAATCCTGGCTAATAGCCATTGATGGTCCATGAAATGTATCTAGTTCTTTTTCTGAACCCTGTTAAAGTCCTGGTCTTTATAACCTCCTCTAGCAAGGAGTTCCACAAGTTGACTATGCGCTGTGTGAAGAAAAACGTCCTTTTGTTTATTTTAAAACTGCTACCAATTCATTTCATTTGGTGACCTTCTTATGTTAGGGGAACAAGTGAATAACTTTTCCTTATTCACTTTCTCCAGACCAGTCAGAGACCTCTAGCCTATCCCCCCTTAGTCTCCTCTTTTCTAAGCTGAAAAGTCCCCGTCTTTTTCATCTCACTTCCCACAGCAGCCTTTCCGAACCCCTTATCATTTTTGTTGCCCTTTTCTGAAACTTTTCCAATGCCAAGAGCTCTTTTTTGAGACGAGGCGAACACATCTGTATGCAGTATTCAAGGGGTGGGCGTACCATGGATTTATACAGAGACAATAAGATATTCTCTGTCTGATTCTTTATCTCTTTTTCAATTATTCCTAACATTCTATTTGCTTTGTTGACTGCTGTTGCACAGTTCTATCGCTTTTTTTTTCACCTGTAGCGTGACTCGATGGGCAAGCAAGGGTTTCTTTAACTGCCAATCTCCTTCCCGGCTGTGTCTACATTGGCACCCTTTTCCGGAAAAGGGATGCTAATGAGACAAGTCGGAATTGCACATCCGCGGGGGATTTAAATATCCCCCGTGGCATTTGCATGAACATGGCTGCCGCTTTTTTCCGGCTCGGGGTTATGCCGGAGAAAAGCGCCAGTCTAGACGGGATCTTTCAGAAAATAAACCCTTTTCCGGAAGATCTCTTATTCCTATTTGAAAGGGTTTATTTTCTGAAAGATCGCGTCTAGACTGGCGCTTTTCTCCGGCATAACCCTGAGCCAGAAAAAAGCAGCAGCCATGTTCATGCAAATGCCACGGGGGATATTTAAATCCCCTGCGGATTTGCAATTCCGACTTGTCTCATTAGCATCCCTTTTCTGGAAAAGGGTGCCAATGTAGACACAGCCCCCTTGTTTATTTCATGCAGGGGGTGTCAGAACCTAGCCCTTTTGGAAAGACACAATGCCACGACTTGCTTTCTCTTTGCAGCATGAACCACAGAGCTTGCATCTCAGGGATTTCCCATAGAGCCAGCAGAGGGAGTCAAAGGCACACTTGTTCCTGGAAGTCCAAAGCGTGCAACCAATCTGCCAACAGCAAACTATTTCTTCCCGCGTGGCTGAGGCTTCCCCCCTCAATTGTACGGTTGCCCCAGGCGTCCGTCCCAGAACAGCCATGCAGGGGCCATACGGGGGAGGCAGAGCTAATTGTTCAATTGAAGCCGTGTCGGACAGGATACGAGGCCAATGCCAGGGGCTGAATTATTTTCCTGCACCGTGGTCCCGCGTATGGGAATTGTTGATAAGGTGAACAATACAGCAAAGGAAAAGTGGTATAGACGAAGGACAATTAAGCAGCCTTTGAAAGCTCTGGGGATATGTGAAATGCCCTCCCCCCATTCATGGGTCACCCTGTCTGAATTTCCACGTACAGAAACAGGGGTGTAGTGACTTGCGGAGTCTCTGGGCCGGAGAACGGAGTCGTGTGACACCCGCATAACTTCCTTGCTTTCAGTTGAGGTATTCTAGATTCACACCAGTGCCAGGGAGAGGAGAACTGAGCCTCTGGAGGGGAGGGTGGGGGCTGATTTGGTTTATTTGGTCTGGCGTCTTTGGGAGCTGACTGATCCCAGATGAGGAATTCTGCCGGACCAGCGGAGGTCATTTCTACCCCCTGACTGGACCTCCTGGCTCTCCTGGGCAGTTCAGCTGGGTGGTGCACTGAGCTTCCTGCACCCCTCTCCCCAGGGAGCCTTGCTGAGCCACACACCAGCTCCCCCTCCTCCAACCACCCACTTAGTCCAGCTGACACCCCTGCAGCCCAGCTGAGCTCCCAGCCCCTCCTCTGATAAAGAAAAGTTATTTATTAGTTCCCTAAATAGAAGAACTAGAGGACACCAAATGGAATTAATGGGGAGCAGGTTTAAAACTAATAAAAGAAAGTTCTTCTTCACACAGCGTGTAGTCAACCCGTGGAACTCCTTGCCAGAGGAGGCTGTGAAGGCTAGGACTATAATAGAGTTTAAAGAGAAGCTAGATAATTTCATGGAGGTTAGGTCCATAAAAGGCTATTAGCCAGGGGATAAAATGGTGTCCTTGGCCTCCTGGGGCTGTTTCCAGAGGCTGGAGAGGGATGGCAGGAGACAAATCGCTTGATCATTGTCCTCGGTCCATCCTCTCTTGGGCACCTGGTGCTGGCCACTGTCGGTAGACAGGATACTGGGCTAGAAGGACCTTTGGTCTGACCCAGTACGGCCGTTCTTATGTTCTTATGTTCCTCCTCCCCCCACAGCCCAGCTGTGCCATCCCCTTGCCCTGCATCACACCAGGGTCCCAGCCCCCCCTCCCCCCATCCCTTTGCAGTGCACTGGGACTCTCTGATCCTGGAACATCTGGGGTCCTGCCAGACCATGGATGTTGCTGGACCAGAGAGGTCCAGTTTATAGAGGTGCAGCCTGTAATGCACCAGCACAGGGACCCAAAGGGGCCACCTTTGTGGGGGGTGTTGGGCAGACGAGGCGTAAAGACAGGCCCTTCCCGGAAATGCTTCGTGTTGGTTAATGGCGAGACAGTCGTGCTGACGTGAAAGACACGGGACGACTAAAACAAGCAGGGAGCAGTGCGGGGACTGGGCGTGAAATTGCTGGAGAGGGAAGTAGACGCTCGAGGTCCAGTCCCTGGCTCAGCCAGAGTCTCATCATGAGCTGGGGGTGCTGACGGCCTGCGCGGGCCCCTGGCCAACGTGTGTGTGTGTGGGGGAGGAGGGCAGAGCTGTGCTTCTGGAAGGGGCGGGTCCTTGGACAGAAGGGGCGGGGCTGGCTCTCCCCCCCCTCCCCCACTTTACAGCTGCATGGAGCACACTGCTCGGCCCCCCAGTAGCAGCGGTGGTGGATGGGAGACCCAGGCCCCTTTGAATGGCCAGGCCCCCAAGAAAACTGCCCCCTTTTCTCTCCTCCCCTGTTGGCAGGCCTGTTGTGGGCGCTTGGGACAGTCACTTAGAAAACATCCGCAAAACTTTCTCCTCCCTTTCGCTTGACTTGTCTATCTGGCTGTAAGTCCTCTAGGGCAGGGAATGTGTCTTGCTATGGGTCTGTAGGGCACCTGGCATGACAGGGCCCCGATCTCTTTTGCGGCCTGTAGGTACTACAGTAATGGAAGTGTAACCCCCTGACCTACTGGGCGTGGGTCAGTGTCCCATCTAGTGGCACTTAAACCACTTACAGAGAGAAGAACTTTCCTCTACAGTCTTAGCTGAGCTTTTAGCTCCAGTGGTAGAAACTCCTGCACTAAGCTCCAGAGGTGCTAGGTTCGGTTCCGCCTGTCGCTGTTGCCTAAGTAATTCTGAGTGACATTAATACACATACCTATTTTTCTGTGCTCTAGCTGCGTACACTGTATAGCACATCACCTGCTTAGTCGGGTGACCAGACAGCACGTGAAAAATCAGGAAAGAAGAAGTAATAGGGGCCTGGATAAGACAAAGCCCCAAAATTCGGGACTATCTCTATAAAATTGGTCACCCACTGTGTCGCCATTAGTATAAGTCAGGGTGAGTCTATGTTTCAAGATAACTAGCACTCTTTCGAAATAACAATGCGAGCGTCTACACAGCTCCTCCGTTATTTTGAAATAATTTCGAAATAACGGACGGCGTATTCCGAAATCTGCAAACCTCATTCGACGAGGAATAATGCCTATTCCAAAATAGCTATTTTGAAATAGGGCGTGTGTAGACGCTCCACTGCTGCTATGTCAAAATAGCCCCTCACCAGGGCCATTTCAAGTTATTCCTCCTCAGTGCCTCCTGGGGCTCTACATCGAGATAGCACGTCCGCATTAGGGAAGCCGGCCTCAGGCTAATTTTGAGGCTTCTCTGCAGTGTAGACATGCTTTTTCGGAATAAGCTATTTCAGAATAACTATTCCGGAATAGCTTATTTCGAAATAGCCGTGCAATGTAGACGTACCCTCAATGTCCAGAAGGTAGCTCAGCAGAAGTGAGTCGGTGGGTCTGTCTACACTGCATTGTCATCTGGGACCCACGCTTGTTCCATGTTTCCAAGCCTGCGCACCACACCAGCCCCCTGCGTGTGAGCCTTGAACTGCGTCCACACTGCGAAATGAAAGGGATTGGGCCTGAACCTCTGCTTGGACTGTGACCCCTCCCACCTCCAACCGCAGCCTCCATATTTGTGACCTGAGCTTGTGTGTGGACAGAAGGTGGCTTGGGCGTGGCCTCGTGTCACACCGTGGGTTTGGAGCAGAATATTATTAGTGCAAGGCGGGGGTGTGGGCCAGCCACAAAGTTACCTCAGCGGGGTGTCAGGGAGCGACCGCACAGTGAGACACGGCCACGCCGAAAGGGCCACTGGGTGCTTTGGGCCCGATCCTCTTCCTCTGCATAACGCTCCGGCTTCTCCTCACTTTCCAAGCTCCACAGCTCTGCCCCGCCCAACCTCTTAGTCAGCCTGGCTCTGCTGCCTTCTATGCTCCATCCTTCCGTAACGCTGGAACCTTCCATGGTCCAAAGGGGCAGCGGTGTCTGAGCAGCCGATGGCCAAACGGAGCCCCAAACCCGTAGCGTGATCCTGGGCCTTCTCCGGCAGCTTGCCCCTCCCAATTGGGGCAAATGAGCCGGGCTTCGGATTCTGAACTGTTCTGTCAGCAGCGGGCAGCGGGCCAGCAGGTGTGACACCAATTATGTGTGTCAGGTCCCCTCTGGAAGCGGGAGATGTATGAAATCTCGCACGGAGACGATCCATCAAGGCCTGCAGAGGGATTTTGCATCTGTCACGTTGACAGGGTACTGAGTAAACAGAGATTCTCAAAGGACAGGCCGGTTATGGAGAGCCCTCTGGCCGCCCAATCGATGCATCAACAGATGAAACTGAAAAATGGACTGAGGGTGCTCGTGGCCTGTAAAAGCCACGGAACGGAATTCCAGGGCCACGTTTAGCTGCGGGCGCACAACTATTCATATTTTCTTAATCGTTGATTCAGGATCGATAGAAAGGGATTATTTTAAAAGGCATAAAACAGGGCAGTGGGTTTTCTAGTCCATCGGGGTGTTTGTTTCCCCCTTCAGCATGAGCCTGGCATATTGCTGTGAGCAGAGGGCAGTGCAGGGAACCAGTGTCCCCTATCCGTGGTGCGCTTGTGCGGCCGCCCAGGAGAGATTCCAATGCTGCCCCATAGATTAGCAGGAGCACCTCCTGTGCCCAGAGCCAGCAGCATGGGATTCTACTGGTGGTGCACATCGGCACATGTCTTGGTGCACGTCACAAAATTTATTCCGCGCGTGGGTGGCCAAGCTGAGCGGGAACATTGCTGGGAACCCGTGCAGGTTTCTGGGTGGGACTGCTGGGGGTGGGAGGGTGTATCACTCTTCGTCACAGGTATTCCTTTGCCTGGGTGAGAAAGTGCCGATCTTCCTTCTCGGGCAGTGGCAGCTCTGGAGACTTTGTTCGCCTCGGAGGGTCAGTCGGCCTCACAATTGCAGCCACGCTAGTTTAGCCTTAGCGGCGTGGGGCAAGCTGTAGACACCCACCCGGGGATCTGTGCAAGGACTCGTGTCCTCTCTGGAATAGGCTTGCCAGATATCGGCTAGAAGGCAGGGGTGGGGGAATCTTTTTTGGGTCGGGGGCCTCTGACCCACAGAAAAATCAGTCAGGGGCCGCACACCAATGAGAAGCCAAAAAATCCCCACTGACATGGCTCCTGCCTGAGAAGGGGAAAGACGATCCCCACAGCCCCCCCCACACTCCAGAGCCTAGGGGAGCCCTGGCTAATAGCTATTGTGTGCTCCAGCAGAGGGGCTGGAGTGCCAGCGCAGGCTCCCCCATGCTGGAGGGGGAGCCCTGAGCCTCGGGAGCTGGATCCAGGCAAGCCAGGCACCGCATCTGGCCCCGGGGCTTAGGTTCCCCACCCCTGTTATAAGGGACAAGCTTGCCCAGTGAGTAGAAAGTAGGGATGTTAGAGGCAGGTAATTCGCGAATCGTGGAGTCAATAGAATTTTCAGTCCTGGTTTGCGCCGGGTCTAGGAGCTACCTCCACTGAGGCTCCGTGGGTTACATGTAGTGAGAGCCAGACAGGCCGGCAGCCCGGCTCCTACGACATTGAAACTGCAGAGCTGCAGAGGGGGTAGGTCCTGGACGCGGAGCGATCCAGGACGGAGCCAGGCTGCCTGCCCAGCCAAAGGAGCCCCTGTCTGGGACCTTCCAGCAGACAGGGGCTGCTATGAGAGCAGCCTCTGCCCATGGCAAAACTGGGTCCATCCTGGGCAGAGGCTGCTTCACTAGCAGAGGCAGCAGTGGCGGGGGGAGGCGGTACCACTGAGACGGTGATGGGAGGAACTGGCTTTTAAGATGGCTTTCCCCAGCACCAGCTCCTGCTCCTCCCCCACCTTGCTGCCTCTGATGCAGAGGCAGCAGGGCGGGGGGGGGGGGGGGGAGGGAGAATGTGAGTAGTCAACTTGACTGATAAACCTAGGCTTATCAATTAGTTAACTACTCGCTTGCATCTCTAGTAGAAAGACCCAGGGGTTGAAGCGTAGGGGTGCAGAAGAAACACACACGAGGCCGCCGCCCAAAAGCAACTCATCCATCCATGTACATCAGAGAGGTGGCCGTTACTTTGGCAACCAGAAAGGCAAAAGCCTTTTAAAAAGCGAATCTGTCGATTTTGGAAAATACGGCACATTTCACAGGAAGATCCCAACCTCCTGGCGGAGTTTCTCCTTCCCTTGGATTTCCTGGGTTCTGGATCATTTGCAAACGAAAACGAACCTTCTGAGCCGTGCATAATCTGCAACGGCCATCAGGAGCATGACTCCTTTTGACGAAACGGCTTTGAAAAATGTGATGGTTTTTAACCCGGTTTTGCTTCTTTGTGTTTTGCAGTTGAATTGTGGGGTGTGTGTGTGTGTGTGTGTGTGTGTGTGTGTGTGTGTGTGTGTGTGTGTGTCTATATAGGTTCCTGCGCACACTCTTTCTATGGGTTGGGAGGACAGAATTAAACCTAATTAAAGTCTGTAAAAACCCAGTAAATCCAAGAGGCCAAGAACAAATATTATTACCCCTTCCATAGATCATATATACACTGGGGTGACATAATAAATAATCCAGCCAAAGTTTTTAAAGGTAAAAACCAGCAACCCATTAATAATAGCTGTGGCACCATATATCAAACTGAAACCTTCCCGTTACAGCTGATCCCTAGCTACTGCTGTCTGCTATTTGCATTTCTCTGTTCATTTCTCTGCATCGCTCCTGCTTGCACGTGCGATACAATATTGTTCAGCTTTCAAAATCGGGGGGTTCCTTTACCAACCTGCTGCATCTTGAATAGAAGCATGGACCTCAAGGACGCAATGTTGGCAGCATCCTTGAATTCAAAATAAGCGAGCCAATAGGCCGCTTTATTGCTTGGGAGATGTACAAGTAGACCAGAGGAGAATGGTCTCTCAGATGCGCCCGAGGTGGACTGGAGGTGCCTACAGCGGTCTTGGTCATCTCTAGCTGGCATGGCTCATTATCGGTGCTGTCTGTTGGAGCCAGCAACTGTGTAGCCATTGCCCCACCCGTGACTCAGTTTCCCGAAGTGTAAAATGGGAACAATAATACTGGCCTCCACTATAATGTGCTTTCAGATCTGCTGAAGAACAGTGTTATGTGAACAGCTAGATAATGGGAGGTTTGGGGGTGGCAGTGTTTGTTGTAAGCTCTTCGGAAGAGGGACTGGCATTTCCCTCTGTGTCTTTGTAGCGTTCTGCACAACGGAGCCCCAGCCTGACTCACCTGTGGTGCTGCCCTCGTGCTTCAGAATAAAATGGTGATTGGTAATAGTGTGACGAGTAAGTGGGGCATGTGCAACGAAATCTGAATCTACACCCCCTGTAGAGGTGTTAGAGGGCTTAACCCTTCCCCGGCCCTTCCCACGTGTGCAGAGAACAGCAATACCCCAAGGCCAGAGGGGCAAACAATGAGATGTTTATTGGGCGAAGCTTTCAGCAAACATGATCCCCGTTTCCTTTCCTTTTATCCTCGTTTCCTTGTTTTTTCCCTGTCCCTCCCCCCTCCGCTTCCTGTTTCACCCTAATATAGAGATAGCAATATTTGTAGGTATACCTTAACCCAGGGGTGGGGAAACTTTTTTGGATCACAGGCTACAGACCCAGGGACAAATCATTTGGTGGCCACACACACACGTGACGTGGCCCCCAGCTGAGAAGCAAAAAGACCCTCCCCACATTCCCCCCGCACACCACAGCCTCGGAGGGCCCAGCCTAGTAGAGTGTGTGCTCCAGCCCTGTGGTGGGTTGGGCGGGGGCTGGAGCATAGCACAGGCTCCCCAATGCTGGGGTGGGGTGAGCTTCAGGGGCCAGACGCAGGGAAACCAGGGGCTGCATCCGGCCCCAGGGCCTTAGATTCCACACCCCTGCTTTTAACCAATCATTCCACTGAAATTTAACTAAGCAAGTACAACCCGATTATCTAACCAATTATATCCCGCCACCTTCATTGGTTTACACCCAGCAAAATTGAGACAGAAACAATCAAAGAACCAGGCAGACAAACAATAGAGAGATGGGGAGTAGGCCAGACAGAAAGCTCGCAACCTAAATTTCTAGGTTGCTCCCTTTATCAAGTCCAGGGGGCTGGATTTGATGACCTCCTGAGGTCTCTTCCAGCGTTATGATTCTATGATCTGTAGGCTATAGATAAATTAAATTAATTGAGATTGCCTATCTCCTAGAACTGGGAGGGACATTGAAAGGTCATCAAGTCCAGTCCCCTGCCTTCACAGCAGGACCAAGAACCATCCCTGACAAATTTTTGTGCCAAATCCCTAAACAGCCTCCACAAGGATTGAACTCACACCCCCGGGTTTAGCAGGCCAATGCTCAAACCACTGAGCCATTCCTCCCCCTGAATTGCCCCAACTTATTGGAATGTGCCTTATTTCAGTATGAATGCCGAAGGCCTTCGCTTAAGAACGAGGCCTCAGACAGACTTTGTTGTTGTTATATCGGCCTTTAGGGTTGCCAGGTGTCTGGTATTGACCTGGACAGTCGGGTATTTTCACCTCCTGTCCAGTAAAAAAATTTAGAAAAATTCAGACACCTAAAATGTCCGGCATTTTCTGATTTTTTTCCCCTCCCAGGAGGCAAAAATACCAGACGCCTGGCAACCCTACGACACACTCAGCAACCGGGCTCAGCCCCTGGATCCTCCCCCGGACCCTCTCTGCCCCCCACCCCCTGAGCTCCCCCAGACCCCCTGCTTACCTGGTTCCGCAGCTGTCTTCTGGCTCGATCAGGAAAACAAAATGGCCGTTGGCAAAAAGCTCAACAACTTTGGTCTCCCTGGTTTTTTTCTCAACAGAATTTTTCCCTCTGTGTTTTTTTTGGGAGGGGGGGGGGGCGGTAGTTTTAGTTAAACCATCTGGCAATACTATCAGCCTTTACAGGCAGGCCTGAATATCTATATCCTCACACCGACCTAAGGACAGTTTTTTTTCCAAACTCACCGGGGGTTCTTTTAAATGTCTGCAGAAGTGACCAGTGGTTTCACGAGCAACTGGATCAGCTGATGCTTCCCATTCCAAGCTCTCTCAGATGGGCCCTTGTGCAGCATGTTCATTTGTCAGTCTCCCGCGCTACTCCTAGCGGCCTAATGCGCCGTCACCACGTGCGAGGGAAGTGGTGTTAAAATATTGGCGATTGCCTGATTAGCCAACTTCCACATAAGAATGGCCATACTGGGTCAGACCAACTGTTCATCTAGCCCAGTATCCTATCTGCTGACAGTGGCCAATACCAGATGCCTCAGAGGGAGGGAACGCAACAGGTAATCTTTACGTGATCCTTCACCTGTCACCCATTTACAGAAGCTAGGGATACTATTCCTATGTATCCTGGATAATAGCCATTGATGGACCTAACCTTCATGAATCTAGCTAGCTCTTTTTTTAATCCTGTTAGTGCCCTAGCCTTCACCACATCCTCTGGCAAGGAGTTCCACAGGTTGACTGTGTGCTGAGTGAAGAAAAACTTCCTTTTGTTTGTTATAAACCTGCTGCTTAGTCATTTCATTTTGTGACCCCCTTGTTCTTATATTGTGGGAATAAGTCAATAACTTTTCCTTATTCACTTTTTCCACACTAGTCATGATTTTATAGACCACTGTCATATCCCTCCTTAGTCTTCTCTTTTCTAATATGAAAAGTCCAACTCTTTTTAATCTTTCTTCATATGGGATGTGATGGACCGGGCTGGGTCTGGGCACCACTGAGGGCGTCCGCTCAGAGCAAATTGCTCAAAACAAGGGCTCCTTACAGCCTTCGACTGGAGACTTTTCCCAATTAGGCCACAAACCAGTCACACAGAGCGCTCCTGCCGCCAATCCGGCCAGCAGGAAGCCTCACGAGCAAAACCCCTCAGACACCCCAGCTCTCCCTGTGCCCCAATCAGCCCTGGGCCTACATGCAGGTGAGTGGTACCCCAAACGTATTCTCCTGGTCCCAGAGAACCAGCCACAAATCCCTGGTCAATTCATACTTTTGATCTTACCCACAAGAGCACGCTGGGCCAATCCTTTAGAATCTAAAATCTTACCAACAAAAGAAAGAAAAGGTTGAGAGTAAGGTTGTTAAGGAGAATACATTACATGCATCAATCACCAAGTTCTTGATGCAGGCTCTCAGCAGAGCTGTTACAAACTGCTAGCTTGGATTGTCCAGGGAGGTTGTGGAAATTGCTCAGGGAGGTTGTGGAAATTGCCAGGGAGGTTGTGGAATACCCATCTCTGGAGATATTTAAGAGTAGGTTAGATAAATGTCTATCAGGGATGGTCTAATCAGTATTTGGTCCTGCCATGGGGACAAGGGACTGGACTCAATGACCTCTCAAGGTCCCTTCCAGTTCTAGTGTTCTCTGATTCTAAGTCTCTGGTGTACATCCTATGTCAGGATGGGTCAGCGATCCTTCCTGGCTCTTTGTCCCTTGCACGGCTTCATCTGGGATCAGTAGCAAGATTGAAGACAAGATGGAGACTGTCTCATGGCATTTAGAATAGTGATAGAAATGTAGCCGTGTCCGGTGTAGCTGAAACAAAAAACAGGACTATGTAGCACTTTTAACAAGATGGTTTAATAGGTGATGAGCTTTCGTGGGCCAGACCCACTTCCTTGGGCCACTATTTGATCTGAGGAAGTGGGTCTGGCCCACGAAAGCTCATCACCTATTAAGCCAGCTTTTTAGTCTTTAAAGTGCTACATAGTCCTGTTTTTTGTTTCATGGCATTTACTATTCATTCCTGGTACCTCCCAAGCTGGAGCAGGTCACATGGATAAGTGACTTGTCTCTGTTCCACATACCAGCCGCCATTATGCCCTGGCTGGTTGCAGGTTTCTAGACGCATTCCTCAGGTGTGTATTGGCCTCGCTGAGAGCCATTGTCCCCGACGCCATGCTAGTTAGCACAGTCATTCACTGGCCATTCCTTCCTTACAACAGGCAGTCCAGACCCATTGCTCTGTCTCCGGTAGAGAACGTTCACAGTCCCAGCACGGAGTCCATAGTCATAACGCCACATACAAACATCACACACGTACACAAGTAGCACACATAGAATCAGTAGGACGTAAGCTTTCATTTGACACCTCACATGGCCCGCTTTGTACAGACTTTGGGCACAGCAGTGTTCCATCTGCTCATAATAAACTCCAATACTGGGACATGGGACCCGTTCCAGCATGAGTGGTCTGAAGTTAATGGCGCTACTTAATGGAGCAGCTTCATGGAGTCCAAGGTCACAAGGGACCATGGGGAATCATTTTGTCTGCCCTCCCGAATCACACAGCTCAGAGAGCGGCTCCAAACTCATTCCTAGAGCAGCACCTAATTTAGAAAACCATCCCCGCTTGAGCAGTGACGGGGCATTCACCATCGCCCTTGTGCACGTGTTTAATGGTGAGACAATTCACCCTTATTTCCCAGCTGACTGTCTAGGCTCACACGAGCAAGGCAGCTTGGGCTTGTGGCCAGGAACCAGGAGACTTGAATTCTGCTCCTAGGTCTGTCACCGACCTGATGTGTGGCCTTGGAGGAGTTATTGCGCTGTTCCATGCCGCGGGCCATGCAGACGGGAAACTCTTTGGAGCCAGGAGCGGATGTGTTCATGCTAGGGGCATCTGAGCTTGAGTTAAAGCCTTTGTAATGCTGCTCAACATAAGGATATCCCAGGCTGCCTTTCCACGGGTATTTGCAGTTTGTCAACCACAATATTTGGTGTATTCTTGGTGGCCTGCGTAGTAAAAATGGAGATGAAGGTATCAGGAAATACTGCAGATGGGGCTTGCTCCAAAGCCATTGGGAATCTTACCTTTGATTTCCACAGGTTTGGGGTCAGGTCCATAAGGAGGTAACCAACATTTTAAAGGCTCGCAACAGACCACCGAAGTCTCACTCAATTTGGCTGGGTGTCACAGCAGATGAGTGGCAGGTAATGTAGGCACGGGAAAACATTGCTTTCCCAAAATGGCCTATGCTGCCCAGGAGGGGCTGGGGGCATGCGTCACATGACAGCCCCCGGCCCTCAGGTAGGGTGGGCGGGGCTTGGGTGGAGCTTGGGAAGGGGCTTGGTCTCCAGAAGGGGCGTGGCTTTGGCTGCCTTCCCCAGCTGGGCCTCATCACCCCCCACCCATGCAAGGCAGCTTTTTGGATTCTAACGCCAAAACTCAGCACAAAGCCACTGGGGTTGCAAACTTGCACGGGCAGAACGTGACGGGCCTGTGGCTTCCCCAGGGACACAAGCCACAAGCCGCTGGGGTTTGCACAGGACACTTCTTCGTTCCACCTGGTGAGAGAAGTTTTTTTGCTTTACCCTTATTATGTACCTTCATGCGGATGGGCTACGGCAGGGGATGACGGGCCGGGCCCCCAGGGAATAGTGATAAAGTTCAAAGTCACCGAGAGCCAGCTTTGCATGCCCTCCTGGGAGGCAATTAATGCAGCCGCTCTTGATGATGATGGCTTTCCCGCTTCTGCCATGTGCCTAGCTCTGGGAGGGCTTCTTTGAATTCACTGCTTCACCCCTTAATTGCCAAAGGCGACTGGAGATCTTACACGAGCCATTCCAGTGGTCTGGGAACGGCAGCCCACAGATCTGTTCTTTTCCAGACCACGGCTCTGTGGCTGGAGTCCTGTCTGCCTGCCGGAGGGGTTTATATACCCCAATGCAGAGACACAGCTTCGTTTCCTGGCTAGAATGATTGAGTTGGAGTTGCTCCTGCTTTGGGGAGGGGGCTGGACTTGGTGACTCCTGAGGTCGCTTCCAGCCCCAGGATTCTGTGTTCGTCAGCTATCCCATAGCAAGGCTCCACAGCTTGGTTCCATGTCCCTGGCCTCAAATCACAAAAGCTCCCTGGTTTGTACCTGGAATCTCACCAGCCATGCAATTTCCATCTGTGGCAATGGGAGCAAGGTGCCAGTGTCTAAGGGTGCACAGAAGGCAAAAATATCACCCTTGGGCAAGGCCCAGTCAGCTGAGGAAGGGACATTACCCACATGGCTACGTCTAGACTGGAATGATTTTCTGGAAATGCTTTTGACGGAAAAGTTTTCCGTTAAAAGCATTTTCGGAACAGAGCGTCTAGATTGGCACGGACGCTTTTCCGCAAAAGCACTTTTTGAGGAACAGCGTCCGTGGCCAATCTAGACGCGCTTTTCCGCAAAAAAACCCCGATCGCCATTTTCACGATCGGGGCTTTTTTGCAGAAAACAAATCTGAGCTGTCTACACTGGCCCTTTTGCGCAAAAGTTTTGCGCAAAAGGGACTTTTGCCTGAACAGGAACAGCACTGTATTTCTGCACAAAGCACTGATTTCTTACAGTAGGAAGTCAGTGCTTTTGCGGAAATTCATGCGGCCAGTGTAGACAGCTGGCAAGTTTTTCCAGAAAAGTGACTGATTTTCCAGAAAAACTGGCCAGTCTAGACACAGCCATGTAGTAGGCAGCTGTGCAGAACAGGTCTGAGGTGGTTAGGAGTGAAGGTAAGAAAACCACTCGCCATACACCAGCTCAAGCCTTTTCAGCATAACCACCACCTGCTGGATTTGAACCTGGAACCTCAGGAGTTTTGCAGAGGAGTTTCTACAGCTTGAACTATAGAGCCAGCTGGCTCCCAGCCCATCCTGTAGAGGTCTCTTGTTCTCATCTGTTGCTGTGGCCTTGGTGCCACTGCATGGGACAGTGAACCACACTAGGGCTATGTCTACACTCGCGGCTTCTTGCATGAGTAATATGCAAATGAGGCTAAGCGTGGAATATCGCCGAGCCTCATTTGCATATCTAACGAGCCACCATTTTTTTCAGAAGAGGCTCTTGCGCAAGAAGGAGCATCTACACGGCCCCTTCTTGCGCAAGAAAATCCCTCTTGCGCAATGCCGTTCTAGCTATTACTTTTCAGGAAGAACGGCGTTGCAGAAATTCAAGCGGCCAGTGTAGACAGCTGGCAAATTTTACCAGTCTAGACACAGCCCTATTGTGTCCCCTCTGAGTCTTCTCTTTTCTAAACTAAACAAGCCCAATTCCTTCAGCCTTCCCTCATTGCTCATGTTCTCTAGACCTTTTATAATTTTTGTTGCTCTTCTCTGGACCCTCTCCAATTTCTCCACATCTTTCTTGAAATGCGGTGCCCAGAGTAGGACACAATCCTCCAACTGAGGCCTAATCAGTGCAGAGCAGAGCAGCAGAATATACATGCTCCCTCCGCACTGACAGGCAAAAAATAACCGAGTGGCCGGGACGGTACAGGTGGCAGGTCCAGCTTGCTGCCTAACCACAGCCTTGGCCACAATCCTAGGCCAGAACACAGGCAGATAGTACATGGTGCAGCCCTTGCCATATTGCTATTTTGAGTAGTTCACGCGAGCGGAGCATGGATTTCCCCAACATGCACATACCCCTTGTCACATTACTGGATTTTAAGGGGAGCAGCCAGATCACTGCTGCACCCATGGGGGGGGGGCTTACCCCAAAGTGTATACAAAGGGGGCCATGTGAGGTGTCAAATGAAAGCGTATGTTCTGCTGATTCTGTATGCGCTATTCATGTAATGGTATAATAACTGTATGCGGAGTTAGAAACATGTACTCTGTATGGATGCTGGAAAATTCTCTGTCTGTGGCTGAGCAAAGGAACAAGGAAAGCTCAGCCTACGGCTATGCTAATTAGCAAGGAGACAATGAATCTCTAGGTACCAATACACATCTCAGGAATGTGACTGATACCTAAGGGCTACCAGCATGGAACACAGGGATAGGTGACCTACTGCAGCCAAGAAGATGCCAGGGGAGGTATATAAGTGCCATGTGGCACCCTCCTTCTTGTCTTCAGTTTTGCTCCTGATCCCAGATGCAGCCTTGCAGGGAACAACAAGCCGGAAAGAACCATAGACCCATCCTGACATCGGATGTACTCCAGAGACATTTAAGATAGCAGTTTATAACATCTCTGCTGCACGCCTGTATTGAGAACTGGGAGAGTCGATGCATGTAATGTAGTATCCTTTAACAACCTTACTCTCATGCTTTTCGTAATACACCTTTAGACTTTACATGCTAAAGGATTGGCTCAGCATGATCTTGTGGGTAAGGTCCAGAGTGTAAATTGATCGGGACCCGTGGCTGGTTTCTTGGGACCGGAAGAACCTGTTCAGGGTAGGTGAGATTGGGTTCTGTAACCCCTCACCTGTGTGTAGGCCTGGGGCTGATAGGCACACAAGAAGAGCTGGGGTGTCAAAGCGGTTTTGCTCGTGAGGCTTCCTGCTGGCCAAACTGGCAGCTGAAGCGCTCAGTGCGACTGGTTTGTGGCCTATTAGGGAAGGGCCTCTAGTCAGGGCCAGTAAGAAGCCCCGAGTTTGAGCAATTTGCCCTGAGCAGATGCCTTCAGCCATGCCCAGACTCGGCCTGGCCCGTCACACACCTCCCACCTGCTGTATAGATAGATGTACCCTTAAAGGGCTGGTCATGCTGGGCCAAGGGATGGGGCAGCAAAGTAAGGTGCCCCTGGGGGAAAAGAAGCCAGCATCCCAGTGGACCATAACCTAATGCGGGCCGTGCTTTGCTCTGCTCTGAGGCCTGGTCTACACTAAAGAGGAAGGTTGACTTAAGAGTCACACACAGCGGGAGGTTGACAGGAGCAAACACTCCCACCGGCTTCCCTGACTCCTCATGAGGAGCAGGAGTACCGGCGCCGATGGGGGCGCCCTCTGAGTTCGATTTAGCGGGTCTTCACTAGACCTGCTAACGCGAACCCTGAGAGATCGACCGCGGCAGCCTCGATTGTCCGCCCGGCGTTGACATGGCCATAGGGTTTTATGCAGATGCCCGTTGCTGGAAATTCGGAGCCTCTTCCACACAGAGGCTGTAGCTAGAATTTAGGAGCACATGCCCCCTTGGCCCGGTTTGTACTGCCGTGGAACCAAGGGCCCTCAGTGGGAGATTCCCGGGGATTCCATTGCGTTAGGCGCTGTACAGCTGTACTGAACAGCCTGGGTATATAAGGGGCTTTTCAGAAGCAAGCAACCCCTAGTTATATTGAGTATAACTTCTAAAGACACGTTACCAGCCACCTTGCTTCTGCTGCCAGCTGGGCTTCAGAGGGGATATTCTCTTCATGTCCCCTCAAAACACCCCCCGCAGAAAACTAGCTTCTTTAAAACCCTTACCTACCTGCCCCCACCCCGCCCTTCTAGCACTTGTTTGATATTTTTGTGGCAGGAGGATTGTTGTGTTGTTTCATAGCCAGGCTTGTTGAATTAGCTTCCAGGCCCACTAAGCTCCCTGTATAGCGACCTGCTGAACCCCAGTCCCTCTGTGCCCGTTGGTTCCCTCCTGGGCATTTCCAAGGTTCAATAGCCCAATCGAGGCGGGCTCCCCGGGATAACTGTTAAGAATGGGCTGTACTGGGTCCATACAGGCTTGGGAACCTACATCCCTTTGTCAGAAAGGTTGAGCCAGGCCCATGGGCAGCCCCCATGTCCTTTCCCGACTGTTGCGAACCAGCGCTACTCTGTGCGGAACCCCGACAGGGGGAATCGAACCTGGGACCTCTGGAGCTTGGTGCAGGAGCCTGTATTGCTAGAACAAAAAAGCCAAGTGAAAAGCTGCCGTAGCTAAGGCTGTAGGGCAGACTCTGTAAGTGGTCGAGGTGCCATCGTCCATCACACCCAGCCGGTGTGTGGGTTACATATGCATATGCCGGGGGCTGACCTGTGGTTAGCTGGCAGGAGGCACGGCTGTGGGAGGGGTGAGCTAAAGGAGCATGGTCAGAGGGAGTCTTGCACCAGGATGAGCAGCGAGAGAGGAGAAGGACGAGGGAGATCTGAGGTGGAGAAGGCGCAGCCGTGTGGTTCATTTCTGGTATTTTCCATGCCTCCCCCACTCTCCAGCACATCGAATGGCTTGTCCCCAGATGGCTCGAGGATGCTGCCAGAGGTCCCCGCTCCAGGGCCGGCTTAGGAAGTCGAAGCTGATGAGATTAGAGCTGGAGCCTGTCCACGATTGGTTGGCAGGCACAGGAGATGTGGAGTGTAATTACCTCAGGGCACAGCAGGGGCAAGAGCCGTTGCAGATAAAGCGCCTCTGGGTGCATCTTCCCCCCAAAACCTGTTTGTCCAGTGATCCCCCTGCCCCCATTGCCAGGCAGGTCGCTTCTGCCTGCGGCGGGTGTTCGGGGAAGACAGCACCAGAGATGTGAGGCGCTGAAAACTGTCTCCGGCAGGGGCAGATTCAGCAGGAACCGGGGAGGGCCGCAGGAATTAGCATTAGCCGGGAAACCCTCACTCCTGCTCACGTCAGCCGTGTGGGGGGGGGGGGGGGTGAGATTTACACCCAGGGCTCCCAGGAACTGCTTCCAGCCCCTCACAGGGGTTGGGGCTCTTGGGACCCCCAGGGTTTGAAACCTGAGGTTTAGCCTCCCCCCAGTACAGGGGACGCCTTCACATTACTGGCTTTTCGAAATGAACCCCAGGGGATTGCTTTCCCCCAGCAAAGCTGGAAGTTCAACGTGCACATTTCTCCGGCGGTAATAACCGGTCCCGCCCTCCCCCCGCCTAAACTCACCAGGGATTTCCAGCGCCAGACGCACCTGAGTGATTTAGGCGCATGACTCGCCATTGCTCGCGCTGAGATTGGGGCTACCCTCTGAGCGCCCCGAGGCCTGCTGCGGAAACCCAGCATGACTCTGCTAGCGTTACAGGGGACCTGAGCGCGGAGGTACGCCAAAGCAGGGAGCTGCAATGTCGCCAGCTCTTGCAAAGTTGCTTGGTCTCACTCGGCAGCAGGTGCACTAAGGAGGGAAATTATTTCCAAACGGTTCGTCTCCAGGTGGAGGTACTGGGCCGTTTCAGGGCTGTTCCAGCTCAAGGCAATTCTTATTGATCGTTACTCAAGAGCACGCACCGGCCTGGCTAATTTAGACCCACACCATTGTGTGTGCTGTGAACCTGACCTCCTCCCCCCCCGCACACCCACCCTGGTTTATGCTCCCAGTGCATATGCTCTCAGGTCCAGGTCTCCAAAGGGATTTAGGTGCCTAACGCCCATTGAAATCAGTGGGACGTAGGCACCTAAATACCTTGGCGCAGTTAGGCCTACATGACTTTCCTGGAGCACAGAAGGAAGCTGTGGAACCAAAGAACTGACCGCAGATAACCCCTAGCCCAGGGGAGCACCTTAGCCACTAGACCGGAGACGGGCAATAATTTTTGCAGGGGCCAAATAATGAATTTTGGTAGGTGGTCATGGGCCAGCTCCATCTCGGAAGGGGCGGAGCTTGGAGAGGAAGGGGCGGGGCTAAGGATACGTGCGCCGCCGTCTCCCCCTCCCCCCTAGAGCTGTCTGGGGCCAGAGGCTTTGAATTAAAAACACAGCAAAGGGCTTGTGGCTCCTGGCCCTTCTGCTACCGCCTTTCTGGCAGACGCTTGGGGGTGCTGCGGTTATTTAAAGGGCTCGTGGCTCTGGCTACTGAGATGGCGAGCCCTTAAAAAAGCCCCAGAAACCCCAGAGGGCTGCCAGGCAACACGGTAGCAGCAGAACCACGGACCCTTTCAATGACTGCTCTTTAAAGGGCTCGCAGCTCCCAGCCACACCGCTACCGCCTTGCCTGACAGCCGCCCAGGGTTGCTGTACCTGTTTAAAGGGCTTGCAATTCCAGCCCCACCTCAACCGGGAGCCATGAGACACTGGAAATAGGATCCTGCTGCCTGGGTCGTCGCCTGGCTCTTTGGCGGCACAAGTCACGTCCAATCCCCGCGGCATCTTTTCCTTCGGGGACAGATCCCTGGCGGCAGCCTGGCAGCAGTGTGGCCCCAGCCCGCCAGGAGAAGGGTGCAGGTCGTGCGTAGGCCCCGGTTTCCGAGGGATTGCGGCAGATAATACCCTGCCGGAGCCTTTTATGCAAGAATCAAGTGCCTGGAATTAGAAAGCTGAGGCTGAGCACTTCCTGGCCCACCTCCAGCCAGCCCTGGCAGCGCACAAAGGCTCAGCGGGCAAGCGGTTAACGTGCGAGACGGCTGGCGGCTGCCAAAAGTCGGTCCTGAAGAAGGGATGCACTAGCATGTACAGGGCCGGGCCCGCTCGGGCCCACTGACAGCAATTCCGGGCCCCCGGCCAAAGCAGTCAGGACCCCCCCCCCCCAGACAAGCTATGCCTGTGTGGATGCAATTCACTTGACCATGGCTCCAACACACCCCGGGCCTCCCTTCTCCCCCTTGGGGACAGGACCCAACCCCTCCCCCAGGGCTTCCCTTCCCCCCCTTGGGGACAGGACCCAACCCCTCCCCCAGGGCTTCCCTTCCCCCCCTTGGGGACAGGACCCAACCTCTCCCCCAGGGCTTCCCTTCCCCCCCTTGCGGACAGGATCCAATTCCCCCCGTCCCAGTGCCTCCCTTCCCCCCCTTTGGGACAGGATCCAATTCCCCCCGTCCCAGTGCCTCCCTTCCCCCCCTTGGGGACAGGATCCAATTCCCCCCTCAGAGCCTCCCTTCTCCCCCTTGGGGACAAGACCCAACCCCCCCCCCGGACCTCCCTTCTCCCCCTTGGGGACAAGACCCAACCCCCCCCGGACCTCCCTTCTCCCCCTTGGGGACAAGACCCAACCCCCCCCCCCGGACCTCCCTTCTCCCCCTTGGGGACAAGACCCAACCCCCCCCGGACCTCCCTTCTCCCCCTTGGGGACAAGACCCAACCCCCCCCCAGGGCCTCCTTTCCCCCTCTTGGGGACAGGACTCAACCCGCCGCAGGGCTTCCCTTCCCCCCCAGGGGATGGGCCCAATCTCTCTCATAAAACTCCAATAAAAATGGATCTAACCTACGGCCGCCCCGGGACGCTACGTAAAAGGCCACGTCACCGACATATCGAAGCACCTCTCGGCCTGTCAAGCGCTGAGCCGCACGACTCCGGGGGCGCACTCAGCCCCATTGTACAGGTGGGGCAGTGAGGCCCAGCGAGCCCCCTCCCAAGCGCGCACAGCAAGTCCGTGACGAAGGAGGGACTCCAACCAGGGGGCAGAGGGGCATGTCCCAAATTGGGGCCCCAGCCTGTGATCATTCTGCCCCTCATCCAGCTGGGGGTTCTTCCGCAAGAAGCTGCCAGTGTAGACATAGCCATGGTGTCATGTGCTGGAAAGGATTACTAGGGACTCTGGAGCTTCAGGCTGTGTCTAGACTGGCATGACTTTCTGCAAATGCTTTTAACGGAAAAGTTTTTTCGTTAAAAGCATTTGCGGAAAAGAGCATCTAGATCGACGCGGATGCTTTTGCACAAGAGCGCTTTTTGCGGAAAAGCGTCCATGCCAATCTAGACGCGGTTTTGTGCAAGAAAACCCCGATCGCCATTTTCGCCATCGGGGCTTTTGTGTGCAAAACAATACCGCGTTGTCTACACTGGCCCTCTTGCGCAAAAGCATTTGCGCAAGAGGGCTTTTGCCCGAACGGGAGCAGCATAGCATTTCTGCAAGAACACTGACAATCTTATATGAGATCGTCAGTGTTCTTGCGGAAATTCAAGCGGCCAGTGTAGACAACGTTTTTCCGCAAAAGCACCTGCTTTTGCGGAAAAACTTGCCAGTCTAGATGCAGCCTTCAGTGTTTGCCAGTGACTATTTAACCTACGAAAAATTAAAGAAAAATACAGAACCTGCTCGGATCATAAGAACAACCATTTTGGCTCCACGCAATGGTCCAGCTAGCCCAGTGTCCTGTCTTCCGACAGTGGCCAATGCCAGGTGCCCAGAGGGAGTGAACAGAACACAGAATCATCATGTGATCCCTTCCCTGTCACCTATTCCCAACTTTTGTAGACTCCCACTTCCTAACTCTGAGGTCCTATAACAGCAGGGCCCTCTCTCTTGCGAGGGAATGGGAATTGTACAAGACCAGAGCTGCAGAGAGCACGATGTAAGACAAGAGCCACTGAGCAAGCGTGATCGCCAGGGTCTCCTTCTGAGCCTGGTTTGTGCTGGGCACACATTAGAAAACGCTGAGAGTTAGAAAGCCGTTTGGTTTTATTTCAGTGATTTGCAATTGCATTTTCCATCGTATCGTTCGTCACCTTTCACGCATTTTCCATCACTAAATAGGCTTAAAAACAAAAAGAAAAACAATGCTCAAAACCAATTTGCCTTGCTTGCAAAGAAAACCACCCAGCTTGATGCAGCCGGACACGTTTTATACAACTGTGCAAATGCCATACTGTTCATAGTGCCACAGCGTCAATTCCCCACTGAAAGACAGAGCTACAATCTCCCAGGGGGCGGACATGCGTTATCTTCCCAGCCAGCAAGAATGTGCAGGCGTTTTATCTGCCATTAGCACACGGTCCCTGCAGCAAAAGGAGAGAGAAGCTCCAAGACTGAACACACAAGTGATACATATCAGCCAAAGGGAAATGTAAACTGTGGGGGCAGAGCAAGGGTGAGAAACAATCGAGATGTATTCTTTTTCAGTGGTACACTCCATTCGCAAAACCTCAGGGCTCTTGAGGGAGAGAAGACCACAGTGGGAGTCAGTGAAAAAGATCTAATTCAATTATAGAATCGTAGAACTGGAAGGGATCTCAAGAGGTCATCAAATCCGGGCCCCTGCCCTCATGGCAGGACCGACCACTATCTAGATAAGTGTTTCTTCAACTTTTTAAGATCGAGGAACACCAAACAATATTTTTTTATGTGGAACACCAAGGATTGTTTTGTTGAAAAAAAAAAAAAGTTGGGAAAGTTATTGAGAAAAAAAAAAGGTCACCTGCCCCTTTAAGGGCAGCCATTTTGAATTCTGTTCTTCGCAGCATACAGTTTAAGAAAAACTGATCTAGATCATCCCTGACAGGTGTCTGTCCAACCTGCTCTTAAATATCTCCAGGGATGGAGATTCCACAGCCTCCCTAGGCAACTCATTCCAGTGTTTAACCACCCTGAGAGTTAGGAAGTTTTTCCTAATGTCCAACCTAAACCTCCCTTGCTGCAATTTAAGCCCATTGCTTCTTGCCCTATTCTCAGAGGTCAAGGAGAACAATTTTTTCCCCTCCTCCTTATAACACCCTTTTAGGTTATTGAAAACTGCCATCGTGTCCCCTCTCGGGCGTTTCTTTTCTAAACTAAACAAGCTCAATTCTTTCCATCTTCATTCATGGGTCATGTTCTCTAGATCTTTAATCATTTTTGTTGCTCGTCTCTGGACCCTCTCCAATTTCTCTCCAATGACTCAAGTCTCTGGGTCCAATCGGACAACTCATGGAAATAGCCCCACCGAAACAAACAGTGCATTGGGCATAATAGCATAGGGGTGTTATTTGGGTGGATGTGCACGTATTAGACGGTAAGAGGATACACAAAGAGGACAGAATTCAAATATTCAGGCAGGTTTTCTCTGTCAGAGAGCCAGGATTGACGTCAATGTGAAAAACAAGTTCAAAATAATTTCACGACCCCAAGTCCTCCTGCCAATTTTTGAACACTGATTACAGGCGGAAATCACGGTTCAGGTTACAGGCCACCGCCAAGAAAAGAAGTGTGAAATGTAGCTCGGTTTTCCCAACCAGCACTTCAACGCAACCTTGCTTTGAGGATTTCCACCTTTTTGTGGTGACTATTTCACACTCTGATCATTCGTCCTTGTAGTGGCCTCTTTGCAGAGATACAGAATGGACATTTAGGTGAGCTCTGAGCTGACTTTGGCAAACAATCCAGATGGTGTCAGGGTTGCACAGTTTATCAGCATTTGCAAAAGGATTACGTGCAATACATCGAGGCAGTCAATCACACGGAAGTCCCAGCTGAGACCCAAAGTACTCAAGCAAAAAATACCAGGGCAAGCTAAAGAGCTGGAATAAGAGTGAAACACACACGACAGCAGCTCCACAAGCCCACGTTTCTGTTAAACCCCCGCTGTCTATTGAATGTGTTGATCAACCCTCTAGAAATGAGAGCGCAACCTCGATTTGACGTATTTCACTTACAGGATTCCAAGAGAAGGTTGCATGTTTAACTTAGTTAGCAGACACGCCTGTGTTCGTGGGTCTGACTCGTTGATAATACTGGAATACCGAATGAATGTCTATATTTTAAAAAACACAGTCCTTGATTAGCAGCGCTAAAAGTCTAGGTCGTCTTGGTCAATCTCATTGGCATTTTCTGTCTTCTTTTTAGTATCGTGGCCATTACTGGTGTGTCCTTTGTTTTGGGGGTCAGCACCATCCTTCCCTCCAGCCACAGGACTGGGGCATGCGGACGCTCTGTCCTCTTCCTCCTCATCATCTTCCTCCTCAATGTCAGGATACATCTTTGCAGACTTGCTGCCTCCATCAGCGTTCGCCTCCCTGCTGGGGTCGTCATTCGGGTTCCCCTCTTCTCCTTCCTCTCCTTCGCTTCCATCCTCTGACCCTTTCTGGGATTGCTGCGAACAGTTTCCCATGGAGGAGTTATAAGAGAAGGTAGCTGCTTTGGTCAGAGTCTCTGATCCTTTGCTGCAGTCTTGGTCCTCCACCACAGTAGAGGCCATCTCAGGGACCTCACCATTCCTTGCCTCTCTGGCTTCTTCATTGTCTTCCTGAGGTTCATCACCGGCTGCTTCGTCGCCATTCTGTGCACACTCAGGATCTCCTTCATTTTCATGTTCTTCCTCTGCTGCCGGTGCCTCTGAACATGCCTCACATTCCACCTCCGGGCCTGTTTCTTCCACAGCCTCGTCCCCCACATCGGCCTGGGGCTCTTCTTCGTTTCTGGCTAGGGGTGCTTCTTCTGCGTCCTCAGCAGCATCAGAGACTCCAGCATTCGCTTCACATTCAGAGGCATTCTCTTCGTTATTGTCTCTGTCGGCCTCACCCTCAGCTCCCTCCACTTTACCCTCAGTGTCCTCCTCAGATTTGGGACTCTGCTCACATTCCTGATTTTCATTTGGTGTGTCGTCTTCTCCTTTCTCCTCCTCTTCCACTTCACCATTCCCCTCTTCCTGTTTCACTTCCTCTTCCTCATTCCCTCCTTCCTCTTTCACTTCCTCCTCTTCCTCCTTTGTTTCATCTGCCTCCTCTTTCACTTCCTCCTCTTCCTCCTTTGTTTCATCTGCCACCTCTTTCACTTCCTCCTCTTCCTTCCCAGCTCGTTCCTCTTCCTCTTCTTCTTGTTCCTCCTCTTGTTCTTTTGCTTCCTCCTCCACCTCGCAACTTTGATTATCTGAAATTTCATCTCCCTCAGCGGGGGTGGCTGTTTCATCTTCATTCACTTCCTGTTCTCCTTGCTCATCAGTTTCAGATTGCTCCGGCTCTTTCTCTTCCTCAGCATCTGGTTTTTGCTCTGGGGGGTCTGGTTCATATTCACCATCCGCCTCCTCTGAGTTGGTTTCCTCTTCTGCCTCTTGCGTGTGCTCACTGGGAATTGCCTCGCTGTCCTGAACGACTTCTGAGGCACAGTCCACCATGTTGTTTTCAGTTTCGTTTTCCTCCTTCCCCCTCAGAATTTGCTTTAAATCAAATGCCTTCACAATCGGGGCATTGGCGGCCACTATCGGGTTTCTTGTAGGCTTGGAAGCCATTTTCTTCCTTATGCAGGCATCACAGGGGCAGTATTCTTCTTCACTTGGTTGTTCACTAACTTCATCGACGAGAGCCACACTGATACCAAAATCTTCTTCACCCACATCAAATGATAAGTCGGTTGTCCCCTGTGGCTTACTTTGGGTCACAGTCCTGTCATTAAAGAGAGACCTATTGAGCATGGTCTGCAACCGTTGTCTTCTCTGCTCTGTCTGGATTGTTGACTCACGCCTGAGTGTTTCATTTGGAGGCTTTGGATGCCTCCTCCCTGCTCTACTTTTGATCTTCCTTAGCTCCTTCTCTATGCTCTTTTGTATTCTTTTACTCACTTCATCCTTCAACTCCGATATCATTTTATCCAGCAGTTCATTGTTCTCTAAATTCCACCTGATCTTGAACTCGTTCATAGCACTGATGTAGTGAGTCATGAACTCCTTCTCGATTTTCTTAAGCAACCTCAGCACCCAGACTGGGTCAGGGTCGACTGATTTTTGCTGGGCGATGGAGCTTGTTTTCACACTGGTTTCTGGGATGGCCTGGACGTTGGATTCCTGATTCTCGGGAGAACCCTCCCCTACCGCCTCTTCCACATTGGATTCGGCTTCTTTCTCGCCATTAGCATCATCAGCAATTGCCTCCGTTTCTGCAAGGTTGCTTGGTTGCTCTGTCACCTCATCGGTGTTTGCTTCTGGAGGGATTTCATCTCCCGCTTCAGCTTTGCTGTTTTCTTCCACTTCATTTTCACCCCCTTCCCTGTTTTCACAGTTACTACCCTGATCATCTTCATCATGGTCTGCTTCAGCACCCATCTCTGGGGAGTCCTCTTCAATGGACGCTGCTTCTCCTCCCTCTTTGGACTTTGAGCAGGATGTTGAAGGCCGAGAACATTGCTCTCCTGCTTTGCTCTGCCCCCCAATCTCACTCAGTTCAGGTTCATTCTCTACACTTGCCCCTTGATCAGCTAGTTTGGATGTAACGGTCTTCTGGGGCAATAAGATGCAATCCCTAGCACTGGCCATGCTTCCCTCTCTTGACTCACCAGAACCGCTACCGACATCGACCCCAGAAGACGACATCGGAGTGGATTTCTGGCCTTTAAAACCTGAGCTCATCTTTATCTGGTCACTGCCTGGTTGGCCTGAACTCGGACCGCTTTTTTCCACGGTGCATCCAAACCACAGGGCCTGGAAAATGTTCAGCAGCTCTGTATATCTCGGCTTATTCAAGCTTTTTGGCTTATCCGATGGGCCTAACGGTTCTTCGTCAAGGAGCTGGAGACTGGCCAAACACGTGATCAGAATATTAGCTGAGTTACTGAGTTTCCTCCCCATGGTGGGGGATACTTCAGGCAAACTGTTTGACCGGTCAAATTTTGCTTCTTGTTTTGAGCTGAGCAATGCCTTCATGATCTGCACCGACGTCTGGATAGTGCTTGGCAAGTCCTTTCTGTGATTATTTTGGCTTGAGGTCTCAATGGACTGGCTGCATTCGGCTTGCTTGGCTTCTGCGCCTTCCAACATCCCCTCAGAAGTCTTCTCCTCTTGGGTGCATTCCTCTGCCCCCTCCCCAGTGGCCTCGGCTTCAGCTGCCTCTTCTTCCAGTTCTTCCTCGGCACCGTTTTCGCCTTCCCCTGCATCCTGTCTCTCAGCTGTTTCCTCTTCTGAGGTTTCTTGATTACTGGCGCAGTGTGATATTTCAGTGGTTGCCTCTGTGCATTGCTCTGCTCCATCATCCTCCATTTCATATTTCATGAGCAAAGTCTCTGGAGGAATTTTGCTTAGCCATTCCTGGACCACTTCTTCTGGAGATGTATTTGGCAGGGCCGAAGGTGCTAAATCTTCTGGATCATCCATTTTCTCTTTGCAGGAAACAACGTCTTCTTTCTGCTCATCATGGGACTTATTTTCTGCCCCATTCATTGCATTCATTTCAGCTGATTTAGACCCGGAAGAGGTTGGTTTGGAAGAGTCTAATATTTCTTTCTGCTCTTTGCCCTCGGTCAGCACTGACTCCGTGCATGCGCTGATGCTGGAGGAATTCTTAAACACGGCGGGTCGCAGCTTTTTTCTGCTTGGCTTTCCTTTCGGTGGGGTGGGACAGTGCAAACTGCCCATTGAGGCCACCTCTGAGGCCGATGCTCTACTAGAATTTTCCACCCCAGCGCGAAGACTCTTCATTTTTTTCCTCCGTGGCTTGGATGACCGTGTCACACTGGACTGTGAGCAGCCATCATTGCTTGTTCTGGACACCTCCGTCTCTGCACGCTTGCCCTGAAGGTCTGAGTAAGAAGAGACTCTCGAACTTGAACTTGGGGGATAGTCGTTCCCAGCCGCCGTGGGCTGTTCACATTTTGAGCATAAAGATTCTGACATGCTTCCATGTCTAGAGCTTGGAGTCTCAGAACTAACTTGGGCATGTCCTTCTCCATCATTTCTATTAGAATTTGACACACTTGAAGACGGGGATGACATCTTACTGCTTGCTTCCGATTGGCTTCCCTGTTTGGTGCCTTTTGAAGACTTGCTGTAGCACTTAGAGGTGCTGCTTGTGCACTGGTCCTCATTATGAATGGGTGGAGGAGCTGCTTCATTCACAGATGACGTGCTTGAAAGAGGAGAGTCTGAATGTGACGTGGGGTTTCTAATCGATTTTTTCTTGATTTCACAAGAGCTTTTGGAGTAGTTAGAGGCCTTGCTGTTTGACCTTGAAACTTCTGCGTGGAGAGAATTTTTCTTCTTTTTCTTAGCGGTTGATCCACGTGATGACACGGACATTTCAGAATGGGCATCCAGATGAATCTGACTGTGCTTGGTTCTCCTCGATGCTTTGGAAGAACAGGAGGCATTGCACACGAGTATCTCATCACTGTCACTCCTCCTACTATTCCCATCCCAAGCTCGGGCCTGGGAAGCTGCTTCTACAGAGTATCGTTCACATTCGCTGAAGTCATCTTTGATTGAGTCATTGGGCACCCTTTGTGCTGATTCTGAACTAACTTCATTATCCGTGCAGTCTTCTGGTTTTGCTTCCTTCTCTTCAGCGTCTTTCTTTGGGCAGGACTCGCTGGAAAAGGAAGAGATCACTGGATCATTGTCAGAATGTTCATCCTGGTGACTCTTGGCTGTTGGCAGGATGGACTTGCTAGATCGGCTGTCTACGCTATTGGTACAACTTGAGCGTGCAGCAATTTCTTCTTCTTCTTCAGCCTTTTTCAAGCTGCTGGATGACACAGTCCTTGCCATACTGTTAGTTTCCTCACACACGCGCTTCTTACTTTGTCTGGAGTGCAGAGATGACCTGGAAATACGACTTCCAACCCTGCTGCCTTCGATTTCATCCATTTCCTCCTTTGAACACTTCACCGAAGAAACTTCCATGTCATTTTCATCCTCGTTCTGGGAATGAGCCTGACTGGCCTCAGCTTCGTCAACAGCTTCTTCAGAATCTAGGTTGTTTTCACAGCTTGACTGTGAGCCTGGCCCTACGGATGATGCTTTTTGGCTACTGCTAGTGTTCCTTAGCGAGCAATCCTGTGACTCTTCTCCACGGGAGGCAGCTGTAGACAAAGTGCTTCGATAGTTATGCTTTTTAATGTTACAGCACTCGACTCTGTCATCTGTCGTTTCCGAATAGCATGAAGACTCCTGCACAATGTGCTCCGAATATTCTTCACTGGACGTGGTGTGGAGGCTGTCCATGGAGGTGATTTTTTTGCGGACTATCCTCCTCCGTGACGATGTGCTGGAGCGTGAAGACCGTGTGTGCCAAGTATTTCTTACGTTGGGCTCCTCTTTCCGGGAAGCATGCATAGGGTTCTTCCAGATGTCATAGTCCAGGTGTTGCTTGCCACAGCTGTGGCAATGCGTTTCCTCAGATTCAGACTCATCAAGTTTCGAGATGTAGGAATCGGCATCGCAAGGATAAAGCGACTCTTCCGCCTCCGAGCTGACTTCCAGATTCATTTTCTGCTTGGGGTCCACCCCATTGTCTCCCTCTATCCCGGACTCTTCACAGGGCGTGTTACTCATCAAATTGGACTTCTTGATCCGTGTGGACCAGTGAAGAGTCTCGTCGTTGAGCAAACGAAAGCGGACTTTCATCTCAACAGACAGACTGCCATCCTTATTCATGTGCACTCGTTTTTCAATGTCATCGTTGACTAGAGAATGAACCAGGTCCCCGGCTTTTCCATGTGGATAGCTGTCTGGGAAAGGAGCGCCGTTTTCCAGGGATGTATTGAGGCCATTCACATAGGACTTTTCGGATGATAAGGAGAATCTCATTGACCTGTTGCTTGAAGCGGACCTTGGGTGGATGACGCTTTTTTTAGCTTTCAGTCCAAAGTTCACTGGAATTGAGGAAAACAACAGAAAGGGAGCATAAGGAGAAATAAAGTAAAGGTAAACCTCATCTGAGGAAAACAAAAATAGCTGCATTTAAGTCTATGGTGCTATGCCAGTGTATCGCCACAAAGGATCTGGATGTAATTAACAGATGTGCCATAAACTGTACATTTAGAATGAAAAGCTCATACTAAACGCTTCTATTTTTTAGCTTTTCTTTGTAAGCCTCATGTAAATTGCAAATGGTTTGGTAGCACCTTTTATTCTATCGCAGGTTGCAGAAAAGAGCATTCCCAACAATCAGTCCCCCCATTTTGTATAGCTGTACAGATGTATTTCCTCATGTGTTTTCTTTCTTATTCATCCTAAGGACACCTGAGTTGAGGTACGGCCCAAAGGCTTTAGACAAAAGTACCATTCAATTATTCTGTACTAGAAGATTTACCCAGCGTTGCTCGGATCCTTAACTCAATAATTTTTTGGTTTTCTTCATTTAAACCATTGCTCTGGGGTAGGGCTGGGAATGAGGGTTTCAGTCTGCAGGCTTCCCCGGGCAGAGAGAACATCTCCAGCCCTCTCTCACTGCAGCAGCTTGCAGCTAGGTGAGAAGCGCCTCACCCTGGCCACTGCAGCAGGCATAGACAAGGAAGGGTGCATGTCCCCCAGCTGGGGAACAGACAGACAGACAGAGACAAACTCTCTCAAGGACAGAGTAGAAAGCTATTCCTTTCTCCATCCCTGTCCCCTGCTGCCCCAGTGGGGTTATAGCTATCCTGGTCCACATCTCTGGCCCCTTGCTGCCCTCCTGTGGTCATTATACAGCATAACTATCCCTGCTATCACAGCCCTTCCTTTCCATGTTATGGGAAACAATTGCATTCCAGGCACATCCCATTGTCCTGGCACAACCAAACCCTGCCCTTGGTGATAAGTTATGATAAGAGGAAGCTACATACAAAATTTGGTGGCCTTAGCTCGTACCATTTAGAAGGCGTTATTGAAAAAAAAGACATGCCGACGGATGGATGGACAGACGGGCAGACAAACTCATGCACAGACAGAGTCGATTGTTTGCTGAACCACTGAGGCTACGTCTTCACTGAGAATTCTTCCAGCAGAAACTATGCTAGTGAGAAACTCATTAGCATAAATTGCGATCTCTCCAGGACAGGCATAAGGATCTTGAGCAAAACGGAGTCCACACTGCTTCTTTTTGCACAAAAAGAAGTGGCAGAAAATATGCTAATGAGATCACAACTTATGCTAAATAGTCCCTCATTCGCATATTTTCTGCAGGAAGACCTCACAGTGAAGACAAAGCCTGAGTGCTGACCTAAGGGCCGAAGACACAGAGGAGGTTGCTCACCTTATGCCGTGGGTACTGCTCTTGGGTAAAGCCCTTGCGCAGGTGCAAAACAGGTATCTGTATCCGTGGAAGTGAGTTGCGGATATGTGCACTGACCTCCACGGGCGCGGATACATGCAGATTTGCAGGGCTCTACTTCTCGGGATGAAGGGGGTCCAAAGGAAGTTGCGTATGCCGGTGTTAATTGCACATTGGCAGGACAGTGCACGTAGGCGTAAGGGGGTGTGCTCGAGTGCAGACTATGCCCAAGCAGGCCAGAAAAGAAGGAGGAAGCACAACACATACCTAAAACCCCAGGTGCCGATTTTATCCTTTCCCCAGGGTGCTCAACTGCCCCATAACCCCAGACCTTGCCTCCATTCCACTCCTTACCACTGAGGTGCCCACCCTGCCTCGTCCAGCCCCCACTGCACCCCTGCCCCATGTACTCCTCTCCCTTGTGCCCGCTCCTTGCATCCCCTCACCGCCTCCTGTACACCCCTGAACAGCTGACTGCCATGGGAGGGAGGTACTGGGAGGCAGGGAGAGGAATTGATCAAAGGCCACCCACCGGCAGGAGGCACTGGGGATGGGGGTTGCTAGATGCTCATGGGTGCTAAGCACCCTCTCATTTTCTTCCCTTGGTGCTCCAGGGCAGGAGCACCTAAGGAGTCGGCACCTAAGCAAAGAGAGTATTTCTCACTCATGCAATTCCCTGTTATTTCAGAGTCCCCAGCATTGGTGCCAATTGGTCCCCACCCATTCCTGGTCTGTGACACACAGCTATTGAGTCTCCTGAGAGCGGTAATCCTCTGGGCTGTGTCTAGACAGGCAAGTTTTTCTGCAAAATCATCTACTTTTGCAGAAAAACTTGCCAGCTGTCTACACTGGCCGCTTGAATTTCCGCAAGAACGCTGACGATCTCATGTAAGATTGTCAGTGTTCTTGAGCAAATACTGTGCTGCTCCCGGGCAAAAGCCCTCTTGCACAAATCATTTGCGCAAGAGGGCCAGTGTAGACAGCACAGTACAGTTTTGCGCAAAAAACCCCGATGGCTAAAATGGCGATCGCGGCTTTTTTGCGCAAAACCGCGTCTAGATTGGCCACGGATGCTTTTCCGCAAAAAGTGCTTTTGCGGAAAAGCGTCCGTGCCAATCTAGATGCTCTTTTCCGAAAATGCTTTTAACGGAAAACTTTTCCGTTAAAAGCATTTCCGGAAAATCATGCCAGTGTAGACGTAGCCTTGGTGTCATTCTGGCGGTTGGGCTCAGCGTGGGGGTGATGGGGTAGGGTCTAGTGGCCGGTGATACACCAGAAGTCAGAGTAGAAGATCTGGTGGTCGTGTCTGGCCTTCCATACTATGACTTGATGACACAAAGTAGTCCCCACCTGGCTACACCTCCGTGCTGTGCCTGGCACTTCCTTTCAGTCCCTCGTGTTGGCCTCGTTTCCGGAGTGCTTTGCTGGTATTACCTAGCTAAAAACATGTCTACGCCGCCCTTCAGGGGCACCATGGCGTTGTATAGAGCAGAGTGCACCAAAGCGCCGCCCCGTAATTCTCTGTGCGGATGCTGCAGAAGGGACCGGATGAGATCTGGTGCGAAGAGAACGATGTGAACTCGGAACTTTTAAAATTAGGCACCTAATGAAGTGGCCTGACTTTCAGACACAGCGCCCAGAGACATCCCATGGAAAATACTGACAAGGAGCTGGGGACCAGGGATACTTGGGGAAACACTAGAGTTGCCAGCTTTCTAAACTGAATACCTTTGGCCCGCCTGAGCCCCGCCCCTTCTCCAAGGTCCCACCCCTGCCACGCCCCTCTCTAAGGGCTCACCCTCACTCACTCCAGCTCCGCTCCCTGTCATTCACTCTCCTCCACCCTCACTCACTTTCACTTGACTGGGCAGGGAGCTGGGATGCAGGAGGAGGTGACGGCTCCACTGTGGGGGGGGGGGGGAGGGGCTCCAAGGTGGGGCCAGAAATGAGGATTCAGGTTGTGGGAGGGGGCTCCAGGCTGGGCCAGGGACTGGAATGCTGGAGCGGGTTTAGGAGGAGGCTCGGGGGTGGGGTTCTAATGCAAGAGGTGGCTCAGGGTTGGGGCAGGGGTGCAGAGTGTGGGACAAAGTGTGGAATATGGGCTCTGGGAGGGAATTAGGGTGCGAGAGGAGGTTCCAACCTGGGGCAGCAGTTTCAGGGTGCAGACTCTGGCGGGGTGGCACTTATCTCAGGAGGCTGCGAGTCCGCAGAGCAGTGGGGCTGGCTTTGTGCTCCTCCTGGGAGCGGCCAGCATGTCTGTCCCCAAGGTGGAAGCACGGCCAAGTGGCTCTGCGTGATGTGTGCTGCCAGAGCCATCAGGCACCGCCCCTGCAGCTCCCATTGGCCACGGTTCCTGGCCAATGGAAGTTCATAGAATCATAGAATCATAGGACTGGAAGGGACCTCGAGAGGTCATCGAGTCCAGCCCCCCGCCCTCAAGGCAGGACCAAGCTCCGTCTACACCATCCCTGACAGATGTCTATCTAACCTGTTCTTAAATATCTCCAGAGAGGGAGATTCCACCACCTCTCTTGGCAATTTATTCCAATATTTGACCACCCTGACAGTTAGGAATTTTTTCCTAATGTCCAATCTAAACCTCCCCTGCTGCACTTTAAGCCCATTACTCCTTGTCCTGTCCTCAGAAACCAAGAGGAACAAATTTTCTCCTTCCTCCTTGTGACACCCTTTTAGATATTTGAAAACCGCTATCATGTCCCCCCTTAATCTTCTTTTTTCCAAACTAAACAAGCCCAGTTCATGAAGCCTGGCTTCATAGGTCATGTTCTCTAGACCTTTAATCATTCTTGTCGCTCTTCTCTGTACCCTTTCCAATTTCTCCACATCTTTCTTGAAATGTGGCGCCCAGAACTAGACACAGTACTCCAGCTGAGGCCTAACTAGTGCAGAGTAGAGCGGCAGAATGACTTCACGAGTTTTGCTTACAAGTTGCAGAGGCGGAGCTGAGGGCGAGGGCATGTGCGGAGTATCCCTGGCTACCCGTCCACCTAGGAACCAGAGGGAAATGCCACCCGTGTCTGGGATCTGCGCAGAGCCCGGGTACCACTCTTAACCCTGACTGGAGCTGAGATATTGTGTGTGTGTGTGTGTGTGTGTGTGTGTGTGTGTGTGTGTGTGTGTGTGTGTGTGTGTGTGTGTAAACAAGTCAGCCAGAGAAAGGGGGCATGTGGAAAGGAGACAGAAGAAGAGATGCCGAAGAAAATGCCAAAGGAGGAAACCAGAGAGAACAAGGAGCGAATGGAACTATGTGGGAGTGGTTAATTTATGCAAATGAAGTGATGCGCATGCATTGAATGCCATTAGATCATTTATCTCCAGCAATGTGGCCGTCCCAAGGGACAGGTGTGGACTGACGGACATCCCTGCAGCTCACCGTCTTTCTTACTGCCGTCGTTTTCACTGACGGGGTTGCCGCTGGGTTGGGTGGCCAAGCCAGGGAGCTTCTCAGACAACTGTCTCCTCGAATTCTCCAGCACCAGTGGTTTAAATGGCTCCCGGCCGACGCACACCAGCACGCTGGGGCAATGGAGCAGCGCTTGCATGCTGTCGATCTGGAGGGAAGAAAAGAGCAGTGGAGTCAAAACATACCAGAACAGTCTCCAAACAGATAACAAAGAGGGGGGAGGATCAATTGTTCTCCGTGTCCACCCTGGCGAGGACAGGCGGGGCTCAGCTCAGTGTACAACAACGGAGACTCGGGTTCGATCCTATGGGAAACTTTCTGACTGTAAAGCTAGCTCAGCCGCGGAACAAGTTACCCAAGGAGATTGTAGAATTCTTGTCACTGGAGGTTAAGACCAGGTTTGACAAACATCTGTTAGAATCCTAGAACACTAGAACTGGAAGGGACCTCGAGAGGTCTTCGAGTCCAGTCCCCTGCCCTCACAGCAGGACCAAGAACCATCTAGATCCGTGGTCACCAACCAGTAGATCGCGATCTACCGGTAGATCTCAGGGGCTCTAAGAGTAGGTCTTGAGCCCTCTCTGAACTGCACACTTGTGCAGTACATTTACATTAGATTTCCTCATGTAATGTAAGCGGGGCTTCAAGGAAGGGGCGGGGCTTCAAGGAAGGGGCGGGGCAATAGATCTTCGCCTCTTCTGAGACTTAAAAAGTGATCTTGGGTGTAAAAAGGTTGGAGACCACTGATCTAGATCCATGAACTAGCCACATTTTTCTGAAACTGTAAATAATATAGTGGCTACTGCTCTAGTCAACTAGCCACACTCAACCAGCCAAATCGCTACATGTGGTTAGCATGTTGGACACCACAGATCTAGATCATCCCTGACAGATGTTTGTCTATCCTGCTCTTAAATATCTCCAATGATGGAGATTCTACAACCCCTGTAGGCAATTTATTCCAGTGCTTAGCCACCCTGACAGTTAGGAAGTTTTTCCTAATGTCCAACACAAACCTCCCTTGCTATAATTTATGCCCATTGCTTCTTGCCCTATCATCAGAGACCAAGGAGAACAATTTTTCTCCCTCCTCCTTGTAACACCCTTTTAGGTGCTTGAAAACTGCTCTCATGTCCCCTCTCGGTCTTCTCTTTTCCAAATTAAACAAGCCCAATTCTTTCAGTCTTCCCTCATAGCTCATGTTCTCTAGACCTTTCATCATTTTTGTTGCTCTTCTGTGGATCTTCTCCAATTTCTCCACAGCTTTCTTGAAATATGGTGCCCAGAACTGGACACAATCCTCCTACCGAGGCCTAACCAGCGCAGAGCGGAGCAGAAGAATGACTTCTTGTGTCTTGCTCACAACACTCCTGGTAATGCATCCCACAATCATGTTTGCTTTTTTTGCAGCAGTGTCACACTTAGGGGTGGTCTAGGTTGGTCCGGACCTTTTGGGAACCCATCCAGCCAAGCGTTTTTATTATTCTCTCACCTTTGCTTCATCTTCCAGCCCCAGCTAGGAAGGATACAGTGGACCCTATTTATATGAGCATCACTTATAGCAGGGCTTGTAGCAGCGGCGAAGAAGAGCCTCCAATCACTTCATGGCACTCAGGTCTGCTGACAGGGTGAGCCAATTGTTCCAGGGCTTGGCAGCAGCGGTGGCTGGAGCTATCGACCCTTTAAATTGCTACCAGCGCTCTGGGAGTCTCTGAGGGCTGCTTGCGGGAGGCTAGCCCCAGCTCCGCCCCTTCCACCCAAGGCCCCGCCCCTTCCAGGGGTGCAGAGTCTGGCCCGCTGACAGCAGACTTTCTCCTCCTTTTCGGGTGTGTCTACACCGCAACAGAAGGTGTGATTGGAGCTCAAGGAGGCACTCCCCCTCCCCCCCAAACACACACACACACACACACACACACACACACACACACACACTGGCTTTGATCTGGCTAGCACAGCTCACAATAGCAGTGAGGATGCAGGGGTGTGGGATTCAGTGCCGTCTGACCGCCTGATTACACCCCCGGGGAGCCAGCCGCACCTGTAGCACTTGCATTGATGCCTCTGCTGTCACGTCTCCACTACTGCCTTGAGCCAGGCGAGCTAGAGTAAAGCTAGCACGGGTTGGTCTCCCCACGGGGCAGTCACACCTTCGATTGCAGGGTAGACGTACCCGGAGAGTAACGCTGCTCTCCCCAACGGGAAACGTTTACCGCCGCGTCATCGGATTCCACACAGCTAGTTCCTTCACAGCATGGCAATTGCGTTCCAGAGCCGCGAGCCGCTCTTCTCCTCCTCCTCCTCCCTTCCCCTCTATGGCTTTGTCTGCACACTCTAGCACTGTCCGCACTGACGCTTCCCAGCGCTGGGACGTGCTGCGTTTGGGGATGGGTGTTTTTTCACACCCCTGAGCAAGAAAATGACAGCGCAGTCGCTTGCCAGTGTAGAGAAACCACGAGAGAATGAGAGAAGCGAGGCCGCTAGCTCCCGGTTCTGTTCCTTGCATAGGAAGCAATGAACAGAAAAACTTAAATGACTGGCGCTAGAAGGGTGCACTGTAACGCTACTTTATTTCTTAAAATCCAGAACCTGAACCCACCAGAGTGTCCTGGTCTACGCGAGGGAGTTATTTCGAAATAAGCCCCCTTAAGTCGAATGAGTAAGTGGAGCGTCCACACGGCCAAGCCCGTTATTTCGAAAGAGCGGGCTGGTTATTTCGAAATCTGCATGCCTGCGTTCCTCGGGGAATAACGCCGGTTTCGAAATACTTATTTCAAACTAGCGGGAGTGTGGACACTCTGCTGTTGCTTTTTCGAAATAACGACTCCCCAGAGTCATTCGACGTGATTACTCCCCAGAACTTCCTAAGGCGCTAAGTGGAGATAGTGCGTCTGCATTAACAGAGCCTGCCTCGGACTCATTTCGAGACTCCCCCGTGGTGGGGACTCGCTATGTTATTTCGGGAGTTCTTATTTCAAATTTAGTTATTCTGAAATAATTTCCTAGTGTAGACCTGCCCAGAGATACAAAGCAGGCTACTCCCTAAGGCAAAAGGGACACACCTCACCCCCCCCCCCCCACTCAAAGCCAGCGTGTTGTCAACCTGTGGAACTCCTTGCCAGAGGAGGCTGTGAAGGCTAGAACTATAACAGAGTTTAAAGAGAAGCTAGATAATTTCATGGAGGTTAGGTCCATAAAAGGCTATTAGCCAGGGGATAAAATGGTGTCCTTGGCCTCTGTTTGTCAGAGGCTGGAGATGGATGGCAGGAGACAAATCGCTTGATCATTGTCTTCGGTCCACCCTCTCTGGGGCACCTGGTGCTGGCCACTGTCGGTAGACAGACTACTGGGCTAGATGGACCTTTGGTCTGACTCAGTACGGCCGTTCTTATGTTCTTATGTAAGCTTGACACTTAGCATACTGGCTGCTGCAAGACCAGATCTCATGCTTCCCTACAGGGCCCCTGCTACTCTGGGGCTTCAGCTAATGAGGACGCACCACTTATTATTTCGAAATAAGGGGGGCTATTTCGAAATCACGCCTGAGTGTAGGCCAGGCCCGAGAGATACTGCTCGAGATTTTAAGAAATAAAGCAGTGTTGCCATCCAGAAAGTGTGGTTTTGTCTTGCTCTTGTTTGTACGTCGTGAAAAGAATGGGCAGCAACCCAAGAACTTCTGATGAAGCTAGAGCGCACCTCTTTCAGAAAGACATCTGATCTTGATTTTAAGTGATGGAGATGACCTAGTGCTAAAAAAACCCAGAAGTCCATGTTGCTTTAGATTTCCCATGGATTGCGCTGCATCGACAGTGAATGCTGAATTCAGCTTTCCTACGGCCAGGTTCAACCACCCTTTCTCACAGTGGGGTGCACCCTACTCTGCAAATAAGGGTGAAAGAATCTGCCCCCTAGGGCAGTGTAGCCTGTGAGCAGGGCTTGATGGGCCAGGCCTGCAGAATGAAACCCTAAATGGAGAATAAACACCAAAAGTTGATGCTCCAGGAATTAATCATTATAATAATAATTGTAGCATCTAGAGGCCCCCCTAATATGTCAAGGTATGTCTACACTAGCCCCCTAGTTCGAACTAGGGAGGATAATGTAGGCATTTGAAGTTGCAAATCAAGCCTGGGATTTAAATATCCCGTGCTTGATTTGCATCTTACCGGCCGGTCACCATTTTTGAAATTTACAAGTCCAGACTAACTGCCCACGTCTACATGCAGCAGGTTCCCGGTATTTCGAATTAAAGCCCTAAATCGAACTACCTGTTATTCCTCCTACAAGGGTACATCTACACTGAACAGTTATTTTGGAATAAGCTATTCCAGAATAGTGATTCTGAAATAGCTTACTTCAAAATAGCACGTCTACACTGCAGGGAAGCCTCAAAATGAGTCCGAGGCCGGCTTCTCTAATGCAGATGTGCTATCTCGATTTAGAGTTCCGGCAGGAACAACTTAGAATGGCCCTGGTGAGGGGCTATTTTGAAATAGCAGCAGTGGATCATCTACACACGCCTTATTTCGAAATAGATATTTTGGAATAGGCGTTACTCTTTGTAGAATGAGATTTACAGAAGTCAGAATAAGCAGTCCATTATTTCAAAATTATTTTGAAATAATGGAATTTCTGTGTAGATGCTCGCATAGTTATTCCGAAATAACTTTTGCTGTGTAGACACAGCCAGAGAGAATATCTGGCCTGGGAAGTTTACAATCTAAGTAGCACTTTGCCTAAGTGCACAACATGAAAGATCCCACTTCAGTGCAATTTTTTTTAATTAAGAGGAAAATACAAGATGGAACCAACCCAGAAAGATCCATCTAGTTGCATATCTCCCTAGCTGGTTTATATTTCTGTCTTTCTAGACTATCAGTAACGATACAAGTGCTTTTTTGCATAATTTGAAAGCGTCCCAGACAGTTTTAATCCATAATTTTCAAAAAGGAGCAATTTGGGGGTGGGGATGGGATTGGCCTACATTTGTATTAAAAAAAATCAGTTTAAAAATGGTCTGTTTTTCATATTCCACCTCTTTTTTTCTTTTCCTTCTCTCCACATTTCTTCATGTTGCCAACAGGAAGAAAAAAAAAGTGGGGAAAGAAAAAAATATAAACCAAAACCAACCCCCCCTTTACACACAGGGGTTCCCTCCTCCCCCAGATTTCAGGCATGAGAACAAAAAAAATCTAGAAAAAATGGAAAATTAATTTTTGTAACAATGTTCATAAAAAGGCCATTTTAAGGGATGAAAAATACTTTTATTCAGACTTTTTCTCTCAGCTGCAGTATGCATTTATCTAACTATTTATACCACATGCATCGCCGTGGCAGCCTGAATGCAGAAAATATATGATGCTCGCTTCTTTATTGGTGTAAATACGCACAGCTTGAGAAATCAATGGAGCTAAGCCAATTTATACTCACTAAGGGGTGGCCCATGCGGCATAATCAGAATTCTTTCTTAAGGAATATGCTTATGGGCACTTTGTTATTTAAAATAAGATGTCCCTAATGTAACATATGAGGCATCAGCAGCTTTCTAGCTCTGCATGCCTATATAAGCAACACTTTTTTAATTAATCACTGGGAATTGTTTGTAATTCCTGTAGAACCTTGATGTTCCTTTAAATATTGCATTTATTTGTACATACAGCTGCTGCACATGAAGGGGTTTTCACAGTCATTTGGATCACATTGTTTTGGTCCCAAACACTCCCCGTCCATCCGCCAAACACAGATCCGTAGGGCGGAAGCAACAGCTCAATCAGCTGCAGCAAAACATTTCACCCACTGCTCTGCAACAAACCCGTCCTGTTGATGATGGGGCGCACAACACTGCCACTCAGGAAAACAGAGGACGTCATTCTCCAGGACAATCAATACGGCCTCTTTCATAAATACTCAATTATTTTCAAAATAGAGGACCTAAACCTGCCCTCAGCATCTTCCACACACACGCAGCATGCTGCAGGATGAAACCCACACACAGCTTCTTGTGCCTTCCTTTTTGTTCCATGGCAATGAGAAATTAAAATGATAGACCCACTTCAGCACCTTTCCCTCATTCAAGAGTCCTAAACTCCCTGGCTACATCTAGACTGGCATGATTTTCCGGAAATGCTTTTAACGGAAACGTTTTCCGTTAAAAGCATTTTCGGAACAGAGTGTCTAGATTGGCAGGACGCTTTTCCACAAAAGCACTTTTTGCGGAAAAGCGTCCGTGCCAATCTAGACGTGCTTTTGCACAAAAAAGCCCCGATCGCCATTTTTGCGATCGGGACTTTTTTGCGGACAACAAATCTGAGCTGTCTACACTGGCCCTTTTGCGCAAAAGCTTAGCACAAAAGGGACTTTTGCCTGAATGGGAGCAGAATAGTATTTCCGCAAGAAGCACTGATTTCTCACAGTAGGAAGTCAGTGCTTTTGCGGAAATTCAAGCGGCCAGTGTAGACAGCTGGCAAGTTTTTCCGGAGAAGCGGCTGATTTTCCGGAAAAACTGGCCAGTCTAGACACAGCCCCTGGGTGAAATCCCGGCCCAACAGACGTCCACAAATTCCCTCTGACGTCAACCGCATGGTCTCTAAGTAAAACAGCCACATGACAACTTCGGGCCTGATTCTGCCCTTTCTTTTCATGGACTAGTAACTAGTTCCATTGTCTTGGTGTGAGATATCAGGCACTGAGCAGTCAGGATATGCATCCTCCATCACTAGCTCTTGTGAGAAGACTCCAGACATAGTTTCCACAAATGTTTTGTGGAAACTTTTGGGAGAATGCTGGAATTGGTTACGGTGAGTGAGGGACTAATTTATAGTATCATAGAACACTAGAACTGGAAGGGACTTTGAGAGGTCATCAAGTCCAGTCCCTTGCCCTCACGGCAGGACGAAGCACCAGCTAGATCATCCCTGACAGGTGTCTGTCCAACCTGCTATTAAATATCTCCAACAATGGAGATTCCACAACCTCCACAGGCAATTTATTCCGGTGTTTAATCACCCTGACAGGTAGGAAGTTTTTCCTAATGTCCAACCTAAACCTCCCTTGCTGCAATTTAAGCCCATTGCTTATAAGGAAAGATATTTATAAAACAACCAACTAAGTTGGCTAGTATCAGAGGGGTAGCCCTGTTAGTCTGAATCTGCAAAAGCGGCTAGAAGTCCTGTGGCACCTTAGGGTACGTCTAGACTACATGCCTCCGTCGACGGAGGCATGTAGATTAGACAGATCGGCAGAGGGAAATGAAGCCGCGATTAAAATAATCGCGGCTTCATTTAAATTTAAATGGCTGCCCCGCTCTGCCGATCAGCTGTTTGTCGGCAGATCGGGGCAGTCTGGACGCGCTGCATCGACAAAGAAGCCTTTCTTGATCGGCACAGGTATGCCTCGTGAAACCAGGTTTACCTGTGCCGATCAAGAAAGGCTTCTTTGTCGACGCGGCGCGTCCAGACTGCCCCGATCTGCCGACAAACAGCTGATCGGCAGAGCGGGGCAGCCATTTAAATTTAAATGAAGCCGCGATTATTTTAATCGCGGCTTCATTTCCCTCTGCTGATCTGGCTAATCTACATGCCTCCGTTGACGGAGGCATGTAGTCTAGACACACCCTAAGGTGCCACAGGACTCCTCGCCGCTTAAGTTGGCTAGACGGAGGCATGGTGACTCTCACATTTGTAAAGGGTGAAAACAAGAAGCAATGGACTGAAATTGCAGCAAGGGAGATTTAGGTTGGACATTAGTAAAAACTTCCCGCCTGTCAGGGTGGTGAAACACTGGAATAAATTGCCCGCGGAGGTTGTGGAATCTCCATCACTGGAGATATTTAAGGGCAGGTCAGACAGACACCTGTCAGGGATGATCTAGAAATGTGCTTGGTCCTGCCATGAGGGAAGAGTACTGGACTTGATGATTTCTCAAAGACCCTTCCAGTTCTAGTGTTCTGGGATATATTATATATATTTCACTAGTGTGTGAATATGTGACTTGGGGTGTGTCTAGACTACCTAGTTTTGTCGACAAAAGTGGACTTTTGTCGACAAAACTATACCAGCGTCTACACTACCGCTGAGTTCTGTCGACATAACGTCGACAGAACTCAGCAGTTTTGTCGACGCTGGTATACCTCATTTTACGAGGCATAACACCTTCTGTCGACAGAACTCTGTCGACAGAAGGTGTTATTGCCTGTAACGTTGCGTCCAGACTACGGAGTTCTGTCGACAAAGCAGCTTGCTTTGTTGACAGAACTCAATGTGTCTGGACGCTCTTTGTCGACGGAAGTTTTGTCGACAGTATCTGTCGACAAAACTTCCATCGACAAAACGCGGTAGTCTAGATGTACCCTTGATGAAAAAGCAGAATGTTCTCTTTTCATTTCCATCTTTCTCCATACAAATGAAGGGCTGTTTTCAGCATTTGGAAAGCTCTTATTTCTCTGTTAAAAAAGCAGCGTTGTCTGCCAAAACACCCTCAAACGCTATCCCTGGAGAAATAGAGATTTTCTTCTTTCTGTAACTTCACAGTTTTTCCATGAGGGGGTAGAGTTTTGCCATTCTTCGCATCAGGCAGAAATAAACAAACAGCGACGTGTTTGCCAGGCTAACGTTATTTTTTTAAATGTTTTTGACCATGGATTAAATGAACAAATATTGAGGAAAATAAATATGGTTTAGCAAATGAAAGTTCACACAGCAAAACTGGGTGGTTTCCTTTGGTCTAAGAGTCTATGGAGTTTGTTAGCTCAGTGTTGGGTGGATTTTCCGATACTATCAATTGTCATAGCTGCATTGATTTCAATGTATGACAATTAACTGCATGTTAAACCAGAAAGCAGGAAGACCCAGATCCACAAAAATATTTAGGCTTCTCACTGCCACTGCAATCAATGGAATCATGTGGATCTGGGTGTATCAGTCCGTTTTGTCACAAACTACAGCCGGAAGGCACGTTGGGCCAAATGCTGATAACGAATCCCCAAATGGCAGGAAACACACCTGGATGTGGATTTCCATAGAGAGCAGGTGCAGGGAAAGTTTTGCTGGAGTTTTCAACACTTTCGTGTGACCCTGTTTGAATTGGTCAGAGATTTCTCATGAAACGGGGTAAAATTGAGTGTGAATGTGAGGATTTATTTTGAGATTATGATCCAGATGCACAGCGGGTGTACAATGGCACAGCTCACTGCATGTCAATAGCGCAGGGCCCGTTTACAGCAGCTAAGCAGCTGATCCGAGTGGGAATCATTTATACTTGGTCAGTGTAAAACAAAGCGGGATGGGGAAATTGCACACCTTCTGTGAATGAAACCCAAGACCATGTCTACAGTAGGAAACTATTTTAAAATTAGCAAATTCGACTTAACTCCTGATTTAACAAAATCGAAATAACGTGTCCACACTACGGGGAAGCCTCAAAATTAATCCAAGGCAGGGTCCGTTAATGTGGACATGGTATCTTGGATTGAGAACCCCAGGAAGCACTGGGGAGCAATTACTTCAAATTATTCTGGCGAGTAGTTATTTCAAAACCGCGGGAACAGCGCGTCCATACTACCGCTATTTCGAAAGAACTATTTCAGAATTAGCGTGACTCCTGGGCTACGTCTAGACTGGCAAGTTTTTCTGCAAAAGCAACTTGACAGCTGTCTACACTGGCCGCTTGAATTTCTGCACGAACACTGACGATCTGCTCCCGTTCGGGCAAAAGCCCTCTTAAACAAATGCTTTTGCGCAAGAGGGCCAGTGTAGACAATGTGGTATTGTTTTGCACAAAAAAGCCCTGATCGCGAAAATGGCGATCGGGGATTTCTTGCGCAAAACTACGTCTAGATTGGCACGGATGCTTTTCCACAAAAAGTGCTTTTGCGGAAAAGCATCCGTGCCAATCTAGACGTGCTTTTCCACAAATGCTTTTAACGGAAAAACTTTTCCGGAAAATCATGCCAGTCTAGACTCCTGATGAAAAGCAGGAGTACAGATTTCAAATTAAGTGGAGTGTTATTTTGAAATAACAGGTTTGGTCATGTGGATGCTCTGCTGAGAAACTCAACCTAAGGAGGGTGATAGAAATGTAGCCGTGTTAGTCTGGGGTAGTTGAAGCAAGATGCAGGACAATGTAGCACTTTAAAGACTAACAAGATGGTTTATTAGATGATGAGCTTTCGTGGGCCAGACCCACTTCCTCAGATCAAATAGTGGAAGAAAATAGTCACAACCATATATACCAAAGGATACAATTAAAAAAATGAACACATATGAAAAGGACAAATCACATTGCAGAACAGGAGGGGGATGCGGGGGGGGGGGGGGGGGGGGAAGGAAGGAAGGTAAGTGTCTGTGAATTGATGATATTAGAGGTAGGGAGAGTGGGATGTTTGTGAGTTAATGGTATTAGAGGTGATAATTGGGGAAACTGTCTTGGTAATGGGTGAGATAGTTCAAATGTTTGTTAAGTCCTTGTTGGCAAGTGTCGAATTTTAACATGAATGACAGTTCAGAGGATTCCCTTTCAAGTGCAGATGTAAAAGGTCTTTGTAGCAGAATGCAGGTGGTCAAGTCAATGAGAGAGTGTCCTTTCTGGTTAAACTGGCAAGAAACTGTTTTCTCTTTGTGATCTTGTCCGATATCTGTTTTGTGGGCATTAATCCTTTGGCATCCCCCTCCTGTTCTGCAATGTGATTTGTCCTTTTCATATTTGTTCATTTTTTTAATTGTATCCTTTGGTATATATGGTTGTGACTACTTTCTTCCACTATTTGATCTAGGAAGTGGGTCTGGCCCACGAAAGCTCATCATCTAATAAACCATCTTGTTAGTCTTTAAAGTGCTACATTGTCCTGCATTTTGCTTCAACCTAAGGAGGGTTATTTCAAAATAAAGTCCTAGTGTAGACCAGGGCAAAGAGAATACCACTGGCACAAGAAGTGAAACACCTTTGGCTTAGTCTGATATTTTCATTATTTCTTATCAATAATTGTATTTGAGTAGCTTCTAGGCTCCCCTATGATTGTACCGGGCACTGTAGGAACAGGGAATAAAATGACAGTGCCTGGCCCAAAGAGTTTATGATCTAGGGCAGGTCTACACTAAGAAATTATTTCAAAATAACTAAATTAAAAACCAGAACTCCTGAAATAACAATATCAAACTAACATTATTCCCTGGGGAAAGCAGGAGTGCAGATTTCTAAGTAACCAGCCTGTTATTTTGAAATAGCAGGCCTGGTCGAGTGGCTGCGCCGCTATTTTGAAATAAGGGGGTTATTTCAAAATAACTCCCTCGTGTAGACCAGGGTCTAGGTGATACTTTAGGCTCTGGATGTAGTGAGGCATGCAGAGTTTGGTGATAACCCCAGTGCAATCAGTAGGTTTGCTCATTTAGTAAGATACCATTCAATCTTATTCAACATAGCAGAGTCTGCCTTTCTCTTTGATACCTAAGATCTTCTTCTGTCCAGCCTGTCATCCAGTGAGTTCAGCTGCTAGCTTTACAAACATTTGGGACTTCAACCTCCCCGGGCCTCTGCAAGACAGGTAGGAAGTATTGTGCCCATTTTACATACAGATAAACTGAGGCCCCGAGGCCACAGAAAGAAATGTTCTAGCGGAAGAGCCAGAAGTGAGAGAAAAAGGGCAGCCACTCTGTCAGTTTATCTCCATTTGTGGTAGCAACTAAGAACAGTAGCAGCTGTTTGTGGTAGCAGCTAAGAACATTTTTTGGTAGCAGCCAAGAACAGCTCTGGAAGGCAGTGAAATTCACCCAGCAAGTACACTAAGATTGCCGTAAAGTTGCAACAAACCGTGCAAGTGACAGACAGTCATTTTGCTTTTTCTGTGGCCTCCCTTGCAGAAGAGCTAGGATGATCAGAGAGGGGTGAAACAACTTTTATGGAAGCACATTTGCCAAAGCAAAGCTCACAGGCCACATTGGCTTGCTGAGCGTTACATAGAAACATTCTTGAGTTGCCCACAATCTGTGTTCAATTCCAATCCCAACTGATTTTAAGGCCACCAGGGACGATTGTGATCATCTCGTCAGGTCTCCAGCATAACACAGGCCCTACACAACGTCACGCTGAGCTTCCTGCATCCAGCTTAATAACTCACGGTTGGACTTCGGCGTTTCTTGTCAAAAGACTCCCTGTCTTGATGTAAAGACTCCAAATGCTGGTGTCTTTCCATCAATCGACCACACGTCCCTTGGTAAATTGCTCCAAGGTTCTTGGTTCTTATCCTTGCTTGAGAAGCTAACAAGTAAAATGGGAATTTGGTACCAGGGGCCACAAGCTACCTGAATTCTTCACCATAGTGTAATGTCAACGGGTGGAACTAAAGCTGAGCTCTCTGGAGCTTAGTGAATCATAATCCTAGAGCTGGAAGAGACCTCAGAAGGGCATCAAGTCCAGCTCCCTGTCCAAGGCAGGACCAATCCTAACTACATCAACCCGGCCAGGGCTTTGTCAAGCCGAGACTTAAACACCTCTAGGGATGGAGATTCCACCCCCGCCCTAGGGAGCCCATCCCAGTGCTCCCCCACTCTCCTAGTGAAATAGGTTTTCCTAATATCCAACCTAGATCTTAGTGAATAAGCCTCTACAGCAGGGTGGGGAACCTAGGTCCTGGGAGCTGCATCCGGCCCCTGGTTTGCCTGGATTTGCCCCTCCGAAGCTCGGCTCCCCCCCCCAAGCATTGTGGAGTTGGCATTCCAGCCCTGTGGACCCCCTCCCAGACATGGCATCCCCACTCCGCCCCTGCACTCTCCCAGACCCCCCAAGCCACTCCTGCACCCGCCCTCCTGCCCAGACCCCACCCCCAAGCCTGCTTCCTGCCAGCCCCTTCCCACACACCGAACCCCTCATTTTTGGCCCCACCCCTGAATGTAGGGGGGGCCACACGCTCGGCGAGCCAGGACCCCCTCGGCTCTGGTGTGCAAGGGAGATGTGGTGTGTGTGTGGGGGGGGGGTCACCTCTCACTTTTGTGCAGCCCCGGACTGATTTTTCTGTGGGACAGCGGCCCCCGACCCAAACAGGTCCCACACCCCTGCTCTGCTGCTCGAGCTAAAGGCCAGCGGGCTCCCAGCTAAGGCTGTGGAGCAAACGCATTCTCGTGCTGTCAGTGGTCTCGATGCGGCAAGGGAGGACAGTGCCCCACCCCCAGCAGGTGTGTGGATGACAGTAGGACGGAAGGGGCTCATAGACCAGCGGTACCAGGGTATTGGGTTCCGCGGACGAGACTGTTGGCAATGCCGGCCCTGTGATTACAACACAGGCTTACGAGCCAGGAGATCTGAGGCCAGGCTGCAGCGGCTTTGCACTCCTGCTGTGGCACCAAGCAGCCCTAAAGCCAGCTGAGCCGGACCCTGGAGGATTGCCCCCGGCTTAGGACAATCCGCCATTGGTGCTCAGGTTGCTTGCTCCTTTGCCAGGTTTGCTAGGCATGGGGCATGGCCGGGAACAAGGGGGCGTGGCTGCAAACAAGGGGGCGTGGCTGCGAACAAGGGGGCGTGGCTGCGAACAAGGGGGCGTGGCCAGGGGAGTCTCTTGTATTTCTGTGGTCTCTGGCTGCCACAACAGCACCTATGGGCGCATTACCCACCATTACGCATGTACCCCGTGGAGATCTAAGCACATAGGGAGATTTCTGTGGGTAGATTCAGGGTGGGAGGGAGAGAGTTACTCAGGGCCAGTGACAGCTCTTATAATACAGAATAGCCTCCCACAGAGATGAAAGCCTCTTAGCTAGGCTCATTTAGATCCACTGCCCAGGGAGAGAGATGATGACCTTGGGGATTTTTCCCCACCTCTCGTTTCCCTGAGTCTGTTCTGTATGGCGCACAGAGTGCTTTTTAAGCTCTGACCAATGAGAGCTAGGAGAGATCCAGATCATAACGCATCCCAGCATCCTGACCTCAGGCATCTCCAGACCCACAGTCAGCCTGCCATAGAATCATAGACCCCTAGAACCGGAAGGGACCTCAAGAGGTCGAGTCCAGTCCCCTGCCCTCCCGGGGGGACCATGCACCGTCTACAACAGTGATTCTTAAACTGTGTTCTGTGGCACACTGGTGTGCCATGGAGAACAATAGAATTACAATAGAATTCAAAATGGCTGTCCTTAAAGGGGCAGGTGACTTTTTTTTTTTTTTTGCTAAATAACTGAAACCGCCAACCCTTTTATCCCCTTAATAATTTCCCTCCCCCTCCCGACCCTTTTTCCACTCAACCTTTTTTTTTTTTTTTAATCAACAAAAAATCCTTGGTGTTCCTCATAAAAAAAATTATTGTTTGGTGTTCCTTGGTCTTAAAAAGTTTAAGAAACACTGGCCTACAAGATGCCGTGTCCTGGGGCTGCACACATGTAAATCCCTGTAGCACTTTAAAAAACAATCTGCCAGGTGTCAATTCATTGCACGCTCAGGCAGAAAGAAAAGTGTCTTTTGCAAGCTAACCACGAATCCGCCATTAGCCACGGAATCACTTTCCCACGGGAGGCAGGGAAAAGGTGTCGAGTCCAGATCGTGGGCTGGCGTGAACCGGAGTGTGGCCTCGATGGGGTTATAAACCTGCTGACAACCTGGCTGCTGGGTTAAAGCTAAAAACCAACCAGCCGCCTGCCCCCAAAGCCCATCTCCCTTTAATACCGTTCATTGAACCGACTTGGGATGTAGAATCTGACGAAATGAAACCAAACCACAGACAGCGTCAGGGTGGGGCTGAGTTTTCACCCATGGGTTTCCCCAGTCAGCCAGCTGCACAGATTCCATGTCTCCTGCCGATGCCGATGGACAGAGGGGAGCAGGGTCTCGTGATCTCCTTTGCTCTCACGCGGGTGACGCGCTGCTGGAATCATTCTCGGTACCTTGGATTAACATCAGGAATGCTGATTTCCACTGGAGAGGCCCCTGAGTAGCACTGGTGTAAGTGAGCGCCGAGTCAGGCTCTTCCCGTTAAAAGGGTCCATCGATTTCAATAAGCTTTGCATCCTTAATATTTCTAGTACGGAAGGACCTAAAGCTCCCCTAAAGACATCAGGGCCTCACTGTACTAGACACCGCACAAACATCACAACGGCAATCCCAGGCCCAGCCAGCTCAGGAAGAAGAATCACAGAATCGTAGAACACTAGAACTGGAAGGGATCTCGAGAGGTCATCGAGTCCAGTCTCCTGCCCTCACGGCAGGACCCAGCACCATCCAGATCATCCCTGACAGGTGTCTGTCCAACCTGCTCTTGAATATTTCTGGAGATGGAGATTCCACAACGCCCCCAGGCAACTCATTCCAGTGTTTCACCACCCTGATAGCTAGGAAGATTTTCCTAATGTCCAACCTAAAACTCCCTTGCTGCAGTTTAAGCCCATTGCTTCTTGTCCCATCCTCAGAGGCCAAGGAGAACAAGTTTTCTCTGTCCTCCCTATAACACCCTTTTAGATACTTGAAAACCACTCTCCTGTCTGCTCTAATGGTATGTCTAGACTACCCCTTTTTCTGCTTTTTTTTCCAGAAGAGACTTTTCAGAAATTTGGCCCATCTACACTGGGCCAAATTTTGAAAAACAACAACCCCTCTTTCAGAAGATCCCTTCTTCCTCGTGGAACATGGAAGCAGGGGCGGATATAGGGCAGGGCGAATGAGGCAGCTGCCCCGGGGCCCGCGCTTCAGAAAGCCCCGCGCATGTGCCGTGGCAAAGGGGGGACCCCGCGGAATTATGCTGCCTGGGGCCCCGCAAAACAGTCATCTGCCCCTGCATGGAAGACAGGGCTTCCAAGACAGTGCACCTGCTCTTCCACAGAAAAAAGCGGACGAGCAAATGCATTCCGTGGATTCGGCAGAGTTTTTTCAGGATACCTATGGTATGCTGACCCCCCCTCCTCACACACACACAGTCTAGACGTATCCTCAGTCTAGACGTATTCTAAACTAAACAAGCCAAATTCTTTCAGTCGTCCCTCATAGCTCATGTTTTCTAAACTTTTAAACATTCTTGATGCTCATCTCTGGACCCTCTCCAATTTCTCCACATCTTTCTTGAAATGTGGTGCCTAGAACTGGACACAATACTCCAGCTGAGGTCTAATATTTAACAACATGCAACAGGTAAGCAAAAGGGGCTGGAAAGGAGGGGAGCAGTGTTCCCTTGGGTGGGCAACCAGGAGAGATTCAAATGCCGTCCTGATGATTTGCAGAAAGCCCACAGCACCCACTACCATCAGCTTGTGTTTCTATGGGTGGTGCACATCTGCACATGCCTTAGTGCGGGTAACAAAATTTATTCCACACATGGATGGAAAATGAGAGGGAACATTGGAGGGGGATAGAATAGGCATGCTGAAGATAATAGTAAAAGCAAGCGCAGCTGTAAAAATTAGCAGCCCCTGCGCTTTCAGGGGCCACCGTTGCCATCACAAATGAATCAGGCCTTAGAGTCAATTCTACCGCTCTTAGATTCTCACACTCCTGCCCGTCACCACAGTGCCTGAGCACATTCTATGTAAAAGAGATAGCAGCATCTAGGTCCTTCAGGGACTGCATGGGAATCTCTGGCACTTTTCCCTCTGCGGGGTGAAAACCCAGGGCAAAGGCAATTCAATGCAAGTGAAGAGAAAACAAGGGTTATCCAAACAGACCCAACTAGAGCAAGAGTTTTTTCAGAAAAGTAAAATGAAAAACCTCACAGCTGGGCAAAATCCAACTGAGTAGAATTCCTGTCCACCTGGAGAATTCCTCAGGTGAGTTATGACTTCATGGAGGAGGCGTGAATGCAAATTTGTGATTATTAATTAAGAATATAACATAAGAATGGCCATAATGGGTCAGACCAAAGGTCCACCAAGCCCAGTGTCCTGTCTGCCGACAGTGGCCAATGCCAGGTGCCCCAGAGGGAGTGAATCGAACAGGTAATGATCAAGCGATCTCTCTCCTGCCATCCATCTCCACCTTCTGACAACAGAGGCTAGGGACACCATTCCTTACCCATACTGGCTAATAACCATTTGTGGACTTAACCTCCATGAATTTATCTAGTTCTCTTTTAAACTCTGTTATAGTCCTAGCCTTCACAGCCTCCTCCGGCAGGGAGTTCCACAGATTGACTATGCGCTGTGTGAAGAAGAACTTCCTTTTATTTGTTTTAAACCTCCTGCCTGCCCATTAGTTTCATTTGGTGGCCCCTAGTTCTTATATTATGGGAACAAATAAATAACTTTTCCTTATTCACTTTCTCCACACCACTCATGATTTTATATACAAATTGATTTTTATATAAATTATTATTAATATATTATTATAAACCCTAAATTACTGCAGTGGATCCCACTGATGTAACTAAGATCAGACTCTGGCTGTAAGTTCAATAACTTAGCTACCTCCAAGCCCATCTCTACAACTCTTCAAGCTCTGAAAATGAACTGGGAAATTTTGCCTCAGAAGGACAACCCCAGGGAGCATAGGAAAGCCACTGCTGGCTTGCTCACGGTGCTGAGAGTTACAGGATTGGTGTCTCTGTGAAGGAGAAAAGAAAGCGTTGTCGGAAATGGAGTTGCCAGAGGGTTCCCTCATGTCAGAATGGATGCCCACTATAGAACAGCAACTAAAAAAACATAAAACCCTATTGGCACTTGGCCACCTGTTCCCAAAAGGATTCTGCCTTCAGATAGGCATGTGCTATGCTTATTGCAACCCCTAGCTATGTCTACACTGCTACATTATTTCAGGATACCGGAGCATCCTGAAATAGCTATCCCGTGTCGTCACAGCAAGCCCGTTATTTTGGGCTCGCTATTTTGATGTCCCTATAAACCTCATTCCAGAAGGCATACGGGACGTTTCAGAATAGCGGCTTATTTCGAAATAAGATCGAAATAAGATACGCAATTTGCATAACTCAATTTGTGTATCTTATTTTGAACTATGGTTCAGTGTAGACGTAGCCCAGGGGAATAACCTGCAGCCATCTGCCGAGAATATACAGTCCAGATTTCTGTGGGCGCTGATCACTCTTCCAACCTTTCTGGTCTTTGTCATACCAACAAAATAGACCGGAATCAGAGGGCGAAAGACAGAGAAGATTCAGTGCAAACTTCTGGGCCAAATTTGGCTGTAACGATCTAGTATCTTGAGCCGATTATCAATTGAGTGAAGCCCTAAGAACAGTGTGCGGAGGGTGAGGGTGCACTCTGTTTTTAGCTTATCCCACTGCAGCAGCTGGAACTATCTGAAATTCAACCACTGTAGCTACAGGGAGCTGTGCAAACCTCTTCTCTTAGGGTACATCTAGACTACAGGCTTTTGTTGACAGAGGCTTTGTCGACAGATACTGTCGACAAAGCTTCTGTCGACAAAGAGTGTCTAGACTGCATCCAGTTCTGTCGACAAAGCAAGCTGCTTTGTCCACATGAGAGTGTAGACGCAAAAGACAGTGTAGATGCAATAACGCCTTTTGTTGACAGAATTCTGTCGACAAAAGGCGTTATTCCTCGTAGAATGAGGTTTACCACTGTCGACAAAACTGCCAAGTTCTGTTGATGTTATGTCGACAGAACTCGGCGGTAGTGTAGACGCAGGTATAGTTTTGCCAACAAAAGTCCACTTTTGTCGATAAAACCTTGTAGTCTAGACACACCCTTACAGTTCTCATCCCTCCCCATCCAGCTGCATTTCGAGGTTCCTCCACGCAAAAGCCAGTGGCAACGTAGTGCCCGTGGTGACCCTAACACACAGACTGGCCCAGGTTGCTTTGTGAACCTCGGGGAGGTTTCCATCAGAGCGGCCGCTTTGAGTTTGTCATGAACCAGGAACCAGGAGGAGTGGGGTGGTTTCTAAGCACACCGTCCTCATCACTGCTCATATGCCATGCGGCTAGGCTCCCACCCTGGCTCATGGATTCCCCAACAGAAGAGGATTCCGCCCACAACTCCTGGAAGACCTTGTTTCTGTGACGCTGTCAAGTTCTCAGCACTATTGCACTCGCACTTTTCACGTGTACACCGACTGGCACCTGAAACATTCCTTGGGTTCCCTGAGGGCAGATTGCCAATGTGCTAGACTTCTGGAGACCTAGGCTTGGCTTTCAGCCTGCTGTGCTCGGACTCCCTGGATCAGCAGGGCTGGGGGTCTGCATCACCAGGACGTTTGCCTCCTGCGTGGATACATCCTCCATACGCCACAGCAGCAGCTTGGCCGGCCGGCACAAGGGATCTGCACCCGTGAACTCGAAGGGAAGTTGGTGAGTGACTGGTGACCGGCATGTGGGGCCTTACAAAGAGGGAGGGGAAGCCAAGGCAAAAATCAGGAAGAGGGGAGAAAATAAGAGGAACTTCAGGGCACAAATCCCTCCTCTGATCTCTGTCTTAAAGTTTTTCTGTCACTCCCCCCACCACATTATCCAAAGCCCATCTCCTCCTAATCACTTCCATGGGACAAGCTGAAGGCCAGGGTACTGTGAGGACACACAGGGATAGGAAGATACAAGAAGCTTTCCTAATATAGTAGCCAGGCACCGTGATAGGCCTGGCACATTCCCAGGACACGGACCTGCCTGGACTCTGCACTGGCCAGCAGAGCCGGCCGTACACATGGCAAGAAGCATGCTACCCGCTCGGAATAGATGGTGCCAGGAAGCTGTTCCCATGAGGAGCTTGGAGAAAAATAATCTCAACTACACATACAATATGATGGGGACTAATTTAGCTACAACTGCTCAAGAGAGAGATTGTGGAGTCATTGTGGATAGTTCTCTGAAAATATCCACTCAGGATATGTCTAGATTACATCCCTCTTTCGACAGAGGGATGTAAATGAGGCACTTCGAAATTGCAAATGAAGCCGGGATTTGAATTTCCCGTACTTCATTTGCATAATCACGTAATGGCTCTTTCAAAAAAAGCGGTATTTCGAAAGTAAAACCACTGTCTAGATGCGGTTCTTTCAAAAAGGAAAGGCTTTCTCAAAAGATCCTTTTTTGAGGTTTACAGGATCTTTCGGAAAAGCCTTTCCTCAGTTTTTGAGGTTTACAGGATCTTTCGAAAAATCCTTTCCTCAGGTTTTGAGGTATACAGGATCTTTCGAAAAAGCCTTCCCTTTTCAAATGAACCGCATCTTGACCTTGGTTTTACTTTCAAAATAACACTTTTTCGAAAGAGCGCCATTACATGATTGTGCAAATGAAGCACGAGAAATTCAAATCCCAGCTTCATTTGCAATTTTGAAATGCCTAATTTACATCCCTCTGTCGAATGAGGGATGTAATCTAAACAGAGCCTCAGTGTGCAGCAGCAGTCAAGAAAGCAAACAGAACATTAGGAATCATTAAAAAAGGGATAGAGAATAAGACAGAGAATATTTTATTGCCTCTGTGTAAATCCATCGTACGCCCACAGCTTGAATACTGTGCACAGATGTGGTCGCTTCATCTCATCAAAGATACATTGGCACAGGAAAAGGTTCAGAGAAGGGCAACAAAAATGCTTAGGGGTTTGGAACGGGTCCCATATGAAGAGAGATTACAAAGACTTGGACTTTTCAGCTTAGAAAAGAGGAGACTAAGGGGGGGATATGAAAGAGGTCTATAAAATCATGTCTGGTGTGGAAAAAGTGAATAAGGAAAAGTTTTTTACTTGTTCCCATAATATAAGAACTAGGGGTCACCAAATTAAATGAATAGATAGCAGATTTAAAACAAACAAAAGGCAGTTTTTCTTCATGCAGCACAAAATCAACCTGTGGAACTCCTTGCCAGAGGATGTAGTAAAGACTAGGACTTTAACAGGGTTCAAAAAAGAGCTAGATAGATTCATGGAGGTTAGGTCCATCAATGGGTAAGAAATGGTGTCCTTAGCCTCTGTTTGTAAATGGATGACAGGAGAGGGATCATGTGATGATTCTCTGTTGTGTTCCCTCTGGGGCATCTGGCGTTGGACACTGCGGGCAGACAGGACACTGGGCTAGATGGACCTTTGGCCTGACCCCGTCTGGCCATTATGTTCTTATGAGGACCACTAGGCCTTTCTGGGTCACAGCACTTCTGGGGGTTCCCCCCTGGGGTTCTGCAGCTCCACCCCTCCTCTTCTCCAGCACTGTGCCCATCTGGTACATCTAAGCCCTTACCGACTATAATTGAAATAAGTGTCGCATGTGATTCCAAGTCAATAATCTTCCACAGCAGGAAACCCTCATAGCCAGCACCCATGTCTCACCGGCATTCACCTGGGCACCAGCCTGTTCATCAAGTGCAAGAATATTGGCTCACGTGGGCAGTGCAACACGTTGCACGAGTCATTCCTGGGAAAGGGAACTTGAAGCTCTCAGGACCTTGGTTTCAGGGAGGGATTCATTTGGCCCAGACACACACGGAAGTGCCCCTGGGTTCTGCATTCAGAGATTGCCTAGTGTGGCTGTTCCCAGACCACAGAATCACAGAACACTAGAACTGGAAGGGACCTCGAGAGGTCATCGAGTCCAGTCCCTTGCCCTCATGGCAGGACCCAGCACTGTCTAGATCATCTCTGACAGGTGTCTGTCTAACCTGCTCTTAAATATCTCCAGGGATGGAGATTCCACAATCTCCCTAGGCACCTTATTCCAGTGTTTCACCACCCTGACAGGCGGGAAGTTTTTCCTAATGTCCAACCTAAACCTCCCTTGCTGCAGTTTAAGCCCATTGCTTCTAGTCCTGTCCTCAGAGGCCAAGGAGAACTATTTTTCTCCCTCCTCCTTGTAGCCACATTTTAGGTACTTGAAAACTGCGGTCATGTCCCTTCTCGGTCTTCTCTTTTCCAAACTAAACAAACCCAATTCTGTCAGCTCATGTTTTCTAGACCCTTCATCATTCTTGTTGCTCTTCTCTGGACCCTCTCCAATTTCTCCACATCTTTCTTGAAATGTGGGGCTCAGAGCAGGACACAATGCTCCAATTAAGGTCTAATCAGTGCAGAGTAGAGCGGAAGAATGACTTCTCGTGTCTTGCTCACAACACTCCTGGTAATGCCTCCTTTCTTCAGGGCAAAGCCCAGATAAATGGGGTTTAGCCAGGTGAGCTGCTCTGAGTCTGACTAGAATCGCTCCCCCATGCCAAGTGTTTCATGGGAAGTACAAACAGGCCACATCCCTCCAGGCACACCTCAACCTCACCCCACAAAACCCCTTCTACATGGAGGCCAATTGAGCTCCACAACCCAACGGGGGATGCCAACCATCTCCCAGGCAACAGAACTGGCTTTGTAGTGTTCTGAGCCTTCTCCCAGGCCAGAGGAGTTGGCTGACAGAGCAAGAAGGGGACTGAGGCATTAGTGCTTCTCCGGAATAAACCCACAGGCGCCACGTATCAGAGACTCACCTTCTTCCCATCCACCGTGTAGAGCTTCTTCACCGTGAACTGCAGGAGCTCGGAAATCTCATCCAGGAGAGTTTTGAAGCTCCGAGCGTTCCTGCGATTCAGGATAATCGAGCGCCGGACGCCAACGTCCCCGTTCTTAACCAAAGTGATTTTCTTGGGTATTTTGGGGCCTTGCTGGGAAAAAGACATGGACTGGTCTTCGTGCCTGCCTTCCGGGCCTCCTCTCCTCAGGGCACTCACCGGGCGGCCATTCCACTGAGGGCCTCCCCGCCGGCCCATGCCGATGCTAAAGGGCTTGGTGTATTTCTTGTCAGAGCAGAGGTAGCACCCGCCATCCTCCAGCTGGTCCAGGGCGCTGATGCAGTGGACCCCCCGTGGAGTGGTGATGGTCCGCACCCCGAAGGGCAGAGGGACCCTGTGGGAGAGGTCATCCATGAGGGCATTGAAGCTCTTGAAGCTGCGTGGGTTGATGGCCATCTTGACTCCCCCAAACTGAGGGTCTCCGCTCTTGAAGAAGGTTATTTTCTTGGTCGGAGGAACCTGGGGGATCGAATTTATCCGAGTCACGGAAGGAAGGGCCTGCTCGTAGTTGTAGGGGCTGGAGGTGGGCAGGTAATTGGCCAGCGCCTGCATCATTGCCCAGGCTTAAAAGGTACCTGCAACAGAAGCACACAGCACAGTTTGGACTGGGTCATACAGAACCAAGGGCTGGCAAGTCACAGGGCCAAATTTTCCACACATGGGCAAGCATACTTACTATATGGATGCCAGGGAGAGCTCATGATATCATACCATTGCCAGCTAGCTGGCTCAAACATATATGAGGCTAGGTAGCTGCAAATATAAGTACAAGCTTTTAAAAACTAACACAAATTCTGTTCACAGTTTTTCTAGAGGAAATGCACTGAAGACCCTTGGGGTACGTCTAGACGACAGGCTTCTGTCGACAGAAGTTTTGTTGACAGATACTGTCGACAAAGAGCGTCTACACTACCTTGAGTTCTGTCGACAAAGCAAGCTGCTTTGTCGACATGGTAGTGTGGACGCAAAGGACAGTTTACAGGCAATAACACCTTCTGTCGACAGAAACTCTGTCGACAGAAGGCGTTATGCCTCATAAAATGAGGTTTACCAGCGTCGACAAAACTGCTGAGTTCTGTTGACGTTATGTCGACAGAACTCAGCGGTAGTGTGGACGCAGGTATAGTTTTGTCGACAAAAGTCCACTTTTGTCGACAAAACCCTGTAGTCTAGACACACCCTTGGAGTGTAGGTACTTAAGAACAATTTGCTTCTTCTCTATCAGCTTCTTGGAACTTGAACACTCTATTTCACTATTTTTGTCTCCCTTCCTTCTCCCTCCCCCCACACTCCATCCCCTATTTATTTTTGGAACTGGACTTTTAATACTTCATTCATCTGAAGAAGTGGGTTATACCCACGAAAGCTCATGATACCGTCTACATGTTTTGTTAGTCTTTAAGGTGCTGCTAGACTATTCGTTGTTTTTTACGTTTTGCCAAATCCAGGCATTCAATAATTTTGCATCAGGCTCCCCCCCCCCCCCCCCCGCCCGAACCAGGAAACTGGCTTACATTTGATTTATTTCCCTTTTGGTTTTTTGACGGGCATGTTTTCAAGATACTCTCCAAAACCGGAAGAGCTAAAAATGTCCTTAAAAAAGGAAGCTGAAATTCTCATGTGATCCCATGACTCCATGAGCTGGGGATTTAAGAAAAATGTCAAAAATAGTGAGACGTGCGATAGACTCTTGACAGCTGGCCACACGGTGCAGTGTGATATGAGAATATGGCCCTTAAAATATAGATGTCATCCAAAAAGGATGTTCAACTAGTACAGGTTGAACTTCCCTAGTTCAGCACGCTCTGGTCCAGCAATATCCATGGTCCAGCATCATTTTAGTGAGCCAGGTGTTCACTTATCATAGGTGTGGCCAAGTTTCCCACGGTCAGTGTTGTGTGCTGTTAGTTTGTTGTGATTTGCCCCAAATGTCTTCAAGAGCCCAGTCAGCAGTGGAAGTGTTGGCCATGCTCCTAAACAATATTGACCTCCCGTAGTCTGGCAAATTAGGAGGCGCATCGCCAGCAGATCTAGAGAAGTGATTATTCCCCTTTATTCAGCTCTGGGGAGGCCACATCTGGAGTATTGTGTCCAGTTCTGGGCCCCCCCACTACAGAAAGGATGTGGACGCATTGGAGAGGGTCCAGAGGAGGGCGACCAAAAATGATTAAGGGAATGGAGCATATGACCTATGAGAAGAGACTGGGATTTGGGTCTGTTTAGTCTGCAGAAGAGAAGAGTGAGGGGGGGGGATTTGATAGCAGCCTTCAACTTCTTGAAGGGAGGCTCCAAAGAGGATGGAGGGAGGCTGTTCTCAGTAGTGACCGATGGCAGAACAAGGAGCAATGGGCTCAAGTTGCATCAGGGGAGCTCTAAGTTGGATATTAGGAAAACTTTTTCCCTAGGCGGGTGGCGAAGCACTGGGATGGGTTCCCTAGGGAGGGGGTGGAATCTCCATCCCTAGAGGTTTTTAAGTTGCAGCTTGACAAAGCCCCGGCTAGGATGATTGAGTTGGGTTGGTCCTGCCTTGGGCAGGGGGCTGGACTTGATGACTCCTGAGGTCTCTTTCAGCTCTAGGATTCTAAATTCTCCGGTTCGGCACCAGTCAGGTCCGGAGGGTGCCGGACTAGAGAACTTCAAACTGTAGAGGAGTTTCCTTTTTTTTTGGAAATCAGGCCACCTATTAATGGGCTAGAGGACCTAATTTTAGGTACCCACGTTTGAGTCTGTAGGCTGCCATTTTTAGCTCTGTCGGTGCTGTACAGGCATAGACCTAGAGGGGAGCAAGCTGGGGTCTTATTCTTCCTTGTGCTTCTTCCATTCAATTGTTGGCTCCTATCTTTTGCAGACTGCTGCCGTAAAAATTCAAGTCCCATGAGGAGCTCGCTCTGACATCGGAAAAAGGATCCTTTTGGCTTTGGGAACCAAAAAGATTTCTCTCGCTGTCATTTATACCTGCTCAAATGCTGTGGTGATGAATGTGAAATGAATGCCAAGACAGACACGCAGACAGACAGGAAACCCCGCAATGTCATTTGAGTCAAGAGCTTAAATGATAGAAATGCTCCAATTAAGCAGGAATGGAGGCTCCAAAAATGATACTTTGCCAGCCTAACACAGTGGAAACTCCATAATCCAGACTTCCCTAGACCGGCAACACCTCTGGTCCAGCATTGTTGGGAGGACCCCCTGGGGGCAGGAGTGTTGCCAGATGAGGGGGCCAAGAAAGGGGCCGCTGGGGAGAGCCCCCTGGCAGCAACAGAACCACCGGGTGGAACATGGAGCCTCGGGTGGTAGTGGGAGCCAGTGGGGGGAAGCACCGAGCCCTCTCCCCCAGGTGGCAGCAGAACCGCAGGGCAAAAGCAGACCCCCCAGGTGGCAGCAGAATCCGGGGTGGCAGCAGGGTGGCCAAGGAAGAAAAGCAGAGCTCCTGGTGCATTGATCTCCCTGGGTTCGGCAAATTCCCTGATCCAGGACTGCTCAGGTCCCAAGGATGTCGGACCAGGGAGATTCTACTTGGAATTGCCATATTTCCATTCATTCATGGGCAACAAAGCACTAAAGTTACAGGCACAATCTCAGACAGTTTTAAGTATGTTTGCATGGGTACAGGCACTGCACGTTGCTGGTGATAACAAGGGGAAACTGATCAGCAAAGATTGTTGGCTAAAGAAAAAGACCCTGATCTCAGCTAGGTGAGGCATAGTGTCTAGGACCAGCACCCATTTTGTCTTCCACGTTACCTGCTTGGCGTCTCTAAGGCCATTTTAAAAAATTACTCTTAAATACAAAACTGCTTGTACAAAACATTTCCTACAAAGGTGATAAATGTATCTCTAAGAACTTCACCTCATACACAGTTGTGTGTAGCATGCCACAGCTAGTTCTAATGTCAAGAAAAATAATTATTCAATTCTGAATTATTTAGCGGGCACCCAAATCCGCTACCGGTAAACCACTAGCAATATTGTAAATGTCTTCTGTGGGCGCAACATTTGGACCTCAATAAATAATGTGATTTGCTCCATTTTACAGTTTTTGAATCTCCAGTAATTTTTTTTTATTTTTTTTTATTTTTACTGCTATGCTGTCATTAAATGCCTGCACACTAATAGGAGACTAAATCTACCATTTCAGTAAATGATGGGTTGATCTAGAATGAGGGGAAAAAGGAATGTTGGCACCATTTGAAAGATTATTACTTTGATACATTTTTAATCAGCTCTTTAATGCTATTTCCTACGGACGCGGATTTCAAGGAGCTGCAGCTTTTTTACATATGCATCAAGTCTGCAGTTGCAGGACAATTTTTCTTTTCTTTCTGTAAAGATCTATCCATCAGTCTAACTCTTCAGAAACTGCTGCCATTCCCATGCATTTCAATGGTGTTGAAAAGTTATGTCCCTCTGCCTCAGCTCCTAAATCTCATCACTTTCAGATATTGGCTTATTTTGCAGAGAACCTGGAAACCCAAATCTTTCCAAATTGATAGTCCACAAAGCAGTTATAGGTGGTTCATGGAAATGTGTTTGGTTAGATGTGGCTGACTTGCCTTGTTTCTAGCTGCTAAATCATATAAAATAAGAGCTACAATTATAAGGACAGTATTTTATGTATTACTTGTCCCGGTAAGCAATTGTCCAGGGATGTCAGAAGATTGCAAAAGGAATGAAAAATGGACCATACAGTGGCAAATGGGAGGATAGATAATCCACAGTGCTGCAAGTGGTACATGAGAAAGTCTGTCTATGGAGAAATGGCCCGGACTATGAAAAACCCTTCCAGCAAATCCAGGGAAGTCTCAATTTGGTTTACATTTTAACTTGGTCTCAGAAGGAGCTCAGTGGGAACATTTATTCCAAGGTGTAGGGCTGGACTGGGGTTGTATCAAACGTTTGGGCTAGACAACGTATTGCCACCTTAGCTCAGATACAAAACCTTGCAGAAAAACAACACAAAGCACCTTCAAAGCATGTGTCTGTACTCACTCGAAATCGCCGCATGGTCCTTGATCAAGGCGACTTTTCATTAACGAAACAGCCAAGCGATTGTAAAAAACCACCACCCCAGAACCCACTGGTCAACGCAGTGAAAAGCAATAGCCGGCAGAGGCTGTCAATCAAACTGTCCTCAAAACCGCTGACCACAGCTCTGAGGGTTAATCGGGCCGGCGGTGCTAAGGATAGCAAGCAAAGCTACCTAATCTCTTAGCGAAGGCTCTCAAATCCAGCAGGGCTTTAGACACAAAGTGTGATTCGTCTTTCACTCGCGCCCCGTTCCGCTGGAGTACGTCGATTGATGTCAGTGGAGTTCCTTTTGATTCACCCCAGAGTAAAGGGGGAGCAGACTCCGGCTCAAAGCAGCAATGCTTTCGTATTGCATCACGACATGTGGAGCTCCACTTAACTTTCCCTGAGTCATCCGTAGGTATTCTTAGTGATTTACAGCCAAGATTCTCCCTGTTGTAACCCCTGAGCTACATGTCCTAGACAGGTGAACCATCCCCTAATGCTGGACTGGTACAAGCATTTTTTTCCTATGGTATAAGATTTATTTTTCCATTAACAACATAAGAGCGGCCAGACTGGGTCAGACCAAAAGTCCATCTAGCCCAGGGTCCTGTCTGCCGACAGTGGCCAATGCCAGGTGCCCCAGAGGGAGGGAACACAACAGGGAAACATCACGTGATCCCTCCCCTGTCGCCCATTCCCAGCCCCTGACAAACAGAGGCTAGGGCAGGGGTCGGCAACCCCCCCCCCCATTGCGAGCCCATTTTACTGGCACGTGGGCAGGAGCTCGGCCCTGCCCCCGCTCCCCCGTGCAGCGGGGAGCCAGTGCTGTGGGGAAGCCAGTGAGGAGCCAGTGGTGTGGGGAGCCAATGGGGAGCCAGTGCTGTGGGGAGCCAGTGCTGTGGGGGATCCAATGGGGAGCCAGAACTGTGGGGGAGCCAGCAGGGAGCTAGTTCTGCTTGTGAGGGAGCCAGTGCTGTGGGGAGCCAATGGGGAGCCAGTGCTGCTTGCGAGGGAGCCAGCGCTGTGGGGAGCCAGCACTGTGGGGGAACCAATGGGGAGCCAGTGCTGCTTGCGAGGGAGCCAGCGCTGTGGGGAGCCAGCACTGTGGGGGAACCAATGGGGAGCCAGTGCTGCTTGCGAGGGAGCCAGCGCTGTGGGGAGCCAGCACTGTGGGGGAACCAATGGGGAGCCAGTGCTGCTTGCGAGGGAGCCAGCGCTGTGGGGAGCCAGTGCTGTGGGGAGCCAATCGGGAGCCAGCGCTTTGGGGGAGTCAGCAGGGAGCCAGTGCTGCTTGTGAGGGAGCCAGTGCTATGAGGAGCCAATGGGGAGCCAGTGCTGTGGGGAGCCAGCACTGTGGGGAGCCAGCAGGTAGCCAGTGCTGTGGCTCTGGCCTCAGCCAGGCAGCTGTAGGATGGAGCTTTGGGAGGGGGCCTAGTGTCCAACCTAAACCTCCCTTGCTGCAATTTAAGATGCTTGCTTTTTGTCCTATCAGAGAACAAGGAGAACAATTTTTCTCCCTCCTCCTTGAAACACCCTTTTAGGTAAATGAAAACTTCTATCATGTCCCCTCTCAGGCTTCTCTTTCCTAAACGAAACAATCTCTGTCTTATTCTTTATCCTTTTTTCAATTACTCAAATTATTTGCATTTTGACTGCTATTGCACAGAGAGTGGATGTTTTCAGAGAACTATCCACAATGGGTGTGTCTAGACTACAGGGTTTTTTCGAAAAAAAGTGGTCTTTTTTCGAAAAAACTTCCCCATGCGTCTAGACTGCCGCCGCGTTCTTTTGAAATTAAATCGAAAGAACGCGGCGGTTTTTTCAACCGCAGTAAACCTCATTTTACGAGGAAGAATGCCTTTTTTCAAAAGAGACTCTTTTGAAAGAGGCTTGTAGTCTAGAGGTAGCCAATGACTCCATGATCTCTTACTTGAGAGGTAATATCTATTTTAGTCCCCATCCGTTTGTATGTATAGTTGGATTGATGTTTTCCAATGTGCATGACTGTGCATTTATCAGCATTAAAATCCACTTGACATTGTATTGCCCAGTCACCTAGTTTTCTGCTTTGGATTTCACTGTCTTGAGCAATATGGTAGCATCTGTTTACCCTTTTCTCCAATCCATTTTTTAGTATGTTGAATAGGATTGGTCCCAGTGTGCCCCCCTGAGGGACATTACTTGTTACCTCTTTCCATTCTGAGAATTTACCATTTGTTCCTACCCTTTGTTTCCTGTCTTTTAACCAGTTAACAATCCACGAGAGGACCTTCCTTCTTATCTCATGACAACTCACTTTACTTAAGACCTTTTGGGGTACGTCTAAACTACATGGCTCCGTCGACGGAGCCATGTAGATTTGTTTGTTTGGCAAAGGGAAATGAAGCCGCGATTTAAATAATCACGGCTTCATTTAAATTTACATGGCTGCCGTGCTGAGCCGACAAACAGCTGATCAGCTGTTTGTCGGCTCAGCGCGCTAGTCTGAACGCTCCCCTGTCGACATGAAAGCCTTTTATCGACATCCCCGGTAAACCTCATCCTACGAGGCATAACGGGGAGGTCGATAAAGGGCTTTCAGGTCGGCCCGGAGCGTCCAGACTAGCGTGCTGAGCCGACAAACAGCTGATCAGCTGTTTGTCGGCTCAGCGCGGCAGCCATGTAAATTTAAATGAAGCCGCGATTATTTAAATCGTGGCTTCATTTCCCTTTGCCTACAACCCTAATCTACATGCCTCCATCGAAGGAGGCATGTAGTCTAGACACACCCTTGGTGAGGGACTTTGTCAAAGGCTTTCTGGAAATCCAGGTACACAAAATCCACTAGATCCCCTTGTCCAGACTAGACTCTTTTCTTTGATCCTTCCCCCCGTACATACGTCGACCTGCGGGTGCAGCGTAGAGGCACTCTAAGCAATTAAGAATCCAGCACATTCCCAGAGAAGGTGTGTGGAGGGTTAACGACTGGGAAACACCAGGCTTCTCTCCGGTTCGAATTTGTCTAGCTTCAGCTTCCAGAGCGGGGGTCTTGGGACACCTTTTCCTGCTAAATTAAAGAGTCATCTTCAGGACAGCGGACCAACTCGCTGGGCCCTGGGCAAGGTGAGGGGCCAGCTCCCAGCTCCCGGAAGGGGAGGGGCCATGGGAGGAAGGGACAGACCCGAGGTAGCCAGTCCTTAGCACTGCCTGGACCACCCTGTCCCTCCCCTCCCCTCTCCCCCCCCCTCCTCCCGCCCAGCCCTCAGCACTGCCCAGAGACTGCCGTAAAGTAAGGGATAAGGGATCTTTTGGAAAAGGCTTTATTTTCCGAAAGATCCACGTCTAGACTGGCGCTTTTTTCCGGCAAAGCGCTGTGCCGAAAAAAAGCGGCAGCCATTTTTATGCTAATGAAGCGGGGGAGATTTAAATCCCCGCTTCATTAGCAATTGCGATACGTCTAATTTGCATCCCTTTTACGAAAAAGGGATGTCGTCTAGACGTAGCCACAAAGTAATAATCATGGGGAAACTCCACCGTGGGCCTAAAACTTAGTTACAAAGGAAAGCAAAAACATTTTTAAAAAGTGTACAGACATCAGATCCCATTTCCCAAACCATAAAACCTAACGGATTTACCTAAACTTTACCCTACTTATAGAAGAGTCTATTCTTGAAGGGGGACATTCTGTCTCCCTCCCTCAGTAGCTGGAGTGAAACTACCCAGGACAAAGGAGAGGGAAAAACCCAAAATTCCGTTGTCCCAGTTTGAAATTCCTACTTACATTCCTATTGGCCAACTCTACCTGGGTTAGGTAGAATTAACCCCTTAGCCCCCAGGCTGCTGGCCATCTCTCACGATCATGACAGCCCCTTATTGGGAAACTAAATCCTCCCCTTATCAGGAGATAGATTCTGGAATCAAATTGGGTTTTCCTATCGCTCACTACTATGGCTATGTAATCCCATTTCAGGCACATCCCATTGTCCTGGCAAACCAGACCCCGACCTTGCTTTAGGTTATAATAAGAGGAAGCTGTCTACCAGATTGTTGGTCCTGACGCTTACCATTTTGGAGGACTTATTGAAAAGACAGACAAACTCTTTCAATATATAGTAGACGGCTGTATATTGGCAGGAACACCGTGCAGTATGGCAGGGACTCTGTTAGTCCCCATTCCCCAGGCTAGAGACCTGACACTAATGACAAGAGACAACCCTGAGTCCCTTGTCACGGCTTCCGCCCTCTCTGCCTTACCCCAACTCCCTCACCCCCTCTCTGCTTTACCCCAACACCCTCACCTCCTCTCTGTTCAAACCTGACTCTCTCACTTCTAACCATCCCCTCTCTGCCCTACCCAAATCCCCTCTCTGCTCACCACCCCTGAACTCCACGCTTTCTCTGGCTTCCCCTGGACCAGTTTCGTCTCTGGTTTCTCTCTCCCCCACATGGGCGGCGGAGGTAGGTCCAGCTGTGCAAGGCAAGCTGAAGCCCCACCCCTTTGACTCAAAGTCACGCCCCCCCCACTGCCTGGCTGCAGGCCAGCCTGGCCACCATGCTGCCAGGGAGCCAGGTTGCCACACAGCATGGTCCTCGCCCCTCCTGGGCGTCTGGGCAGTGTGGGCAGCTTTGGGAGGCAGTGCCTTCCCTTGCTTACATTACCCGCCGCCCATGCTCCCCCAGTACCCTCTCCTCTTCCCTTTTCTTTGGCTCACGGCAGCTCCAGAAGGCAACGCGTGCCGCCCAGTCTCATGTGCCGTGCAGCCCCTGTGCCCAGGCAAGATCGACTTGCCATCTCTGCCTCAAACGACCCCTTGAAACTGCTCCATTTGCTGCACCACCACCCTCGCGGCCTGGGGCCAGAGCAGGAAAAGAAACCCCGTAAAGTCCTGCACACAGAGCTCTTTCCCTGTGGCGGCAAAGGAGCGTAGGCACAGTAGCCGCAGCCTTAGGAGGTTGGCTTGTCAGCCGGTCAGAAGCACACAGTAATCCATCGATAAGGGGCAGGCACCGGGACATTACACATTAGAGTCTGACTCTCCCGAGCAGTTCACCTATTAAATGGAGTCTGAGGGGGAGTCGCCGTGTTAGCCTGTAACTTTAAAAACAACGCGCAGTCCTGTGGCACCGTAGAGACTACCGAAATATAGCTAGTATCATGAGCCGGCATGGGCAAAACCCACTTCCTCAGGTGGGTTGGAGTAGAAACAACAGGAAAGTTGTTAAGTGCTAAGTGCTCGAATTTATAACAGGTTAAGAAGGGGGAGAGGAAAAAAAATACCTGCCAGTTGTAGTGCTGGTGCTAAGGAGGCTGAGTGGGCCAGAAGAGGGCCCTACTTAGCTTTGGATGTCATTGAGGTGTTACGTGTAGGGAAGGTTGACGGGGCTCACTCACCCTCGGAAACCCCACCCCCTTGTGTCAGTGTGAGGGGGCTTCTTTTCTCCTCAGCCCCGGCACCTCCTGTCAGCCACCAGCCCCTGCCCCCAGGTGTTCTGTGGCTCAGCCCTATGGCCAAGTAACTCCAGCTCAGACCCCTTGGCTGTGTCCAGACTCAGGGGTTTTTTCGGGAAAAGTAGCCTTTTTCCGAAAAAACTTCCCCTGCGTCCAGACTCAAGCCGCGTTCTTTCGAAATTAATTCGAAAGAACGAGGCTTTTCTTTCGATGGCGGTAAACCTCAATTTACGAGGAAGAACGCCTTCTTTCGAAAGTTCCTCTTTCGAAAGAAGGCGTTCTTCAATGTAAATAGGGCTTCTTCGAAAGAGAGCATCCAGACTCACTGGATGCTTTCTTTCGAAAAAGCAAGCCGCTTTTTCGAAATTTCTCCGTGCAGTCTAGACCCTCTCTTTCGAAAGAGGCTCTTTCGAAAGATGCTTTCGAAAGAGCCTCTTTCGAAAGAGGCTTGCAGTCTAGACATAGCCCTTATGAACAAGGCCAAACCAAAGTCCCAATAAAACCAAACAGTTCCTCTGCCCGCCTGGGCTACTGACGTCTTCTCTGCCCTACTGACAAACCCTCTCTCAGGGCAACCCTTGCCAGAATCTGCATTGTCCCCGGTGTCTCTGGCTGAGTACCCTAATCGCAGACCTTTCCCAGCTGGAGACACCGGTCTCCTCTGCCGTCCCCCCCAAAGTAAGATCCTTCCATCTGCTTATTCCAGCTTAGCTCTGCCCCCCTGTGGCCAGGGCCCAATTCGCCACTCACCGCCTCAGATGTGAAGCCCAGCAAGGAGCCAGGAGCCAGCCGATGAAATGGCTAGGCAGCGGGTTTAGAGCAAGAGAAGGCAGCCCATCTTCGCACCATGCGCAGCCAGCCCGTGGGACTCGCCGGCGGGGGAGGTTGTGAAGGCCAAGACTGTAACAGGATTCAGAAAAGAATTAGGTAAGTTCATGGCAGCAAGGTCTCTCGGTGGCTATTTAGTAAGGCCCTGCTGAAGTCACGGTCATGAAAAACATGGCACAGATCGTGAAATCTGGTCTTACACATATTCCATGGGGGAAACCAGCATTTCTCAAATTGTGGGTCCTGGCCTTGGAACATAAGAACAGCCAGACTAGGTCAGACCAAGGGTCCAGCTAGCCCAGTATCCTGTTCTCCTATAGTGTCCAATGCCAGATGAGCCAGAGGGAGTGAACACAACAGGTAATTATCACGCGATCTCTCTCCTGCCATCAATTTCCAGACAAACAGAGGCTAGGGACACCATTCCTACCCATCCTGGCTAATAGCCATTGATGAACCTAACCTCCATGAATTTATCTCGCTCTTTTTTGAGCCCTATTAAAGTCCTAGTCTTCACAACATCCCCTGGCAAGGAGTTCCACGGGTTGACTGTGCGCTGCGTGAAGAAAAGCTTCCTTTGGTTTATTTTAAACCTGCTAATTTCATTTGATGACCCCTAGTTCTTATGTGATGGGAACAAGTCAAGAACTTTTCCTTATTCACTTTTTCCACAGCAGTCATGATTTTATAGAGCTCTATCATATCCCACCTTAGCCTCCTCTTTTCTAAGATGAAAAGTCCAAGTCTTTTTAATCTCTCTCCATATGCGATTTGCAGGGAGATCACAAGATTATTTGGGGCAGGGCGGATTACAGTATGGCCACTCTTACTTCTGTGCTACCTTCACAACTGGGTGGCCAGACAGCAGGTGGCCAGGTGCGTAGCTCTGAAGGCAATGCCCTGTCCTTCCCCAGCAGCAGCACAGAAGTAACGGTGGCACTCCCATCCTGTCACTTTTGTGCTCTTGGCCTTGTGAGCTGAGCTACTGGCAGCAGCTGCTGCTTCCTGCAGTCCTCATTGGCTGGGAATGGCGAACTGTGGCCAATGAGAGCTGCAGGCAGCTGTACCTGCGGACGTAAGGTTAACAGCCTGTCTAGCAGCCCTCCAGTGACTTACCCTGATGAGCTGTGTACAGAGTATGGGCTGCAGATTAACCACCCCTGACCTGGACTCTGAAGATGTTTGGATCCAAATCTGCATCTGAGCTTTGCAGCACACGGCCATCTCTAGCATCCTGCACTGTTTTTCCAAGGGGAATTCCCTTTGTTCCTGGCCTTTTGGACTGGTTTGAATCCACCCAACAGCATTCCTACCCAAGCCTTTTGCATTCGTTTTTCAATCCAGATTTCACAAGGCACAACTGCTTTCAAGTCCAAATAGTACATCTTTTGTGCTCCCCTCATCTGCGGAACTTTTAATTCAATACACCTAAGAAGGGAGCAAGTTTCTCTGGAAAGATGTCCTGCCTATTAAGCTGTTAATGCTGCTTAATGCTCATAATTCCAATCCCTTTCCATCCAGTGAACTTTTTCTCTTCATATGCATTCCATTGTTTTACAAAGTAGACCATGCCGTAGGCTAGTAATTACCATGTTTTCCTTTGGTTTTTTGATAATTGGTGCAATGTTCACTGATCGTTCTGGGATCCGGGTGCTTGACAGATCCTCTGTATTCAGTGATGCAAATCCAACAGCCTCTATGTAACACCTCATCGGCTTTTGCAGTGATTTCAAGAAAGACGTGGAGAAATTGAAGACGGTCCAGAGAAGAACAACAAAAATGATAACAACAAATGGTCTGGTAGCACTTTATAGACTAACAAAACATGTGGATGGTATCATGAGCTTTTGTGGGCACAGCCCACTTCTTCAGATGACTGGAGTATTAAGTTTAGGATGGGCAGACCCAAAATAAATAGGAGAGAAAGAGGGGGAAGGGGAGAAAAAAAATGGAGAAAAAAAAGACCATTTGTTGTTTTTTTCTGTACAGACTAACTTGGCTACCCCCTGAAGCTTCTGAACAAAAATGATGAAAGGTCTAGAAAACATGACCTGTGAGGGAAGACTGAAAGAATCGGGCTTGTTTAGTTTCGAAAAGAGAAGACTGAAAGGGGACATGATAGCGGTTTTCAGGTATCTAAAAGGGTGTCATAAGGAGGAGGGAGACAAATTGTTCCCCTTGGCCTCTGAGGACAGGACAAGAAGCAATGGGCTTAAACTGCATCTAGGGAGGTTTAGGTTGGACATTAGGAAAAACTTCCCGCCTGTCAAGGTGGTGAAACACTGGAATAAATTGCCTGGGCAGGTTGTGGAATCTCCATCACTAGAGATATTTAAGAGCAGGTTGGATAGACACCTGTCAGGGATGTGCTTGGTCCTGCCGTGAGGACAGAGGACTGGACTCGATGACCTCTCAAGGTCCCTTCTAGTTCTAGGATTCTATGATTCAATGTCCACTAAATTGTGGCTCATTGTCAAACACTGCTATGTCAGCTGTAACATGTGTAGCACAAATAGATTTGTTATGCACAATCAGCTGTTTAGCTGTGGTATCTGCCAGGGAAGCTCTCAGGAAAGTGAGAATGGTCTAGAATGAGCACCTTTTCTCCAGTAAATTAATCTTTCCATTAAGTAGATCTATGCCTGCCTTCTCTGTGCCAACAACACCAGCATGGGCTCTTTTGCGCAACCGAGCCTGTGTTTAAAGCATACACAACAAATCTTGAGAGCTGCATTTTGAGGCCCATATAAAACATCTCTAGCCTTTCCTGTAGGCTTGTCAATCCCTATATGGCCTTCATGTTTCCTTTTTTAAGGAAAAAGGTCCAGAGAAGAGCAACTAAAATGATTAAAGATCTAGGAAACATGAGCTATGAGGGGAGACTGAAAGAATGGGGCTTGTTTAGTTTAAAAAAGAGACGACTGAGAGGGGACATGATAGCAGTTTTCAAGTGTCTAAAAGGGTGTTACAAGGAGGAGGGGGAAAATTGTTCTCCTTGTGCTGAGGACAGGACAAGAAGCGATGGGCTTAAATTGTAGCAAGGGAGGTTTAGGTTGCACATTAAGGAAAAAAAATTCCTGTCCGGGTGGTTAAGCTGAAATAAATTGCCCACTGAGGTTCTGCAATCTCCATCACTGGAGATTTTTAAGAGTGCAGGAGGCTGGATTTGTCGTCAACAAAATCCTTTCTAGGCCTTAGAGCTCCTGCCTGAACTGGCGATAGGGGCAGAGAACAGGATGCCCTAAACCTTACTTGCTTTCCACAGACATCGTGAGCTGTGGCTCTGGCCATCCCCGGCCACATTTTGCCTCTCACAGCCCGTATTGTATCCAGTCAGCACACACCTCAACTTACATGCACTCAATCGATGTGCGTGTGACTTCAGTAATATGGCTAGCAAACAAACAACGTGGACGGAAGCAGTGAAATCTGGCAACTCGTGCTGTGGGTAGCGTCGGCCACCAGCAGCCCCTCGAGGCCAGCAGCCCAGCTGAGCGGCCCCCACCTGAGGGATACGGCTTAATCGGTTAAGCCGTTAAATGTAACGTTTAACCAGACGACTGATTAAACTGGATTTTACATCCCGTTAGGACATTGATCCGTACACATGCTAGATCCGTGTTTCTTAAACTTTTTTAGACTGAGGAACACCAAACAATAATTTTTTTTTTATGAGGAATACCAAGGATTTGTTAAGCACAAAAAAAAAAGGTGGGGGGAAGTTACTGAGCAAAAATAAAGGTTGCCTGCCCCTTTAAGGGCAGCCATTTTTAACTCTGTTGTTCTCCACCGCACACCGGTTCTAGATTGTTCTAGATTGTTTTCTTCTTCTGATTACCAGTGACTCCAAAACAGGTAATGCCAGTTTGGTCGGAGTCCTGCCCCCCTTCTCCTTTGGCCACGCAATCCTCCCAGAATAGGCTGTCAGGGATCCCCAATCCCTTGCCTAAGCCTGATCCTGACCTGAATTCACGTGTCCACTTCAGAGACAGATGTGAAAAGAATTGAGATTAGTTATTAAGAGGCTTTGGGTGCCGTTGAGGAGGCTTAAAATAAGAGCATCGCTGAGGATAGGACGGGAATGCACCAGCGATCCATGCAGAATAGAATGCAGCACAAGTCTCGAGGAACATTTGTTCAGGTTTTTTAAACAAATTGAGGAATGCGCGTCGTTTTGCTCACGTGGATCGGTACAGAGTGAGTTTCAAGACTGCTCAGGTTCTCAATGGAAGCAAATCCGAATTAATTTCCCATGGGATTTTATGCCAAAATCTTTTCTATGCGTTTGTGTTCGTGGTCTCAGGAAGTGGAAACACCATCATGTGACTCCTGTGACCTATCACAACTCACCAGCACAGCAGGGCTTTAATCCCGGCATTGCAAATAAATTCCAGACCGTTGTGAGGGGTTAGAGAAGGTTCCGTGAAGATGAGCAAAAGGGAAATTCACTGACTAACTCATTTGTTACAAAGTATTGATTCAGCGCTAAGAGTTGATGTTATATTCTTGATATTTTGCAATGTTAACGTGCAACAAGAGTTTCAAAAAGTGACCGTAAAATTCGGTATTCATTCTTTCAAAAGCTTCTAGATCAAGTTTTTCTTATTTTCTCTTGCTGCCTGAACCTCATTAATTAGGCCAGGTCTACATTAAACATGCCTGTTGGCTTCCCTTACTCCTCGCTAAAGGAAGCGTAACAGATGCCACATAGGAGCCCTCAGAGTTTGATTTAGCCAGCCTTAACTAGGCTCACTAAATCGAACTCTGGAAGATTGATCACCGCAGCAGTGATCTTCCTTTTAGTGTAGACAAGCCCTTAGCCTAGGATAGAGATGTAAGTGACTAGTTGACTATCCAATAAGCAAAAGCTTATCAGAGAGTCAACTAATTCCTCAATTAGTCGTTCCCCCACCCCCACTTGCTGCCTCTAGCAGAGGCAGTGGGGAGGGGAGGGGAGGAGTAGGATCCAATGATGTGGGGACCTGACTTAAAAGCTGGTCCCCCCCAGCACCGTTTCCACAGGGGGGCAGGGGAATAGCGGGGACTGGCCGCGAGCTGGGAATCTGAGGATTCCCAACTCGTGCCCAGTCTCAGACGCTGCAACTCTGCTTTTTAAATGTATTAAGAGCCTGCTGGCTCTTAATACATTTAAAAAGCAGAAGCGCAGCAGGGGGGACCCAATATGAGCCGCCAATCAGCTATCCCAGCTCGTGCTGGGTCCCTCCTGCTGTGCTTCAGCCTTTTAAATATATTAAGAGCCTGCCAGTTCTTAATACATTTAAAAGGCAGAGCCGCAGCAGGGTTAACTCCCAGGACCAGGACCAGTTCCCTGCTTATCAACTAGTCGATGGAAAAAATCCATCGACTAGTCGATTAGTTGATTAAACTATATTTAACATCCCTCGCCTGGGATCTGAAGTTATGGGCTTTCTGCCACTTTGCTTAACACCCCGGTGGAGATTCTGCTCCTGGAAATTAGCTGAAGATTTCTTTGCTGATACATAAGGCAAAAATACATAGTTGCATAGTGGTGCTGTTGAGCAAGGAGAGGCCCTTTTGCATAGCTATGGTTACTTACCTATATGTATTACAGTATTGCTTAGGGCTTCCAGCTGAGACAGCAGCCCATTGTGCTGGATGCTGTGTTTGCCATAGCGAGCGATAGTCCCCACCCCACCAAGTTTGCAGTCGAAATAGACAGGAGGAGAGGGACACAGCGGGTGAAGTGATTTGCCCAAGGCCACACAAAAAGCCAGTGGCAGAGCTGGGAATAAAAAGCCCAGCTCCCAAATCCCAGTCTAGTAGTTTCTTTGCTTAAGCAGCATCACCTCACAAAAAGAATGGTTGCGTTTCTATGTGCATGCATGGTTTCAAATGTATTTTTTCTGGGGGGGGGAAATGAATTATTTACTGTGCTCTAGCTATGCACTTGCGCCACCTCTCCTGTCAAGCACGTAAGTATGCATGCAAGCCAGAAAGTCTTTGAGAGACAAAGTTGAGATTAAGAGGCAGCAAGTATGAGAGCGATTAAAGGATCTATATATACATACATTACGTGGCCAAGCAGTGCTTAGAGAAACTAAAATAGTCTGCAAGCATTAAACAGTGCCAACAGTACCTGAAGGGAAGAAGTGGAAGATCCATCACTCAGCACATTTTAAAACTTAGAATGGATAGAAAACTGCTAAATGTACAATAGGGAGCAATCATGTATGGGCAGCAAATTGACCGGCTAGATAAGCCAACAACACAGGGATGAACTACTATTGAATTCAGTGGCTGTTTTGACATGGACTTCAATGAGAAAGTTTTTATCCCAGTTCTTTTGCATCTCTAAATTCTAGGATGGTTGGGTTTAACAATTCATCCCAAGCATGGAGAGGAATTGTTCAGAGGATACAAAGAGTATAAATAGAAGTGGAAGGAAACCGAGGCCACATCAACTGGAATAATCCACCAAATGAAATGGATGAATTCTCGTCCTTTGGGTCCAATAAACATAGATTGGATGTGAAAATGGAGGACACAATTTTACATTAATAGGGGTACGGAGGCAATGAATCAATGGATCCAGCTTCTCAAAAATACCTGCATAAGCGCACGTTTGTGCACTCGGAACAGATCCGCCGAGAACTGCTGATTTACACATGCAGTTTTCCCGTTTTCAAATGGGTGTGGGCAATGTGTCATGCATTAGTGTTCAAACATTTGGTAGGCACAAACACTACTCCTAAAGGCATTTTAAAAGTGCATCAACTTGGCCAAGCATCTCAGGGCTCTTCACAACAGAATAAAAGCACAATTTTAAAAAAAGGAAGGGATATTCACATAAGCATTGCTGGAGATACAATGGATCAAAAGGAGGCCTGATACAATGAGGGAAAACAGGAGGTGAGTATAAACCCATCTCATGACTTTATTTGCTCTGAAAAGCTCCTAATGCGTTTTGGGTGCTATGGAAAGAATCATGCTGATGAGTTGACAATGATGACTACTAGTAGCACATGAGTACAGAAGAGCCTCAGAGGTACAGACACCTCAGGAATGGAGGTTGTTAGTAACTCTGAAAAGTTTGTGGCTCTAAACAAAATGTTAAGGCTGCTCTTTCAAAAGTTCACCACCGAACTGTGAATTGATGCAGCCGTGCAGAAGCAAAAGGCAGCTTTTCACCACCTTACTTTAAATGAAAGAAGCATAGAAACAGTCCCCGTACTCTGTCAAAGTTTTTTACAACTCCTTATTGTATAGAATTTTAGAACTGGAAGGGACCTTGACAGGTCGAGTCCAGTCCCCTGCCCACACGGCAGGACAAAACACCGCCTAGATCAGTGGTTCCCAAACTTTTCGGCATCACGCCCCCTTTTTGATTTCTGAGAAACTCTCATGCCCCCCTCCCAAAAAAATAGCAGCAAAACTTGGGTGGGATTGACGGGGGTGGGTTGCCTCGTGCCCGCCCTGGAATTTCTTCATGTCCTCCAGTTTGGGAATCCATGGTCTAGATCATCCCTGACAGGTGTCTGTCTAACCTGCTTTTAAATATCTCCAGTGATGGAGATTCCACAACCTCCCTAGGCAACTTATTCCAGTGTTTCACCACCCTGACAGGTAGGAACTTTTTCCTAATGTCCAACCTAAACCTCCCTTGCTGCAGTTTAAGCCCATTGCTTCTAGTTCTGTCCTCAGAGGCCAAGGAGAACAATTTGTCTCCCTCCTCCTTGTAACACCCTTTTAGATACCTGAAAACTGCTCTCATGTCCCCTCTCAGCCTTCTCTTTTCCAAACTAAACAAGCCCAATTCCTTCAGTCTTCCCTCATAGCTAATGTTCTCTAGGCCTTTAATTATTTTTGTTGCTCTTCTCTGGACTTCCTCAAATTTCTCCACATCTTTGTATGTAGTATTTACATTTAACATAGTTCTGTATTGCATTTGCTTTTTGGGGAGAGGGGTGTCTGTCTGCTGTCTGATTACGTACTTCCAATGAGGTGTGTCAGTTGGTAACTCTGCTGTTTATAATGCTGAGGTTCTGCTATAATAATTAACAAGGGGCCAAGCATCGTCACCGATAAAATTTAAAAAAGGCAGATTCAACCATGGGAGCTCATCCTACACCCAGGACCATGTGGGTGCAGGATCAGAACCACTTGGAGCTGTTTTATAAATGCAGAGAGATGAATGGACGTGGGTTTGAGGCTCACTTTCAGGCTCATGCTTCACCTGCTGACCTAAGAGACAGTGAACAGACCCCTTATCAGGCGGCCAAATTTGAAAATTTAGCCCAGTAAGTCTCCTTGCAGCTTTACATTTCTCACCGCAACAGATCTGAGCACTTAGTGGCCTATAATTTAAGCATCGTACATTTCCTGTTAAACAGTGTAAATACTGAAACTGCACTACAGCGTGATGGGGGAAATGTAATGACCTGGGATATATAAAATCATGTAACTAGATCATCTAATGGTCCCTTCTGGCTTTACCTTTTATTATTCTACAAATCTGTATTGAGTACAAATCATTCATTCATTCTCCACAATAAGCCATGCAGGCGCAGGAACGAATGAATGACATTGTTGGATAGGCCAAAAATGTACAGACTTTGCTTCTAGGTAGAGGAGAGGATGGGGCTGAGGACTGGTAATGAAGAAATCTTTCCCATCAGTGTTTGTAGACAATGTAAGGGGTACCAAATATAATGGAGATTACCTATCTCCTAGAGCTGGAAGGGACCTTGAAAGGTCATCTAGTCCAGTCCCCTGCCTTCTCAACAGGACCAAGTACCATCCCTGATGAATTTTTGCCCCAAATCCCTAAGTGGCCTCCACAAGGATTGAACTCACCACCCTGGGTTTAGCAGGCCAATGCTCAAACCACTGAGCTATCCCTCCCCCCTACTGGTGAATAGGATGCACAGCCATGGACAGAAATGCCAAGATCAGCCAATCTAACCAAGGTGAGGAGTGCTTTAAAGGCAGATGGGAACAGATGGGATCACAGGGGGGCCCCCTTCTGTTCCTGGGAGCCCGTATCAGCTTATCTGGTTGATCTGTTCTTAATCGGCCACCGCTCCTGAATATCACATGAGATTTCAACCAGCTGTGACAGGTTAGATCAGGAAAGTTCGATTCAGCGGCTGCTGAACAGGAAAACCATTTGCCTCGGAAAGGCCTCGCCTGCCCAAAGAACGTGGATTTCTATGGAAAGATGATGAGAAGTCCTCTGCTCTGACACCTCATTGATGTCCATGGTCTTTGGTTCAAGCCTTTGGAAGTCTTCCGGCTAGAACACCCTAACCAGCTCAAAATACACTCGTTGGGAATACTTCCAGCCCAAGCTATCGTGTGTCTCAGGTGCCCTCCTCCCTCAGACACCTCACTTCAAAAGCAAGCGCGCGTTTGCCCCATGCAACCCCGTCTCTGCCCCACTTTTGCTATAGCAAGTGATTGTCCTCCCTTGGAACGCCTATCACAGAATCTAGGGTTAGAAGAGACCTCAGGAGTCCAGCCCCCTGCCCAAAGCAGGACCAACTCCACTAAATCAACCCAGCCAGGGCTTTGTCCAGCCAGGACATAAACACCTCCAGGGATGGAGACTCCATCCCCTCCCTCGGGAACCCATCCCAGGGCTTCCCTACCCTCCCAGCGAAATAGTGTTTCCCAAGATCCCACCTAGACCTCCCCCACTGCAACTTGAGACCATTGCTCGTCGTTGTGCCATCACTGAGAACAGCCTCTCTCCGTCCTCTTTGGAACCCCCCCTTCCGGGAGTGGAAGGCTGCTATCAACTCCCCCCTCACTCTTCTCTTCAGTAGATTAAATAAGCCAAAATCTCTCAGCCTCTCGTAAATCATGTGTTCCAGCCCCCGAATCATTTTTGTTGCCTTCTGCTGGACTCTCTCCAATGCGTCCACATCTTTTCTGTGACGGGAGGCCCAGAACTGGACACAATACTCCACATGTGGCCTCAGCAGTGCCGAATAAAGGGGGGGAAAATCACTTCCCTAGATCTGCTGGCCATGCTCCTACTAATGTACCCCAATCTGCCGCTAGCCTTTTTGGTGACAAGGGCACCAACCTATTGACTCCTATCCAGCTTCTCAGCCACTGTAGTCCCCCAAGTCCTTTTCTACTGAAAAACATGACAGGCCGTCACTGAGTCTGCATCCATTCCATCTTTCTACATTGCTGCCTTTTAATGTGTCTTCTCTGTTAGCTTCATTTCCCATACTCAGCCTTACTTTGGGTGCTCTCCATTCGGAGAGGCATATCCCCGAAGAATAAAAATGTCCATATTCCTCGACTTACCCCACTGAACGCAATCCAGAGACATCGCTTTGGTGAGACCAATAATCCAGAGCCGTGTCTGTCTCCCTGCCCGGAGCCTTCACATAGAAAATCCAAGGTCAGGACACAGGTCTTTCCCTCTCTGTGTTGCCGTTTTTGTGAGCGAATGAGGAAGCACGTCCAGTCAAGCGTTGGCTGTCCAAAGAGCAAGGAAAGGGGCCGAAATCGCTACGTCTCTTCCCTCGTGCAGCTTTCTCTGCTCGGCCCTGGGAACAGCTTCTCTGCGGCCGCAGAAAAAGTGGGCTACTCTCCCCCGCGTGGCCACTGCAAACTGGATTAGGAGTCCAAAAGAGGCTTAGAGCTGCGCACCATCTGCAGCATGGATAAGGAGGCGGCGAAGATTGCTTGCCTTGCAGTTCACATGGCTGCGCTTTGCCGTAAAGCCCCTGCGCTGAATGCATTTCCCTGGTCTGCCCTGCCGTCACAGCCTGAGAAGGGACACAGACGGAAAGCCGCACACCCCCTTGGATAGGAACGTGCAGATCCCAGTCACCATCCAAAGGCAAAGGGGCTCCTTCCTATTAAATATCCGGCAGCACAAACGTCCTTTGGCTAAAGAATAAGACATAACGGCCAAACTGATCAGACCAAAGGTCCATCTAGCCCAGTATGCTGTCTGCTGACAGTGGCCAGCACCAGGTGCCCCAGAGGAGGTGGACCAAAGACAATGACCAAGCGATTTGTCTCCTGCCAGCCTTCTCTAGCCTTTCAAAAACAGAGGCCAGGGACACCATTCCTTACCCCCTGGCTAATAGCCTTTTATGGAACTAACCTCCATGAATGTATCTAGCCCTTTTTTAAACTCTGTTATAGTCCTAGCCTTCACAGCCTCCTCTGGCAAGGAGTTCCACAGGTTGACTGTGCGCTGTGTGAAGAACTTTCTTTTATTTGTTTTAAACCTGCTACCCATTAATTTCATTTAGTGTCCTCTAGTTCTTATATCATGGGAACAAGTAAATAACTTTTCCTTATTCACTCTCTCCACACCACTCATGATTTTATAGACCTCTATCATATCCCCTCTCAGTCTCCTCTTTTCTAAACGGAAAAGTCCCAGTCTCTTTAGCCTCTCTTCATATGGGACCAGTTCCAAACCTCTAATCTTTTCTGAAACTTTTCTAATGCCAAAATATCTTTTTTGAGGTGAGGAGACCACATCTGTACACAGTACTCAAGATGTGGGCGTACCATAGTTTTATACAGGGGCAGTAAGATATTCTTCATCTTATTTTCTATCCCTTTTTTAATAATTCCTAGCATCCTATTTGCCTATTTGACTGCCGCTGCACATTGCATGGACATTTTCAGAGAACTCTCCACGATAACTCCATTCGTTTTCCAAGGCTGACTCTACCATGAGGCGAACTGAGGCGGCTGCCTCAGGTGCCAGACTGTTGTGGGAGGGCGGGGGAGGAAGAGGAAGGTGCCACCAGGACCCAGAGTGTAGAACTGCTGCTGGTGCATATGTAGGTAGCAAAGCAGTCCCGTGAGAGGAGAAGAACAAGAAGAAGGCAGAATTGAGACCTTTCAAAGTTTGGACCCAAGCGAGGGGGCATCAGTTGAGCTCCCCGCCTCAGGTGCCAAAATATTGTGGGCTGGCCCTGACGTTTTCTCCCATGACCTGAGATAGGAAGGAGGTCAGAGTAGGTGAAACAAAAGACAGGACTTTAAAGACTAACAAGATGGTTTGTTAGGTGATGAGCTTTCGTGGGCCAGACCCACTTCCTCAGATCAAATTCTGGAAGAGAACTGGCATGACCATATATACCACAGGAATACAACGAAAAAAAGTGAACACATTATTAAACTGACAAATCAGATTTCGAACAGAAAGGGGATGAGGGGGAAGGCTAGTATCTATGGGTATGTCTACACTAGCCACCCTAGTTCGAACTAGGGTGGCTAATGTAGTCATTCGAACTTGCAAATGAAGCCCGGGATTAAAATATCCCGGGCTTCCTTTGCATGTTCCCGGGCACCGCCATTTTTAAATGCCCGGTAGTTCGGACTCCGTGCCCGCGGCTACATGCGGCACGGGCTAGGTAGTTCAAACTAAAGCCCCTAATTCGGACTATCGTTACGCCTCAAAGTGTCAAATTGTCATTCATGCTTAAATTTGACACTTTACAAATGGGCCTTAACAAAGATGCTAATTACCTTACCCATTACGAAGATAGCTTCCCCAATTATCACCCCTCATATCATTATCTCAGAGACACTAGCCCTCCCCATCACCCGCCTTCTGTTCTAACTCTGATTTGTCAGTTTAATCATGTGTTCACTTTGTTCATTGTATTCCTTTGGTCATGCCAATTCTCTTCCACTATTTGATCTGAGGAAGTGGGTCTGGCCCACGAAAGCTCATCCCCTAATAAACCATCCGGTTAGTCTTTAAAGTGCTACATAGTCCTGTCTTTTGTTTCAGCAAGATCAGACTAACACGGCTGCATCTCTATCACTATTCTACAGAGTAGGTGAACTTAGCGGTCTCCTTTTGGGCTGAATATCTACAGATTCTATTTAGCTATGAAGCAATAACAATCCTTTACCCTTGGCTAGCCTAGCGCATGGGAGGATCTTTCTAAACCTTAATGAATTAAGCCTCCCCTCCCCCTGGGGTCTCGTTATTCCTAATTTGCTGATGACACGAGCAGGCACAGAAAAGCTAAGGGACTTGCTCGTGCTCAGGCGGCAAATCAATTGCAGGGCCAGAAATACAACCCTGCTGAGTACTAATTTGGGGCTTTCACCACCAGACAGAGCCCTCTCTCTGAAAGGCCCTAACACACTTTCTTGAATGACGGTTTTCTTGGTGCCATCCTGCATGGCTGTTAAACAGCTGCGGCGGTCGACTTCTGTCGTCTTCCTTCTGCTCAGATGCGGCTACGTTCCAGGGGCGGGTGCAATGTCTCCCTTCAAGTGCAAGCCAATATATCGTCATTAACGAATAAGCGGTGAAGCCGGCGGCGAAGGCCATGGCTCACAGGCAAGCCTCTGTCTCAGGTGAGCGCTTTAAAGGCTTTCCTAAGCTTCTCGCGGAGTGTGGCCTGATCTCTGCTGAAAGACCATCTTCCTTGTGCTGTAGAATGGGTGTGCAGATTTCACACCCAACACTTTATTTCAGAAGGATGCGGAAGAATACCCGCTGCACAGGAAACCCTAGGGCTGGCTTACAGGTGGGTTAAGAATTCTCATGCAGGTTGAACCTCTGTAAACTGGGACTCTCTGGTCTGGCAACATCTGTGATCCAGATGGACCACGGATGTTCCAAGACCACGGAGACCCAGTGGCGGGCTGGTGGCTGGGTTCCCTGCAGCTGGGCTGCCTGGCGGGCGAGCCTGGCACATGGCAGCAGTGCTGTGGGCTCAGTGCACCCCCGTGGGGCGGCATAGTGTGGTTGGAAGCTGGACTACCTGGCTTAGCAGGGAAGGGAGTGGGGAGAACCAGCAGTGCAGCAGGGCTCATGGTAGGGGGGCAGGAGCCGGTGGCTGGCCCAGGGCTGGGTGGGCCTGATATAACCTCCCCTTGTCCGGCAAAATCCCTCACCTGGGACTGGTCAGGTCCCCAAGGTGCTGGACCAGGGAGGTCCAACCTGTAGGAGATTAATAGTCCATCTAGCCCTCGGTGCTTCAGAAGAAGGTATTAAATGCAAGTCTTGCATCTACTTAGGCAGACACTGACAAGCTAGGAAGTTTGTCTAGCGATTACAGGAGGGGAGGGGGCGGCGTTTGGAGACTAGGTTTCTGTTTCTAACTCTTGCATTGACTCAGCACGTGACTTCATGCTAGTCTCGCCAGCTCCACTGCCACACCCATAAAATGGGAGTCATGCTGGGTACCAACACAAACAACAAGTCGTCCTGTGGCACCTTAAGGGCTAACTGATATATTTGGACATAAGGTTTCCTGGGCAAAACTCCACTTCGTCAGATGCATGGAGTGGGAATGACAGATGCAGCATAAATAGGGGAGTACATGAAAAACAGGGAGTTACCTTATCAAGTATCAGAGGGGTAGCCGTGTTAGTCTGAATCTGCAAAAGCGACGAGGAGTCCTGTGGCACCTTATAGACTAACACTTCAGTTAGTCTATAAGGTGCCACAGGACTCCTTGTCACCTTATCAAGTGAAGGACCAGTGCTAATGAGGGCAATTTAGTCAGGGGAGGATGTGGCTGTAGAATAAACTTCCAAGGGGCATTGTGAAATCCTGCAGGTTTATAAGAACAGTTTGGACAAACACCGCATCTAGATTGGCACGGACGCTGCAAGTGGTGGCATGTTGAGCCTCTCCTCCTACATCTGTAAAATGGGTATACTATACCTCTTAATTGCATCGAAGGGAGGAGGGTTATATGCTGCTGCGAGAAGGTGGGGGGCTGGACTTGATGACTTTTCGAAGTCCCTTCCAGCCCTACTTGTCTGTGATGCACAGAATCATGGGGTTAACTGTGTGAAAAGAGCAATGTCTCCTGCCTCTAATAGCTGCCTTTTCACATCAAAAGCGATGAATGGGACACATCCAGCCCACTTAATTAGCCTCTTCAACATGGGTCTTACAATTGACAGGTACTTCTGCTGTTTATGTATCTTGTTTTCTGTTATTTCCACTCCAATTCATCTGAGGAAGTGGGTTTTACCCATGAGAGCTCATGATGCTCTATATTTGTGTTAGTCTCTACAGTGCCACAGGACTCCTCGCTGGTTTTAAAGTTACAGACTAACACGGCTACCTCTGAGACAGTGTGAAAAGAGGTTGCCTTTTAACTGTTGCCATTATGGGTTGCCTTTTAACTGTTCTTCTTTGATGAACAGGAACCCCTCCATGACTTTTGTCCATGTCACATTACCGAATTGGAGGGAAGCAGCCAGATCGCTGCTGCACCCCTAGGTGGGGGTGTTGGCCCCAGAAATTGGCATAAAAGGGAGCCATGTGGGGTATTGAATGGGAGCTTATTGTTTGCTGATCTTATGTGAGTGTATAATGTCTGTGTGTGTAGGTAGGAATCTGTACTCTGTGTGGAAGCTGAATATTTCTCAGAATGTGGTTAAGCATTGCTATGGACAGGCTGATTAGCCAGGCCCTGTGGGACAATGGCACTTGATGGGCCAAGGACACACCCAAAGAATGGGGGCTGTCACCTGAGAGCAGCCAGCAGGAAACACAGAGATTGGCTTCTGACCAGGTGACTGGCTGCATACAAGAAGAGGCCAGGAAGGAGGTATAAAGAGGCCATGTGGTCGATGCCATTTTGTTCTCAGCTCAGCACTTCATCCCAGAGGCAGCATTGCAGGGATTGAAGGGCCCGGAAGACCTGTGGTCCCATCCTGATCTTAGGATGTGCAATAAGAACTTTTAAAACAGCAGCTGCAACATCTCTGCTATTTTACCTACCTCTGTCGTATTTCCTCTCTGTTCTTCTGTCCAAAATGAATTGTTCTAGATTGTAGGGAATCTCTCTTCTCAACCTCCGCACACCCGCTATGGACTCTGAATCAGGTGTTCAATGATATTGCAGATACAGGGAAGGAGATCGCAGCTTTCCCTACAGTCATGTGAGCAGGCTTGTAGCAGGGCAGCATGTGTGACTGGAGGCAGGTGTTGCTTTAAGTCTCTTGAGGGATTGCTTGCTGAGCAGCATGCGAAAGAAAAGGAATCGCTCAAGCTTTAGCCGGTATGAAGCAAGGGCTGCGTCAGTTACAGCTGTACAAAATCAGCTTTACCGTATGCAGTAGATGTATCTCTTTTAGGTTTGGCATTTCCCCCTCCTCCCCAATAGGAGATTACATGCCAAGTTGCTTGGAGTCAGGATTTCCAGCCCTTTTCTCTTGCCTTCTTCCGAGTCCTTTTAATCATTGCAGTCTTATTACTAGCACTTGGCTATTCTCTGTAGCCCATCTATCTAGGGATCTCAAAGTCCTTCAAGGCATTCAGAGATGTAGACACACAACTCTGCTCTACTCTGCGCTGGTTAGGCCTCAGCTGGAGTACTGTGTCCAGTTCTGGGCGCCACATTTCAAAAAAGATGTGGAGAAATTGGAAAGGGTACAGAGAAGAGCGACAAGAATGATTAAAGGTTTAGAGAACATGACCTATGAAGCCAGGCTTCATGAACTGGGCTTGTTTAGTTTGGAAAAAAGAAGATTAAGGGGGGACATGATAGCGGTTTTCAAATATCTAAAAGGGTGTCACAAGGAGGAAGGAGAAAATTTGTTCCTCTTGGTTTCTGAGGACAGGACAAGGAGTAATGGGCTTAAAGTGCAGCAAGGGAGGTTTAGATTGGACATTAGGAAAAAATTCCTAACTGTCAGGGTGGTCAAATATTGGAATAAATTGCCAAGGGAGGTGGTGGAATCTCCCTCTCTGGAGATATTTAAGAACAGGTTAGATAGACATCTGTCAGGGATGGTGTAGACGGAGCTTGGTCCTGCCTTGAGGGCGGGGGGCTGGACTCGATGACCTCTTGAAGTCCCTTTCAGTCCTAGTATTCTATGATTCTAACTCCCTCCTCCCTTCGGTGCAATTAAGAGGTATAGTATACCCATTTTACAGATGTAGAAGGAGAGGCTCAACATGCCACCACTTGCAACGCCAGCTACAGAACCCACAAACCCAGACTCAAAGTCCCCGTCTCTAACACTGCGTCTACACTATGAGCCTCTTCCGCAAGAGGAAATGCAAATGTTAGCTCAGTTTTCATTTGCCGAAGTAGTATCCAGAACAGAGTTAACTGGTTTTTTGGACTCCTCCGGTCTATGGTAACATTATAAGACTTGTAAAATGTTGATTGCACATGATTTTTTTTTTACCCCTAGCTGAAAGGGCTCCAAATGCAGACCATGAACCTGACCACGTGTAACTATCACAGAGCAGATTTGAACCTGAGATCTCTAAAGCTTAGTAGAAAAGCTGCTATAGATTGAGCTATGAAGCCACCTGGCACTCAGTTTAAGCTGCAGAGCTCCCTTGTTCTTATCTCTCACTGTAAGTGGTCTAAGTACCACTCCATGGGACAGTGAACCACACTAGGGCTGTGTCTAGACTGGCTTGATTTTGCAGAAATACTTGTAACGGAAAAGTTTTTCCATTAAAAGTATTTCCGCAAAAGAGCCTCTATATTGGCAAGTGCCTTTGCGCAAAAGATTTGCTTTTGCACAAAAGCATCTGTGCCCAGTATAGACACGGTTTTGCGCAAGAAAGCTCCGGCAGCCATTTTCACCATCGGGGCTTTCTTACGCAAAAAATTCCTGTCCCTGTCTACACTGGCCCACTTGCGCAAGAAAACTTGCGCAAGAAGGCTTTTTCCCAAGCGGGAGTGTCACAGTTCTTGCACAAGAACACTGACAATCTTATATTAAGTATCAGAGGGGTAGCCGTGTTAACCTAACCAGATCAGCCATACTGTCACTGGTACATTCTCCTGCACATCCACCAACGTAATATATGCCATCATGTGCCAACAATGCCCCACTGCTATATACATCGGCCAAACAGGACAGTCCCTACGTAAAAGAATCAATGGACACAAATCTGATATTAGGAATGGCAACATACAAAAACCTGTAGGGGAACACTTCAATCTGCCTGGACACACAATTGCAGATCTAAAAGTAGCCATCCTGCAGCAAAAAAACTTCAGGACCAGACTTCAAAGAGAAACTGCTGAGCTACAGTTCATCTTTAAGTTTGACACAATCAACTCTGGATTAAACAAAGACTGTGAATGGCTTGCTAACTACAAAAGCAGCTTCTATTCTCTTGGAATTCACACCTCCAGATCAGCTGCTAGAAGTGGGCCTCATCCTCCTTGATTGGATCCACCTGGTCATCTCCAGCCTGATCCTGGCCTGCATATTTATTCCTGCCTCTGGAAATTTCCACTACATGCATCTGACGAAGTGGGTCTTTGCCCACGAAAGCTTATGCTCCTACACTTCAGTTAGTCTATAAGGTGCCACAGGACTCAATCTTATATTAGATCGTCAGTGTTCTTGCACAAATTCTCATGGCCAGTTTAGACAGCTGGCAAGATTTTGCGCAAAAGCACCTGCTTTTGCGCAAAATCTTGCCAATCTAGACACACCCAAAGTGTGTGGGTTACACATGCACCACCCCGCCCCGCCAATGAGGCACAGTTATTTTCAAGACAGTGTTGAGTAAGTGTGCAGATTCAAGAGCAATTAGAAAAAGTGGCTGTTAGACTGCAAGCTAGTCTCAGTCTTAATTACAATGGAGTCCCTGTTCTGTGATACTATGGGTTTGAGACTGGTACTTGATTCACTGCCCAAATCTTTTTCCTTTGTCGCATATACATGCCGTCTGGTTTGTTATTACTCGGACGCACTTTTTGCTTTGTCTTTATAAATGTTGAAGCTTCCACAGGCATGCTGTAGCAAGGTCAACTCACCCGCACAGCACCTCCGGCTGGTCCCTCCAGGAATTAGCTTGGATACTCAGCAGGGCGCTCTCTTCTGGGCAGTGTCTCTCCCTCAGTTATGTCTTCTGTGGTATGTCCTGCATCCCTTCCGGCCTACGGAGCCCTCTCCTCATGGTACTGTCCCACAGCACTGCCCCTGCACTCCGGGGTCCTCCCCTCCCAGGGAACCGCCAACCCCCCCACCCACCTTGCCTCAGTGACCCACTGCCAGGCCTCATCTAGCCTCTGCCTCAGGGGCAAACTGCCATCTAAAATGGCCACTCTGCATTGGCAAGCAGGTGTGGCCCTGCTGCCTTTTCCGGCCCTGGCTGCCTCCCTGCAGCCCTAATTCCTCTCAGGCCTGCAGCTCGGCCTGCCTCTCCCCATCTCTAATCTATCTCAGGCTCCATCTGTCACTGCCCAGGCAGCCAGATCCCTCCTGCTCCAGGGCTTGGAGGAAAAGTGAGCCCTCTCGGCCCTTGCAGCCTTTTATAGGGCCCAGCCTGGCCGTGATTGGCTGACTGCTCCCTGCCCTCATTGGCCAGCGTTGCACAAGCCTCCTCTGGCTCGTCTGTAACCCTCTTCCGGCTGGTGTAGGCGACAGCCCCACTGCACTGGACCTGAGGGTGGAATTCTGCCCTGAGATGCAGTCACGTCACTAAAATAAAGAGGCCAGATTTGCCTGGCAGACAACCTGCGTCGATCGGGAGGGACTGGCGAGACTTTCTTGGAGTTGCTCTGGATTGAGACGGGTGTAGACGGGAGTAGAGTGGGGTCCTCTGACTTGAAGGCAGGTCAGAGCTGGGGCCCGAGACAGCCAGCCAGACAGCAGGTGAAGTGGTTACAAGAGTGTGAGCAAGACTGGCACCCTGGGCAAACCCATTGCAACGTCCACCTTTCCCCTGGCTGGGAGCCTGCCTTCCCTCCCCCAAGTCAAGACTCCGTGCGGGCCACGAGGTGCCCCCTCCGAGGTCACCCACCTCGTCCACCCGCCAGGCCAGCCCTGAAGGGCAGCCGGAACCGAGCACAGGCCTCTGCTGTTTATCACACCGATCTGCCCCCCGCACCACGGAGACACGCTGCCATCGCCTTTTCAAAACAGCTCAGCGGCCTGGCAGGGCGCGAGGGCTGCCTCGTCCCAGCCAACAGCCACTCGAGCCGAGTTGATGGAGAGGCTCTAACCACAAGACTCAGATGAAGGTTTGAATGTCTAATCATGGCGGGGGTTTGAACAGTGGCGGGCGGGGGGATGCATGGGGGGGGATGTCTCGGTTGGGCTGTTATAGAGATAAGAGCTGGCTGGGAAAGAGCGAGCCGGATTTCAATACACCTCCCCCACCCGAAGGTTGGTCTGGCCGCTCTCTGAAGATGAACGGCCAGAGGGGAGCTCGTTTACCACAGCCGAGTCTAACCAGACCCCTGCCACCAGCTGCAGCTCCCCAGAGGAGCCAGAAGAACTGCAGCCTGGCCAAGCGGAGGCGGGGAACTTATCTCATCTCCTCTGGAAGCTGCCCTCTTGCATATATCTCTTGACAGGCTGCCCTCGGCCCTTCAGCACCCCATGCCAGAGTACGCGTGCACAGGCACAGCTTGAAAAAAATCCGCCACCGCGCTGCCGGCCCTGCTTCTGAGATTAGAATCTGGCCCTTAATAGGAAGACAGCCAGAGCATTGCCACCCCGAAGGCCTCATTTTCCTGCCTCCAACTTCACAGCAGGGTTGTCTTCAGCGGCAGGTTTGAAAATCAGGCACCGGGTCGCCTCCTGTGCTGTCTCCCCTCTCAGAACCGAGCACGAGCCGGGGGCGGGCGAAGCGAGGCAACACGCCGAGGCCCCCTCTGCACTCGGAGGTCGTTTCGTGGTTACTAAGTGCGACTTTGTGGCACCCGATTTCACAAATTCGAAGTTCCGTGGCCTCCCTGGGGCCGTGAGTCCAAGGAGGGCTCCGTTAATGTGGACGCGCTAGACTGGACTCAGAGCCCCAGGAAGCGCTCTGGGGAACAGCGGGAGGCCAATTGGTTCGAATTGGCGGCACCAGGGTGTCCATGCTCACGTGATTTCAGACGTACAAGTTCGAAATTAGTGTTACGCCTCGTGAAAAGCAGGACTCTAGAGTTCAAATTCCACAGCCCCTTATTCCAAAAGAACGGGCTTGGTAGTGCGGACGCACCACTTACAAATTCGACTTTGGGAAGGTTATTTTGGACTAAGGTCCTAGCGTAGACCAGGCCCAGGGGAGGATTTGCCTCAGGAGCTCTGGGCGCAAGGCAGAAACACTGAGGGCTAAGGAGAGGCGTGGGGCAAAAATGTACTTCTCTGGGTAGAGATTCCGCAGATCCCTGGCTGAAAGGGTGCTCCACAGACCCTGTGGGTGTGTCTAGACTACAGGGTTTTTTCGAAAAAACCTCCCCTACGTCTAGACTGCTGCCGCGTTCTTTCAAAAGTAAATTGAAAGAAGGCGGCAGTTTTTTCGACCGCGGAAAACCTCGTTTTACGAGGAAGAAGGCCTTTTCTTTTTAAAGTGCTCTTTCGAAAAAAGGCGCTGTGTAATACAAACTGGGCTTTTTCGAAAGAGCGCATCCAGACTGCCAGGGTGCTCTCTTTCAACAAAGCGGCTTGCTTTTTCAAAAGTACTGGTTGTTGTTTAGACGCTCTTTTTCTGAAGAGGCTTTTTCTAAAATATCTTTCGAAAAAACCTCTTTCGAAAGAGGCTTGCAGTCTCGCCGTAGCCTGTGAGACGAGAATCGCAGCGGTTTGGTCCAGGATGGAACGTGAGGGCCTGGGACACATGTGCCTGTTATCAGCGAGTTCTGGAAACTGATGCTGCCCAGACCTGTGGCCACACAGTAACGCTGCTTTGGTGGCCAGGTGGAACGGCGCTGTCCTGTTCCGGTGGGCTCTGCAGAGCGCGGGGGCTCAGTGCGAGACCCAATGCCGTCTGAACAGTGAGAGAAAGCAGGGATGGCTGGGGGGCTTCCCACCCCCCCACTTGGCTCCGTTCTCCTGCCACGTTCCCAGAGAACCCACGCCCAGAACAGGGGCAGGAGGAGGGACAATCCACCTGTCCCCGAGGCAGGCGCTCAGCGTGGGGAGACGGGCCACACAAGTCAGTCTTCACGCCACACTCCTTCTCCTCTGGCAAACGGCTTGCGGGCTGCATCCTCCCCAGGGCTGGAGCCATGGCGGGTACTGGAGGTTAGAGGCCCCGCCATCCCCAAGCTGGCCCCCGGTCAGGGGCTTTGAATGCGTTAACATACACATCTGCTGCCAAGGTTTTACATTCTTTCCTCACAATCTCTGGGCGTAGGGCACCTAGATTCCAAGGAGGGGATGAATCGCTCGTCGGGTCTCAACACAGGCAGGTTGGCCTGCTGATGTGGGAGGTGGGGGAAAGGGGTCAATTGCCCCAGGGCCCGGTGATTCAAAGGGGCCCACAGCCCCACGCCCTTTAAATCGCCGCCGGAGGGCTGCATGGCGCACTCTGGGTGGTTCTTACAGCTGCCTGGAGAGGTGGGGGGTGCCATGTGGTACTCCTCGGGCAGCACTGCAGAGGAAGGGCGTGATCCAGGGGACTGCCCTTGGCCCCGCCCCTTTTACCTGAGGCCCCGCCCCTTCTCGGAGCACGGTGCTGCTCCCACCCCTTGGCACATGGAACTTAGAAGTTCCCCACACTAAGCCCAGGGCAGATCTTTCGGTCAGGATTTTAAAAGCGCAGCCACCCCAAGCCTTGGCAGCCTCTCCCAGTGGTTTACCGCGCTCGCTGTTAAACACGGACCCTTTCTCTCCAGTCCGAATGAGCCTCGCTTCATCCTCCAGGGACTGTGCCTGGCACCAGCCCTTTCTCCGCCCGACGGAAGAGCCCTTCCTTCCGTTGCTTTTCCCTCGCAGATGCTCCGGGAGCCGGCGGGCAGAACCCCGTCCCCGTCTCTTGGTTGAGCTAACTGGACTGCACAGCTTGAGTCTCTCACGCCCAGGCAGGGTTTCTCACCCCTTGGCCTCTCGTGTGGCTGCTCCTCGGCTCGGCTCCTACTCAGGATCCACCCTTTATGCTTCGGGCCACATTCGCTCTGTTGGCCCCAGCGTCGCCCTGGGAGCGCATGGTGAGCTGCACCCCAGGGGAGAGGCCCCCAGGGTGTACGGACGGCCCCCTCTGGTCTTCGCTCCCAGATGGACACGTTTACGTTTAGCCAGGTCAAACACCGGTGGCACAGGTGGGGGAGGGGGGCCTTTTTTAGGTCGGGGGCCGCTGGCCCACAGAAAAATGAGAAAAAAAAAAAAAAACCAAATCCTCACTGAGGTGGCCCCTGACTGAGGAGAAGGACACTCCCCACATTCCCCTCCCACACCAGCGCCTGGGGGGCTCAGGCTAGTAGATTTCCTGTGCTCCAGGGGGATGACAGGGGGCTGGCGTGCCAGCGCAGGCTCCCCAGTGCTTAGGGGGGAGCCCTGAGCCTCTGGGGGCCAGCTCCAGGCAAGCCGGGGGCCACATCCGGCCCCTGGGCCTTAGGTTCCCCCCCTTAGGCCGATGGCTTGCTGCGCTTTGCTTGCCAAGCCATTCTCATGCGGCTCCCCTGACTAACCAGCCGTCTGAGGGCCTGAACAACTGAAGCACCGGGCACATGGACAGCCATGGCAGCAAAGGACAGGCAGGCGGAGAAGTTCACCCATGCAACAGGCACCCGAGGGCCCGGCAACAGGGATTTTACTCAGGTAACCAGTAGGGTTGCCAGGTGTCTGCTGCAACTCGAGACCATCTAAAATGTCCGGTATTTCCTGGTTTTCCCGAGGCCTGGCTCGGGCGCCCGATGGAAGGCTGTTTGGGACATGTGGTGAAACTCGCGCTGGCTGGGGCAGAGGGAGGGGGAGCAGCCCAGGAATTAAAGGGGTCACGACTGCATTTTTTTTTTGCTCAACAGCTCAACAGAATTTTTCCCCGGCGTTTTTGGGGGAACTTCGGTATTTTTTGTGAAACCATCTGGCAACCCTAGTAACAGGCAGTTTGAAGACCTGCCAGGGTGGGAATGGCATGACAGGGATCCCTCTCAGTGATCCCAGAGGCAAGGTGCAGGGGAAGGCTCGGGTGCAGGCCGGGCAGAGCAGAGACGAGACCGCGGCCAGGAGCCCTTTGCAGCTCTGCAGCTGCATCCCTGCTCCCTTCCCTCCTGGACAGCAGGGATGCAGAGGGCTCCCTGTGCTGCTCAGGGCTGGTAACACCCCATCCCTGCAGGCACCAGGTGCAGGGAAGGATGCAGCCAGATGCCCCTTGCCCTCCGCAGCCAGGGGTGTCTGCTCTAGTATCTGAACCTCTGCATTATCCCAATTATAGACTCACAGAATCCCAGGGCTGGCAGAGACCTTAGGAGCCATCGAGTCCAGCTCCCTGCCCAAAGCAGGACCAACCCAACTCAGTCATCCCAGCCAGGGCTTTATCCAGCCAGGACTTAAAAACCTCTAGGGATGGAGACTCCACCCCCGTCCGTCCCTAGGGAACCCATCCCAGGGCTTCCCCACCCTCCTAGGGAAATAGTTTTTCCTAATCTCCAACCTAGACTCCCCCTCTGCAACTTGAGACCACTGCTCCTTGTGCTGCTATCGGTCACTACTGTGAACGGCCTCTCTCCATCCTCTTTGGACCCCCCTTCAGGAAGTTGAAGGCTGCTATAAAATCCCCCCTCACTCTTCTCTTCCACAGACTAAACAAACCCAAATCTCTCGGCCTCTCCACATAGGTCATGCGCTCCAGCCCCTGAATCATTTTGGTCGCCCTCCGCTGGACCCTTTCCAATGCGTCCACATCCTTTGTGTAGTGGGGGGCCCAGAATTGGACGCAATACTCCAGATGTGGCCTCACCAGTTCTCCTGCGGGGGGCAGTCCAGGAGCGGTGCTAGAGTTCTCCCCCGATTAAAACATGCGCTTCTGCCGCTAGACATTTTTCTCCACTGCAACTGCTGAGCTGCATTGTTCTGATTTTCTTATCTACCCTTGTCGCAGGCAGCAACCCTCCGAGTGCCAGCTGATCTGTCTTGCATAGATGCCTCAGCCCAGGGGTGGGCAATAACTTTTGATGGGAGGGCATTGCAAGATTTTTGGTAAGGGGGCTCACTTTTCTTTGGAGGGGATGCAGGGTCTGGGACAGAGGCTGGGTGCAGAAGGGAGTTTGGGGCAGGAGAGAGTGTGGGGTCTGAGAGGGAGTTCAGGTGAAGGAGGGGGTTGTGACCTGGGGCAGAAGATCGGGGTGCAGAGTCTGGGAGGGGGTATGGATGCAGGAGAGGATTCTGGCCTGGGGGGAGGGCATAAGAGGGGGTGCAGAGTCTGGGAGGGAGTTGGGTGTGGGAGAGGGTGGGGTGCCAGAGGCAGGCTCTGGCTAGGAGGCATTTACCTAAGCAGCACCCAGCCAGCAGCCCAGCAGGTCTCTCCAGCAGGTCCCCCTGCCTGCCAGCAACCGCAGACTGCTCAAAGCGGCTGGCTGTTCCATGTGGCTCTCTGCACTGCAGGGAAGGGAGGGCAGCATTGCACACTGTCTCCGCCCCCCAGTACAATTTCTCAGCTCCCATTGGCCAAACTGGGACCGTCCCATCCAGATCTTACCAGATCTGCTCAATCGAACACCGCAAGATCCACCTCCGGAGCATCCATCGGCCCGGGAGTGCAGCTGTGGCCAGAGTGAGGATCATAGCACATCGGGGCTAGAACGCATGAGTGTGGCTTGAAGGAGTTTCTAGTCAATCCAGGGTTCCCAGTTTGGTCCCGCAGTGCTCAGCACCCCCCAACCAAACTGTTCCAGCCCCCCCTCCTTTGTCGTCACGAAGAGGACTGGAGGGAAACAAAAGGAAGGAAAATGTAGGTGTAACCCCCACACACCTGGTGTGGTTACTGAGCAATGTAAGTGGCACCTAGACCACAGCAACAGTTAAGATCAAGAGACCTCTACAGCACAGGCTGGGAGCCAGCTGGCTTTTAGCTCAGAGGGTAGAGGCTCCTATACTCTGCTTCAAAGATCCCAGGTTCAAATCCACCTGGTGGTGTTACAGAGGGGCCAATTCCTGCCCCCACGATCCATTTTTCTTGTGACCTCAGTGGCAGCGGCAGATACCTGGGAAAGCTTCCTGGCAGCTCGATCTATTAGTCTGTGCTCCATCCATGGGGGCACTGAACATCAAACTTGACACAACTCTATGGGGAGGGAGTCCAGGCCGGGCTGGGCTCCCCACGGAACTTTGCCACCTTTGTGATGCTATTAAACAAGCCACGCCCCCCAGTAACGGGCTCCGGTACGGATGGCGGCCTTATCCGCAGAGGGGGTCAGGAGAGTCTGCCAGCTTCAGGTAAAGAGACCGGCGTTTAATCAGGCGTTTCACAGCAGCCCGGAAATACGGAGAGGCCAGAGACAGCTGAGGCGTCACTGGTATACAGGCAGTCCCCAGGTTACGTGGATCCGACTTACATCGGATCCCTACTTACAAACGGGGTAAGGCAACCCCACACTAGCTGCTTCCCCCCAGCAGACCAGGAGACGCGAAGCTAGCGCCCTCCCAGCAGACCAGGGAGACGCGGAGCGGCTTTTCTCAGCAGACACCTCAGCTTGAGAATAAAGGACTGAGGGAAGTGAGGTGTGGGAGAATAAAACTGAGCTCTGGAGAAAAGTTTGGCTAGAGTTTCCCCTACAATATGTACCAGTTCCGACTTACATACAAATTCAACTTAAGAACAAACCTACAGTCCCTATCTTGTACGTAACCCGGGGACTGCCTGCAAATTCCAACTAACCTCACGGATCCGAGTGGAGTTCCTCCAATGTGACCTCACTGAGCTCTGGTCCACACGAGGGCTTTATTTCGAAATAACCCCCCTTAGGTCAAATTGATAAGCGGAGCATCCACACTACCAAGCCCTGTATTTTGAAATAACCATCCCCCCTACCAAGCTGCTTAATTGGAAATCTGCGCGCCTGCTTTTCAGCAGGAATAACGCGAATTCCAAACTAGCTCTTTTGAAATAGCGGTAGCGTGGACACCTCGGTGCCACTATTTCGACATAACTACTCCCTGGAGTAATTCGAACTAATTACTCCCCAGGGCTTCCTTGGGGCTCTACGTCCCAGGGAGTGCGTCCACATTAACGGAGCCTGGCTTGGACTAATGTTGAGGCTTCCCCATAACGAGGATGCACTCTTTCGAATGTGTTAAATTCAGAGTTGAGTCGAATTTAGTAATTTCCAAATCATTTCCTAGTGTCGACATGGCCTGAGATCAGAACCTGGGGAAATTAGCTCTGAACCCTGCAGGTGTCTCTGTGGTATTGACAATCCTTTCCCTCCACCTCTTTCTGACGCCCAGACTTTCTCTCTCTGTCTCTTTCTCGTTTTCACCTTCAGTCAGATGAGGCTTTATACCTCCCTCCCACAGCAACGGGTCGTGAGCGCCCACCGACCCCAGCCACAGGGCATGTGTCAGCGTAACAATCACTTTTGTGCCCATGGGTGGCGGGTAGTGTAGGCAAGGGAAGGCTTGGGCTGTCCACGTAGCAGCCCCGGTTCTCAGCTGGGATTGGGCAGAACGTGGCTCGGGCGGGGGGAAGGTTCTGGAAGGGCATGGTCTCGGGGAAGGGGTGTGGCTTTGGTCAGAAAGGGGCGGGGCTTTGACTGCCTGGCCCCAGCTGGGTCTTCACCCACTCCCCAAGTTTATGCCGTACCTTTCCAATGGCCACACCTCCTCCTGAGCATCTGTTAGTCGTTCATCCTACCAGCCCAACGTCCAGCAAGCGACGAGGAGTCGAATTTTTCCCAGGAGGATTAACGGTATTGTCAAAGGGCCTACTCCTGCTTGGGGAAATGCATGGCTGGCATGACAGAGCACACTTGGCCCCAACCAAAGGGTGGCTCATGGCGGGTAGAACTCAGAAAGCATAATAGAAAAAATTCTAACTCGGCTCTCCATTCCCACCGGGCACTTAGCACTCTACCGCATTAAGCCCCATGGATTTGACCCCCCCAGAGTCCCTGGGACAGAGCCTCTTGCTGGATGGTTGCAGTGATGAGGGAAATCCACACTCATGCTGCAAGGCCAACCCTATAAGGGTCAGGAAGGAATTTTGCCACCTCCTGCTATTGCACGGTGAGGCTGGAATGTGCCTTTAGCAACAGCCCTGAGCAACGAGTGGGGGTGGGGGGAAGTTGCACCAGCCCAGGGAGTCCCTGGGGCACAATTCCCATCCCGCACCAGGGAGAAAGCACCTCATAGTGAAAAGGTGCTTGCACCAGGCCGGCTACTTTGACCTGTTACAGTGTGGATGGGGGTGGAGCTAAGGGTCTATCCACTCCACACCTGAGCAGAGGCTCTGAGCTGCACCAGCCCGAGAGCTGCAACCTGCCCGGCCGAGCAGGGTCTGAAGGGGACACGGGGATGGGTGACTGTGTCTCCCCCACTTGGCCCTGTCCCTTTCTGGGAGCTGACCCGGGACCTCCGGTGCCTGGGGCCTGATTCTGCTCTTGCTCCCAGCTGGGACAATCGGGCATTCTGAACCGTCCGGTGTGAAACAGCCACGACGGCCGAATCCGGTCCCGTGCCCCCATTTGGAGATTCTCGGCTGGTGTCAATCAGCATCGCTCCGTTGACTCCCGTGGAGTTGCTCTGACTTAGGCCCGCTGAGGGACTGGCCTGCTCCCCACAGGGAGAGCCTGCCCCTCCCACGCCCCTTGTGTCTCTGTGCCAGAGGGAAGAAGGGCGCCAGTGTCTCCGCGCGCTCCTGCGGTGGGAGGAGTTCGATGAGGTGAGGGACCAAAGGCGCAGCATAGAACTCGACTGCCTTCACGGCGGCATCGTCTTCACCGTGGAGAAAGGGCTCCCCTGGCCGGCAGCCGCCGAAGTGGGGAGGCGAATGGAGGAGCTGCTGAATGACATCAGAGGTGCGTCCTAGCAGTGGGAATTTCCTCCAGCCCCCTGCTTTCCCCTCCCCCCACCCATTGGACATCAGAAGCAGGGACGGCAAAGCGGTGACACTAGGCAAGGAGAGTCAAGCCCTCAGGCTACGTCTACACTGCGCGTTGTTGCGCAAGAAGCTATGCAAATGAGGCGGGGCGATATTCATTTGCATACCGAATGAGACACCATTTTGCAGAAGGGGCTTTTGCGCAAAAAAGGAGCTGTCTACACCGCTCCGTCCTGCGCAAAAAAACCCTCTTGCGCAAGAGCCGTCCTGCCGCTTGTTTTCAGGAAGAACGGCTCCTGCGCAAGAGGGGTTTGTTGTGCAAGAAGGAGCAGTGTAGAAAGCTCCTTCTTGTGCAAAAGCCGTGCTGCAAAAATGGCAGAGCATTAGGTATGCAAATAAGGTGCGGCGATATTCATCGCCGCACCTCATTTGCATATCTTCTTGCGCAACAATGCAGAGTGTAGACGTAATCTAAATGTTTGAACATCAGCACGGCCAGACTAGGTCAGACCAATGGTCCATCTAGCCCAGTGTCCTGTCTGCCCACAGTGGCCAATGCCAGGTGCCCCATAGGGAGTGAACAGAACAGATAATCATCATGTGCTCCCCATTTCCAAATAGAGGCTAGGGACACCATTCCTACACATCCTGGCTAATAGCCATCAGTGGACCTAACCTCCATGAATCTATCTAGCTCTTTTTTGAACCCTGTTCAAGTCCTGATCTTCACATCCTCTGGCAAGGAGTTCCACAGGTTGACTGTGCATTCTGTGAAGAGATACTTCCTTCTGTTTGTTTGAAAGTTGCTGCTTATTCATTTCATTTGCGTCCTAGTTCTTAGGTTATGGGAACAAGTCAAAAACGTTTCCCTATTCGCTTTCTCCACACCTGCCATGACTTTATAGACCTCTATCCTATCCTCCCCGAGTCGCCTCTATTGTAAGCTGAAAAGTCCCCGTCTTTTTTACTCTCCTCACACGGGACCTGTTCCCTTTGGATTGCCAGGTCCTGAGGCAAGTGCCCCATTTGGCCCCCACTGTCAGTGGGCCTGGCTGTGCTGTCCCAGGAGATGCCAGGGTGATTGAAGTCCCCCTATGAGAGCCTGAGCCTGTGATCCAGAAACTTCTATTAGTTGTCTCCCTCATCCTCCTGGTCCGGTGGCCTATAGCAGATGCCTGTCACCACATCACCCTTGTTGCTCCCGCCTCTAAACTTAACCCAAAGACTCGTCACAGGCTTTTCTTCTGTTTCTCACTGGAGCTGTGAACAGTCACACGGCTCTCTGACGTACAGCGCAACTCCTCCACCTGTTCTCCCTTCCCGTCCTTCCTGACCAGATTACACCCTCCCACGACCGAGCTCCACTCATGTGAGTCACCTCACCAAGTCTCTGCTCTTCCCCACACATCAGAGGGAATTTGCCTGGGAGGAGTCCGAGAGGCGCTTCGTTGGGCCTGAGCGGTTGGTTGGAGGGAACGGTTTGAGTGGAGGCACCTGTGTTGATTACGAAAAAATGGCCAATTGCCAACCAAATGGGCCATGAACAGAGGAGAAACAAAGAGAGTGAGGCAAGGTGGGAACGAGGCCGGGAACGAGCAGACACAGGACCTACTGCAGCTGTGAGCAGCTGCTTTAGGCAGCCAATCCCCTGCTGATTGGTAGAGCAGCTCTGCCAGTCACCTCAGCCAATCAGGGGTTTAGCCAATCAAGCAACTCGGATGGGGACTAGCTCCCTCTGATAAGCAGGTGTCCCGCCCCCACGGTGCAAACCCCTAGCGCAGATGTCGCCTGACTACTTTTCTTCCCACATAACTTCTTAGATTGGCACTGCCCCCCTCCAGCGGCCTTTGGCAAGTTACCTAACCGGGCACGTCTACACTAGGAAATCATTTCGAAATCACTACATCTGAAATAGTAACTCCCGACATAAGAAAATCAAACTAACACATCCACACTACGGGGAGCCTCAAAACAAGTCCGAGGCAGGCTCTGTTAGTGTGGACGTGCTCCCTCCACTGAGAGCCCCAAGGAGCCCAGGGGAGTAATGACTTTGAGTGAGCCCGGGGAGTCGTTATTTCGAAACAGCAGCAGCGCAGCATCCACGCGACCGCTCTTTTGAAATCGCGATTTCAAAATCAGCGTTATTCCCTGAGGAAAGCAGGAGTGCAGACTTCGAAATAACCAGCCCCTTATTTCGAAATAACGGGCTTGGTTGTGTGGATGCTCCGCTTGTTATTTCGAAATAAGCAGGGGGAGGGTATTTTGAAAGAACTCCCTACTGCAGACCAGGACTTTGAGGCTTCATCTGGAAAACAAGAATAGTGACCCACATGGTGTGAAGATGAATCATAGAATCCCAGAACACAAGAACTGGAAGGGACCTCAAGAGGTCATCGAGTCCAGTCCCCTGCCCTCACAGCAGGACCAAGCACCATCTAGATCATCTCTGACAGGTGTCTGTCTAACCTGCTCTTACATATCTCCAGTGATGGAAATTCCACAACCCCCCTAGGCAACTTATTCCAGTGTTTAACCACCCTGTTTTTCCTAGTGTCCAACCTCAACCTCTCTTGCCGCAATTAAAGCCCATTGATTCTTGTCCTATCCTCAGAGGCCAAGGAGAACAATTTTTCTCCCTCCTCCTTGTAACACATTTGTAGATACTTGAAAACTGCTCTCATGTCCCCTCCTAGTCTTCTCCTTTCCAAACCAAACAAGCCCAATTTTTTCAGTCTCCCCTCAGAGCTCATGTTCTCTAGACCTTTCATCATTTTTGTTGCTCTTCTCTGGACCTTCTCCAATTTCTCCACATCTTTCCTGAAATGTGGTGCCCAGAACTGGACACAATCCTCCAACGGAGGCCTAATCAGTGCAGGGTAGAGCGGAAGAATGACTTCTTGTATCTTGCTCACAACAACCTGTTAATGCCTCCGAGAATCATGTTGGCTTTTTTTGCAGCAGTGTCACACTTAGGGGTGTTCTAGGTTGGTCTGGCCTAATCAGCACAGAGAGAGAATGACTTCTCGTGTCTGGCTCACAAGACTCCTGTTAACGCCACCCAGAATTAGTGAAGGGTCCATGTTGTCTCATCAGTTACACAGCTGTAATGCCCTGAGGTCCGCTCCTGGCTCAGCAGGGCGACACTGGTGTAACTAAGGGGAGAATTAACCCCCCTCCATGTAAAATGCCATGATAGAACCTGCAGCATCATCCACCTTTACAACGCCCTTTGGGTTGGACCTTTAAACCGTATCCCACACGGCCTCCTCAAACCGCCACGGACGTCAGCGTTCCCTGAGGGCGAATCCAGCTCCTGCGTCATCTGTCAATCCCGCCAGTGGCGTGCCTTGCCTTCTAACACGCACACGCGTGCCCTCGGCTGAGCTTTTCACCTCTCACCTCCCTTGCCCTGGAACATGCTCCAAGCCTCTTCCAACATCGTCACCCAAAGGTTGGTGGATTTTTTTTTTTGTCCCCACTTTGCTGCCAAGAAACAAATCAAAGCTAACCTTGTCCTTGCTTGCTTGAATACAGTCAGTTCACACCGGCGAGGTGCGGTGTGGCGTTTATTTAGGGCACGTTTCCAGTAGAGACAGACTCGGGCCACAGAGTTGGGATTCGGATTTCAGTTGAACTCTCTCAGCAAATTGCTTTGTGTCTGTGGTTTCAGGGTTCCCCCCTCCTTAGGGTCTAGGACTACACTCGTGATTTCCCCCTTACCACACACACACCCATCCCACTCCAGGGGCTGTGAAGGGCCAAATTCTCCTCACATGCTGATTTTCCTCCCTGGCTTCAGCACGGTTGCTTCTGATTCACATACGGGAGGGTCAGCGCAAGGCTAAGTGAAGAGAATCAGGTGTCAGATCCCTTCCTCCTTCCTGCCCTTGTAGTGAAGAGCAGTGGATCAAGAACGGCATGGCTGGTAACAGGGCACTGGAATGGGGAGAGTAAAAGGGGGGGGCACAGCCCCCTGCCCTACCAGCGGGAAGGAAAAGCAATGGGGGAGGGAGGAGGAGTGGGGGAAGGGTCTTGTGGGGGAAGATGTGATCCAAGGGCACCCCTAGGGGAAGGGGCTGCGCAGGGACAGAGCCTTGGAGGAGGTGGAAGGGTGGTTTGGGTGACAAGGCCACAGTCGGGGCATCTGTGGCCTGCCTACTTTTAGGGAGCGTTTACACCTCCTGGATGCCAACGCCACAGTGACGTGGTTAAGCAGGACGTCGCTAGGCGACAGACAAAGGCGTTCTTGCCCTCCATTCTGGGGCGCAGGGAGAACGGTTTGGGGGCATCCAGCCCTCACGGGTCACCTCAGTGTTTCACCTCAACACCCCTGTCAGACATAGTCCCTCTCCTCCCCGTGCAAGGTGGCCAGATGCCCTGGGATGAAGGACCGGTGCTCTCCCGGGGATGCTGGGGGAAATGTAACTCCTCCTCCCCACACCAGCTACAAAGAGCGGCTGTTGGGTTCCTGGGTGTTAGACTGTCTACGCCTCCAATGCGCTCACTAAATAGCTGGCCGGCTGGCAGCACCACTGTCTGTAAAGCCGACATCTCTGGGTGTGAGGCACCTAGGGCCCGCAGGGTGCCGAGTACCATCTCCGGGGGGGGGGGGGGGGGGCAGAGCAAGGACGTGAGTAACCTTCTCCACCAATGCGCCAACAGGAACCCAGGGGGTGCTGAACACCCCCATATCCGGCCTGCCACACCTGAGTCAGCAAGAATGGGGACACTCAGTGCTTGCCAGCGTATCGCCAACCCACAGAACCGAACCTGGGACCTCTGGAGCTCAGTACCTGAGCCTCTAGGGCTTGAGCGAAAAGCCAGCTGGCTCGCAGCTAAGGCTGTAGAGCTTCACGGTGCTGCTCACCGCCTCCTGCTGGTCACTCTGGGAAGTAGCGCTGCTCAGTGGTGGAGCGCCCTCTTCTGGCTGGTGTCTCACCTGCTGTTACCTGGGTTCTGTTAGTGGATCCACCACCTTACATTAGGACCCATGTCTCTCCCAGGCCCCTGGGTACATGCCCACAGCAGTGCCCCCACACTCTGAGGTCCTCCCCCTCAGGGAACCCCCCCCAACCCTTCTACCCTCCTTGCCTCAGTGACCCTACCTCCAGTCATCCTACCTTCGGTCATCATCTAGCCCTTTCCTCAGGGGCAAACTGCACTCTGACATGGCCACTCATCATAGGAAGGGGTTGGGGACCTGCTGCCTCTACCTGCCCTGGCTGCCTCCTTAGTGCCCCTCAAGCCCCTGTTGCTGGACCTCAGCCTAAAAATGCTCAGGCTGGAGCTCCCCAGGCTCACCCTGCCTTTCCCCAGCACTGCTCTGTCTGTGGTACCCTGGCTAGCAGACAGCTCAGTCCTTCACCTGCCAGAGTGAGTGTGCGCTCAGCCTGGCCCAGCCATCTCTTTTATACAGCCCTGCTGGGCTCTGATTGGCTGCCACGAGGCCTCTCGTGATTGGCTCCCCAGCTACAGCCCTCTCGTAGGCCTGTTTTAACCCTTTTTATGCCTGGAGAGGGGTGACCACCCTGCTCTAAGCACACGCATTCTCTCTCTTTCTCTGTAAGTGGGCAAGGGGGGAGAATGCACCACGCTCGAGAGGTGCGCGAGTTACCCATGCTGTTGACATCGGAGCTAATCACACTTTGGGTGGGTCATGTTTGCCTAATGCAGGCCTCGCCGCTGCTGTTGGCACTGCCCGTTTAGTCTGCAGATTCGCTCCTGGCTTGAAGAAAGTGCGGCAGGCCGCCCGGGTTTGGGGTAGCACAGCGGGAACGACAAAACCATTTCACTGCAGTCAGCGTAGAAAGTGAACTCCCCCCCCCCCCGCCCTGCCAGGGACCAGCTTGCAACCCACCCATACCCAGGACTGAGTGGGACGCACGAGCTGCATATGGGTGAATGTTGTTGTTTGTGTGACTGGAGCACCTATGGGCAGGTCTGCCAATGGGGAGGGCAAAAGGGGCTATGGTTGGGCCCGGTGAGTCTAAAGGGCCCGTGGCTCCTGGCTGTTGCTACTTCAGGCAGCTCTAAGGACTTGGTGGGGCAGTATGGTGCTCTCTGGGCAGTACTGAAGGCAAGCAACCTCAGCCACGCCCCTTCTGTCCAAATCCCCGCCCCTTCTGTCCAAATCTCCGCCCCTTCTGTCCAAATCTCCGCCCCTTCTGTCCAAAGCCCCGCCCCTTTAGCCCTCGCCCCACCTTGCCCAGGGACCCGGCCTGACTGTCAGCTTCCCTGCCTATAAATCCCCTTTATGGACCAGTACCCCATTGTGCCATGGATGGTAACAGGGCCCTGGAATGGGGAGGGTAAAAAGGGGGGGGCACAGCCCCCTCCCCTACCAGCAGGAAGGATAAGCAATGGGGGAGGGAGCAGGGAAGAGGAGCAGGCGAAGGGTTTTGTGGGGAAGATGTGGTCCAAGGGCACCCTTAGGGGAAGGGGCTGCACAGGGACAGAGCCTTGGGGAGGGGGAGAAGGTGGTTTGGGTGACAAGGCCACAGTCCGGGCAGCTGTGGCCTGCCTACTTTTAGGGAGCGTTTACACCTCCCTTTTAGGGGCTGTCCAAAGGAGTTTCCAGTCCAAATAAGTCACTCCAAATTCGCTGCCTTTCACCGGTGTCCTAGTTGTGGCCACATTGTACCTGGACCATAATATTGATTCTCAAGCGAGCCTTCGGAAGTGGCTCTATTTGGGACAGCCACTGCTTCTTGGCAATTAGATGACATTGAATGAAAACATCACAAACCAATGAATTTTTCCTGTGCGCGGAGGGGAAGAGCCCGGGGGTATTCGAATCAAGTAGCAGCCGCTCTGCATTCTGCCTGCCAGTTCTCGGGGGAAAGATCTTGGCCGCCTCGTTCATAATCAGCCCTGCTGATTAACAGATGGGGAGCTCGTGATGGACTGAAATCTTGCGAAAGAACCAGGAGTTAATCTCCAGAACTAACTCGTCGTGGAAAAAAACCAACCACCAAACAAAAACCCCGTTGCCGGTTGACAAGCCAAACGTGGGCACTGATGGCAAATGCAGCTTTTATCAATGAAGACTGTGTTCGTGCCGGAGAACTGTTGCTACGACCATTTCCATCAGGAGGGAGGCTGCGAAAGCAGGCTGGTCTCGTTTGTTATGTACACCGTGCTGATATTATGCCGGGTGCATTGCAGACAGCAAGAAGATTTTGCCTTGCTCCCACCTGGGGTCACAGATCCTGGTGACCGGCATGTAAAATGCAAACTCTGGGGGTGAGTGGAGAATTCTGCTGTGGGAGTATCACCCAATTCGCACACGGATAAACGACAGCTCAGGGTGCAAGGCAGTGGAGAAGCAGAACCTCTGCTCTGATCGAAATAGCCAGCTTCCAGGTGGTGCACTGAGATGCAAAATGTCCCAGCAGCGCTGGTCCACGCCTGTTTGGTTAGCCGCATGCGTTTTGTTCCCGTTTTCTATTGTCTTTTTAAACCTTCTTTTCAGGGCGATTCAGGATTATAGGCTTCCAGGAAGAAGGGTTGGGGGCATCTGAAGGTGGAGGTGTGGTGGATGGGGTCAGATGGAGAAGGTGGAGGTACAGTGAACAGCAGGTAGATGGGCCTGGGAGAAAAAACATGAAGGCTACGTCTACACTGGCATGATTTTCCGCAAAAAAGCCCCGATCGCCATTTCAGCCATCGGGGCTTTTTTGCAGAAAACACTACTGTGCTGTTTACACTGGCCCTTTTGCGCAAAAGGACTTTTGCCCGAACGGGAGCAGCATAGTTTTTCTGGAAAATCACTGATGATCTTACATTAGATCGTCAGTGCTTTTGCGGAAATTCAAGCGGCCAGTGTAGACAGCTGGCAAGTTTTTCCGGAAAAGTGGCTGATTTTCTGGAAAAACTGCCCAGTCTAGACACAGCCGAAGAGTTGGTTCCTCATGCAGCCTGAGGCAGAGTGACACGGTGAAGGGGTAGGGAAAGAGTCAGGAGGGGAGAGGTAGAATCATAGAATCTCTGGAGATATTTAAGAGTGGTTTCGACAGACAGCTGTCAGGGACAATCTAGACCAGGGCTACTCTACACATGGCCCATGAGCCACACGGAGCCCGTGGCCTGTTTGTTTGCGGCCCGCGGTGCGGTTTGGGTTGACACGGGGCTCAACACGCAGACCACGGGTGGGATCCTTTGAATGTGGCCTCCACTGGGAACACGCCCTACAATGGCGAGGCCTCCCCCAGGCGGGGTGAGCACTGAAAGACGCAAGCGGACGGGCTGGTGGAACAGACGGGTACAGGGAGTCGGGGTTTCTAGCCCCCAGGGAGGAGATGCCGGGAGCGCCGGGGCATTGTGGGAAGTGAGGGCGGCTTAGCCGTGTGGGCGGAGCCCGAGAGGTGCTGACTGGCTCCCACTGGCCACATTGGGGTCCGGCGCTGTGGCTTAATCTTTGTATTCATGCCCGTCAGCGTGAAAGAATCTATTTGCATATATTTGCATGTATATACAACCACACTTAAATTGTGGCCCTCGGCATGTGCTGTGAGTATCATTGTGGCCCCTGGGGCTTCCAAAGTTGAGTAGCCCTGATCTAGATGGTTCTTGATCCTGCCGTGAGGGCAGGGAACTGGACTCGAGGTACCTTCTAGTTCTAGTGTTCTATGAAAAGAGGCAGAAGACACGGGGTTTATTCCAAAAAGCAGCTTCCAGGGTATGCCGTAGGGACCCTACAGACTCAGCCTCGTCTCCCACACTTCTTACATTGACAGTGATCACTGATGTTGATCAAGGGGACCCGGAGACGCTGCAGACCCTGAAGTGCCTTCTGACCCCTCAAAGACAGATTCAGTTCTGTTCACTCTAGTTTTAGCAGCAAGTGTATTTTCGTAACCCTGATGTGTGCCGTGCACCAGTGGCGCTGGGACTAGCTGTGGGGTGGGGGTGCAAAGCTGCCCCCCGTCCTCCATAGACCTGTTGGCTACGTCTAGACTGGCATGATTTTCTGCAAATGCTTTTAATGGAAAAGTTTTCCATTAAAAGCATTTGCGGAAAAGTGCGGCTAGATTGGCACGGACGCTTTTCTGCAAAAGCACTTTTTGTGGAAAAGCGTCCGTGGCCAATCTAGATGCGCTTTTCCACAAAAAAGCCCCGATCGTCATTTGCGCCATCGGGGCTTTTTGCGCAAAACAAATCTGGGCTGTCTACACTGGCCCTTTTGCGCAAAAGTCTTTTGGAAAAAGACTTTTGCCTGAACGGGAGCAGCATAGTTTTTCCTGAAAAGCACTGATGATTTTACAGTAGATCGTCAGTGCTTTTGCGGAAATTCAAGCGGCCAGTGTAGACAGCTGGCAAGTTTTTCCGCAAAAGCAGCTGCTTTTGTGGAAAAACTTGCCTGTCTAGTATCAGAGGGGTAGCCGTGTTAGTCTGAATCTGCAAAAGCGATTCAGACTTTTGCCTGTCTAGACACAGCTGTTGAGATTGGGTTGCTAACTCTCCCACGCTGGACAGACCAGACTCCATTGCTGCAAATGGAGCCTGGTCTGTCCAGTCTGGGATGCTAGTAACCCTCACTGCCCCATGCTGCAGAGCCCTGGGCTGGACATGGGACCCTCGGATTGGCAAGGCCAGCAGCCGGCAGAGCCCACGGGAGGGCTATTAGACCCCCTGGGGTGGGTGGATCCTGTGGCAGCCCCGGTGGGACCCCAGGGGGGTCAGTGGAACCCACGGCAGAACTCATAGGACCTCAGGAGGGGCTGCCCAGAGGCCAAGACCCAGGTGTAAAGGAGCCGGCCGTGGGGTTGGCCCCTAGGTTTGGGCCTCCACCTCTACTTCCTATGTCCATGCCATGCACTGCCCATGGAGCTATGTAGTGTTCGAAGATAACCTACAGCATAGAAAATATTACCTGTATACACCTACGTGCATCAAGAAACCAACCAATCGGCATTGCAGGGCTAATACTGGACTGCTGAGTGTTCCTGTGTACTGTTTTGTACTTTAGTCATTGTAGTGCCTTCTAATTCTATGAAAATTGGTAAAAGTATAAGAATGGCCAGACTGGGTCAGACCAAAGGTCTTCCAACAGTGGCCAATGCCAGGAGCCCCAGAAGCTGTGAACGGAACAGGGAATCATCAGGCAATCTCTCCCTTGTCATCCATTGCCAGCCTCTGACAAACAGAAGCTAGGGACACCATTCCTACCCCTCTTGGCTAGTTCTTTCTTGAACCCTGTTCAATCCTGGTCTTCACAACCTCCTCTGGCAAGGAGTTCCACAGGTTGTCTGTGCGCTGTGTGAAGAAACATGTCCTTTTGTTGGTTTTAAATCTGCTACCATTAATTTCATTTGGTGACCCCAAGTTCTTATGTTATAACTCTCAGTTGGCCAGAATATGTAGTTAACCGTCCCGTTCCCCCGCCAGCCATTGCTACCAACCTGCCAGATAACAGAATTGTATTGTGTTTAGAGTAACAAAGAGAAGGATAAATATATGATAATAGGTTCTTCAGTCTTGCAGAGAACAATTGAACTAGATTTAGCTGGAATATTAAGCTAGACAAATTCAGACTGGAAATAAGGCATACATTAGCATGTACTAACAGCATTGTGGTGAGCAAGATACAAGAAGTCATTCTTCCACTCTATTCTGCGCTGATTAGGCCTCAGCTGGCGTGTTGCATCCAGTTCTGGGCACCACATTTCAGGAAAGATGTGCACAAACTGGAGAAGGTCCAGAGAAGAGCAACACAAATGATTAAAGGTCTAGAAAGCATGAGCTAGGAGGGAAGACTGGAAGAATTGGGAAAAGAGAAGATTAAGAGGGAGCATGATGACAGCTTTCAAGTTCCTAAAAGGGAGTTACAAGAAGGAGGGGGGGAAATTATTCTTGTTAACATTTGAGGACAGGACAAGAAGCAATGGCCTTACATTGCTGAAAGGGAGGTTTAGGTTGGACATTCGGAAAAACTACCTTCCAGGGTGGTTAAACACTGGAATAAATTGCCTGGGGAGATTGTGGAATCTCTATCACTGAGATATTTAGGAGCAGATCAGACAGACACCTGTCAGGGATGATGTAGATCAGTGTTTCTTAAACTATGTGTGCTGCGAGGCAGTCAGAGGTGTGCCGTGGAGAAGAACAGAATTTAAAATGGCCACCCTTAAAGGGGCAGGTGTTTTGTTTTTTTTCAATATCTTTCCCCCCGACTCTTTTTCCCCCAACGTTTTTTTTCCCCTCAACAAAAAATCCTTGGTGTTCCCCATTAAAAAAAAAAGATTGTTTGGTGTTCCTCAGTCTTAAAATGTTTAAGAAGCACTGATGTTGGTGGTACTTGGTGCTGCCGTGAGGGTAGGGGGTGGGGCTTGATGTCCTCTCGGGGCTCCTCCGTCCTGTTCTAGCACAGTTGTAAATCCGATCAAGTGACCAGTGGGCCAATCTAACCACAGTTGTGGTGGATTCTCCACCAAGGAAAAGTTTTAAATCAAGATTGGGTGTCTTTCTAGGGCACATCCCCTGCGGGGCAGTTCTCCGGCCTGGGTTAGATGGGAGGTCAGCCTGGATGATCACAATGGTCCCCGTCTGGCCTTGGGATTGAAAGTCTTTGAACAAGCAAGAGCCGGGGCAGTGAGAGTAGAGGCAGCTGAGGCTGCCGAGGGGAGAGGAAAAAACTGCGGCCTTCTTTTGCTGTTCCCAGCCAAATCCCCATCTGCCTCAGAAATGAAAGAGGCTTGTTTCATTTCCTTCACCAACAAAGCTTACGATTGTGCACGTCACCCCGCCGGAAAGGGGAGGGCAGAGACACCCTGATACTCCAGGACATGGGCTCCCCTACGCCAGAGCCTGCAGCAGTCACTGGAAAGGATCCCATTTGGGACAGAGGAATTGGATCAGGCTGTGTGCTCGGAGTTCAGAACTCCTACAGCTTGCAATAAGGATCCTCCGGCCTTAGAATCATAGAATCATAGAATAATAGGACTGGAAGGGACCTCGAGAGGTCATCGAGTCCAGCCCCCCGCCCTCAAGGCAGGATCAAGCTCCGTCTACACCATCCCTGACAGATGTCTATCTAACCTGTTCTTAAATATCTCCAGAGAGGGAGATTCCACCACCTCCCTTGGCAATTTATTCCAATATTTGACCACCCTGACAGTTAGGAATTTTTTCCTAATGTCCAATCTAAACCTCCCCTGCTGCACTTTAAGCCCATTACTCCTTGTCCTGTCCTCAGAAACCAAGAGGAACAAATTTTCTCCTTCCTCCTTGTGACACCCTTTTAGATATTTGAAAACCGCTATCATGTCCCCCCTTAATCTTTTTTCCAAACTAAACAAGCCCAGTTCATGAAGCCTGGCTTCATAGGTCATGTTCTCTAAACCTTTAATCATTCTTGTCGCTCTTCTCTGTACCCTTTCCAATTTCTCCACATCTTTTTTGAAATGTGGCGCCCAGAACTGGACACAGTACTCCAGCTGAGGCCTAACTAGTGCAGAGTAGAGCGGCAGAATGACTTCACGAGTTTTGCTTACAACACACCTGTTGATACAACCTAGAATCATATTTGCTTTTTTTGCAACAGCATCACACTGTTGGCTCATATTCAACTTGTGGTCCACTATGACCCCTAGATCCCTTTCCGCCATGCTCCTTCCTAGACAGTCGCTTCCCATCTTGTATGTATGGAACTGATTGTTCCTTCCTAAGTGGAGCACTTTGGCCTTCCCCGTTTCTAACACCAGTCGCCTGCCTCATCCCGGTCTGCCGCTTGCCCCCGCTCCTGTGGGCTGGGAGTGAAGTTCTGCAGCCCACAAGAGATCCAGTCACCAGGATCTGCAAAGGCGCAGGGAAAGATACCGACGTTGGCCCGCCAGGGACTAATCCCAGGCCTGAAATGAGGCCATGCATTCATCCAGAGGTTTGCATCCCAGGCTCTCAGAGAGTGTCAGGAGGGCTAATTAAGCAAGCCGCACAGCACCCTAGAGTAGGAATGACCATCCTTGTATTGCAGATAGACCAACCGAGGGCAGTAAACGGATGTAGCAGCGCAATGGGCCAGTGTAGGCGGATGAACAGAGTGGGATATTATCAGTGTATTCCCCCTCACCCCCAACAAATATCGGTTGGCACTAATCAGCTCATTCTTTACACAGCCTGGCACCCAAATGGCAGGCCGATGGCTAGAAGAACTACTCAGGAAACGTTATTTCATTTCTTTGCAGGCTTACCCGTTTCTCAGGCCATCGGTGTTCTGCGGGATAAACTCGAGGCGTGCGAGCCTACGCTGAGCTCCTGCCAAGCGTGCGTCTTGTGGGAATACTTCCATAACACGCTCCTCAGGCACTACCAGCTCTATCAGTTTGTGCTGTGTCGGGAGAGAGAGGCCAAACAGACCTCTGTCCATCTAGAAATCTGCGTGCCACCGCAGCCCTTGCCGCTGATGGCCGGTGTCAACGCTGAAGTCTGGCAGTATCAGCAGCAGCTGGCAGCCTTGTCGGCTGCCGAGGCCCAGAAACGTACCAACATGCTGCTTCTTCGAGAGACACTACATCTGGAAAGAGAGCACGTGTTGCAGAGAACATATGATGATCTGAAATCACAAGCAGAGATCCTGGACAGACAGGTAACACTGCAGTCGCTGTACAGAAATGGGCATTTCATACTGAGAGGGATGCTGTGTATGCCATAGGTGAGGGTTTTACATTTCAGAAGGCCTGGGGTCTGCTTCTGACTCTGCCACTGATTCACTCTGCAACCTTGGTCATGTCACTTCACCAAAAGCATTTTCGGAAAAGAGCGTCTAGATTGGCACGGACGCTTTTCCACAAAAGCACTTTTTGCAGAAAAGTGTCCGTGCCAATATAGACGCATTTTTGCGCAAAAAAGCCCCGATCGCCATTCTTGCGATCGGGGCTTTTTTGCGGAAAACAAATCTGAGCTGTCTACACTGGCCCTTTTGTGCAAAAGGACTTTTGCCCGAACGGGAGCAGCAGAGTATTTCTGCAAAAAGCAGATTTCTTACAGTAGGAAGTCAGTGCTTTTGCGGAAATTCAAGCGGCCAGTGTAGACAGCTGGCAAGTTTTTCCGGAAAAGTGGCTGATTTTCCGGAAAAACTGCCCAGTCTAGACACAGCCCAGATGCCTTGATGGAAGAAATGAGGGTGTACTAAGTATGGGAATGCTGATTTCTAGCACTGATGTAGCACTTTTCATTGCTGGAGCTCAGAGGGCTCTACAAAGGAGGGCAAGGTCATTACCAGTGTTCCCTCTAATTTTTCCATTTGTGTGCAGAATAAATTTTGTTGTGTGCACCAAGGCCTGTATGAATGTGCACCACCTATAGAAAGATGCTGCTGGATGTGTGCGCACTGTTAATCATCTGGGCAGCACCTTAATCTTTTTCTGGGTGGCCTCCCACATGCTCTGCTTAGAGGGAACATGGGTTGTTATCCCCATTTCGCAGATGGGGAAAGTGAAGTGAAGCGCAGGACAGTGGCAGAGCCAGGACTAGACAGCAGGTTGCCTGACTCCCTGGGTAGTGCTCTGAAGAGGGAAGCAGTGGGGTGAGGGGCTGATTCAGTGAGCTCAGGAGGGCATTTTACCCAGGGGGCAATGGTGTTCGGGGAGGAGGGGAAGTGCACAGCACAGAAAAGCAAAGATACCAAAACACACCTTAGCACGGCCAGCTCGGGCGCAAAAGACACTTGCTCGCTTGGCGCCAATTCATATTCATGCCGATTTTTTGCCAGGCGCTGGTGTGCGAAGGGGATCCACACCTGCGGTGACAGAGACTGTATTTTACTTCCTGTGACTTTGTAATCTCAGCATGGAGTGGTACATATCACAGGGTCGCTAGGCCAGGCTGCCGTCTTGCTCCCTACCGCCATGTCTTCTGGAAAGGGGCATGCCCGGAGAACAGCCTCGGACCGTAGTCTGTGATCCGGACCTTGTGGGAGTTTTGCTGGAGGAAGGACTGCAGGGTTTGACTCTGTGTATTTAAACAAGCAGACGCTTTCCCCCCCACATTCCTGGTAACCCCACAGGGAACGACCGTCGTTTGGCAAAAGCGAATAGAAAAGTACGTGTCACCTCTGATGCTGCTTGTTCAGTCCTTCCTGAACGTGGCCAGCGAAACGAGACAGATCCGAGTCAACTCTCTTGCGCCCCTGCCCTCACGCAGTGTCGGGGGGTAGGGCGCCCCAAACCCGCCTTTCCCAAGCATCGCAGGTGGGAACTCAGCTGCATGACAGGAACTGCTTTAACAGGGTGTGACTCAGCGCACCAGCGCCTCCCACTGGCTGCTTGGGAATGAGCTCCGCTCGGCGCTGGAGCACCCCCTGCTGGACAGTGTCTCACCTACTGTTACCTGTTTATGCATGAATGGTTCTACCACCGTACACTGGAACCCGTGTCCTTCCTAGACGGTGGCGCCATCCCCTCGGGGAACTGCCCTGCCACAATGGCCCCCCACTCAGCAATCCTCCCCCTCAGGAAGCCCCCAACATCCACCTTGCCTCAGTAACCCACTGCCAGGCCTCATGTAGCCCCTTACCTCAGGGGCACCCTGCCGTCTGAAATGGCCACTCGTCTTCGGCAGGGGTGTGTAGACCTGCTGCCTTCTGCTGCCCTGGCTGCCTCCCTAGTACTCGTAGGCATTGCCTCAGGCTACCTGCCTTTCCCCAGCCTTGCTCTGCCTCAGGAAGCCTCTAGAGCAGCAGTTCCCAGCCTTTTCCAGATGGGGACCCATTCTGACAATTCAGGAGGAGGCGGGAGGGCGGAGTCACCTGGGGAGACACCTGGCGACCCTTCTGAAATGTAATAGTGATCTATATTTGGGTCCCGACCCATAGGTTGGGAAACTCTGCTCTATAGCTTCCCTGGCAGCGAGGTCCCTCCGGCTCCACAGCTTGGAGGAAGAGTGAACGCCTCTCAGCCCTTGCAGCCTTTTATAGGGCCCAGCCTGGCTCCGATTGGCTGACTGCTCCCTGCCCTCATTGGTCAGGGCTGCAGATGCTTCCTGAGACGGAGCAGAGTCTACCCCTCAGCCTCTCGTGACTGGTTTGAACCCAGTGCGGGGCAGACGCCCCGTCATGTGGCTTAACAGCGGCAAAGATCCTTCATCCACCACTTTCATTCCTAGTCCGTGTTCACCACAATCAGGTATTTGGGCGCAAGATCCTGTTGCTCTTCCACAAGCACTCAGCTCCTGAGATCACTAGGGCTACATCTGGACTGGCATGATTTTCCAGAAACGCTTTTAATGGAAAAGTTTTCCGTTAAAAGCATTTGCGGAAAAGAGCGTCTAGATTGGCACGGACGCTTTTCCGCAAAAGCACTTTTTACGGAAAAGCATCTGTGGCCAATCTAGACGCGCTTTTGCGCAAAACAAATCTCAGCTGTCGACACTGGCCCTTTTGCGCAAAAGGGACTTTTGCCTGAACGGGAGCAGCATCGTATTTCCGCAAAAAGCCCTGATTTCTTCCAGTAGGAAGTCAGTGCTTTTGTGGAAATTCAAGCAGCCAGTGTAGACAGCTGGCAAGTTTTTCTGGAAAAGCAGCTGATTTTCCGGAAAAACTGGCCAGTCTAGACACAGCCTGGGTGTCTGAGGGGTGCAAAAAATACAGAATCTGGGTCTTGCTGGCTGCATCGGGCTACCTCCAGCCTCATCCTATAACCCGCTGTGAAGAGTCTCTAACACCCGAGGGGAAAAACAGAAGAAACGAACCTGCCTCCGATTGCACAAAAGGGTTTCAGCCCCGGAGCAAATCATTTTGGAAATTTTATGAAACTTTACTGAGGCCCTTTTGTGGTTGGGCCTTGTGGCATTAATGTGCCCTAACGCGCGGGTGGCAAATTGCCCTCCTGGCAGTGGCTGACAAGTTCACGTGAAGCCGTGAGGAGCAGGCTCCCAAATCACCTTTGGAACTCAGGCAAACAGCAGAAAAGAGCAACCCGGCAGGCCTAGCTCGGGGGCGGGGAACCTTCTTGGGGTCGGAGACCACAGACCCACAGAAAAGTCAGTCGGGAGCCACACAAAAGTGAGAAACGACAACAACAAAAACACCTCCCGGACATGGCGCCGGGCTGAGAAGCAGAAAGACACTCCCCACACAGCAGAGCCTACGGGGGCCTGGGTCAGTAGATTTAATAGGCCCCCCTTAGGGTCTTGGGTAGGGCCAAAAATGAGGGGCTCAGTGTGCGGGAAATGGGCTTCGGGTCTGGGAGGGTGGTAGGGTGCAGGAGCTGGGTGGGGTGGGAGGGCTGGATGGGAGGAGGGTGCAGGAGCTGGGTGGGGTGGGAGGGCCGGGTGGGAGGAGGGTGCAGGAGCTGGGTGGGGTGGGAGGGCTGGGTGGGAGGAGGGTGCAGGAGCGGGCTGGGTGGGAGGGCTGGGTGGGAGGAGGGTGCAGGAGCGGGCTGGGTGGGAGGGCTGGGTGGGAGGAGGGTGCAGGAGCGGGCTGGGTGGGAGGGCTGGGTGGGAGGAGGGTGCAGGAGCGGGCTGGGTGGGAGGGCTGGGTGGGAGGAGGGTGCAGGAGCGGGCTGGGTGGGAGGGCTGGGTGGGAGGAGGGTGCAGGAGCGGGCTGGGTGGGAGGGCTGGGTGGGAGGAGGGTGCAGGAGCGGGCTGGATGGGAGGAGGGTGCAGGAGCGGGGTGGGGGTGGGAGGGCTGGGTGGGAGGAGGGTGCAGGAGCGGGGTGGGGATGGGAGGGCTGGATGGGAGGAGGGTGCAGGAGTGGGCTGGGGGTGGGAGGGCTGGGTGGGAGGAGGGTGCAGGAGCGGGCTGGGGGTGGGAGGGCTGGGTGGGAGGAGGGTGCAGGAGCGGGCTGGGCGGGAGGAGGGTGCAGGAGCACGGTGGGGATGGGAGGGTTGGATGGGAGGAGGGTGCAGGAGCGGGCTGGGTGGGAGGGCTGGGTGGGAGGAGGGTGCAGGAGCGGGCTGGATGGGAGGAGGGTGCAGGAGCGGGGTGGGGGTGGGAGGGCTGGGTGGGAGGAGGGTGCAGGAGCGGGGTGGGGATGGGAGGGCTGGATGGGAGGAGGGTGCAGGAGTGGGCTGGGGGTGGGAGGGCTGGGTGGGAGGAGGGTGCAGGAGCGGGCTGGGGGTGGGAGGGCTGGGTGGGAGGAGGGTGCAGGAGCGGGCTGGGGGTGGGAGGGCTGGGTGGGAGGAGGGTGCAGGAGCGGGCTGGGTGGGAGGGCTGGGTGGGAGGAGGGTGCAGGAGCAGGCTGGGGGTGGGAGGGCTGGATGGGAGGAGGGTGCAGGAGCAGGCTGGGGGTGGGAGGGCTGGATGGGAGGAGGGTGCAGGAGCGGGCTGGGTGGGAGGGCTGGGTGGGAGGAGGGTGCAGGAGCGGGCTGGGTGGGAGGGTTGGGTGGGAGGAGGGTGCAGGAGTGGGCTGGGTGGGAGGGCTGGATGGGAGGAGGGTGCAGGAGCGGGCTGGGTGGGAGGGCTGGATGGGAGGAGGGTGCAGGAGTGGGCTGGGTGGGAGGGCTGGATGGGAGGAGGGTGCAGGAGCGGGCTGGGGGTGGGGGGAGCACAGTGCTGGAGCCCCAGTGCTGGCTCCCTAATGCTGAGTGGCGGGGAGCCCTGCGCCTCAGGGCCCAGATCCAGGCAAGCTGGGGGCCAGATGTTCCCCACCCCGGTCTCGCTGGTTCTTGAGGCACAGCAGGGCCCTTGTGCAGCTCCGCCCGGCAGCCGGACTGGAAATCCCCTCCGAGTTCCCTTCCCAGGCCGGGGCTCTTGCTCCTCCTCTCGGCGGACCCAGCCGGGGTGCGGGGGAGCTGGCCCACAGACCTGGTGAGATCGCAGGAGATCGGAGGGTCGTCTGGGCCACCGGCCCGGAGGCGTCTGTTACCCTGGCAATACGGGGAACCCCTTCCCCACCGCAGCTTCTAGGAAGAGGTTTGCCCGTGCCCCCCCCCCCTCCCGCCTCCCTGTTGTTTCAGTCCCGAGGGGAATTTGCCTTCATAGTCCTCGGTGACTCATGCAGGGGTAGGGGAGGGTGCTGCCCTGGAGCATGGCCACCTCCCAGGCTTGCGCCCGTGCCGCCAGCAGCTCCCGAGCCTCCCACGGCAGCCCAGAAGGGCCTTCTGCCAGGCCAGGGGAAGGGTAACGCCGCTGCACCGAAGGCACCTTGCCATCTTCTCGGCTCCCCCGCTCCTCCTTCAGTCCCTGCCAGCTCGGCCCTGTCCCCGTGTGCAGGGAATGGCCCATTCGAAATGCGAGCCAGGCACTGAACTGGGGAGATGAAATAAGAATATTAGAACAGCCAGACTGGGTCAGACCAAAGGTCCATCTAGCCCAGTATCCTGTCTGCCCACAGTGGCCAAGGCCAGGTACCCCAGAGGGAGGGAACACAACAGGTAACCCTCATGTGGTCCCTCTCCTGTCACCCACCTCCAGACAGACAGAGGCTAGGGACACCAATCCTCCCCATCCTGGCTAATAGCCATTGATGGACTTAACCTCCATGAATCTATCTTGCTCTTTTTTGAACCCTGTTAAAGTCCTAGCCTTCACCACATCCTCTGGCGAGGAGTTCCACAGGTTAACTGTGCGCAGCATGAAGAACAACGTCCTTTTGTTTGTTTTAAACCTGCTGCCTGTTCATTTCACCTGGTGACCCCTAGTTCTTATATTGTGGGACTAAGTCAATAACTTTTCCTTATTCGCTTTTTTCACACCAGTCATGATTTTATAGATCGCTAGCCTATCCCCTCTTAGTCTCCTCTTTTCTAAGCTCGAAAGTCCCCGTCTTTTTCATCTCTCTTCATATGGGACCCCTTCCAAGCTCCTCATCACGTTTGTTGCCCTTTTTGTTGCCAATATATCATTTTTGAGATGAGACGCCCACATCTGTGCGCAGTAGTCAAGATGAGGGCGTCCCAGGATTTTATATAGAGGCATCACCCTCCTCTTCCTCCCCTTGCTCGTCAGGTTTTGGAGGCCCTGGTGAAAGAAGCCATCGGGACCCAGATGCAAGTTCTCCGTGACATCCTGCAGACTGAGATCCAGACCACCTTCGAGATCCTGGAGCTGCGACTCCAGAAGAAGGCCTTGCTCCTCAACGCGCCTGTCCCCTACCCCCCACCGCCCCTGCCTGTAGAGCGAGCCTGGAAGTCATCCAAAGCCCAGCAGCCGAAAAAGAAGAAGTGAGGAGATGGGGGGTGAGCACGGCCGTGGGCAGAAATCCCCGCCGGAGCGGTAAGACCCACGGATGGCGTTGAGCCCTGACAGCCATACAACCTGCCCTGGGGTTTAGACACTCGCTCCCCAGCTCGGAGTCGGTTCGTTCGCGTTGCCATGGCTGGAGAAGGGGGTCAGCGTGACGGAGGAGCTATTAATATGGGGGATGGAGTCACCAGATGTTGCTAGCATGGCCTGGGGGCTACAGCTTTATTCTCCCCTTAATAGCTTCCTGGTGCCTTCTGGATTTGTCAGTGAACACGAAGCGACCTGTCTAATAAACGTATGACCTGACCCCTCTCCCTCACGCTGGGTTTAGACCCATCTCATTCCTCTGGCTTCCTTGGGGCATGGGAATCGGGCAGTCAGGGATCCGGCTGGGCCTGGCTGGGGGGCTTTGCACCAGTCCCTCACTGTTGCCGTACCTCACTTTACCCCTTTCTAAAGAGGGCTGGGCGGGGTAATAACGATACCTGCCCCTCAGAGCTGTGGTGAGGCCTGGTGCACTAACTCTGAGGCCCTCCCACGAACGGTGAGCGAAGCCTCACGCCCATCCATCCATTAAACGCTCTAGAAGCGCGGGGCAGAGGACATCAGCCCTCTAGGGTTACGTCTACACTGGCATGATTTTCCGGAAATGCTTTTAACGGAAAACTTTTCCGTTAAAAGCATTTTCGGAAAAGCGCATCTAGATTGGCAGGACGCTTTTCCGGAAAAGCACTTTTGGCGGAAGAGCGTGCATGGCCGATCTAGAGGCGCTTTTCCGCAAAAAAGCCCCGATCGTCATTTTCGCGATCGGGGCTTTTTTGTGGAAAACAGTACCGTGCTGTCTACACTGGCCCTTTTCCGGAACAGTTTTCCGGAAAAAGACTTTTGCCCGAACGGGAGCAGCATAGTATTTCCGGAAAAGCACTGATGATTTTACATGAGATCGTCAGTGCTTTTGCGGAAATTCAAGCGGCCAGTGTAGACAGCTGGCAAATTTTTCCGGAAAAGCGGCTGATTTTCTGGAATAACTTGCCAGTGTAGACACAGCCTAGGGGTGCACGATGGGGCCTGATCCATGATTCAGCAGCACCCACAGCAGCGAGATCAGGTGTTTTCATCCATCCTAGGAAGCCTGATGAAAGGCCTAATTATTCCCATATTCAGCACGGCCGCTGTCCCTAGTACTGCCAAGGGGATAAAGCCCACAGCTTATCTGCACAATCACAGGCAAAGTCGCCCTGACCGGGGCTGGCTGCCTCCTCCCTCGGTTTTCAGTGAGAGTGGAGCCAGGCTGCAGTTCAGGGGCCTGGCCAGGACACGGGGCGTGTGAGCAGCAGCAGAGATGCTGTGGAAGAGGGATGAGGGGGAGCAGGAGGCAGATTTCGAGGCTGCGGGGGGACCGTGGCGGGGGGAGGAAAGAGGCTGGAGGCTGCGAGATGGAGGGAGGCTGACGGGGCAGATGTGCTGCAGGAGGAGGCAGAGGGGGTGCCGGGGACATTGGTGGGGTGGGAGAGGAGGGGATGGTCTGGCAGCTTCTCCAGCCTGGGAGATGTGGTGGGGAAGGGCAGACCCGTCCGAGCAGCCGGGACAGGCAGCAGCAACAATTCTCCTGAACTAACGGCCGGTCACGGCATTTCGGCACCTACAGGAGGAGCTGGCGGGATGACACCAGAGGGGCTGGACCCATGGGCAGAGACCTGCAAGGCAGCTCGGGGCTGGGACCCTGCCCTGCCACTGAACCCTGCTTTCAGCTGTGTCCCTAGAGCCCAGGAAGAGCTCTGGGGCAGGGGGCTAGGGGGGAGCTGGGGGATTGGTGCTACGGGACAAGCGAGAGGTGCTGAGGGGAGGGCTAGGAGCAAGTGCAGGAAGAGGCGGGGGTGGATGGGGACTTGGGGAATGGGGTGAAGGGGGGGTGGAGCGAGGGTGGGGCACCCCCAGGGGAATGGGACAGTTAGTGCCTGTGGATGGTACTTTCAGTCCCACTTACAATTAAATCTGTGGGCGTCATGTTAGACTTTCCTGCTTTCCCATGTCTTGCGTTGAGCCCTTTAAGTTTCACCTGCCCGTGCTTCCTGGCTTTCCAATGTTTCTAATTCCCTCCCCCACCCAATTTAGTTATTGATACGTATCGATAGCCCCTCACTCTTCGCTTAATGTTTTGTCGCCACGGTGTAACAATAATCCGTCCCCCTTTTATAGCACCTTCCCCAGACAAGACTCTCTGAGGGCCTTGAGAATATTAAACGTATGAGCCAGTCCAACCTGGCAGCACCTCAGTGAGACAGACGTCATCCTCTGCGGGGTAAGCCAAGGCATGGAGACATGCCCAAGGCCACCAAGGCAATCAGTGGCAGAGTGGGCATTTCTGACGCCTGCTGTAGCCTGCAGACCAAGCGCTTCCCATTGTTCATTGGGAGGAAATGTTCTGCTGTCAGTCGGTGCCAGACACAAAGCTGACCTCTGCCACGAGCAAAGGGACCGGATTTCACACAGACAAGCCCTGCACTGTAACGGCCAGGGCTCACCTGGCGCTGTGTGACAGCCTAGGAGAGAACAGGCTATGGAGAATCACACCTCTCTTTTCCCGTGGACCTAATCCCTGAAAGTCAGGTCTTAGGGGCAGTAAGAGCCCGATCCAAAGCCTGCTGCAGTCAGTGAAAATCTTTGCATTGGCCTCAGTGGGTTTTGGATCAAGATGTAACTAGGCAGAAAGCGGACATAAGAGCGGCCAGACTGGGTCAGACCAAAGATCCATCCAGCCCAGTATCCTGTCTGCCCACAGTGCCCAATGCCAGATGCCCCAGAGGGAGTGAACAGAAGAGGGAATCATCAAGGGATCCCTCCCTTGTCACCCATTCCCAACCTCTGACATTCCCAGCTTCTGACAAAGACTAGGGACATCACTCCTACCCATCCTGGCTCATAGCCGTTGATGGCTCTAACCTCCATGAATTTATCTCGCTCTTTTTTGAACCGTTAAATTCCTGGCCTTCATAACATCCTCTGGCAAGGAGTTCCACAGGTTGACTGTGTTGTAAAACAACATTTCCTTTGGTTTTAAACCTGCTATTTACCAGCATGGCACCTTAGCCTCTCAGGATAGGACAAGAAGCAATGGGCTTAAGCTGCAGCAAGGGAGGTTTAGGTTGGACATTAGGAAAAACCTTCCTATCAGGATGGTTGAACACTGGAATAAGTTGCCTGGGGAGGTTGTGGAATCTCCATCTCTGGAGCTATTTAAGAGCAGGTTAGATAGACATCTGTCAGGGATAGTCTAGACAGTTCTTAGACCTGCCATGAGACCAGGGAACTGGACAACCGCTCAAGGTCCCTTCTAGTTCTAGTGTTTGATGATTTATTAGAAACGATTCATCCGAGGGCTTTGGACCTACAAGCAGGGACTAAATCCCAGCTCTCCTAAGCAACAGGCTAGTACACGATCCACTGAGCCACACTGCTTATCTTTGGGCTTTTCTTGCTACTGCCTCCCTGGTACCTGATCTCTGGCTACCTCATGGATGGTTCTTCCCGGGCCCGTAAATGGAGAACGTCTCACCTGCAGGAAAATCACAGGGAGACTGTAAAAGACGTGGGTTGTTTTAAGATCCCCATGCAGGAGGAGCTGCATGAAAACCGATTTCAGGGCCAGACGTGAAGAAGGGACGGTTTGCCAAGCTGTTGTCTAGGGGGCCGAGCCATCCCCGGACGAGCGCCCCCAGCTGGGCAGCACGGCCCGTCAGAATCTGCCATCTCCATCTCGGTTTGGGCTCAGGCATTGTTTTAATCAGTCACCCCTCCGGCTGCCTGGGCTCCTAGGGGAGGAGCGGCCAGAGATGGCCCACGTGAGCCGGTTTCCTTCCTGAGCGCAGAACTCTTCTGATGTTTCGTCGGCTCCCGGGGCCGGCGTGGGGGCTCCGGAGCACAAAAGCAAAGTCCAACATGCCAGGGCGGTGCTGGGCCCAGAGGCGGTGGCTTGGCACGCTGGAGTCTTCTTAATCCCGGAGTCTTCACCGTCACACTGCAGCTCGCCGGCCGTTCCGCGGCACCTGGCCCCACAAGCTGCCCACATCCTGGCCCCACGGATCCCCACATGCATCCCTGGGACGGTGGTGGAGATAGGCTCTAAAAGAGGCTGGAGACTGCTGTGGGGCTGCCCTCTCTTCCCTGCCCCTTATTTCAAGGCTGTGTCATGGCTCCTCTCTGTGCCCCACTGGGAGGGGGGTGGGCCTCTGGCCCCCCAAGGTCAAGCTGTGTTGAAATGTTCCACCTCTCCACCGGAGATGGGCTGTTTGGATCAGCTCCCTGGCACAACACTCAGCCCTGGTCTACACTAGGGGGCTTCGTCTAGACTGGCAGGATTTTCCGGAAATGCTTTTATCGGAAAAGTTTTCCGTTAAAAGCATTTGCGGAAAAGAGCATCTAGATTGGCACGGACACTTTTCTGCAAAAGCACGTTTTGCGGAAAAGCGTCCATGGCCAATCTAGACGCGCTTTTCCGCAAAAAAGCCCCAATCGCCATTTTCGTGATCGGGGCTTTTTTGCACAAAACTAATCTGAGCTGTCTACACTGGCCCTTTTGCGCAAAAGCTTTGCGCAAAAGGACTTTTGCCCGAATGGTAGCAGCATAGTATTTCCACAAGAAGCACTGATTTCTTACAGTAGGAAGTCAATGTTCTTGCGGAAATTCAAGCGGCCAGTGTAGACAGCTGGCAAGTTTTTCCGCAAAAGCAGCTGCTTTTGCGGAAAAACTTGCCAGTCTAGACACAGCCGTTGAGATTGGGTGGAATTGATGAAGGGGATGTCCTTGCGACCAAGCCCATTACATTGAAATATGGGGCAGGTTAGTTCGAAATTGGTGCTCCCGCTTTCCTTGGGGTCTAACGCTGGTTTCAGAATCTTTATTTTGAACTTGCAGCAGGGAGGACACGCCAGGGCCGCGAGTTCGAAATCACGACTCCCCACAGTCATTCAAATGAATTGCTCCTCAATGCTTCCTGGGGCTCTGAATTCGAGGGAGCGGGTCCGCGTAAGCGGAGCCTGCCTCGGACTCATTTCGAGGCTTCCCTGTAGTGGGGACCCCGCTAGGTCGATTTTGTTATTTCAGGAGTTCTGAAATCGATGTTAGTTATTTCGAAATGGTTTCCTAGTGTCGACGTGGCCTCAGGGTGAAATCCAGGCCCCGCCGAACGCCATGGCAACAGCCTCACTCACCCAGTGGGACCACGATTTCCCCCTTGCTGTGCAGGCCACCTGGGCCACTCGGACGGCTGCACGCTGCGAGCCAGATTAGACGCCCCAAAGGACCCTCCTCCGAAGGGCTTGGCCACGCGGGCTGCTGTCTCCAGGCCCTGGCGGGTGTGCTGAGGAAGAAAGTCATTTCACACCCCTCTGGGAAGGAGAGACGCTCGGTTCTGCGTCTCACAGCTCTGTCTCGCTGTGGAGCCCAGCCCAGGTGTAACAGAGACACACACAGGGCGAGATGGCAAATAAAAACGAGATCTCAGCCTGAGCTGGCGTTGACCGATTTCTAGAGGAAACTATGGCACTGGCGACTGAGTTGGGTACAAGTTTGGGCCATTTTCTCTCCACCCACCTGCTGAAGCTTAACACCCCCCCGAAAAGCGTTCCCCACTCCCCATTCCTCCCCAGTGTTTCCGCCACCCGCCCGCCTCTGGCTCAGTCATTCCCGATGTTCTTTGTCTCAAAGACAGCCGGGAGTCCTGGGTCGGGAGCTGCATTCGCAGCCAAAACCTCACTCTGCCACAGGATCTTGAATTCCCAGGCTGAACCCTCCGATAGCCGACATGGTCTCACCTCCTTGTGTTCCGGAGTGATCAGACTGAGGTGTTTGTTCCATCCCGTTAGAACATGAGAGCAGCCACACTGGGTCAAAACAAAGGTCCGTCTAGCCCAGTATCCTGTCCGTCCACAGTGGCCAATGCCAGGTGCCCCAGAGGGAATGACCAGAACAGGGATTCCATCACATGATTCCTCTCCTGTCACTCATCCCCAACCTCTGACAAACAGAGGCTAGGAACATCCTTCCTACTCCTCTTCGCTAATAGCCATTGATGGACCTAACCTCTATGAATGTATCCAGTTCTTTTTGAACCCTGTTAAAGTCTTGGTCTTCACCACATCCTCTGGCAAGGAGTTCCACAGGTTGACTGTGCGCTGGGTGAAGAAAAATTTCCTTTTGTTTGTTTTAAACCTGCTACCTGTTCGTTTCATCCGGTGACCCATCGTTCTTAGGGACAAGTCAATAACGTTTCCTTATTCGCTTTCTCTGAAAGGGGGGAGGGCAGATCATGTTCCCCGTTACCCTGGGGGGTCAAACCAGAGTCACTCAAGGGATGTCAGTGACATTACTCCCCTTTTATACAGCACTGAGTCTGGCCCATTGCATTGAGATCCAGGCTCCTGCTTTGCCCCCTCTCTGCTTCATAGCAAGCGCCTTTAGCCGGTCTCCACCCCCAGACACGAGGGAGGGGACCCGCCATCTGCTTGTGTCCAGGCCTGCGTCTCTCCTGGGCCTTTTCCCTGGGGGTCTTTGGGCCTGTTTTCATGTTCCCAGTCTCTCACACAGCCCGGCGGGGAGAGGGGGGCGAGAGGGAAGGAGAGAGGGGGAGCCTGGGAGCTGCAGAAGGGGATGGAGGGAGAAGCTATTTTTTTCTTGCCATAAACAGGCAGGTTTTTCCCCGGCCCTGGGCTTGAATCGTGAAGGTAGGACCCGGACTCATAACATCCGGCAGGAGGGGCCGGTGTTATCAGGCAGGAAACACTCAGCTTTGGAGACATCCTGCCAGCGCTCCCTGCAGCAAAGGCAGCTCCTATTGGCAGCACTTGGCAGGAAAAGACTCAGCAGCTTGTCTCATTCTCTCCTCTTAATCAAGGGAGGGCCGGGGCCTGCTGGTTTGCCTCGGGGGAAAGCTCTCCCCAGCCTGAACACAAGAGCTCCTGCTGGGCTGTCTGGGACAGGTAGCCGTGGGCCCGCAAACAGGAGCCTCATACAAGTTTTCTTCCACCGCCAAGACTGCTGCAGCATTCCCCCGGTCCAGGAAAGCAGGGCTGTTGGCTGGGAATCAGAAGATCGGAGGATCTCTGCTACTGATTCACAGGACAGCCTTGGGCAAATCCCTTCATCTCTCTATCAACCTGGCTGTGTCGCCACAGAGGGGTTGTTAGTACAGTTGTGTCAGCCAATCCCGGTCCACACCAGGGCATTATTTCAAAATAACCCCCCTTATTTCAAAATAACAAGAGGTGTCCACACGACCGCGCCTGTTCTTTCGCAACAACGGGCTGGTTATTTTGAAATCTGTACTCCTGCGTTCCTGGCGGAATAACACTTCTTTCAAAATAGTTTTTTCGGGAGTTATTTCAAATGAAGTTATTTCGAAATAATTGCCTAGTGTAGACATGCCCTCGGTAAGTGGGGGTTTTCACTCCCCTGAGCAAGGTAGCCATGGCAACGTACTTTCTCAGTGTTGACCAGGCGTCCATAGACTACACAAAGGTATCATTCTTATTCCCATTGTATAGATGGGGAAACTGAGGCACTGAGCGGTTAAGTAACTTGCCCAGGGTCAGCCAGGGAGTCGGTGGCAGCACTGGGAAATGAAGCCAGTTTTCCTGCCCCACCTTCCCTTTCCGAATGGTCTGACTGCCAGCTGGCTCCAATGAGAGAGCATCTTCCACCCCTGGGGACATTGTCTGTGCTAGCCACGCTGCAGACGCCTCTTGGGAATCTCTCACTGCCACCCTGCTCCAGTCAAGCCAGCTGGGGTTCCACTGAAATATCCACCCCCTGTTTTGGGATTCGGCTAGCAACAGGCAACCCCGCATAGGGCTCTTCCAAGCTGTGGTCCCCGAGACGCCTTGGGAAGGGACTGGGCCACTTCCAGCAGCAACCACACGGGATGCAAGCGAGCTCGGCCATTTGCACCAGCTGGGCCCAGGGACGGTTCTCAACACCCGCCACGAACATGGCGAGGTTAAATCTCCCGCCAGTTTCCCCCAACGAGTGGGGCAGAACACGTTTGGGACAGATGCCCAGACCCAGAGGCACAGACCTGGCCTGGCCAGGCCCCCTTGTCAGAACCGCTGACTGGGGACGGATCCCGCTTCCTCCATGCCGGCCTGCAGGACCGAGAAGACTCACACCACCTGTTCTCTGGACAGAAAGGAAATCGGTCCTCCGGGGGTTGGGGCATGACACACAGCAGCTCCCAGACCGCTGAATTCCAGGGCTCTCCGGGAAGGGCGAGGTCCCCGCTGGCTCACTGTTGAGACTGGCACAGCACAGATATTGGCTGTGGGCTGACGGGAGCGTGGGGAGCTGGTTCCGACGTCCGGCGTTGAGCCCCAAGGCCTCAGACTAAGGCTCTAGGTGACGTTTTCAATTCTCCCTCTTCCTCCCATCCCTGCCCAGGATCTGGGCAGAAAACAACAGCAGAGACGGGGTTGGAATTACCCTGGGCTCATTTTCCAAGTTCCACTGCTGCTCCGTACAGCCTGGAGAGACCCCGACGCTTCTTAGGAGCAGGAGTTAAGAACATCAGAGCGGCCAAGACGGGGTCAGACCATAGGTCCATCTAGCCCAGTGTCCTGTCTGCCCATGGGGGCCAACGCCAGGTGCCCCCCCCAGGGGGAGTGACCAGACCAGGGAATCCGCACATGATCCCTCCCCTGTCATCTACTTCCAGCCCCTCGAAAAACAGCAGCCAGGGACACCATCCGTACCCCGCCTGGCTACTAGCCAATGATGGACCTACCCTCCATTGAAGAGCGGGAGAGCCGTCGCCAGTGATCTTTGTAGCTGTGTGCTTGGCAGCCACCCAGGAGAGACCCGGATGCTGCCCAGCTGAATTAGCAGCGCGCCCACCGCTGGTTCTCCCGGTGGTGCACATCCGCACAGGCCTGGGTGCACATAACAAAATGTATTGCGCACATGGATGGAAGAAACATGGAGGGAACACCGGTCGTCGCCAGCCTGGGTGCGAAGACGAGGCGGGGTCATTGGGGAGAGTGGCCAGCTGCCGCAGGGGACGAAAGGGAATACCCACTTTGGAGATCGATGCGGAACAAGCTGCTTATGCCACAAAAGTGGTATCTGCAGCAGAGCCCCCAGGGCCGAACAGACCTAGCGACAGCAGTTCTGTGCTTTACCCTTTGCCATGGCTAGATCTGCATTTTACAGTAGCTCCCCATCAGCTGCTGAAAGCCCTCCTCTGCTAGGGGCTGTACAGCACCTCGCGAGCGGCCGAGACCGTCCCTGCCCGAAGAGGCTCCTTGCAGCGCTGATTTAAGGAACGGTGTTGGAGGACTGAGGGGGAGGCTGCCACTCGCTCGCACCCTGCGTGGTGAGGAAGTAAGGCCCTGAGTCCTCCGCATGGCCGTTCTAGCGCTGGATCGCAAAACAGACGCCCAAGAGAGCTGATTCTGCAGGGTCAGGGTGAAAACAGAGAGCTCAGTTTCCCTGTGGTTATTAAGACTTGATCCCAGTGGCGGGCAGGCCAGATCCGGTTCCCCAGGGTTAGCCCATAGCAGGCCGCTGCCACTGCGTTCCCCTGTGCTCCACCAGTACGGGTGATTGACGCTCCATTGGCCAATAGGAGCCGTGGGAAGTGGTGTCCCAGTCTGCGTCGGTTCCCGCAGCTCCCATTGGCCAGCAACGGCGATCTGTGGCCAATAGGAGCTGCAAGCACCTGTACTTGTGGAAGTGTAGGTAAACCTAGCAATGGTGGCCCACCAAGGGCTAACCCGATGAACTGCCACCATTGCCCCCTACTCACTCAGGGAATAGGTGAATGGCACGGGTCACAAATGTCTCCGCTATTGAAACCACCCCTGTGACCAGAAGCAAACCTCCCCACATATGGGCTGGCCTAACGTGCTTCTTTTCTCTGTTAAAGAGCCAGCCCCATTGCTTGGCTCCAGATCCAAATCCCCCCCCCCCCCCCCAGGTTTTCGATTTAGGCCCAGCTCTGCTACTGCCGGGTAGAGGTTGTGGGTGACCCACCCTGGTTTTGCTCAGGTGAGTCTGTGTTAAACACGGGGACAAAGCCCTCCCAGAACCACCCCCAGAGCTCAGCGGAGTTAAATCAGGCCTTAAACTAAGCCCCTGCCCTAGAAAGTGGCTTGAAAAACGCTCGTCCCCACGTAAGAGCAATAGGTCGGATGCAGGGCGGGGGTAGTTTTTTAGAGTGATTGTGGAGCGCTGGGTGAGTTCTCGGGAGCTTCTAAGAATTAGCCCCAACATCTGTATTAAATACGAACATTTGGCATCAGGCAATAAACAGTGATGAGTTACCCGGCTGTGCTGCTTAGCCAGAGCCATCAGAGTCTTTGGCTTATTACAAGCCCGAGCTTTTATTTCCTTGCCAGGCTTCGGTGCCAGTTTGTCTAGTTACTGGGCTGTGACAGACCGATTTGTTTGATAAACGCGCCGTTTGCCTCCCCCACTACGGGTCTGGGTGGCGCTGAGAGCCGGACCTCCTTAGACGAAACCTATTCCTACGGCAACATGCTCCTGGATGCTCATGACCCCAGCTCTGTTCAGCGACCAAGGCTCTGTCTATGGCTGTGTCCGGACTCAGGGGTTTTTCGAAAAAAGTAGCCTTTTTTCGAAAAAACATCACCTGCGTCTAGACTGCAGCTGCGTTCTTCGAAATTAAATCAAAAGAATGCGGCTTTTCTTTCGACGGTGGTAAACCTCATTTCACGAGGAAGAATGCCTTTTTTCGAAAGTGCTCCTTCGAAAAAAGGCGTTCTTGAATGCCAACAGGGCTTTTTAGAAAGAGAGCATCCAGACTCACTCGCTGCTTTCTTTGAAAAAGCAGCTTGCTTTTCGAAAGTACTGCTTGCAGTCTAGACGCTCTTTTTCGAAAGAGGCTTTTTCGAAAGAGGCTTGCAGTCTAGACATAGCCTATGAGACAGGAGGAGAAATCAGGCGGCTGCTTTGCTCTTCAACCAGATGGCAAGCTGTTCGGGGGCTGGTATCAGGACCGAACCAGCTAGCTGCATGTGGCCCAATAGATGAGGGTACGGGCCCGGGTGCTACCGTAACCAGCCCTGCTAGATCGGAAAGCAAAGATGAAACCCTCAATCTTCAGTCCCAAATGCATGACTCCTTCTACTGGAGGACCTCAGGGAAACTTTCCAAAAGCAGTGAGGCCACCCTGCTGCCTTTCACTGGGACTCAGCCCATGAGTTTTGCAGCTGCACCCATCTGAGGAACAGGACGTCACTTTGCAAATCAGTGGAACTTGCGCATTTGAAAGTCCCACCTACATTTTGAATGTCTCCTCTCATCTGTTCAGGAAGCGGAATAGAACGCCGGGATCAAACTGGGGGATTTAAAAGCCAACGCAGATTGGACTGTGCTGTTTGAGTTCATTTCCCAGCTACTCTATGAATTTGGAATCGATCCACATTTATTAAATAGAAACTTCCTTTTATGGCTCGGGCGCTCTCGTGCTTTGAAGTCATCCCCTATCAGCCTGGTAGGGAGGGTGGGGCATGAAAATAGGAGTCCGGAAACATGGGACTCTGCTCCTGACTCACCGTGTGACCTTGGGCCAGTCACTTAACTCCTCCGTGCCTCAGTTTCCTGACTTGTAAAATGGGATGAGTACGTTCAGCTCTGCGGGTGTGTTGTGAGGGTTAATTCACACGTCGTTTCAAAACCCCTTGAATGCACAAAATGTGGCCCAGGCCAGAGTTTCCTTGAGTCCTTGAAAGACTCTGAGTGAAGAATCTTAATTCCCGAATGCCATCAAAACTCATGCGAGCAACCCACATGCATCAGAGACATAGACGTGTGTGTTGCAGAGGTACAGAAACAAAAGAGGAGGCTAAGCCAGTGAGCGATGTATTTCTGTGTGTTAAAAAGGCTCACAAGGCTGACCCTGTTTGTTCATCTGTAACTGGAAAAAAACAAACTAAGTCTTGCAGCACTTCAGAGGCTAACAAAAAATGCAGATGGCATCATGAGCTTTTGTGGACTCACGAAGTGGGTTGTGCCCACGAAAGCTCATGATACCATCTTCATTTTTTGTTAGCCTCTAAGGTGCTGCAAGACTATTAGTTTTTTTAAGTATTTCTATGTCGTTTTACATAGTGCTGGTCATCCTTCTGGCCTGAGGGTCTAGATAGTACAGCATCACAAAAAAAGAATGCATGGTTGAGAGCAGTGTTTCTCAACCAGTGGTACAAGTAGCCTTAGGGGGGTAATTGAGGGAAGTCCGGGGGGGGGGGGGGGGTGGAGAAGGAGGGGAGATACATCAACACCACTGAAACTTGGAGAAAACTGAATTTGTGTTAAATTTTACAGCACTTTATTATTTTTGTACCTTTTACACCCAAAAATGTCATTGCCCGCCCGGCTACGATTAAGTTGTTTAAACAAATGTGTTGCAATGGTAGAAAAAAACATTGTGTGTCTGAAAACTGTAGGTACTGGGGTACTTTTTTTTTTTTTAAAGGGGTACTTTATCAAAAAACAGTTTGACACACACTGGTCCAGAGCACGTAGAGCTGGTGAGAAATTGACACGTTTGGGTCCCCCCCAAGACTTGCTCCTCCTAAATACAGACTCACCCGTCCACAAGATATGGCAGGGAAGGGGCCTGACATAGATCAGTGGGGAACAAAAAGAGGCCGTTCAGGTGTGTATGAGGCCTCGGATCCAAACTTAAAATCTTTCCAAGGGCACCAGTTACACAGTGGAATCCGTCTCTCTCTGTATAACTCTGCACCCTAAATGTGTCGGGGTGATACTTTGAAACCCATCCACCAGGCAGCACTGGGGTATTTAAAGCCCCCTTTTTCACACCTGGTTAACAGACCACTTTAAGGATTTTTGTCCCAATTCCCATTTACAACCTTTGCCCCTCTACATCATTCTGGCAATGTAAAGAGGGTTGATAAGGAGTGTAAATATTTAGTGTAAAGGTCCTTAGCGTAGGTAAGAATCATGCCCTATTAACTCATTATACTCAGCAAAAACAGTCCACATTTTGAGGACAACACCGAGTCCCAAGTCAATAGTAACTCACAATTCACATCAGTGGGCCCTAAAATCATGTCTAGATTGGATCCTGCAATCCTTGCCTATACAAAACTCTTCCTGCTATTGAAGGGTACGTTGGATAAGCAAGAAATGCACATTCAGGTGTCTCAGGCTACACCTACACTGCAGTGTTACTTCTTTTGAGCACCCCCGTTATCTCGAAATATGAGGAGCTCGCTATTCCGACATCCCTGTAAACTTCATTGCACGAGGAGTCAGGGACGTTTCAGAACAGCGCTTTATTTCAAAATAAGTGCTGCTTAGACGGTGCCAAATTTCGAAATAAGCTATTTTGAAATAAGATCGAAGTAAGATCTTCAACTTGCGTAGCTCATACGGGCGTATCTTATTTCGACCTACGATGCGGTGTAGGCACACCCTAAAAGAGACTTCTATACATCGGGAAGAGTAAAGATATTTTAAACTGTGACTTTAATTAATCTCAGATAAAGTATTCCACAATTTTTAAAGATAGCCATAGCTTTTTTATTTAAAAAAAAAAAAACAACCACTCCTGTAGAAAAGTTTGGCTGGAAATTAAAACAAACAAAACAAAACGTAACATCGAGCACAATAAATGTTTCCCCTTTGAACAGAACTACAGCCATCTAAATGATAAAAACAGTCATTGTATAAAAACATATTTATTTAAATTAAATATTTTATGCAAACGCATATCTACACGCATTCAAAATGCAGAAGAGCCGCACATAGGGAAAAAAAGGATGGAAAGTATTAGCTTAAAACCTGGTCGTTTTAAAAATGATTTGCAATTATATTATTATTTGCAATTAATTAGGTGCTCAGGGTTGAAACCAGAAAATCATAACCGCTCTACTAACTAATCATAACCAAGTGTCATACAGTAATGCTAAGATTAATCGTGTTATATAACGGATGTAAAATAAAATGTCATCTTTATGAAAAAAAGAGCAAAAATTCCAGCAATACAAAATAGGAAGGGGAAATAATGGAACATACAAATTGATGCACAGATTTAGTACAAGCAATAATATATTGAAGTAACGAGGAACGGGCATTTCATTTCTAAACGTTAAGTATTTGCCTTCAAATGGTGCTTGATACAAACGGGTCTGCTACATATCACCTCTCTTCCAAAGTGCTCATCAGAATAAATTCTTTCCAGCTGTGGGGGCAGGTAGAGGGACCAAGAAGGGATATTAAGTTCACCAGCATGATCACCCAGGGTCTTGGCCTTCAGAGTAGATGCTCCAAAGGCCACCAGCCTGTCTCCGTACATGGGAAGTTACTTGTAGTGACTCAGGAAGGGATTTATCCTGCTCTATTGTAAGGAGGGTCAGAGCCCAGTGAAACTCTGTAGAGGAGTCAAACTAAATGGTACAGACTGTGCAAAATTCAGTGTCAGACAGAAACTCGGCTGACACCTGAATGATGGAGCAGCCAGTCAGTCCATTATCACAAGACCATGTCACCGCTCCACAGTTCAAACCTTCCCTCTTGATCATGTTGTCTGGGGCAGGAAGGATACCAGGGTGGCACCCTCGACCAGATCTTTCCCTCTGAAATCCTTCCGTACACTCTCAGAATTCCCACTGAAATCCACAAAAAGTTCCGGGAGCCAAAGGAATGCAGAGCCGGGCCGGGCGTTCAACCGACCTGATCCAAGACCTGTGTGTACACAGGATGGAACACGCACCGGCCTCGCATTCCCTATGCTAGCGCACTCAAAATCTCCCAGCCACGTCAGTGAAACTTTTGAGCACATAAGGGAATGCAAGACCCGGCCAACAGAAAACACACGGCGATGACGAAGGCCACACAGCTGTCTTTGGGTTAAAGCTGTAGGGTAATTATGTGAGAACAGGACACGTCTGATCACCTGAGCTTACTCGCTCTGTACAGCTGTAGCTGCTGGTGACAGCCACCCTCAATTTCCGGGAACAAGGCTGGACACTTGAACTACTAGAACACGCGTTACGAGCGGCCAAGCCCTGTTCTGCCAGCAAGCGCAGGTGACGGCGCACACTGACACAGAGAGTTACATACGTATTTGCCACATCTATGCTTTTCCCCTTCCCTACCACAACGGGTCAAGTGCCACACAGAACCAGGCATGGAGACTGATTTTTCAGAAGGGGGCTGCGAATCAGTCCCCCACAGGTTACAGCTGGAGTTGAGGAAGCTCTAGCCCCATCCAAGAAGTTGGCTGGGCCTCAGCATCACTGAAAAATCAGACCCATCTTTCAAAGAACTTGCCGTGCTTATACAATAACTTGGTTGTAAGCCGTGACCAGCTGGCTTGGAAGAGGGACATGGTCACAGACCTTTACGGACGCGGGATATCAAATACCTTTCGAAGCAGGATACTCAATAGTTAGGCCAGTGGATGGCTGATAAGCAAAAATCCACAGAAAAGGAGGCTCCAAAAGTCGTTTCAGTTCTGACCGAGCAACCCCAAGGAGCGTGGGGTCCCTCGGGTTGGCGTGGACACGGAATCATTGCCACTAATACTGTCAGGTCTGTCCCCAGCCTCCAGCTGGGCCTAGGAGACACTGTAGTTGTTGTAGTAGGTAGCAGTGGCATCTGCTAGGACGGAGATGAGGCTAGTTTCTGCGGAGGGCGAAACCCCCCGCGACCGGTAGGCACCTGCCCGTGTCTGTTCAGTATGGCCCCAACCGTGGTCTGCGTGGCTGGGCGCATTGAGATACTGGTCAAACTCATTGCGATCCATCTCCCCCAGAAGTTTCCGCTTGTGCTCAGCTGGTCCAGGCTGTCAAAGCTGGGTTGCTCGGGGGTGTGGGTGAGAGCGGGCCGAGGTGGGCCATGGAGGCTGGGCGGAGTGGACGGGGTGGAAGGCTGGTGGGTAGTAGGTGGGAGGCGGAGGCGGGCAGCTGGAGGCAGGGAGATCATGGGGGTGCCGGGCTGAGGGATAGACATGGGGCCCAGGGGGTGGTGGTTACACAGGAGGGGACTGGGTTGAGTACTCTGATGAGAAAGGGGCCCCCGTCATACGGGGGTGGTGATGCTCCTCTCCGGGCAGGGGAGGCGGAAGAAGCTCTGCTCCGGGTCGATCAACATCCAGAGGGGACATCTCAGGCGGGGGTGGGCAGCCCATAGGGGTAGGTGTCCCATGCTGGCACTTGCTGCTGGTCCGGGCCTCCCTGTAGCTGCCGACGCTCTGCACTACCGGGCCGGGCGAGTACTCACCCTGCCCCTCCTTACTCCCCCACGGTCCGGCTGCAGGGCCGCTTCCCGCTTCTCCGGCAGCGAGCTCCGATCCCGCGAGAGGCTCCCCAGCAGAAAGCCGGGATCCACCCGCTTGCAGATTCGCTTGACCTGCTTCTTCCTCCGTGGCCGGTATTTGTAGTTGGGGTAATCTTGCATGTGCTGCACCCGCAGCCTTTCCGCTTCTTCCACATACGGCCTCTTCTGGGAAGGAGTGAGGGATTTCCAGGACTTGCCTGCCACAAGGGAAGAACAAAAATCCCCTTAGCACCATCCAGGCCGGGCGTGGAAGGCCTGTTTCCCTGCACACCCAGCAACCAAGGGCAGCCCTGCATCTGGTGGAGAACAGGGGCCAGATACCCACTGAATCCTGACTAGAGAGAGATGACCCTATACAAAATATTGTGTCGCAGGCCGGGATGCGTCCTACAGCCCTACAGAGCGGGACAGCCCCTGCAGAGCAGAAGTTCACGAGAAACAACAAGGAGTCCAGGGGCGCCTGAAAGACTAACCCACTTTATTGTGGCAGAAGCTGCTGTGAATTGCAGCTCACCAAAGCACGCGCCAGAATAAAAGTGTTCAGCGGTCAGACCCCCCCCCCCCCCCGCCTCCTGGGGGTTTCAGTCTCAGTGGGGGAGCCTGTAACTTTCACAACAAGATGAGCATCCCCGTGGCACCTTAGCGCCTAACAAAACGAGAGAGGATCTGGCGCTTTCGTGGGGAAAACCCACTTCCTTCGGTGAGCTGGAGGGACCCGAGAGATCGGCTTGCCCGAAGAGGTGGGTTTTGCCCACAAAAGCTCGTCCTGCTAGAGATGTGTTTGTGAGGCTCTCAGGTGCCCTGGGACAGCTGGTGTTGAAACAGACGAGTCTGGCCACCTTTGAAACCTGACAAAAAGTGAAGTGGCCGGATTAGGAGGGCTACAGGCTCGTGTGGCTTGTCTCCTGCCTCTTTACACAAACCCTTTAAACCAGACGCCCGCTCCCTGGGCATCTGCAGAAAGCCCCTGGCTTTTGTGAAACCACGCCGCCTTTGGAGGTTTCTCTCTGCCACCACACACTGCTAGGAAGTCTGAGCCCAGTGGAGAGAGGAGGTTAAGAGACTTTCCTGGAGCCCAGCAAATACACACAGTGCCAGGCCCCGATCCTGCAGACTCCCAGCGACCGAGGAGCCCTGCGGACAGGGCGGATCGCTCGGCGGCTTCTCAACTCACATGGTGACACGGGGGTGCGTCTACCCAGCACCCTCCACGCGAAATAAGAGGCGCAATGCCCACTGCGGTTCTTATTTCAAATCCACTGCAAAACGACGCGCGATTTCGAGCTTATCCCTCGTGCAATGAGATTTACCAGGATGGCGGAATCGTGCACCCGTTATTTCGAAACATAGTTCGGAATAACGGCGGCTTGTGTAGAGGTGGGGTAACTATTTCAGGATGCCAGAGCCCTGCAGAGTAGCCCCCCGCTTCCTCTCTAGGGCGCCCCTGGCTCCCTGCCACCTGCCCCCCCGCCCCGCTTCCCCCTAGGGCTGCCCCCCAGCCTGCCAGCTCCCCCCCGACTTCCACCGTAGGGCACCCTAGGACAATATTTCAGGCTAACTACACCTGAAATAATTCCCGACATAAAATCAGCGTTTTTCCCCGAGGGAAGCAGGGGCACCGATCTGGACAGAAGCAGCCGCTTCCCAGGCGTGGTGGCTGGACACTCCACTTCTTCCCATGCAAGAGGGGTTTTGAATAACTCTCCCGTGTAGACCAGGGCAGAGCCCGAAGGGGAATCAAGTCAGAGCCCCGACGTGGCGGGGATCGCTCGCGAGGGGAAGAGTCCCACGAAGCGAGCTGCGGGCCGGTCCCAATTAGAGACGCGACCCTTGGAAAGCCAAACGCAGCCGGGAGAAAGGAGTCGTCGGGGAGAACAGGGGACGAGGAAGCCCCCTCGCCCCCAGGCTGCCCTTCCCGGGGTCTCTGGCCGGCCCCGGGCGTCGAACCCCGCGGGACGCGCCCAGGCGCTGCCGTGTGAACCCGAACGCTCCCGACTCCGGAGCGAGCCCGGGCGGACAACGCGCCGCGCCCGGCTGGGGCTGGCCCGGGCGGACCCCTGGGGGCCGGGGGGCGCCCCGCTTACCCAGCATCTTGCTGAGCTCCGCGTTGTGCAGGTCCGGGTTCTGCACCGCCAGCCGCTTCCTCTCGTCCTTGGCCCACACCATGAAGGCGTTCATGGGCCGGCGGATGCGGGGCTCCGCGCCCTTCTCCCCCGGGGGGCGCTCCGCGGCCAGCCCCGGCGCCTCGGGCCAGGCGTAGGAGCCCAGCAGCGAGGCCATGGCCCGCGGCTCCCGGCGTCCCCCCTCCCCGCCTCGCCCCGGCATCCGGGGGCCTGGCCCGCCGGCCGCCCGGGCCGCCTATTTATCGGCCCCTCCGAGCCGCCTCCTCCAGTGACACCCCCGGGGCCGGCCGGCGGCTCCTCCTTGCTGGCGAACTCCAGCGCCGCTTCGCCTGCCACCTGCCCCCCGCCCCCTTCCCCGAGGGCTGCCCCCCGGCCTGACAGCCCCCCGCCCCCTTCCCCCCCGAGGGCTGCCCCCGGCCTGACAGCCCCCCGCCCCCTTCCCCCCGAGGGCTGCCCCCGGCCTGACAGCCCCCCGCCCCCCTAGGGCTGCCCCCCGGCCTGACAGCCCCCCGCCCCCCTTCCCCCCCGAGGGCTGCCCCCCCGGCCTGACAGCCCCCCCGCCCCCTTCCCCCCGAGGGCTGCCCCCCGGCCTGACAGCCCCCCGCCCCCTTCCCCCCGAGGGCTGCCCCCCGGCCTGACAGCCCCCCCCGCCCCTCTTCCCCCCTAGGGCTGCCCCCCGGCCTGACAGCCCCCCCCGCCCCCTTCCCCCCCGAGGGCTGCCCCCCGGCCTGACAGCCCCCCGCCCCCTTCCCCCCCTAGGGCTGCCCCCCGGCCTGACAGCCCCCCGCCCCCTTCCCCCCTAGGGCTGCCCCCCGGCCTGACAGCCCCCCGCCCCCCTTCCCCCCTAGGGCTGCCCCCCGGCCTGACAGCCCCCCGCCCCCCTTCCCCCCTAGGGCTGCCCCCCGGCCTGACAGCCCCCCGCCCCCTTCCCCCGAGGGCTGCCCCCCGGCCTGGACAGCCCCCCGTCCCCCTTCCCCCCTAGGGCTGCCCCCCGGCCTGACAGCCCCCCGCCCCCTTCCCCGCCGAGGGCTGCCCCCCGGCCTGACAGCCCCCCGCCCCCCTTCCCCCCTAGGGCTGCCCCCCCCCCGCCCGCTTCCCTCTAGGGCTGCCCCCGGCCTGACAGCCCCCCCGCCCCCTTCCCCCCTAGGGCTGCCCCCCGGCCTGACAGCCCCCCGCCCCCCTTCCCCCCTAGGGCTGCCCCCCGGCCTGACAGCCCCCCGCCCCCTTCCCCCCGAGGGCTGCCCCCCGGCCTGACAGCCCCCCGCCCCTTCCCCCCTAGGGCTGCCCCCCGGCCTGACACCGCCCCCCTTCCCCCCTAGGGCAGCCCCCCGGCCTGACAGCCCCCCGCCCCCTTCCCCCCTAGGGCTGCCACCCCGGCCTGACAGCCCCCCGCCCCCCTAGGGCTGCCCCCCCGGCCTGACAGCCTCCCCCCCCGCCGCTTCCCTCTAGGGCAGCCTCCCCTGCCTGACAGCCCCCCCCCCTTCCCCCCTAGGGCTGCCCCCCGGCCTGACAGCCTCCCCGCCCCCCTTTCCCCCCGAGGGCTGCCCCCCGGCCTGACAGCCCCCCGCCCCTTCCCCCCTAGGGCTGCCCCCCGGCCTGACAGCCCCCCGCCCCCTTCCCCCCTAGGGCAGCCCCCCGGCCTGACAGCCCCCCGCCCCCCTTCCCCCCTAGGGCTGCCCCCCGGCCTGACAGCCCCCCGCCCCCCTAGGGCTGCCCCCCGGCCTGACAGCCCCCCGCCCCCTTCCCCCCTAGGGCTGCCCTCCGGCCTGACAGCCCCCCGCCCCCTTCCCCCCGAGGGCTGCCCCCCGGCCTGACAGCCCCCCGCCCCCTTCCCCCCGAGGGCTGCCCCCCGGCCTGACAGCCCCCCGCCCCCCTTCCCCCCTAGGGCTGCCCCCCGGCCTGACAGCCCCCCGCCCCCCTTCTCCCCTAGGGCTGCCCCCCGGCCTGACAGCCTCCCCCCACGCCCGCTTCCCTCTAGGGCTGCCCCCCGGCCTGACAGCCCCCCGCCCCCCCTTCCCCCCGAGGGCTGCCCCCCGGCCTGACAGCCCCCCGCCCCCCTTCTCCCCTAGGGCTGCCCCCCGGCCTGACAGCCCCCCGCTCCCTTCCCCTCTAGGGCTGCCCCCCGGCCTGACAGACCCCCGCCCCGCTTCCCCCCGAGGGCTGCCCTCCGGCCTGACAGCCTCCCCCCCCGCCCGCTTCCCTCTAGGGCTGCCCCCCGGCCTGACAGCCCCCCGCCCCCCTTCCCCCCGAGGGCTGCCCCCCGGCCTGACAGCCCCCCGTCCCCCTTCCCTCCGAGGGCTGCCCCCCGGCCTGACAGCCCCCCCCGCTTCCTCTCTAGGGCTGCCCCCCGGCCTGACAGCCCCCCGCTCCCTTCCCCCCTAGGGCTGCCCCCGGCCTGACAGCCCCCCGCCCCCCTTCCCTCCGAGGGCTGCCCCCCGGCCTGACAGCCCCCCCCCCCCGCTTCCTCTCTAGGGCTGCACCCCGCCCCGCTTCCCCCTAGGGCTGCACCCCCTGGCCTGCCAGCCCCCCCGCCCCGCTTCCCCCTAGGGCTGCACCCCCCGGCCTGCCAGCCCCCCCGCCCCGCTTCCTCTCTAGGGCTGCGGGGCGCCCCCGGCTCCCTCCTGCCCCCAGGACTGGTGGGGGAGGCAAGGAAGTAACGGGGGGGGGGGGCTGATCAAGGATATTTGTGCCCCGCGGGGCCTCTGGAGTTCTCCGAGGGAGGCGGGAGGGCTCTGAGGCATCTCACAAAGCTGGAGTCTCTCCCCCTCCCCCAGTCTAATTGCAAATTCAAAAAGCTAAAGGGCCTGGTTTTATTTTTACTTGGTTTTTGCACCCTCCCCCCGCACACTCACCCCCCTCCCGCGTCTCGCATTCCAGCAGCTCTCGGCCCCCTCTGCCAAGTGGAGAACTCCCAGGACTCTCGACTTTCCGGAGAGGGAAACTGAGGCAGGAAGCACAACCACTCCCCGAGCCACTCGCCCCTGCGGCGGCTTGGCTGCTCAGAGGAAGGCAGGGAACCCCACCAAGCCTAGAAGAAACGAAGCCCCCCCCCAACCGATCGATCCCGCTTCCCTCCCCTGGGCTTGAATTTACCCTCGTCTGGTTCTGTCTGTAGCTACAGTCCCGCCCCTAGGACAGGGGTGGGGTCCGGACATCGGAGCCACAGAAACATCAGTCGGGTCTGCAGGGACGGGGACGGGGATGGGGAGAGCCTGGGGGCTGGAACGGCAGCCCGGGCTCCCTAATGCTGGGGCAAGCCCTAAGCCTCGGGCCGGATCCAGGCAACCCGGGGGCCGCATCTGGCCCGCGGGCCGCACATTCCCCACCTCTGCCCTGAGAGAAGCTGCGAGTGGCGGAGTTTTGTCTCTAGGAAGGAGCCTCTGCTATCGGCCCTTCTGCGCCCCCTGCCCCCCCCCCCACGCTGGAAAATCGCCCCCACGGGGTAGAAAGACAAACGGCCGCTCAGAAGATGCTGCTGAGGAACAACCCGGCGCCAACAGCAGGTGCTGCGGGTCAGAGAGACCGAGGGGGGAAGTTTGAAAAAAGTTTGGAAAGTTTCAGCCAGAATCAGGGGGGGGGGCTAACCCCCCCCCCCCCCCATGCGCTAGAGAGAGCGAGGTGCAAACGCCACGGGCCGGCCAGCCTCAGCCTGCCCAGGGCCCCGACATCGTCGGTGTCACCCGAAATCCTCTGACCCCCCCCCCCATAGGAGCGCAGCGGCTCCCGGGCGCTGGGCGGGGGGTCCGATCGGTGCTGCCCAGCAGACCCAGCGGGAGGCATCTCCTGGGGGTGGGGGGTGAGAGACGTTTCCCAGGGCCCGGAACCTAGCGGGGGAAGGGGGGCGCTGCCCGGCCCGGCCGCACCGGGAGCCCCAGCGGGGCGGCAGGACAGGGGCCAGCCCCGGCTCTCTGGGAACGCACCTCGGAGTTTCAGCTGGAGTCGGTTCGCGTCCTGAGGGGGGGTGGGGGGGACGCCGGAGAAACCTCGCCCGAGGATGCTCCCCGGCCTCAGCCGGAGCGCCCCCCCCCCCGCATTCAGCCCCCCCTCCCCGCGGAAGCGTTCACACGGGCCCAGGGAAGCGGATTCCACCTGGGGGTGTCCAAGGGGTCGCTCTAGAGGGTGACCCGACCACGCAGCAGGCGCAAGGCGCTTTCCTGAGAGCCAGGCCGCTGTTTAAATCCCCGTAACTAACCCCCTGGAGGAAAGGGATAGTCCCAGCACCCGCGGGTGGGCCAAGCGGAGCAGCGGGGACCTCCGGGAGGATCCCAGGTGTGCAACTCCGGGTCCCAGTCGGATGCCAAGTCCACTGTGCCCCGGTCTCATTTACCCCAACAGGGCAAGCGTGTCGCTTCTCAGGCGGCAGCAAACAGGGCACCACGGCGGCCGTTTGCACACTGCAGCTGCTACAGAGGTCGATACATGCACGGAGGTTAGCTCCAGCAATACTTCCCAGCCAGGCTGGGCACGGTGTCCCTGTCTGTGAGGGTTCCCTTGTTCTGTTCACTCCCTCTGGGGCACCTGGCCCCGGCCACTGTGGGCAGACCCGACCCTGGGCTAGAGGGACCTTTGGTCTGACCCAGTCTGGCCGTTTTTACATCTTGATACAAGACGCTTCACTTTGTATATAGGCAGTGATCAGGGAGCCTTAGGAAAGGGATGGGATGAGACAAAATATCTGGATGCTGCTATGTCAAACCACTGGTTCATAGAACACTAGAACTGGGAGGGACCTCGAGGGGTCGTCAAGTCCAGTCCCCTGCCCTCATGGTGGGACCAAGCACCGTCTGACCATCCCTGACAGGTGTCTGTCCCACCTGCTCTGAAATATCTCCGGAGATGGAGATTCCACAACCTCCCTAGACAACTTATTCCAGTGTTTAACCACCCTGACACGTAGGAAGTTTTTCCTAATGTCCAACCTAAACCTCCCTTGCTGCAGTTTAAGCCCATTGCTTCCTGTCCTGTCCTCAGGCCAAGATGAACCATTTTTCTCCTTCCTCCTTATAACACTCTTTTAGATACTTGAAAAACTGTTTACACAGCTTGAGTACCACTCCTGGCCACCTCACCTTAACAAGAGATGTTAGAACTGCTACCAGTCATGATGGGCATCAACCATAGTTCGGGGGATGCCATTGCCACGAGGGGAGATTTAGAAGACTGGGACTAGTCAGTTTAGAAAAGTGAGCACTGGGAGGGATAGGACAGGGATGCAGGCAATCAGAGATAGCGCAGAGAAAAGCTTATTTGTCCTGTCAGGTAACACGAGAACCAGAGAGGTCACTCAAAAAGTTATTTATTAGTTCCCTAAATAGAAGAACTAGAGGACATCAAATGAAATTAATGGGTAGCAGGTTTAAAACTAATAAAAGAAAGTTCTTCTTCACACAGCATGTTGTCAACCTGTGGAACTCCTTGCCAGAGGAGGCTGTGAAAGCTAGGACTATAATAGAGTTTAAAGAGAAGCTAGATAATTTCATGGAGGTTAGGTCCATAAAAGGCTATTAGCCAGGGGATAAAATGGTGTCCTTGGCCTCTGTCTGTCAGAGGCTGGAGAGGGATGGCAGGGGACAAATTGCTTGATCATTGTCTTCGGTCCATCCTCTCTGGGGCACCTGGTGTTGGCCACTGTCAGCAGACAGGATACTGGGCTAGATGGACCTTTGGTCTGACCCAGTACGGCCGTTCTTATGTTCTTATGTAATTCAATGTGTGGGGTTGAAAGCGAACATAAGGATATTCTCCATCACGCTATGCGGTCAGCCTGCAGGGCTCCTGGCACTAGCAGATGGGATGAAGGCCAAAATTATAACAGGATTCAAAACAGAGCCGGATAAGTTCCTGGGGAATAGGTCCATCATAGGTTATTAGCTGAGATGGCCAGGGATGCAAACTCTTCTCTGCTAACGTCCCACTGCCAGATGCAGGGACAGGCCAATGGAGGATGGGCCCAGGTGATACATTTCCCTGTTGTGCATTTCCTCTGAAGCCGCCTGCATTGGCCACTCCCACAAGACAGGACAGGGGGCTAGATGGAGCATCGATGGGATACAATATTCGATGCTGACGTTCTACCGTTAAGCCCGCAGCTTCCAGGAGAGGAAAGTGAACTGTAGCAAAAGGGATCTAAGTCAAGTCAACCTGGCTGGACAAAGCCCTGGCTGGGTTGATTGAGTTGGGGTTGGTCCTGCTTCGGGCAGGGGGCTGGACTCGATGACTCCTGAGGTCTCTTCCAGCCCTGGGATTCTGTGATTCTAATGTCGAAGACAACTCACTACTTGCCTTTCAAACCGACAACCCACCGGCCCTGCAGCCTAGAGCTGGGCGTGTTACAGGGGTGGGGTGCAGCTGGCCACCGTTCTTTTGAGATGCCATCTCACTCCTCCATGCACAAGAAGGTAGGAGGGTGCAGCCAAAATACATCTGTTCTTATCCGCAGGGACTCACCTCTCGGGAGTGGCTTGCTTGACAGATCCCTCTCTGGCTGAAATCAAGTGCAGGGCCTGGGACACGTGCCTGCTTTCTGCACCCCAACACTGCAAAAAAGGCAGGAGCGTTCTCGCTAAGTCCAACGATAAGCCAGAGAAACTACCACAAACATATTTTTATTATTAGAGCCCTACCAAAGCCACAGCCATTCTGGTCAATTTCACGTCCACAGGATTTGAAAATTAGTCAGTTTCACCTAGCCACCTGTAATTTCAGGGGGTTGTAACTATGGGGCCCAACCCACAAGGGGCTGGTGGGACTGCCACCTAACTTCTGTGCTGCCTTCCTGACGCTGCAGGCTGCAGGCTGCTGGAGGTGGGTCCGATCTCCCCCTTGCTGCTGGGAGCCCCCCCTTTGCCCCAGCCAGCGGACTCCTTGCTGCTAGTCCTGCTCAGTGACAGGTTAACTGTGACCAGGAACCTCAGCCAATTTGGGCACCTCAGAAAAATGGGCACCCTGGGACCAGGCAGGAACTATGGGGGGCAGAAGCCCCAAACCTTGGCAGCAGCCACGGGAAGTGTTAGCTCTGAGCCCCTCAGAGGAGCCACAGGGGTTGAAGCCCTGAGCTAAGGAGCCCTAAGTCCTGACAGCAGCTGCAAGGAGCAGGCGCCCAGAGCTCCAGCAGAAGCCACCGGGGGCTGAAGCTGCAAGGCCAGCTCTGAGCAGTTGTGGGGGGAGAGGGCACAGCCCAGCTCTGGGGCTGCTGCAAAGCAGAAGGGATGGTCTAATCCCCCTCACTTCTGTGCTGTGTAGGGTGGTGGGGCTGATATCCCCGCACAGCCCGAGAGTGGCTGTGCAGGGGAAGGTCAGCACAGACTAGTAGCTAGGAGCCCCCGCCTGGGAATAACAGATTTCACAGGCTAGGGCTTATTTCATGGCCAGTGACACCTTCTACACAGCCATGCAACTGGTAGGGCCGTAGTCATATAAGCAGATAGATCTAGGTTTGCACAGTGGGGTTCTGGCCTACAACAGCAACTCCTAAGTGCTATGCTAATGCACAAGAATAAATACCGTCAAGCCTGGGAATTTCTTCCACAAACAGGGACTGGAAGTTCCTCTGTGTGTCTACCACCATTCAGAGGCCTCTCCAGTGTACATAATAAAGGAAAACACGAGATCTCTGATTGTTGTGGGACATGGATCGCCTTTGTAAGATCAATTCCATCCCGCACTCTGATTAAACAGCAGTTAAGCCGGCCCTGCACTGATTAGGACTCATTTGGAGTATTCTGTCCAGTTCTGGGCACTACATTTCAAGAAAGAGGTGGAGAAATTGGGAGAGGGTCCAAAAAGGAGCAACAAAAATGATTAAAGGTCTAGAGAATGAGCTATGAGGGAAGATTGAAAAAATCGGGTTTGTTTAGTTTGGAAAGGAGAAGACTGAGAGGGGACATGATAGAGGTTTTCAAGAATCTAAAAGGATGTTATGAGGAGGGAGAAAAATTGTTCTCCTTGGCCTCTGAGGACAGGACAAGAAGCAATGGGCTTAAACTGCAGCAAGGGAGGTTTATCATAGAATCATAGGACTGGAAGGGACCTCGAGAGGTCATCGAGTCCAGCCCCTCGCCCTCAAGGCAGGACCAAGCTCCGTCTACACCATCCCTGACAGATGTCTATCTAACCTGTTCTTAAATATCTCCAGAGAGGGAGATTCCACCACCTCCCTTGGCAATTTATTCCAATATTTGACCACCCTGACAGTTAGGAATTTTTTCCTAATGTCCGACCTAAACCTCCCCTACTGCACTTTAAGCCCATTACTCCTTGTCCTGTCCTCAGTAACCAAGAGGAACAAATTTTCTCCTTCCTCCTTGTGACACCCTTTTAGATATTTGAAAACCGCTATCATGTCCCCCCTTAATCTTCTTTTTTCCAAACTAAACAAGCCCAGTTCATGAAGCCTGGCTTCATAGGTCATGTTCTCTAAACCTTTAATCATTCTTGTCGCTCTTCTCTGTACCCTTTCCAATTTCTCCACATCTTTCTTGAAATGTGGCGCCCAGAACTGGACACAGTACTCCAGCTGAGGCCTAACTAGTGCAGAGTAGAGCGGCAGAATGACTTCACGAGTTTTGCTTACAACACACCTGTTGATACAACCTAGAATCATATTTGCTTTTTTTGCAACAGCATCACACTGTTGACTCATATTCAACTTGTGGTCCACTATGACCCCTAGATCCCTTAAGCCGGCCCTGCACTGATTAGGACTCGGAGTATTCTGTCCAGTTCTGGGCACTACATTTCAAGAAAGAGGTGGAGAAATTGGGAGAGGGTCCAAAAAAGAGCAACAAAAATGATTAAAGGTCTAGAGAACGAGCTATGAGGGAAGATTGAAAAAATCGGGCTTGTTTAGTTTGGAAAGGAGAAGACTGAGAGGGGACATGATAGAGGTTTTCAAGAATCTAAAAGGATGTTATGAGGAGGGAGAAAAATTGTTCTTGGCCTCTGACAGGACAAGAAGCAATGGGCTTAAACTGCAGCAAGGGAGGTTTAGGTTGGACATTAGGAAAAACTTCCCGCCTGTCAGGGTGGTCAAACACTGGAATAAATTGCCGAGGGAGGTTGTGGAATCTCCATTACTGGAGATATTTAAGAGCAGGTTGGACAAATATCTATCAGGGATGTTCTAGACCAATGTTTATTAAACTACGTTCCGCAGTACACTGGTGTTTGGTGAACAACTCGCAGGTGTGCCACGACCTCCTGTTTGTTTTTGTCTTTTTGTGTGAGAATTTTTTTTGTGAAGAAAATTTTCATAGGTGTTCTGTATAAAAAAATATGATTGTTTGGTGTTCTGTGGTCTGAAAAAGTTTAACACTGATCTAGACAGTGCTTGGTTCTGCCGTGTGGGCAGGGGGCTGGACTTGATGACCTCTCGAGGTCCCTTCCACTTCTAGTGTTCTCTGATTCTATGACATAATTTTCTGCACACACATGAAAAGGACAAATCAAATTTCCGCATCCCCCTTCTGTTCTGAAATTTGATTTGTCCTTTTCATGTGTTCATTTTTTTAAATTGTATCCTTTGGTATATATGGTTGTGACTATTTTCTTCTACTATTTGATCTGAGGAAGTGGGTCTGGCCCACGAAAGCTCATCATCTAATAAACCATCTTGTTAGTCTTTAAAGTGCTACATAGTCCTGTATTTTGTTTCAGCTACACCAGACTATCACTCCTTTTCTTAGATTTTCTATGTTTCTTTTGGACCCCCCCCCCCAAACACACACACAATTTTGGGCAAAATCAGCCCCAGCTGTGTCCCTTTAAATACAAAATGTGAACATAAGCTTCTCCTTGTTTGTTCAAGCATCCCTTTCTCTAGACAATATACGCTAGGACGGGATTTTTGAAAAAGCTCAAAAAGTTGAGTGCCTGAAATACAAAGAGAACCATGACAAAAGGAACGGCTTTCTCCAGTTTCTTCATTTGGAAATAAATAGTCCCCTTTATGACAACCCAGTATTGAAGGACTTTCGACAGGTTCAACCTCTCTAGTCCAGCAGTCTCGGAACCTGATCAATTCCGAACGTGAGAATTTTCCAGATCACGAAGGTCAATATTGTCTAACAGCATTGCCAAGACTTCCACTGCTTACTAGGCTGTTAGAAGACAGTTAGGGATGAATTAGAGCTAAATAACAGCACAGAACACTGAGAGTCAGGACTGGTGGTTGTAAAACTTCATGGGATGGCAGGTAACTTGGCCACACCCATAAAAAGTGGACATCGGGCTAACAAATCATTCCGGATGACGGTTTTCAGATGAGAGTTCTGGATTAGAGAGGTTCAATTTGTAGAATGTAAAATTGCACACTCTTCCTGGGTTAGTGTGAAATTTACACTTCTTCCTGCTCAAGTAGAGAATCTTTTGGCCAGATTTTAATCTCAGTTACATTATATTTAACTGCAATAAATCCATTGCCTTAAAAGAAATTACTCCTGATTTTACAGTTGTTTTGACGAAGATTGGAAACTGGCCTTTTGGGTCTCCCTAAGAGTTAGCATTTAGAAACTCAGTGACATCCAGTAAAGAGGACAAACAAAAGATCAAAGTTTTACTGGGGGGAACGTCTAATCATTTACAGATAGTCCCCGATTTACGAACGCGTTACGTACCAAGTACTCGGTTGTAACTCCATCTGTTCGTAAGTTGGACCTCATTCATTTAAATGGGACCGCGCTGTTCGTAAGCGCAGATCGCTGTTCGTAAGTTGGGGACCGGCTGTATGGGAGGTTGGTTGTAAGCACGGATTATCGTACGTCGATGCGTTCGTAAGTCGATGCGTTCATAAGTCGGGGACTACCTGTACTAGCATCTTTGAGTTCTAATTCATCCCTGATGAAGGCCGGAACTAACACTCAGCCAATGCAGAGTGAACCATTAAGGCCAAAGTTCAGATTTTGGCCCTCAATAAACAGCGCTTCACCACCTCGCTGTGAGCAGTACGCTGCCTGCACCACTCTGCTTGGCGACTCAAAAGCAGCTCACACCACTTAGAACACCCACGCGGCAAATCACAGCCTGTTTAGCTCGGACCTTCCATTGGGAAAATGACAGTTTTTGACTTCAGGCTGCAGGTTACTTGGAGTTCTCTGGCAGTCACACGGTGTGAGTGACACGCTGCTTAAGAACGCCACGTAGCAGCACCGGCCACAGCAGCATCCCTGTGGCCCCTTTCGGTGTGGCCATGGGGTGGACACGTGACAGGGATGAAAAGCCAAACCGTACAGTGTGGCATACAGAGAAGGCCCAAATCTGCTCTTGCACTGGTGTCGATCTGGAGCAGTAGTTCCCAACCTTTTGGGGCTGCTGGCGCCTGGGGGCGGGGCCACTCACACGCTGGGCGCCTGGGGGCGGGGCTGTGCCCAGGCCAGGGGGCAAGGCCACCCATATGCTGCACTCCCGGGGCTGGCGCTGGCGCCGCTCCTGTGCCACACGCCCAGGGGTGGGGCTGCCCATACGCCACGCGCCCGGAACAGCCCATGCGCTGCATGCCTGGCACTGGCGCCGCTCCTGTGCCGCACGCCCAGGAGCTGGCAGCGCCCACGCGCCGCACGCCCAGGGGCCGGCGCCACTCCTGTGCCACGTGCCCAGGGGCAGGGATGCCCATATGCCGCATGACGGGGGCTGGCACAGCCCATGCACACCGCACACCTGGCCCCAATCACTCGGCGGGCGCACAGAAATGGCCCGGTGGGCACCATGGGGACCACTGATCTGGAGTAATTCCACCGTAGGAAATAGCTATGTCCCGATGGGCAAAGAGGATGCAGTTGTGTTCGCTTGACAACTGCACAGACCAGGGGTTTCAAACAATGCTCTTAGCAGACCAGCAGGCACCCGTTCTTGGAGGGCTCCAGACGAGGGGCTCCACGTATCCCCTCCCTTCTTCCCCCTGCGCATCTCCTGGCCCTGGGGAATTTAAAACACCCCGCCACCACCAATGGAGTGGAGCTAGAGTGGTTTCGGGCTGCTAGCTCTGTGCCACTGCCGGCACATCCCTGTGGCCTGGGATCGGTGCGTAGAGGTGTCCTGTACAGGGTGGGCCTGGCAGCAGGGATCAGGACCCCCCACTGACCACAGCAGCAGGAGCTGCGGGGAGGGGGGAAGTGGAATGTTGCAGCAGCCTGCTCCACCCTGCCACTGCGGAGAAGGCAGGGAAGGTGGGGGGCTGACCCTTGCTACCACCCTGTGTTAGGCCCACCAGCAATCCATGAGGTCACATCCCTCGGTGGAGGGAGATGAGGGGAAGGGAGGGCATTGAGCTGGGGTCGGCTTGGGGGAAGGGTATGGACACTCCCTGCCCCCGCTGCAGGGACTCAGTGCTGGCAGCTGTGTGAGCTGTTTGGGCCATAGATGGCCTGCGGGCTGGAGTTGGAGACTCTGAGATGAAGGCTAGCTGGTCTGAAGCGACGCTCGTGGGCCAGGCTGCAGCACAGCCAGAGCCTGCAGGTTCCTACCCGTTAGCCTGCATCTTCGTGGGGCTTTCAATCACATTCCACTAGCACAGGAAGCCTCCCCACGGCCTCCCCAGTTTTTATCCGCCAGACCCAGCAGATTTAGAGGGGTGAAACAAAGAGATCTGGGCCCAGTGTCAAACTCTGTAATACACCAGAGTTAAAAGCCAAGCTCCGGTCGGCTACCCTGGCTCAAATCCAGAGCAACTTCCCTGACTTCAGAGCAGTTCCTCCCCCTTTGCCCTGAGATAAATGAAACCAGAACCAGGTGCTGTGTAAAAGGGTCCAAGGGAAAATGCTTCTTAGGGCCCCGCTAGTGCTCAGCCTTACTCAGAGAATCCCTTGCGACCCCTCCGAGTAAGCGTGCTACGATCCGCTCCTCGGCATCTACCCCCGTGTACGCAACTGCCCCTCAGAGGAGTCATGTGTCCCACATTCGCTGTCTCCCATTTTGGAGGTACAGCTGATTATTTAAAATCCATTTCAACAGCTAACCCAGACTATTCAATTAGGTTTCCCTTGTACAAATGGCAACGCCTCCCCACAGTGCATGCCAGGAGCTACGCTTGTGTAACCTTTTCGGCTATCACGTGTGCCTCTTACAAGGCTCACTCGGTGGGACATTTTGAACATGGTCACTATAAATACCCAAACTGTGGCCTGAAAGTCAAAGTTAAGCGACCCAGACAAGGCCACTGAAAAGAATTCTCGTGTCGCGCTGTAACAACATAATGCCAACCTGGCAACAGTTAGCGACTGGCTAGGGCACAAAAGGAATGATTGTGTTCCATTCTCCGGCACTGACCCATGGGCACAATCCTTTAATAAGAGCAGGGATTTTAAGAGGAAGCAAAATTCGTTTTAGCTACAGAAGGAAATCAATGAAAAGGTGAGGCACAGCGATGTGGTACATGCTCAGACTCACAGAAGGCAACTGGGCTGGCAGAAAAACTATGGAGGACACAAAACGCAACTGCATTACATTTCTTTGAGGCCGGAGAGTGGGGCGTCGGGAACGATCTATAGGTATTTTCTATTATAACGCACAGTCCTGCTACACCACAGCTTAGGCCAGGTTCTTTCCTCTCATTAGCAAGTGGTGGCAGACTCCAGGGAAAGGATACCAGTGTGAGTGAGCCTGGAATCACATATCCCTTTGGATCTTGCTGGCGGGGGACTGACCACTGACTAGCCAAGCACAGATGTATGCACGGCTGTCACAGAGCCCATGCTGTGTGGACTTGGGATGAACCTCGCCCACCGCGCTGGTTTGTAGAACAGTCAATACGTGCTTCAGGCCCACCTACGATGGACAAGGACGATGTACTCCCACCCTCCCAACTAGAGCTGTGTTTAAAGAACCTGAGGTTTCGGTATTAGAGACAGCGTGCCACTTGCGGGATGAACTGTGATGTCTGGCTAGTGCAGGGATGGACATTTTTGAGCATTTCAAACATTTTTGAGGTGGTCACCGGCCGCCCTGTAAGGGGCGGAGCCTTGGACAAAAGAGGCGGAGCCTGGCATAGAAGGCGCAAGCCCTTTAAATAGAAGCCGTTGAAAGGGCTCACATGTCCCTGGCTCCCAGGCAACGGGCTAGTGTGGGGCCGGAGCTGCGAGCTCTCTCAGTTGCTTCGATTTAAAGGGCTTGTGGCTGCCAGACAACACAGCCACCCGGGAGGCACGAGCTCTTTGAATAGAAATAGTTAAAAGGGCTCGCTAGCGTTGCCTGAGAGCTGGAGACAGGCAAGCCCGTCTATTTAACTGCTTCTATTTAAAGGGCTCGCGCCTTCCCCACATCTGCCAGGCAATAGAGAAGGAATGAGCCCTTTAAATAGCAGTTGAAAGGGCTCATGAGGCTCCACCTCCCAGGCAACGCGCTAGGGGGTGGGGCCTGGAACAGCTGCACGGGCTGGATCTGGCCCATTGAGTGGCTTCTGCCCGCCCTGGGCTAGTATTTCCATAAGGTTTCATAGTCAACATCTCACTCATTCCAAAGTCCAAGACACTGCTGAGTTAAGGCGAATGTTTCTTCTTTTTTCTCTGCACTCCATGCACAGACTCTGCGGCCTCTTTTTTCTGCTTTTTGTGTTTTTTCTTATATGGTTTCTTTTGCTTTGCCTCAGAGTTTTCTTCAAGATTTTCCCTGTCGGAAGTTGTGGGGAAAACCTTTCCATTCCTTCCGAAAACACAAGCGTTTCCATCACAACTGTTGTCTTCCCCTCTGCGTCGATCTTTGGCTTTCTTTTTCTTTTTCCCTGGTTGGTACTCCGGGTCTGGCGTCTCCAGTTCTCCCCTCAAGCCATCTGTTATGGAGGGTTTCACCTTGGGTTTTTCAGAGCCCTCCATGGTCTCTGCCTCAACATTTTTGTGGCTTTTCTTTTTCTTTTTGGATTTGCTTTTTAGGCCTTGCGAAGACTCCGAGTCTTGAGCTGTGGCCACGTGAGGATCTGCTAACTCACTCTCTGGTTCATTTGGGAATTTCTTCCGTTTTGCCATGCGCTTGGCAAAATACTCTTGCACAGTCATGGTGCTGGTCACGGTATTACTCTGGTCCACTGGTGTGGGCATGTCGTGGGGGTCATTTCTGTCCTCTTCTGGAGAATCCGCATGGGTGTTGTCCTCCTGAGGGAAATAATTTAAAGGTGATCAGGGAAAGGATTTTCAACACATGGAATTTAAAGATTTTTTTTCTTTTCAACATCTAAAGAGAGAAAACAAGGAACCAACCAACCAACCCACCCTCTTAAATTGGGAAGCAGAAAGGAGAGAGCATACAACAATTTCTGTGAACATTCCTGATATTGTGGCATGATATAACCAGCATTCCCTCTAAGCTGGAAGCCTGTGCGGCTGCTTGGGAGAAATTCAAATGCCGCCAAGTTGATTAGCAGAGCACCCACGGTTAAGACTTTTTTATTTCTACTGGTGGTGCACATTCGCACATGCCTCATGGCGCATGCAATTATTCTGCACATGGAAAGAAAAGAGTAGAGGGAACATTGCATAAAAGGTATACTGAGGACTAAGGAGATAAAAGTAAGGCAAAGAACATTTAGATTTAAAGGGATGTGATTCTTTATTGGTTTGTACCATCTGCAGTCAACCACACCTGTCCAATGCAAGTGCAAAGGATGTTTAAAATGTTCCCAAATCATAAGAGTGTATTATACCCATTTTGTTTGCACAGATATAAGTGTCTCCGCAAGATGCAAAGATGCAAGATGCCCTATCAATCTGTGGCAAAGTCTGCCCCAGGAAGTGGTGGAAATCTCATCTCTGGAAGATACTTAAAGCACTGTAGCACATATGTTCTGGGGAACACACCAGCACTGGCAGGAGGAAATGGGGGTAACAAATTTCTTCCAACGATCACAGGTGTTAGTTATTTCATAGCTGTTTCATATAATTTCACCCTACATGATCCCATTTGATAACAGTACGATACTACTTTTAAAAATATATTTAAGTTGCCTAACACGTCTCATTATAAGCCCATCTCCTGTTTTTTTCTAACTGTGCCAGGATAACTATTTGGGTCGACATTTTCCATGTCATGTGTCCCCTCTTTTTGGAAGATTTCAGCAAAAATGGCTCAACTGTTTCTGAGAACGAGGCTGGGGGGCGGAAAATAATACATGTTTCAATGATGTACAAGCAACCTCAACGCTGGCATTTCCTGACTTTTGAGTGCTTCTTGCAACCTTAATGTTCTCTTAATCTAACATATTTTACACACACACAAACTATCAGAAAGATCAAACTCCATTACAGGCCAGAGTTAGCAAATCTATCACACCAAGAACCACTGCTGAACTCAACAGCAGTTCTGCATGTGCATGGGTTGAGAACAAATCCTGCATCTAGACAACAAATATAAAACAAGAAGTAAGGGGTCACTGGGTTGTGTAATGGACATACGGTATTAAGAAAAAGATTAACTTTTTAATAAAGCGACAGAAATAAACTGGACTGCAAATGTAAAGCTTGTTAATTTGTCCATTATTTACACATAAAGCTCTGTGCAAACTATGAAGTGTTGTTACAGATATGTAGTTCTCAAAATTAAACCTGTTCATTTTGGGCTGTCTTTTAGACACAAATACTTATATTTCACAATGATAAACTACCCAGAAATGCTTAATATTTACACAGATCTTTTCAAATCAAACGATGTATTTTTAAATAACTGCTAGATCTAAGAGCCTGAATCCCACTCTAATAGCAACTCACAACTCAGAGAAGGAAGAGATCAGAAAAAAAAATTCTATACCAATACTCATGGATCCAAGTCCATTACCATCAATTACATTGAAAGATGGTATGCATGGTGGTGTTGGGAACTGGTGGCCTCTTTTCAGAAATACTTGTATATAAATGGAGCAGTGGATACAGTTCACCTGGATTTTTCAAAAGCCTCTGACAAGGTCCCTCTGACAAAGGCTCTTAACCAAAGTAAGCCGGGATCAGAGGGAAAGTCCTTCCATGGTTTGATAGGAAACAAAGGGGTAGGAATAAATGGTCAGTTTTCAAAATGCAGAGAGGTAACTAGTGGTGCTCCCCAGAGATCTGTACGGGAACCAATCCTATCAACATATTCATAAATGCTCTTAAGAAAGAGGTAATCTGTAAAGTGCCAACATTTGCAGATGATACAAAACTACTCAAAAAAAGTTAAGTTCAAAGCAGATGGTGAATAGCTTCAAAAGCATCTCACAAAACTAGGTGACTGAGCAACAAAATGAATTGGACAACATGATCTCAACTATACCTATAAAATTATGAGGACTATTAAAAAAGGGATAGAGAGTAAGACCGAGAATATATTCTTGCCTCTACAGAAAACCAGGGTACACCCACATCTTGAATACTGTATACAGATGTGGTTGCATCTCAAAAAATAATTGGAAAAGTTACAGAAAAGGGCAACAAAAATGATTTGAGGTATGGAATAGCTTTCATTTGAGGAGAGATTACAAAGATAGGGAATTTGCAGCTTCAAAGATAGGCAACACAGGGGAAATCGGATAGAGATCTGTAAAATCATGAACTGTGTGGCAAAAGCAAATAAGGAAGTGTTACTTACTCCCTCACAACACAAGAACCAGGGGTCACCCAAAGAAATTAATAGGCAGCAGGTTTAAAAACAAACAAAAGGAAATATTTCTTCACACGACACAATCAAACTGTGGAACTCACTGCCAGGGGATATTGTGAAGGCCAAAATGGTAACAGGCTTAAAAAAAGAATTTGATCATTTCATGGATGATGGTGTATCAATGGCTATTAGCCAAGATGGTCAGGGATGCAACCCCATTTTCTGGGTGTCCATAATCTCTGACTGACAGAAGCTGCGAGTGGACAACAGGGGATGTTGATTGCCTGTTCTTTTCATTCCTTTTGAAGCACTTGGCTTTGGACAGGATACTAGGCTAGCTGGACCTTTGGTCTGACCCAGTTTTGTAATTCTTATGTTGCACCAGCGCAAAGTGGGTATAAAATGCAACCAAATCAGAATGGCAGCATTTTATACTCACATCGATTTAAACTGCTACACAGGATGAAGGATAGCAATGAATGAGAATATCACATTATAGCTCTCAAATACTGTAATTATTGTTCGGTGGCATACATAAAAGATCTCAGTTCTCTTTAGGTTCCGATATTTAACTGGCTAGCTGAGTGGGCTTTATAAGTGAATTCCAGGTACAGGGCTTTACACATATCAGTCATCTTTACTCGTGAGAACAAGAATTTGCAGGTTTGTCATTAGCAATGTATCAGGAGTGGCTAGTTCCTCAAATCTGCTCTCAAGAGAGCTATTCTAGTGGAACAAAAATAACGTTACACTTGAGATTCCAGTAATGTTTGTGTGGGCACTTAAGGAAATTAGGTTCTTTTCCCTCTAGGAATACACCTTGTTTAAAAGGGGGAGTTTAAACACAGTTAATACAACAGAAGAACTCTGTTGTTCAGGAATTTCCCCTTCCCCCAAATCTTTCTATATCTGATGGGGGAAGATGCAGGAAAAGTCTGACAAGACAGAACCCGCAGAATAAATAGTTGGATATCTGAAGCACAGTTCAGTCTTTTGAACAAGGCACCTTCCAATTTGAGTACTACCAAAGAACGTTGGTGCAGATCAAAAATAGCTGCCCCGCTAAGGCAAATTTAAACGGGTCACTTTTTTTTTCTGTTCTATCTACCTGCTAGATGATGTTGACACCTTGCTTTACAAAATGACAAATGCTTTCCCATTTTTCTCAGCAATGGCCACTCGCCAAAACTGCCCTTTGCTGATTTACAAAACGTCCTCAAGGACGCCGCGCCAAAACCCCCGGGGGCAAACCAGGAAAGGGTTTGTTCATTCCCTTGGCCAGTTCTAATTCTGACAATTTAATTACTGTAATTTAATGTGACTATTAATTGAATCCTATACGTTTATTTTTTTAAATATGGCTAAATACAGAAACTGGTTCTTTGGCTACGCCGCTCACTTCAGGAGGCATTTGTGATTCCAGAAAACAAGCTCACACCACAGAAATTCCGGTATTGATAAGAATTTTAATAACCATGGGCCACTGAACACAGAACTAGCAGGGCATGGAGACAGGGAAGGAGGTGCCAACCCTAAAATCCCCTTCAGTTAGGGAAAGCTTGTGTGCAATCATAAATCATCTAGAAGGGCTATTTAGTGCCAGAAATGTTCCACCTCCCCTTCCATGTTGTAACTGATGAAGCAGCCATGGAAACATCCTAGAACTAAACACACGTCTCTCTCTCCAACTCTAGAAAGGTGAGATGCAGAATTACTTCAGTTTTTGCACCTTAAAAAACATGTTTCGAAGCGCTAAGCATTTACCAATATTGGAATTTTTACTTAAAAACAAACACAAAACTGATGTCTGTAATAGCCTTCTAGTATGAAATTCTGGATCCATGGAAGACAACAGCAAATTCTACTGTACTCTGTCCTAACCAGTGTTCCTTGTTAGCTGTGCACTTGTGTGGCTACTCAGGAGAGATTCAAATGCTGCTGAGCTGATTAGTAGAGTGCCCGCAGCTAAGATTTTTGTTTCTATTGGTGGTGCACATCCGCACATACCTGGGTGGACATTAATTTTTCCATCCATGTGCAGGATAATTTTGAGGGAACACTGGTCCTAATACCTTTCAATCCAAAGTGAGTTACACCGATTATGTACAGGCAATATTACTCCCCCCACTGAAATGCAGCCTCCTTTGGTAAGGAAAGTGGCAGTTGCTAGAAGATACATAGAAACTTGATAACAGAAGAGGACAGTACATAAGAACGGCCGTACTGGGTCAGACCAACGGTCCTTCTAGCCCAGTATCCTGTCTACCGACAGTGGCCAGCACCAGGTGCCCCAGAGAGGGTGGACCGAAGACAGTGATCAAGCGATTTGTCTCCTGCCATCTCTCTCCGGCCTCTGACAAACAGAGGCCAAGGACACCATTTTATCCCCTGGCTAATAGCCTTTTATGGACCTAATCTCCATGAAATTATCTAGCTTCTCTTTAAAAGCTTAGTTAGTAGCACGGAAGTCCAGACAGAAAAACTGGGTTTCACCTGTTTCTAGGAGGGAAAGGAAGGCAGCAACAAATCAATCAGCAACAAAATAACTGGTGGTTGCTATGTACGCAAGAGTGGCTCTTGTGTTAGTTCAGTCAGGTTCGTGAACTCTGAAGAGGAGAAAAACCGGTTTTAATGCTTCAGGTACAAGATTGAGAGTCAGACAATCTGGATTTGAGTCCAGGCATGGCCACTGGCTCACTATGACACTTTGGTCAAGTCACTTCATCTCTTCACATCTCAGCTTCCCTGTCATGTGACTTAACAGTTGTCGTCACAGGACTATTACAATGGCATGGAATAAAAAGTACAGTGGGGCTGAGAACGGCACAGTCTGAGAAGGGTGAACATATTTTTAATAGATGTGCTCCTAAATAACAGAAATTGGGAACGATGTTGAAATTACTGAGTATATCTCTGGTACATGTTACAGGACATGACCATAATGATCCTGGCTGACCATAAAAACCTGTGAATCCTGCACCTTTGCTTTGTTAGGGTATGTCTAGACTACAGGCTTACGTCGACATAAGTTATGTCGGCAAAACTTATGTCGACGTAGAGCGTCTAGACTACATCCAGTTCTGTCAACAAAGCAAGCCGTTTTGTTGACATAACAGTGTGGACGCAAAGGACAGTGTAGATGCAATAATGCCTTGTATCGACAGAACTCTGTCGACAAAAGGCGTTATTCCTTGTAGAATGAGGTTTACATACGTTGACAAAACTGCTGAGTTTTGTCAACGTTATGTCGACATAACTCAAAGGCAGTGTGGACGCAGGTATAGTTTTGTCGACAAAAGTCCACTTTTGTCGACAAAACCCTGTAGTCTAGACACACCCTCAGAGTGGAGGAATCGTACCGATGAGATTTAGAAACGATCTGGTTTCAAGACTCCTACTCTAAGTCCTCAATGCAGAGTTGAGCTTGTACCTCTCCCCTAGAAGGAGTAAAACTTGGCAGGCCAACCCTCCCCTCTCAAACCCTGCCCAGTGTCTTTTGACCGTAGAGCCAATGTTAATGTAAAGAAGCAGAGCAAAGAAAAAGACGTGCATGGCACTTTATAGCCATTAAAGATGACAAGAGCTCTTCTCTGAGTAGCTTCTCAGATCAGGGGCATAGGCTGTAAACGCTTGAGTTAAGCACGTGCGCAGTTGTTTGCAGGACTGGGACCAACCAGCCAGCCCAGTGAGTAATGGCTGTAATGGTGTTTTTAGTGGAAGCATAATCATTTTAAAAATAGGTTCACATAATTCTTCATTCAATTTTCCCACGTCAGAACATGAGCCAGCATCTAGCAGGCAGATAAAATGGAATATTAGTAACATGGTGCATAACAAGGATTTTTGCTCTGGCAATTTCAAAACTTACATCCATCCATGACCAAGGATGGGTTTTACAAATGCTTTGGAGATAGCATCTATGAAAAAGATAACAGATCAACTTAGCCACAAGACAAAGCTGCAGGAGATACAAGGCAACTTCCTGGAAATTAAGGATAGATTTGGAGAAGGAAAATATTAAGATAGTGGGCTGCTATGGACTACATGTTTACAGTAATTGTAAGTTCAACTAAAAGTTCATAAAACACCACAATAATTTATAACAACGGATGCTAAGAGGGAAGAACGAAAAGGGGGCAGATTAGGCCAAACAAAAAGGGCTGCTAATAGAACGTGTGATTAGCAAACAAAACAAGTGTAAGACCAACAATAAACCAAAATTGGTATGTCAAAAACTAAGCCCTATCAGTGGACAAAATAATGAGGGGACGGGGTATTCTGCCCACGGCTCCTTTTTGCTGACCTTGAAGAAACACAATTTAGGAATTAAAATTGGCTCTGGGAGTGAATTTAACCAGCATGGTTGTCACCCCGAACGTCACCTGGACCTGCTTCATCCTAATCCTTAGAGATGTCCCAATGAAATGGCTGAGGAAGAGTGGACCGAAAATGGTATTGCCATCTTGTCAGCTGCAGCTGACTCCCAAACACCACCTGTGAACTGTGATTGGACTCGGCAGAAGCGCCTCTCAAGTAACTTTTCTTTTCCCTAAAGGAACACTTATTAATACCTCTGACAGCATCTAAAAGACTGTTAAACAAAAGGTTGGTTTTTTCTCCCTTCTGAAAGCTCTCTCCAACTAAAAGGGGAAAAAAGTTGTTTCAATGAAAGCCTCATTTACTACTTTAGTTTCAAATGCTTTCACTGTTCTTTAATAAAAGGTTAACAATTAATCATATTTGTCCTATTGCTAAGCAGGCTAGGATCTCGGTATACTAACTCCAAGCCTTGCTTAACGCTATTTAATGTTTATGCCAATGTCTCTGGCCCATATATTCTATACACATTATTCCAACAGGCCCTCTCATCCAGAAGGAAGAGATCTCAAACATTCAGTGCTTTCTCTCCCTCATCTCTCTTGTTCCTTTTCTGTTATTCACTGTTCTCCTTCATTTCCTCTTGGACACTCGTGTTACATGACAAGGATGTGATGGCATATGTACATTCATCCTACACTGTAGGACCCACAAATAAGTAAGCTTCAAGAGAGAAAACGCCATTCAACGGGAAGCAGAATTAGAGTTCTGAATGGTGACCGCATGTTTCATAAGGACAAAAGGGAAAAGGAGGACTCTGTGGCTCACAGCCTTGATGCAGCTGTTTCCTGAGAGGAGTGAAGAGGAACCCGTTTTGCTACAAATGCTTCCCTCTGTAAATATCGAGGATGAAAGAGAGGTGCTGATACTACTGTTACAGTATAGAAGGTGAGGGATCCTTCTCCAGATAGAGCTTTGCCTATTATACGGCTTCCCTGCTTAAAATGAAGTTTTTGGACCAAAAAACCAAAAGAACACTCCACTATAGAAGTCCAACTGCAGACATCTAACATTACTTTAAGTATCAGTGGGAAAATGTGGATTCCAAGACATTATTTTGACATGCTCCTGCATATTTACTGTATATATATGGTGTGTTTATTAAGTCCTTTTTGAATTAAAAAATGAAGGACTTCAGGTTCAAAGGGTGCTAAACATCACAGGTTGTTTTGTAAACTTTCTGCCAAGAGCTTGTGCCAAAGATCTCGGCACGTGGTCAATTTCAGTTCTTATTTCTTTTCAAATTCAAATGTGGTTTCAGTTAAAATTCCACAGATGTGAACCCTTATGTATCCAGAATTCTACTTTCCTTATTTTAGAAACAACACATTTTTATTGCTAATCACGCAGGTAAGTCCTACAGAGGTGTGTGCTCTGGGAGACGGAGCTGGAATCTAATCTGGCTCATGCATCATAACAGATGTATACATAAACTCCCAAGTGCAGAGCCAGATTTTGCCTTCAGATTTTGCCTTCAACGCCACTGAAGATGGATGTAACTCATGGCAGAAGTTGAAGATTACAGAGTTGCACAGGTGCACCAGATAAAAATTTGGCCCCCTCCCAAAAATTAATTACCAGTGACCTCACACCTACAAAGGACACAACGGACTTTCACATCCCAGGCTGAGCAGTTGGAACAAACTTTTTTTTCCTATTATTTTCTTCGCAAATGTGATATGACGTCACAGAACAGACATACAGACCCTGCCCCTCCAGAGCCACTTTTCCAAGTAGAATGGCAAGTATTTTAGGGTAAGCAAACAACTGCGGCAGGAAAATCCACACAGCGCGAGATAGCATGCAAGATGTGACGGGGAAGACATGTGGGGGATAAGGAAAGAGGCGAACGTGGGTAAACTGATGCACCACATACACTAATAAGCTGTGCAAAGGAAAGAGAGACACCTACATACTCTGGCGACATCCAAACCACTCTACCTACGCAGCTGAGGTCACAAAGCGCCTCTTCCTAGTCATTTCCTTGTAAATTACAGCTGTGTGTTAGATTTAATAAACAAGGCTAAGGAAGGTATTTCCCTTTGGATTCCTCTACTCACACAATACAGAGATCCAAACAGTGACCTCATCTTCCCTCTTCCAAGGGACTTATTTAGAAGTCCTAATCAGCGTGTTCTCACTTGGTTTAATAATAGAGGAAATATGGTCTAGTAATCAGAGCACCGGACTGGGAGAACCATACCCTACTCCCAGCTCTGTTCTCGACTCTCAATTCAGTCCTCAATGAGAAGTCACTTACTCTCCGTGCTTCTTGCTTCCCACCTTATGTAAAACTGGTCTCACTATCCTTAAACTGACTCTCAAGGGAGCTGCAAGTTTTCCATTAATTAAATGTTTGCCAAGTGCTTTGAGATCCTCCAAGGGAAGAAGCAGAAGGTACTATGTAAATACAAGCCCTAGGTGGCAAGGTGGACTGTTCCAAAGATACAATTAAGAATGAGCATGCGGAGTTAGCTCAGTCAAGTCCCTTTGTGTAATAACATGACCACGTGCCCTTTTCAAATACAATTACAGCCCGAGATATACACAGACCGTCTCAGAGTAGCCTTTGCATCCGACACTTGCACTCCAGGTACAGCCTTCCAGACAGGGCTAGACAGCCCTGTAGAGGAGGTTACTCACCCTTGCGCAGCAACTGAGGTTCTTCAAGATGGTTGTTACTGGGGATGCCCGACCGGAGGTCTCTTGCGTTTCTCGCCAGAGACTTTAGGTAGCCCTGCCTTGGTTGGCTGCACCTGTGCAGGAGGCCACCTTGTGGGACTTCGAGGGGCTCTCCCCGTGTGCATAAGCAATCATCGCTCGGCGCTAGACAGAAAAAGATGAGGGGGAGGGAACTTTGACTGTTTTTGTTCTGTCCAGGCAGAAGGAGAGAGCTCTATGGAGAGAGGATTCCCTGGCGTCTGTGCGCAGTTTGGGAAACAACACAGGTAAGTATAAGGGTTACGGTGAAACAGGCAGGCCGCTTTTGGTATGAATTTGGGGCTAGGGCAGAGGATGACTTTGTCCTTCTGAAATATAAGGGGGGTGGGCCATTAGGGCTCCTAATTCCCCCACCCTCCAGGCTGATGTGGTAGCTATGAGAAAGGCAACCTTCATGGACAGGTACAGGAAAGAGCATGCGGCAAGGGGTTCAAATGGTTTGCCCAAAAGGGTATGAAGCACAAGGCTGAGGTTCCATATTGGGGCAGAGTCCTTGAGGGGCGGGATGGCATTGGTTAAGCCTTTGAAAAAGCGCTCTGTAGTGGGGTGGGTGCAATTGCAGGCGTCATCTACCTTGTGGTGCAGTAAGGTAATTGCAGATAAGTGCACCTGCATGGAGCTGTTGGAAAGGCCCAGTTTGTTGAGGCATAAGAGATAGGCCAGGGCCTTTGGCAAGGGAATGGAGTGAGGAGACATGCTGTGAGACTCGCACCTAGAGAAGAATCGGAGCCATTTCTGGGTGTACGTTCTGCATGGTTAATGGTTACTCACAAGGATGTCTTTCACCTCCTGAGAGTAGCCAGCATCTCCATGCAGCAGCTAGGCCGTGAGGTGGAGAACTCATAGGCTGGGATGAACGATACGACCCGCGTCCTGAATGAGGAAGTGGGGTAGGAGCAGCAGTGTTTCCGCCATCTTTGCCGGAGAAGGGAAACCATGTTTTTCGTGGCCAAGTGGACACGGTTAGAATAGTTCTGACCCTGTTCTGCAGGAGGATGGAGGGAAATGTGACATTGGTGGCACCTTCCATTTTATGAGTAGCGCATCGCCCAGTGACGGGTGACCGCGTCCTGCCCGGGAACAGAGCATGGGCATTTGGCATTGTGCGCTGTCACGAAGAGGTCTATCACATTTTCCAAACGTGGGTATGTGAGCAGTGCCTGCTCAGCTGGTGTTGTGAAGGATAGCTAGGTAGGTAGGAAGCAAGAACTGTCCACATTGTTGGAAATGCACCAGATCCAGAGAGCCAAGGCCTTGGCACACAGCGGACATGATCGGGTTCCACTCTGGTGGCTTACGTAGGACATGCAGGGTGTGTTGTCCACAAGGACTCTGACGGTGGTGTCGTGGAGGTGTGGCAGAAAGTGCTGGCTAGTCTTTCCGACTGTCCTGGCGTTTGAAAATGTTCACGTGTGAAGTGCTCTCTGGTAGCAACCAAAGTCCCTGGACAGTGTTGTTGCCCAGATGAGGAGGCAGCCGTGATAACAGTGATGGCGGGTACTCATCTTTGGAATGGGACGTTGGAATGTGCGTCGTGGGACTGTAGCCACCATGAGAGGGAGGCCTCGACAGTGGGGCATTTGAGAAGGGAGTGCTGGGGGGGGGGTGCGTAGCTGGTGTGGAGCCAGGACTGTAGGTACCTCCTATGGCCCGGCACGTTTGACCACATACAGCCATGCGGCCTAGGACCTGCTGACATTTTTTTTTTTTTTTAATAGAACTGGAAGGGACCTTGAGAGGTCATCTAGTCCAGTCCCCTGCCCTTGTGGCAGGACCAAGCACCATCCCTAACAGATTTGCACCAGATCCCTAAATTGCCCCCTCAAGGACTGAACTCACAACCCTGGGTTTAGCTGCCAATATGCTCAAGCCACTGAGCTATCCCTCCCCCATGTCTTGGTGGACATGCGGGAGCTCTCCAGGATGGTAGGGATTAACGTGGTGAGTCTGAGGAATGGTTGTTGGGGCAGACTGGCCTCACCGGAAGGCAGTTGAGATACACCGCTGTGAACCCCAGCTGCTAGCCCGGGACTATCTGGGACTTTTTGGAAGTTTATTTAGAACCCCAAGCAGATAAAGAGGTTCAGTGTGTGCCACACGGCCTGAAATGCTGCTGGCTGGGTTGGTGCACACGAGGCAGTCGTACAGTTAAAGTGGGGGTGGGGGGAAAAAACGCCAAGCCTGTGAAGATGAGCTGCGGCGACAGATAGTACCTTGAAAAAATAGTACCTTGGGGCAGCCGATAGCACTACCAGTACAGAGTCCTCCCGTTTGGCCTAATGCCACAGTGTAAAACACAGAAATCTTCTGTGTAAGGGATGGATCGTTATACTGTAGGAAAATCAGCATCCCGCAGGTAAACACACAAGAGCCAAACTCCTTTCTCCAGTGGCTGCAATGTTGAAATTTGCCATTTTGAAACATTGGGATTGTACAAACGTGTTCCGCTTGCATGGATTCAGAATAAGTCCCCCGCCCCATTCTTTTTCTGCACAGAAAGTAATGGGAATAGAGCCCTTTTCCTATGTGTTGAGGTGCTACTGGTTCTGTGGCTCCTTGTTCCAGAAGAAGGTTTATTTCCGGTTGTAGGAGGAGCTCGTGAGAGGGGTCTCTGAAAAGGGAAGGGGGAGAGAGAGAAATAAAAGGGCGAGACTAACGCTGCTTGATGATGACCGGCATTGCACTAGCAAGCAGCGACCCCAACCAGGATGAAAGACCTCATGGTTATACGTGTTGTACAAAGGCACAGAAAGACATGGCTCCTGCCTTGGGGAGTCTACAGTCTTTTTCTTACACATCCAAAGCAGACATTTTCACTATGCTGTAATATTTCACCTGTAGAATTTTCTTCAAGGCTGCATCCTTATCACGTAAATGACTTCCAGGAACAGTTTAACTGGTATAGTGCCGCAGGTTGTATAAATGCACGTGGCAAATCAACTGGAGGGTATAATTCATTGGAAAATATGTGACCCTGCAATTAAAAATTACCATACTACAGCCTCAGAATTACAAGGTAGCTTCAACTTTTTATTTCCTGCTGTTTAAGTTTGCAGTACTGTCGCTTGATTCTGCCCTGGAATTACAGATGATTAAGATGCACTCATAACAGACCTTCTTGTCGGGGTGTCTGTGTTGCTGGCATGTGATTCGGCAGGTATGTTTCAACGAACGTGTTTTAGCGATAACTGTTACTTCTTTTTGTGAGTCTCTAAATCAGGTGGTTTCAAACGACGGGGCATGACCCAGGACTGGTGGTGGAATGTCGGGCACTAGGTCTCACTGCTGCAGGGGGATCAGATGAGCAGTGGGGGGGGGGGGACGGGGGGACTAAGGCAGCTCCCTGCCTGTCCTGGCACCGCAGACTGCGCCACGCCCCAGAAGCAGCTGGTGGCAGGGTCGGCTCCTAGGTGGGGGGAGGGAAGAAGAGCACACAGGGCTCTGCCCACTGCCTCTAGCACTTGCTCCGCACTCCCATTGGCTAGGAGCTTGCTGCTTTTGGGCGCAGTATGGTCTGTGGTGCCAGGAGGCAGAAAGCTGCCTTAGCCCCCCACAGCACCGCTGACCGGGAGCCGCTCAAAATGAGCCGCTCCTGCCTCAGCTCTGACCCCCCCACAAGCCAGAGCCCTCTCCTATCCCCCAAAGGATATCTCCTGATCAGCCCAGACTCTAGTCACACGATGTTGGGTCATGGGCCTCAATTTTCTTCAAGTGCGTCCTGAGAAAAATAAGTTTGAAAACCGCCGCTCTAGAATGCCAAACGAGTGAAGGATTTCGGTCTTCTGGCCATCAGATACAGCACCAGCTGTGTGGACTGCTTGGGACACACAAAGCATACTCGGCTAGCCACAGCACAAGTATAAGCAAGGATATTCGCGGGAGGGGCGGAGGGAGATTCTATTGAGATAAGCAGTTGGAGGAACGGTGCCGTAATGCACTTGAAAATACCCAAAAGGCGGAAAGGATTTCTGGCCAAGATTATCAGAGGAAGCCGTGTCAGCAGCAGGGCTTGGTTTCTGAAGGATGAGGAAAACACATGTATTTTGAAATCTGAAAATAATATGGACCTCTGGGAACTTTTACTCGTACCTCTCTGGTCACGTAAAATCAGGAATTAAGGTTCCTCGGAGGATTAGAAAAACAGTATTGCCCAATCCTGGAGGGGGTTTTCCTTAAAAAAAAGTTTTTCTGTGAAGGAAAATACATAATTGAAATTATTCCATAAGGGGGCAATTAGCTTCAGAGCTGATCTATTTAACCAGAATCAAGTCAGGGCCCTTGCACTGGGGATACAGGTATTTCCTGTTTTTCAGTGAGTGGTAGCAGAGGAGCCGTTAAGAAAGTTTTTTTTTGTCATCTTTTAGTCACATATCTGCTTAACAAGCCATCATCACTAACTAGTTCCTTTTCTTAGCATGGTGCCAAGAAAGCTCTCCTCATGTTTACAGCACAGGACTGTGAATCAGACCAACACAATTCTCAGACAGGGCAAGCAGCAGAAACTCAAAGTATTCGCCACCCAGGAGAGCTTGCAGTCTGGGAGGTAGATACAGAAAGACAAGATGCATTAGGAGTGGGGAGAACCGAGTGCATGTACACAGTAAAACCACACACTTTTTGTGGGTGCAGCTGGGGGCCAGATGGAACAAGTGGGCCCTCATAAAGGGTAGAGGGTTCCGGGCCCAACTTGGACCCAGGCATGCTGTGTGGCTTGGGAAATTCACTTATGAGGTGTGGTTCATTTTGTGTATGAGCTTGTTCAAGGACTTAGATCACATACCCCCTGCCTACATTCCTGACCAGATCTCCTAGTGACCATCCCAACCACGGTGTCTTTCCATATGTTTCTATGTCTTCTGCAAGCTTCCCCGAGCTATTCTTCCAAATGAGTCCTTCCTTCCACAAGACGCACGTCCATCTCAGCCCCTACCAAACCCGACCGCTTCACTTTTTAAAAATGTCTTATAGGTGCCCAACGGAACAGCCACTTAACCAGTGTTCTTCCCTACCTTCTGTATGACACACCTGTGCGTCGTCATGTCCACCCTTTGGACTGTAAATTCTCTGGGAGATGGACGTGTTTTCACCGGTGCAATCAGCACACATGCGGGCACTGTACATTAACAAATAACACACCCCACCAGATGGGCAGAAACATACGGGATTCTCTCACCATCTTTTCTGTAGACACCGCATATTACTTAGGGTGGAATAACTCTCCTTGGCCAGATGTAAAATCCTGCTGAATTGGTTAACCAGTTCAACATAGTTTTTAACCAGTTAAAGGGGAGGCGGGAAGGACGGGAAGCCTCCCTCCTGCTGCAGGCAAGGATGGCTCCGGCCCCGCAGTGGGATGTATGTGTTCTGCTGGCCCCGTGCAGGGCTGATGGCTCCTAGCATGGTGTGGCCCAGCAGGGCTGGAACAGCCCTCTGCCCACAGCTGGCCGTGGGCAAGGGGCTGCTCCGGGGTACCAATTAATCATTCACCTCCCTAGCCAGAAGCTCTGTACAAAAGGATCTAGATCCTGCTTCTGCTGAACATCCGGCATTAGCAAACGGCAGCCCAATTTACTGCTGCTGGCCCTGAAAGAAAGGCCTCCAAGGCTCCATCTCTGGGGGAGAGGAAAAGCTCTCCCCAGCCCTCTTGCTGTTGGACATCTGCTCCTACTTCTTCTACCTGCCAGTGATGAAGTGATGCCTCCTCACTGGCTCTGCCCAATCTCTCTGTGCTGCCTCCCTCCGTGGTATTGAGAAGGAGCGACGTTGGGAGTCCTGCTCCGAATCAGCTGTGCGGGGAGTTCCGCTTACTCCCAGCTAGGCTGAGAAAGTTGAGTCTAGAACGGCCCTGGGGGGAAGTGAGGTGTGAAGCTGGGAAAAGGGAGAAGAGTACAGAGAGTGGAGGATGGGAGGGGAAGCCCGTGCCTAGGGCAAGCAGTGGGAGGAAGTGGCAGGGATTACGCTAGGAGGAAGGATGTTTCAGGAGATGGGGTGTTTCAGAGAAAGCGGGACAGGGCATGGAATGGAATCATAGAATAATAGGACTGGAAGGGACCTCAAGAGGTCATCGAGTCCAGCCCCCCGCCCTCAAGGCAGGACCAAGCTCCGTCTACACCATCCCTGACAGATGTCTATCCAACCTGTTCTTAAATATCTCCAGAGACGGAGATTCCACCACCTCCGTTGGCAATTTATTCCAATATTTGACCACCCTGACAGTTAGGAATTTTTTCCTAATGTCCAATCTAAACCTCCCCTGCTGCACTTTAAGCCCATTACTCCTTGTCCTGTCCTCAGAAACCAAGAGGAACAAATTTTCTCCTTCCTCCTTGTGACACCCTTTTAGATATTTGAAAACCGCTATCATGTCCCCCCTTAATCTTCTTTTTTCCAAACTAAACAAGCCCAGTTCATGAAGCCTGGCTTCATAGGTCATGTTCTCTAGACCTTTAATCATTCTTGTCGCTCTTCTCTGTACCCTTTCCAATTTCTCCACATCTTTCTTGAAATGTGGCGCCCAGAACTGGACACAGTACTCCAGCTGAGGCCTAACTAGTGCAGAGTAGAGCGGCAGAATGACTTCACGAGTTTTGCTTACAACACACCTGTTGATACAACCTAGAATCATATTTGCTTTTTTTGCAACAGCGTCACACTGTTGACTCATATTCAACTTGTGGTCCACTATGACCCCTAGATCCCTTTCTGCCATGCTCCTTCCTAGACAGTCGCTTCCCATCTTGTATGTATGGAACGGATTGTTCCTTCCTAAGTGGAGCACTTTGCATTTCTCTTTATTAAACCTCATCCTGTTTACCTCTGACCATTTCTCTAACTTGCTAAGGTCATTTTGAATTATGTCCCTATCCTCCAAAGAAGTCGCAACCCCACCCAGTTTGGTATCATCTGCAAACTTAATAAGCGTACTCTCTATCCCAATATCTACATCATTGATGAAGATATTGAACAATACGGGTCCCAAAACAGACCCTTGAGGAACTCCACTTGTTATCCCTTTCCAGCAGGATTTAGAACCGTTAACAACAACTCTCTGACTACGGTTATCCAGCCAATTATGCACCCACCTTATCGTGGCCCTATCTAAGTTATATTTGCCTAGTTTATCAATAAGAATATCATGCGAGACCGTATCAAATGCCTTACTAAAGTCTAGGTATAGGACATCCACCGCTTCTCCCTTATCCACAAGGCTCGTTATCTTATCAAAGAAAGCTATCAGATTAGTTTGGCATGACTTGTTCTTCACAAACCCATGCTGGCTATTCCCTATCACTTTATTACCTTCCAAGTGTTTGCATATGATTTCCTTAATTACCTGCTCCATTATCTTCCCTGGGACAGACGTTAAACTGACCGGTCTATAGTTTCCTGGGTTGTTTTTATTCCCCTTTTTATAGATGGGCACAATATTTGCCCTTTTCCAGTCTTCTGGAATCTCCCCTGTCTGCCATGATTTTTCAAAGATCATAGCTAAAGGCTCAGATACCTCCTCTATCAGCTCGTTGAGTATCCTGGGATGCATTTCATCAGGACCTGGTGACTTGCTGACATCTAACTTTCCTAAGTGATTTTTAACTTGTTCTTTGTGTATCCTATCTTCTAAACTTACCCTCTCTCTGCTTGTATTCACTACGTTAGGCACACCTCCAGACTTCTCGGTGAAGACCGAAACAAAGAAGTCATTGAGCATCTCCGCCATTTCCAAGTTTCCTGTTACTGCTTCTCCCTCCTCACTAAGCAGTGGGCCTACCCTGTCCTTGGTCTTCCTCTTGCTTTTAATGTATTTATAAAAGGTCTTCTTGTTTCCCTTTATGCCTGTAGCTAGTTTGATCTCATTTTGTGCCTTTGCCTTTCTAATCTTGCCCCTGCATTCCCGTGTTGCTTGCCTATATTCATCCTTTGTTAGTTGTCCTAGTTTCCATTTTTTATAGGACTCCTTTTTTATTTTGAGATCGTGCAAGATCTCACTTTCGTGGAAGATCGTGGAAGACACACTTTAGTACTGATCACAGATCTGGTGCCTAGCTCTTGCCTGGAAATAACTTTCTAGTGCTCTCTAGTGACAGCCTGAACCGAGGTCGGTGGTCAGACTTCTCCCAGCCCCAAACGGCATGGACAACTTGCCCAGGGGAGGCTGCAGCTACCTTTAGTGAAGGTGGGGATGGGTCCCCTGAGATCACAGATACAGTTTGATCTGAGCAGCCCACCCTCCAGTTTGATCTCAGCAAGATGGAACTGGGCATTCTCGGACCTACAATGTCCATGGGTCATTCCCCTGCCGTTAAGATGATGGATAAGTGTTAACAGGGACGCTGACAACTGCACACACTTCAGCCCTACATGGATAAGGGCTGTTCTGTCTGCCTGTACATTAGGGCTGTGTCTACACTGGCACCCTTTTCCATAAAAGGGATGCTAATGAGCCTTTCCGGAAAAGGGCTTATTTTCCGCAAGATCACGTCTAGACTGGCGCTTATCTCCGGCAAAACCCCGAGCCGGAAAAAAGCGGCAGCCATGTTCATGCAAATGCCGTGGGGGATATTTAAATCCCCCGCGGAATTTGCAATTCCGAAGTGTCTCATTAGGATCCCTTTTACGGAAAAGGGTGCCAGTGTAGACACAGTCATGGGATGTTGAATATCGGTTAATTGAATAGTCCAGTAACCTCATGAATTCTTAACGGTTAGTCGACTATTCTATAGTCACCGGGATGGGTCTGGCAGCCAGCGCGCTCTGGCTTCACTCCCAAGGAACCCCCTGCCACTCCACAAAGCTGGGTGGGGAAAAGGGGAGGGAAGGGGGAAAGGTGGGAGCTGGCCCACGAGGGGAGCCAGTTTAAAAACCAGCTCCTCTCATGGACCGGCTGCCTATCACCCTGTGCTGCTGCCTCTGATAAAGAGGCAGCAGCATGGGGTGGCAGCAGCCCCTGACTAGAGTGGGGTCTGAGCACCTGGACCTGGCGTGAGCCTGCCTGCCTGACTCCTAATACACTTTAAATGCAGAGCCGGAGCAGGGGTAGGTCCCGGACCCATCACAAACCAGGACTGAGCCAGGCTCCTGACCAGCCTGCTAAAAAAATTCACTGGCACGGGGTGGGGAGGGAAATGCATGTAGTCTATAGCAGTGTTTCCCAACCAGTGGTATGAGTACCCTTAGGAGTACTTGAGAAGTCAACAACTGAAACCTGGAGAAAACTGACTTTTTGTTTTATGTTTTACGGCGCTTTATTATTTTTGTACTTTTTACACCCAAAAATGGCATCTCCTGCCTGGCTATGATTAAGTTGTTTAAACAAATGTGTTGCAACAGTAGAAAAAAATATTGTGTGTCTGAAAACTGTAGGTACTGGGGGTACTTACAATTTTTTTTTGGAAAAGGGGTATTTTATAAAAAAAAAGAAGATTGAGAAACATTGGTCTCTAGCATTAACCTATAAGCTTTTGCTTATCGGTTAATCAACTACACTATTACATCCCTGTATGTATCCGCTCCCTTGGTCTGTTTCATTACTTGTCAAAAAAACCTCATAGCATCTATAGACTGTACGAGGCTTGGCTTCTTCATTTTGGCTAGTAAGGCTTCACATAGCGATGTACTGCTAAGCTGGGGTGGGAAGAGTCTGGCCAAAACAGAGGACACACCAGGTTCAGTTAGTATCTTCTGTGCAGTCTCCAGGCTCTCACTTTCCTTTGGTACTATCATTCCCACGGTTCACCTAATTCAAAATGATAAACTCTTTGCCTTTTTAAACAATTCTGTAAAGAGGCCAAAGGTGCAGCACTGCATACGTATTTCGTAACAGAGACCAGAAGAGGCTGAGGAAATGCCCATGCCTGTAAATCCAACTAAAATCCAACTAAATCAATTCATCTATGACTATCATTTACATAGTGCAATAAGAGTGTAATCACAAGCTACAGCCATGAGTGGAGCCAGTACAACATAAGTTATGTGGATACACACCAGTGTCCTGTAAGCACCACAGGGCGTGAGATCCAATGTCATGGTAAGGTGCTTCTTCAAAGTAGTGGGAATCGGGGCTCATCCCATGTTGGTTGCAAGGTGTTTCAGGGACAAGCGGCAGTAAGAAGGAAGATGGGAAGATCTGAAGGGAGATGTCAGGAGCGAGGACATGGTGAAACAAGAGGAAGAACCAATCTTACCTGTCACTAGTGCTTCATCACCTGTGGTTAAGAAATGGAGATGCAGCCAAGAACGGATAGAACTTTGTTTTCAAGTTAGAGCAAAAACTCAGGAGCTAGGATCGGCCATAGTGCTAACTCTCCAAAGAGGGACCTTGGGAAATTCCCCTGACTACTTGTAGTTCCCGCTAGTCAGCTAGTGCCGTGAGAAACAGGCTTTTAGGCTATGTCTAAACTATATCCCTCTGTCGAAAGAGGGAGGTAAATTAGGCAAATCAAAAGTGCAAATGAAGCAGGGATTTAAATATCCCGTGCTTCATTTGAATAATCTCATCATTGCGGTCTTTCGAAAAAGGGTATTTTGAAAGTGAAACCGTCGTCTAGACGCGGTTCTTTCGGAACCCCACCGACCCAAGGAGTACAGATTCTTTCGAAAAAGGTGTTTTTTTTTATTGAAAGAACCACGTCTAGACGGTGATTTCACTTTCAAAATATCCTTTTACGAAAGACCGCTGTGACACGATTGCAAATGGAAGCGTGGGATATTTAACTCCCCGCTTCATTTGCACTTTCGATTTGCCTAATTTACATCCCTCTTTCAACAGAGGGATGTAGTTGAGACATACCCTAACTGAAGAGCAGATATTAGTTAGACACAGCTGCTATTTTTATTATACGTTGAGCACTGGCAGCATGTTTAGCGATGCAGTGTTGCCAGCTCTCATGGTCTGGTCATGAGTCTCTATCATTGTTTCTAGCCTTCACGGTTGTGGCGAAGGCTTCAAAATGTGGCCCCAAAGACTCAAAAAGCAAAAGACCAAGAAAAATCTATGATTATTTTTGCATCATCTCATGATTTTTGAACCTTTGGAGTTGGCAATACTGCAAAAGGAAACAGCTTCTGCCCTGAAGAACCTACTAGTTTAAACATTAAAAGATTTTTTTACCATAGATTCAGAGGCCAGAAGGGAACAGTGCCATCAAATAATCTGATCTCCTGGGCTGTGTCCAGACTCAGGGGTTTTTTCGAAAAAAGTAGCCTTTTTTCGAAAAAACCTCACCTGCGTCTAGACTGCAGCCACGTTCTTTCGAAATTAAATCGAAAGAACGCGGCTTTTCTTTCGATGGCGGTAAACCTCATTTCACGAGGAAGAACGCCTTCTTTCGAAAGTTCCTCTTTCGAAAGAAGGCGTTCTTCAATGTAAATAGGGTTTCTTCGAAAGAGAGCATCCAGACTCACTGGATGCTTTCTTTCGAAAAAGCAAGCCGCTTTTTCGAAAGTTCAACGTGCAGTCTAGACGCTTTCTTTCGAAAGAGGCTTGCAGTCTAGACATAGCCCTGGCTACCACCAGGCCAAAATAACTCCTAGAGCAGATCTTTCAAAAAAACACCCAACCCTGATTTTAAAAATGGTCAGGGACAGAAAATCCACCAAAACCCTTGGTAAATTGTTCTAATGGTTACTTACTTTCACCATGAAATGTATACCTTCTTTCCAGGCTGAATTTGACTAGCTTCACCTTCCAGTCATTGGATACCTTTCTTAGCTAGACTGAAGAGTCCATTATGAAATTGTTCCCTGTGTTGATTCTGTAATTAAATCACTTCTTAGCCTTCCCTTGTTCAACTCAATAGACATGTTTTCTAATCTTTCAATCATTCTTGAGACTCTTCCCTCTCCAATGTATCAACATCCTTCCCCGTCAAGATTCAGCCGCCAGACCACCACTAAAAAAAGTATTTTTACTTTCACTTTACTGTCCTTTCAGTTAACTTTCCTACCATCCCTCCTCCTTTATAGTTGAAGATCTCTCAGACCATCTCTGCCCCAGTCAGCTATAACCGTGTACATCTCCTGACCTGTGCTTTGCCCACATGCCTGACAATTCATTTAGATTTACATCTCTGCAGTGATTCAGTAGTGCTAGCTCATTTTTGTTTCCTCACTCCATTTCCCTATACTTAATGCCACAAGAAAAGCTGTAGGGCAGGGCTCCCGACCTTTCAAAGAAATCATTTTGCATGGACTTTAAGGTCCTGGATATTTGCAAGCCCAGCTGTGACCAAGAAAAGAAAAAGATGCCCTGCTTCATGCAACAGAAGCGCTCCGCCAGGAAACATAAGCTCCCACAAGCTGCGTGACCTTGGCCAAGTCATATCGCTTTTCTGCATCTCAGACTGTCTTATCTGCAAAATGAGAATGGGGACAGTAACCCACTTTTCTTAAAGCGCTTTTGGAGACGTACAGAAAACACAATATTACAATTAGAACGGTAAGGTCTCGGAAGATAATCAGGCATTGTATGGCCTGGAGCAGGGGTGGTCACGCCTAATAGTTAGAGTCCTGAACCAGGGTCCAGTGCCAAGTCAGAGCTGGAGAAAGTCAAGAGTCAAGCCAGAAGTTGAAGCCGGAGTCAAGTGTCTGGAGTAGGGCATAGGAGCAGCGACATGAAGTGAGGCAGGAAAACCAGGAACAAAGAGGGGCCTGGGATAAGGAGGAACAGGCTAGGAGGAAGGAACCAAGAACAGGTGGAAAAATAGGGCTCATGAGTCAAATAGGCAGGGTCTGTAGCAGCAGTCACCCAGAGATTTACCTAGATGCTTAGACAACTTCCTGAGTTTCAGTCTGCCTTAAGTAGTGTGCCTCTGCCAATCAGGGAAGCTGAACTCCTCCTCCAATCAGGAGCTTTGTGGGTGGGGCCCTCTGTGAGCTATAATTTGGCTAAGTCCCCTTCTCCACAGTCTGAGCTCTGCCAGGTGAGGTGAGGGTCTGGGTTTAAGGCCATCACCCCTCACAGCTAAGTTCACCCGGCTCTGAAATGACAGAGCTGTCTTTGCATCTAAAAAGGGATACAGAGTATTAACAGGACTATTAACAGTATTAGGGTCCCTTGCCCACATGGACACAGATACAAAATAAACTTATTTGTGTAGCTTAGCTAAAAGGAGTCTGAATTTAACAGCTGCTAAAATTAGTCACACCGTCCGTGCTTATTAGCAATGAAGATTTGTATTACACTGCACTGGCTTCCCAGCGAACACGGTCTTTGCTGAAAGGCAGGTATGGGTTTGGTGTTAAAGTGAAGTTTACAGCACTGAACTGCAAGCAAAAGATTTACAAATACCATAAATGTGTAATATTAGCCAGTGCAAGGTGAATGATTCACCGTAAGTCAAGGCAATTGTTTGGTTTTATTCTGAATACAAACGCTGTTATCAGAGATGCTTCTATCACTATTACAAATGCAGCAAATATGGTCACATTCACCCTGAAGTTACTGCTAAAATACATTCTCAAAATGTCTTTCCAAAACAAAGTCTTTCCATTTCACAGCATCTCCCATACAGCGATGCTGCTACTGCAACACCAAAGCAACCTTCGATATTTCCAGCATGAGAAGGAATTCAATCCCTTTCAAAAGATTACACTAATACATTCTAGGCAGAATACATATTTGCTCTGGAATTTAACACTGTGGGATAAGGGGCAAAAACGTAAGGCATAAGAAGATGGGAGCTAATGGGGAAGCCGTAAGTAAAGGACTGACTAGATAGTAGAGACCATTACAGGTTAAATCTCTCTAACCCCACACTCTGGTCCGACAAAATCTGTGGTCCTAGATGAGTGTTTCTCACCCAGTGGTCCAAGTACCCTTAGGGACACTAGAGAGAAGTTGGGGGGAGGGGGGGGTTACATCAACAACTGAAATTAGGAGAAAACTGAATTTTTGCTTTAAGTTTTACAGCGTTTTATTATTTTTGTACTTTTTACACCCAAAAGTGTCATCGCCCACCCAGCTACAATTAAATTGTTTAAACAAATGTGTTGCAAGAGGAGAAAAAAATTGTGTGTGTCTGAAAACTGTAGGTATTGGGGGTACTTATAATTTTTTTAAAGGGGTACTTTATATATATATATAAAAAAAAGGTTGAGAAACACTGTCCTAGACAATATTGAGCTCCCATGATTCGGCAAATTCTCTGATTCGGCAGTGGTCACATCCCGAGAGTGCCGGACTGGAGAGGTTCAAAGTGTATTTAAAAACACTTTTATCGTTTCAATTTCAGTTAGTAGGAACTCAGTACCATGATGCCCATCAATAGCTCTGGGAGTCCCTGACACATTTAGAACCACAGTCTGTGGAGGAGAGCTAAGTACCCAAAGCAGCAGGATTCCTCTTCCCACCCAAACGCATCACTTAATCATCAATTATGGAACCAAGACAGCTTAAACCCCTCATCATGCTCCCCTAACAGCCAGAAATCCGGCTCTCATGTGCCTCCGCCCTTTATTAATCTGGGCTTTGCAGCATGCCCAGTTTTTAAAACACTATTTTAGGTGTTGAGCTACCCCAGCGTTAAAAGCTACACTAACTGACTGAAGACATGAACCCATGTAATGGTGCTTTTAAATAACCGTTCTATGCCACCTGGCAGCTTTTTACTCCGATGCCGTGGTGAGTGGCATCTTGGAAATGGAGAGGAAGGATTTCAAAATCCAATCCAAGGGTAAAATAGTCCCAGTTGGTATGCCTGCACTTTTGCAGAACTCCTCCAACAGAGTTAATTTTACTGCAATAGTGACAAGAAAAAGCTGCCAATGTTAACATCAGATGGTAGATACTGTTTGTTTTGATTTTGGGGATTTTTGGTTTTTTTTTTTTTTTGCCTAGTCAGATGCTTGTATTGCGACCCAATTAGAAAAGCCAATACAAACACCTTCAAACGCCACTTACTTCAGGGGTTGTTGCTACAGAAACTAAGGAATTTCCTGAAAACAGCCTCTAGGAGAGGGGTGGGAGACAGAGGGGTTGACTTCCCGCCTTTCTACAACATCCCAAGGTATGGAAAAGCTACTGTGACTCACCTAACAACGGTTCTTAATACACTGCTGAGACCCAAGTTGTTTGAAAGAAAAAGGACAGCCTCCCCAGGCTGCTCATACCTCAGAAATGATCGATACTGAGGCACTATGTCCTTTGGGATGGCCGCCAAATCAAACGGTCTATAAATTATAATTCTGGGTCAAGCAGTCTCCTCGTGCGGGGACAGATGTACTTTGGATTGCTGAATAATGGCCACGGGATTCTGAGCTAAGACTAGAAAGGGAACGCCAAGTTTCCTTTAACAGCTTATGCACAAACAAATTATGAACATTTACATACAACTCAGAAGCAAGGAACTAATTTGCTTCTTATGTATCATCTTTTCTAGGAGGCTCACAAAACACCTTACAAGCAGTAATAAGGCTCGCACAACCCACCTCGTACGGTAGGAAAACGTGATCGCCTTTTACAGGCAAAGAAACTGAGGAATGCACCCCAGATCGGCCACACCAGGTATGCCCATGCTGCAAATAAAAACGCATGGCTGGCTGTGCTAGCTATCTCGGACTCTGGGGGCTCGGCCGAAAGGGTTGTTTAACTGCAGTGTAGATATTCAAGCTCAGGTTGAAACCTGGCTCCAACACCCCATAAGATGGGAGGGTCCATAGCTCAGGTTGTAGTCTGAATGTTGACACAGCAAATAAACAGCCCCTTAGTCCCAGCAAACAGGCATGGATCAGCCACAGGTATCTAACTGCAGTGTCGACATAGCCTCAATGACAGGAACGGAGTCTAGAACCCACAATTTCTGATTCCCACTCTTGTGCGCTAATCACGCATTGTACGTCATGGCTGCCTCTGTGTCTACATCAAATTGAGTGATGTTAAAACTATCCTCCCTTAAACAACCCATTTTGGCCTGAATCCAATCTTCACCTGCCCATCATCAACAAACCCATTTGTGCCCCAGCTCCAAGACATCTCATTTCACCTGTTTTGATGGGCGTTGTTCCTAGAGTTGCCAGATGGTTGAAACAAAAATACGGAACACCTGCCCGCCCCTCCCCACCAAAAAAACAAAAACAAAAAAACCACACACCCTCTTCCCCTCCCACCACCAGGAAAACATTCTGTTGGAAGGAAAAAAAAAGGGGGGGGGGGAACCAAAGTTGTTGAGGGAAAAAACAAACAAACGAACAAACAAAAAGGACTCCAAGACTTATTTAAGCAAATAAAAATGAAATAAAACAAACAGCATATCCCCTTTAAGAGTGAGTGCAGGGATAGAAACACGGGAAAGGTTGAGCACTAAGACCCAGGGGAGTCATTGCTTCCCCTTGGTCTTTTTTGCTGGCAGCCATTTTGTGGAACCAGGAAAGCATGAGGTCTGGGATCAGGAGCCTGGGGGTGGAGAGAGGGGGAGAGCGGGAAGTCTGGGTGCCAAGTGTTTGTTGGCTTGCCAGGTGCCTGGTATTTTCGCCTCCTGGCTGGGGGAGGGCGGAAAAATCAGAAAATACTGGACATCTTAAGTGTCCAGTATTTTCTGAATTTTTTTTTACCCGAAAGTAGGTGAAAATACCGGACTGTCCGGATGAATACTGGACACCTGGCAACCCTAGTAGTACCTCATGGAGACACCAGTCACATTTCACAGACTGTAAGAAATGGAGCAGTATTTGGCTGATAAAGCCTCCTCTGTACAACACTCTGCAACTTGTATCACTCACACATTCATAGAAACCAGCGCCCTTTATATAAGGGGCTTTGTATTCCTCAGCGTAATTTTAATACATGTGAAAACTAGAGACCAAATGTAAGTAGAGATGGGTCAGAACTAACATACCGGATCCAGATCTGAGTCTGGATCTGAATTTACGACTCAAAGCTCTCGATGGGGATGAATATGAACATTGTTACGTCTGGATGTGTTGACACTCAGACCACAATTATGAACTTTTGCCTTTGGAATTTTCAGATGCTGGGTTTTGATGTGGGCCCAACTCGTGGGGTACGTCTAGACTACATGCCTCTGTCGCCAGAGGCATGTAGATTAGGCTACCAGACATAGGAAAATGAAGCGGCGATTTAAATAATCGCCGCTTCATTTAAATTTACATGGCTACCGCGCTGAGCCGACAAACAGCTGATCAGCTGTTTGTCGGCTCAGCGCGATAGTCTGGACGCGCGGGTGTCGACATCAAAGGTATTTGTCGACCACCCAGGTAAACCTCATCCCAGGAGGCATATCTGGGTGGTCGACAAATACCTTTGATGTCGACACCCGCGCGTCCAGACTATCGCGCTGAGCCGACAAACAGCTGATCAGCTGTTTGTCGGCTCAGCGCGGCAGCCATGTAAATTTAAATGAAGCGGCGATTATTTAAATCGCCGCTTCATTTTCCTATGTCTGGTCGCCTAATCTACATGCCTCTGGCGACAGAGGCATGTAGTCTAGACATACACTAAGTTGGACAGAGAAGCGAGAGAAGATGGGAGGAAGACAGAAGGAAAGGGGGGTCTTCGCAGGAAGTTTAGTCTAGCCTCAGGTCCACCACCTCTTTAGTAGCAGCCAACGCTTTATTTTCAGCTGCTATCAGTCCTGCGTCTTAAATCAGAGCTACCGCGGATTCAGCGATATTTGGAATCCCTGAGCTTCAACAGAATAGTGGGAAAGGAAAGCATTCCATAAGACGATTGTTTCAACTCAAGAATGAAAGGCTCTGCATTGCTAATGACCTTGAATAAGTGGATGACACAATTTGCTATTCTCCAGAAGCAGGAGCAGCAGGAATTAGAAGAGTCAAACTACAATTTGATTTAAATTCAAAGGGGTGCTCATCTCTACTCATTATTTAAAGGCAGTGGTCTCCAAGCAGTAGATCGGGATCGACTGGTAGATCTTGGAGCCTTTGACAGGTGATCCTGACTGGTTTGGCCAAGAGGCTATCAAGTGCTGGCACCTCAGCTGCCCTACCTCCCACGGCTGTGCATTTCCTGCCCTTTGTCTTGGAGCTGCTCCTCCCCCTGGGGAGCCTCCTGCTGTCTGTGCAGGGCAGAGGGTGCTAATGTCAGGGTTGCCTCCTCCCATTCTGTATCCTAGCTCCACAAAGCAGAAAGGGGGCCCAACAGAACTTGGGATGGAGTTTGCCGGCTGCTTTTGAGAGTGGTGCAGGGCCAGGGCAGAAGTGAGCCTGCCTTAGCCCCATGTACCACCACCCAGGAGCCACCTGAGGTGAGCACGGCCCAGCTGAAGCCCACATCCCTAACTCCTACCCCAGTCATGAACCCCCTCCTGCACCCCAAGCCCTGAGCATCCAAACGCCATCCCCAAGCCTGCTCCTAGAACCCCTCCTACATCCCAACAGCTTGCCTCAAGAGCAGCTCAGAGCCCCTCTCACACTCCAGATCCCTTAAATCCAAGACCAGATCCTGAACCCCAACCCTCTGCCCCAGCCTGGTGAAAGTGAGTGAGGATAGGCAAGAGAGGGAGGATGGAGTGAGCAGGGGCGGGGCCTCGGAGAAGGGGCGTGAAGGAAGCAGGGCCAGGGTATTTATATTTGAGGCAGATCTTGGATTGCACTTAAATTCAGAAAGCGATCCATTGATTAAAAAGGTTGGAGACCCCTAACTTAAAGGCCTTGGGAATGCTCTTTAACTTAGATACACTGAGGAGAGCATTTCAGGGTTTCCTGGGAACAAGGGGGTAGCTGACAAAGTGGGGAACAACCTTGACTGGCTTTCCCATCAAAGCCAGCATCCGGAAAACTTTTTAAGCCTGGGTGATTCAGGAATGCAGCAAACCGCAAACGCCAGACTGAGTCTGAGTGGCTTAGAGATTCTGCTAATAATTCATACAGCTCTCACACACATGATTAGGAGTCACAGTTTTATATTAAAAAAAAGAAGGAAATCAGAGGGAACCGTTCTGCATCGGGTCCCGAAACAAAGGGGCAGGACGAGAGCACATGCTGCTACTTCGGCGCTGATGAGAGCTCACAGCCAGTGTGCGAAACACAATATGCGTCTCACTTTCCTGCAAGGTGTGCCAACCAACAACATAGCAATAAATTAAAGTTCAAATAATACTATAAATAAGGCTGCACCCATGGCTGAGGGGGCAACACGCTGCACAGCTGTCAGACACGGGTAGCCTGCACAGCAACCATTAGACTCGAGATCCTTGGGTAATTGGAAACCAGGTGCCATGCTCACCTGACATGCTTGATCTACTTGGTAGACTTCAGACTGCAGCCACTGTATGGGTGCCCACCTGCCAGCCAGTTAATTAGAACAGAAATTCTTTGATCTCATGCATTAAAAGCCCCAGACTACTATGCAGAAGCTGATATTAGGGCTACTTTACCGACGGGAAAATTGGGGCACAAAGCAAAGAAGGATTTGCTCCAAATCCCTCGGAATCAGTGGTAGAGTTGGGAGCAGAACTCAGACGTTCTGATTTCCAGTCCAGGGCTTCAAGCATTCGGCTGCCCTCTCTCCAGGAAAGCTGTGTCCCAGGATGCATGAGTTGCAGTGACGGTTTGTGGGGTGGGGAGGATGAGAAAGGGGAATAAAAGTATACCTAAAATGTACAGGAAATACCCAGGGTGAGCTTTGCTCATAACATTACAGGTTCTCTACTCTTCATAACCACATACGCATCAATCCATGAGTCAACCGGTGTGCAACCACCTAAAAGATCTTGGTGACAGCCTGGCTAACAGTTAAGTCCCATCTGCTTCGTATCCAAGTCCCTGTAACCCGGTTAAAACCTGGGACAGTTCTGGTTTCACGGTCAGTGTCCTATCTAGGGATGTAAAGCGTTAACCAGTTAACTGGTGACCTAGCAAGCATTCAACTTACTGGCATGCTTACTGGGGTAACCAGTTAATTGGCACCCAATCCTCCGCTGGTGACATGGTTGGCCCTCCTGCCTGCAGTGTGGGGAAGAGGACTTGGGCAGCTGGAGCAGCCCACAGGACGGGCGGAGGGAGGGGGAGCTGCTCCAGAGGTGTCCCACCTGTGGGGCAGTGTACCTGTTAACTGGTTAAACATATAATCCTTTATCTATTCATCCATCCACCCTCACTATCTATCTATCTATAAGTGTGTCCATCTGTCCGGGCGCCTGTTTGTCCATCTGTTCAAGAACTCCTCGTAACCATAAGAGCTAAGTCCCCCAAATTTGGTATGTAGCTTCCTCTTACCCTAACTTAAACCAAGGTCCGGGTTTGGTTGTGCCTGGAAAATGGGAAGTGCCGGGAAGGGAGCTGTTTCCCATAACATGAAAAGGGAGGGGGGACAGAGAGAGGGAGGGGGACAGAGAATGGAGGGATGTGATACTGAGAGTGGCCACTGTGGGCAGCTGCAGCACAAAGCAAGTGGCCAGCCAGGCTGGGGCTCTGCCACCTTGCCTGTCTCCAGACTGGGTAAGGAGACCCCCTGCTCCAAACTCAGAGCCTGACCCCTCATTTGAACATGGGGGAGGGAGCTGCTGGAGGAGGAGGAAGCTCCCAGCGCCTGGCCCCTCCTCAGACAGCCTGCAGGCTGGGAGGTTGCTCCCGGAGCCTGGTCCTCCCAGACAGCCTGCAAGACATGTGGGTGGGGGAACCCACTGGAGCAGTGGGCAGCCCCCCGCACCTTGCCCCCCATGCAGCCTGTAGGCCACAGAAGGGCCACTGGAGGCTGGGGGCAGCACCCCCTCCCATGCTACAGGCAGGGGCAGCTGGAGGCCAGGGATGGCCCGCAGAGCCCAACCCCCACCCGCCAAGAGCCCAACCCCAGAACCCGCCCCTCCCGGGAGGAGCTGCCCTCCAGGACGTGCAGACTGCTGGCCGGAGAGCACTGCCATGGCCCCGTGTGGGACCACTGCTGGAGCAGCACCACCCTCCCTGCCACGGGTGGCTTTGCTAAGCCCCCCTACCTCCCAGCCTCCTGTTCCAAGCCTCGAGTCCTGCACCTCCCACCGGCCTAGACTTCTGCAACCCCCCCCCCCCACACACCCCTCCCAACCCTCTACCCATAGCCTCTCCTTACTCCCAAACCCTAACTCCAGCCTTTGTTTTCAAAAAAAGACAATCCCTGAAATAAAGCATGCACAGTTTTCATTTATTTTCCAACAAAACAAAACTCCTTCAGTTCAAGACCCGAGCAACGCCGGGTACATCGGCTAGTTAAAGGCCTAGTTTAACACGTTAACATTTTAAACAGGATTCTCCATTACAACTTTTAACTGGACTCTTCACTTCATTTGTAGTTCTAGCAAGAACAGTAGTTAAATCAGCCAGATGGTCTTTAATTCACGCATGGGGACAAACTAAAACTCCCTGTCCCAATAGTCCTCCTAGCTCGGGGAAAGTTCTCCTCTGAACCTGCGTCCGAACTGTTTAGCTCTATTGTAATTTTAGTAGAATTGTCTGACTGAAAAAAAAACTCCTTTCTATTTAATCCATCTCCCGGTAAAAAGCTAAACAAACAATCAAGAGTTGTGCTGGATTTGTGTGTTTCAGAAAATATCTACAAAGTCGTTTATTGCCCCAGTGGTTATCAGAACTTTTCGCTGGCACGAAAACCGCTTTCTAAACAAGCGGCAACCCACTTTCACCTCGTTGGCCTGTGAAGCTGAGAGAAGATTCATACCCTGTAGTCGTTACAGAACCCGTTTGAAGTCGCTGCTGTCAGGAGATGGTCAGTTTACGTCTCCTGTCCTAGGACAGGAAAAGGATGCACTCTCAGCTCCATGTGCTGCAGCAAGATAAGCGCAAAGATTTCTGTCCTATGGCCTTATCAGCTTTTCCTGCTACTCTCCAGCACAGACACCACCAAAAACTCAACTAGCTCAAGACAGACAAGAAAAGAAAAATAAAGAGACTTGAACCTTTCTCATAACAGTTTGTACAAAGCCAGGCTGAACCTAGTGCAGGTCGAAGTTTTGAGAATGTCTCAAAATATGTTTTGAGGTTCGTAAAAACTAGCTGGAGTGTGAACTTTCCCTTCCCCAATTTAAACCTCTCTCGAGCTCTCCCACTATAAGGATGAGTGAGCATTTGAAACAACAGTTCTTAATAGGTATAAGGCTGCCTGCACTTTATTAAGAAAGAAGCGCCCACACAGCTCGCTCGGCACACGAGTATGCCCTTTATATGGTATTGATGGTTTTCTCTTGAACTTCTGATTCCTTCTCCTTATTGTTTGCTGCTACATCTCTCACAATATTTTACTGCCTCTCCTTCTCTGTGTTTCCTGAGTGTTTCACAGTGTGGTCCACAGACTAGGGCAGTGGACTGTGATTCAGGGATTCTACTCCAATTCTCCCACTGATGTGTTAGGTGAAGGGGGAGGGGGAGCAAATCATTTAGTCTCATGTACCTCAGGTCCTCCATCTGGAAAACTGAGCTCCACCTGAAGAGCCTGAGATCTACAGATGAAACATGAAAGACCACCACCACACATGGCTCTTATGAAGTAGAATGAGACCACGGTAATATCTGAGTTTTGAGCTCCTGCTTAAAATGGGTTCAAAGTCTGGCAAAACGAGTTCACCCCATACCGAATGGGTAAAAAAAGAAACTAAATCTAAAATGAAATCTCTGCTGAAGAACACCACACTTGCTGTCTACCCCCGTGCTGACCCAATGTGCCATGTTTAACCAGAGTACCGGCCCCGAAGGATGGATTATGGCTCTCATCCTTCGGAGGTAACTTTTAGCTATGAGAAAATTTAGATTGTCAATGCCTCAAGCAAACATTACGTGCAAAAGCTATATACAAAAAACACTTCCCTACTAATAATTAACACTAGCCTGGCTCCCCTCCCTGTGTGGTATCTATGCAGGTATTCCTCATCACCACATAACGTATTTTGGAAAGGCATCCATTGCGCCTGCATCACACCCTCAGATACATCGCTATGACAGCTGCCAACAGTTTAGAAAGCACATCTGGCGAACACCCAACGCCAGCCCTATTTAGTCAAAAGGGAGGATTACAAGTTCATAACAATTTGGTGGGTATATAGTGCTTTACGTGTTTAAAGTGCTGTACAAACGTTAGACAGTTCATCATAACAGCTGTCAAATGGAAACAATACAACCCAAGGGATATCACTAGAAGCTGTGGATGATCTCAATTCTGTAAGGGTTGCCAAACCATGCAAGTGACCACAACAACAAAGTAAGATTGAACCTGAGGAGGAGGATGGATGGATTTATGATACAGGAGACTTGGATTTGAGCTCAGCTCTGCCACAGACTTTCTGTGTGACCATGGCCAAGTCACGTCGCTACTTTTGCCTCTTTTATCCAAAGTACCTGTGAGTTTGTCTACATGGTGACACTTGGGAAAATTAATCCAAACTAACTAAAGGTGTGAAATAAAAGAGGATTAGTTAAAATGCATGAAAGTACTATACAGACACTCTCATTCAGAATTAAAGTTGCCATACTTGAGTTTAGTTGTCACAATAAACAGATATGAGACCACTAATTCAGAATGACTGTCCACACAAGAATTTAAATGAGTTTCAACTAACCCACTTTCAAATCACACCTTTAGTTAATTCAGATTAACTTTCCTGAGCATCCACATGTAGACATGCCCTTATTTATTTCTAAAAATGGGATTTAGGAAACTAAGGGCTTACTGACATGTGGACAGCCAGTATAGTTAACCTGAATTAATGTAAGGGGTAAATATGAAGTGGATTAAATCAATCTCATAAATCTTTATATGGACATGAGAATTAAAGAGCTTTAATTCAGTTTAGTTTAATTTGTTTTGGAACTTAATTGAGCTAAACAAAATTAAGGCCACTTTAACTCTGAATGAAGATGCCCACACAAGGGTTTAATGCAGTTTAATAATCCGCTTTTATTTCAAGGGTGTGAAAAATCCACATTCCTGACGGATGCCCCTAAAATGACCTCAGTGTAGACTGATTTTCATTGACCTAGCTACTGCCTCGCTGTATTAATTAGGACAACAGAAGAATTCTTCTCATCACTGCAGTGAGAGTTTACACTGAAGTGTTACAGCAATGTAGCTGCAGCTGTGTCACAACAGCATTTTGAGTGTAGATAAGCCCGTGCTGATACTAAGGAGACAAACTTGTTTCAGCACAAGTGTCTTGTTTTGGCTGTGTTTATGTGGCTTTGGAAGGAGATTACTTCTATAATTATAAATGGCAAAACTTCTACGTAAATTAGCCTGTAGCCTCCTAAATCACTTTAGAAAAGTGGATTTAGGCATTTTTGAGAATGTTACCCTTACTCTTGGTTTCCTCATTTAGAACATGGGGAAAAAAAACAACCCGTTCCCTAGCTCCATGGATGTGGAGGCTTAATGCACAGCTATTCGTAAGCAATATTATGATTTTAGAAAAATGATAATTTACTATTAAAACATTCTGCCATGTCCAACAGGTAAATTTTCGGTGTTGTCAAATTTTAACACAACAAATCCAGACCCTTCCAACAGTTGGAAAATTTCAGAAGGCTTGTTTAGAAAAGTACTGAAGGGTAAAAAAGTGTCACAAAAATCAGTCCTATTGGCAGATTTTCACCAGTGTTTCATACATTTTTTTTTAATTCACTTCAGGAAGAAGGCATTCAGATTCTTTAGAGGCAGAAACACATGTCTAAGAAATCACACTTTCCAAGCAGCACATGGTCTAAAGATAAGCTGCCTGAGGCAAGATAAACATCCTTCTCCATCTCACGATCTTGTCAATTATTAAGATTTAAGGTGTCTTTCTGCATAATGCTCAGCTACTAAGGTGAAGGGCACCAATATCAGAACACGGAAGACAAAGTCTTCACTGTTCTCCACCAAACAAAAATCTGAATTAACTAAAATTGGATTTTTTTTTAAAGTTACTGATTTTACAGAACAGAGGATGGAATTGCATGCAATACACAGGAGAAAAGACTGCATGTGTCTCTGTGTGTTTATCCCTAGATATCAGACAGAACAGGAAAGAAAGGAAGATTTGACTAGCTCAGGAAGTCCTCAGAAAATACAGCCAGGCCAAATTTAGTACCTCCACATAGCTGCAATATCAAAGGCAGGATTGGTTGTAAAAGCATTTGCCTCTCAAGAGCAGCAAAATAAACTCATGAAACCTCAGGAGGCAAAAAATTCATCAGAGATTGGATATTGTTACAGAGGCTGTTTTGGTTAAGCAAGCTCTCATTTGACAACTGAGAGATAGTCTTGTCAAAGAACAACAACAATGAAAAATGAAAAGACAAGTACCATTTCAGGGGGGTTCTGTTTGGCAAAGCCCCATTTTCTGTGGTGGTTTTCTGAAGAAACAAGACTCAAACTTCCCAAAAGATTTTGCCTACTTCAGATAAGGACTATCGGTTCTCTGGAAAACTACCTAGTCTGAGTGGCAATGTGATTTCTTAATTATGGTGAAAGCTTTAAAAAAACAAACAAACAAACAAAACAAACCAGCTCTCATTGGTTCTATGACCAGAAAAATGTCCATATAAAGAGATATGCAAAATCAATAGTCTAAATATCTAAAAGAAGTTTTAACTAGGATTATCAAAGTGAGGTTAAGGCCAGGTCCACACGACAGCCAAAGGTTGGCTTAAAATACACAATTCCATCTATGTAAAAAACATACCTGGAGACAACGAACCTTAAGCTGAGCTTCGGTGCTGTCCTCACAGCAGGAGGTTGATGGGAAAAAAGCTCCCATCAACTTCACTTATACCTTGCAAGGAGTAGGCATTTTGGTATTGCTGGGAGCGCCCTCAGCATTCAATTTAGTGGGTCTTTACTAGACCCACTAAATCGAACTCTGGAAGATCAACCACCACAGCATCCATCTTCCAGGATGTGAAGATATGGCCTAAGTCTCTCAGGAAACAATGAACACTTAGTGGAGGTAAAATATACTTGCCACCAAAATGAAATCAGAGACTGTATTTTCTACTAAGCTCTCGAAAGCTACGACAACCATAAACAAGCGTTCTCGACTTACTGACCATTGCAGGCTACACAGGCAGCTGGGTGTTGTGTGGGTGTGGCCCACATAATACATAATACCTCTAAAGCTGTGAAAATGTCACATTGTCGCAGCTATTTGCTGATTGGGCCGCCAGCAACCTCCCCCCCCCCCATCACCCAGCTGAGAACCACTCCCGTAAAGCATACTTTGAAAGAAGTGTGCCTTACACAAAGCATGTGGATTTATCTGGACACCAATGTGCAAAAGCCTCCACTTAAAAAGGTATGACCATCTGTGATTCTTTTCTGTGGCAAGGATTTAAGCAACAAAATAACGGCCTCTAAACCCCAAGATCTCTTTTCTCACCGAAGCCATACCAGAAGTGACTGGCCTTTATAACCAGATATAGCATTCTCTGCCTTCAGATAGGACTGGCAGCTGCCAATTTCTACTGGAAAAGAACAGGTGTTTAACTTGGTCAGCAACATTTAGGGATGTAAAATCCCAATTAATCAGTAACTGGTCAAACATTAGGTAAATCGAACATTTAACCGGTTAGCCAAATGAGCAGGATCTCGGATGGGGGACCGCTTCAGCCCAGCTGGAGCAGCCCCCAGCCCATGGGACTACCACCAGCTTCCAGCCCTGCACTGGGACTGTCGCTGGCTGGTAGCCATGCTGCCACCAGCTGCTAGCCCCAGTATGGGGGCAGGCTGCAGGTGGGGGGCTGCTCCATTATGAAGAGAGATTAAAAGACTTGGACTTTTCAGTTTAGAAAAGAGGAGATTAAGGGGGGATATGATTGAGAGCTATAAAATCATGTCTGGGGTGGAAAAAATGAATAAGGAAAAGTTATTAACCTATTCCCACAATATAAGAACTAGGGGTCATCAAATGAAATGAAGAGGCAGCAGGTTTAAAACAAACAAAAGGAAGTTTTTCTTCACTCAGCGTACAGACAACTTGTGGAACTCCTTGCCGGAAGATATGGTGAAGGCTAGGACTTTATCAGGGTTCAAAAAAGAGCTGGATAGTTTAATGGAGGTTAGGTTCATCAATGGCTATTTGCTAGGATGGCTAGGAATGACGTCCCTAGCCTCTGTTTCTCTAGTGGTGGGTAACAGGGGAGGGATCACATGAAGATTACCTGTTGTGTTCCCTCCCTCTGGGTCATCTGGTATTGGCCACTGTTGGCAGACAGGATACTGGGCTGGATGGATCATTGGTCTGACCCAGTCTGGCCGTTCTTATGACCAGTAAGCATCACCTGGTTACCCATTCACATTCCTAATAGCATTTTAGAATGCTCTTTGCTTCATTTGTAGAAATACATTTCAGGGATGTACTAAATCATGTTAGCATCCATCATGTTTGTTACAGCAGGACCTAGGAATCAACTAGGCATGAAGCTCCACTGTGTGAGATGCTGGTCTGTGTGTGAACAATCTATATGCATTTCCTAATGACAGGACAAAACAAAATTGCGCATGGAAGTAGTTACAGGTGTAAAGCAGTGTACGTCTACATAGAGGCCAGACTGAGGCCTTGCAGAAAATTTAGCCCCTAGCCCTGTCATTTTACAGGAAATGAAGTCTTTATTGGAAGCTTTATTCTCAGCTCTCTCACCGGTAGCGTTCACGAGGCGATATGTACAAGAAGCTTCCCTGATGGCAGGGATTAATAGGGTGGCTTCCCAGGATGAAATTGTGCCTAGGTATTGATATCATCTGTCACTGTGACAGAGCCTCCTACTGAGCTGACCGTGCTCGCTGAGGAAACTGTAACCCAAGAAAGGCAAGAATGTGATGGCATCACAGAGTGAGTCAAACAGGGATAGAAAAATTCCTGTGATGCTGCACTTCCTCCGCAAGGCTGCACGCTAATTACCTTAGTAAACATTAGGAGAAATGACAAATACTTCCCTGCAGGAATCACAATTCCCCTCGGAGGGGGCAAGGGCTATACACACACGGCCCACCAGGAATAATATGTACAACATGGACAATCCTTTCATCTAATAGCTAAGGCCGACACTTTCAAACCCGAGGGCCTAAATCCAAATTTAGGCATTTGATTAGAAGTATTTTGGTTTTCAGAAGAGCTGAGCATTAAAGTCAAGGGGAGCTACAGGGGATCAGAGTCTCTGCAAAATCAGGACACTTAATTCGGTACCTACCGAGTGATGAGTTTGGCTTTAATTCTCTGCAGTTATAATATTGCTCTTTATAGAGAGACTTACATGTTACAAAGTAGATATTGGTACTAATGTAACACTTGGCCCGTGTGCTTTACCTTCGTATAGTTATTACTTGCATGACGAACACTTTGGTCAGAACTGGAAATAGGGAAGAGCTGGGTCAGTCCTCTGTCCTATGCACTGGACTCAATAAGAATTCAGGAATTTCGAATGCCTAGCCCATAGCTCAAAGCTCTAGAAAATGGTGCCTCTCATAAAAGCAGAGCTGGTAGCATGACCTGTTATTCAATTTGCCTGACACTTCCCATTATAAAAACCCTGTTTTCAGTTGCTTATAATGTTGCCAAACTTTAACCATTTAAAGTTTCCCGTGCTTGGTATGTGCCTGAGGCTGAATACTTTTGGAAAACGTCAGCCACAATGAATGGTTCAACCATTTTCAAGAAGCGGGCTAGGAGAAAATACATGGTTTTATCAAGTCAATGAATACTCATGACCCCTTTCTTTAAGCAGCTCCAGGGTTTGCATGAGTTGGACTGGGGACCTGAAATTTGGCAAGGAGTAGCCTTTGTGGCAGTATGTGATTTCTCTCATCTCTGTGGAAGTCTGTCCAAATTTGGCCAAGTGGTAAACCTCTGGGAAAAAAACCTGCCATCTGCACATGCTCAGTAGAGACTTGCTAGAGCCTCCCAGCTAAATTCCCTGAAGGTTCAATATGCACTGGTCATGCTCTATACTAGGCCTGAGTAGAACCTTCTGTGCAACTGGAGCACTCAGCTGCCGCAGGGGCCAGGCAGTGGAACGGAGAGCCAGGTAGGTCCCCTCTCCTCTCTTCTCAGTAGCCCTCTGAGCTGCCTGAGTTAGATACGGGAAGGGACTGGAGCCGGACTGGAGAAGTGGACGGAGAAGGGAGACTTAGATGGGAGGCTAGCAGGTTAGATGGAAAGGGACAGAAGGAATTTGACAGTGTAGGGGAACTGGGATAAAAGATCCGCGAGGAGTCCTGTGGCACCTTAGAGACTAACTGAAGTGTAGGAGCATAAGCTTTCGTGGGCAAAGACCCACTTCGTCAGATGCATGTCATAAAAGATATTTCTCAGTATATAAACAGCACCAAACTAACTAAAAGTGTCCCCAGGAGTGTGCTATAAAGACATCTAATGCCCCATCAAATCACAACAGCCTCAGAAAGACAAGTTCTCCTCTATGCTACACGCTCTTTGACAGTGTCTGGAGAATGGACATCCTCAATAGACGCTGCTCCGCTTAAGCCCGCATGGTTTAAGTACATAGCACACACAGTTGGGATCACGTACTCCAGCAAGTAAAGACTGGGATTTCTATTTTAAAATGTCCATGTACAATGAGATTACAAGCAACCCCTCTCCCAGGAGAGTTGTGAGGCTTAGTGAGGTCTTGTCTACACACACATTGTACCATTTAACTAGAGAGGTAAAAGTGTAACTGTTTGAAGTTCACCAATGAGCCTCAGCTTATCAGTTTCCATAACGGTCAGATGCCGGCTCCCAGCAGTCACCACACACTGCGGGCTGTGCAATATAAAGTTATACTGCAAAACTTTAAAGTTTTGTAAGCAAAACTCGTGAAGTCATTCTGCCGCTCTACTCTGCACTAGTTAGGCCTCAGTTGGAGTACTGTGTCCAGTTCTGGGCGCCACATTTCAAGAAAGATGTGGAGAAATTGGAAAGGGTACAGAGAAGAGCGACAAGAATGATTAAAGGTCTAGAGAACATGACCTATGAAGCCAGGCTTCATGAACTGGGCTTGTTTAGTTTGGAAAAAAAGAAGATTAAGGGGGGACATGATAGCGGTTTTCAAATATCTAAAAGGGTGTCACAAGGAGGAAGGAGAAAATTTGTTCCTCTTGGTTTCTGAGGACAGGACAAGGAGTAATGGGCTTAAAGTGCAGCAAGGGAGGTATAGATTGGACATTAGGAAAAAATTCCTAGCTGTCAGGGTGGTCAAATATTGGAATAAATTGCCAAGGGAGGTGGTGGAATCTCCCTCTCTGGAGATATTTAAGAACAGGTTAGATAGACATCTGTCAGGGATGGTGTAGACGGAGCTTGGTCCTGCCTTGAGGGCGGGGGGCTGGACTCGATGACCTCTTGAGGTCCCTTCCAGTCCTATTATTCTATGATTCTATGATAACCCACAGTGAAGCCGGCTCCCTGAAAGCGGAGCCAGCAGCCGGGAGCCAGCTTATAAACCAGCTCCAGGCGCGAGCCTGCTCCCGGCCCCATGCATGAGGAGCCAGCTTATATATAAAGCTTTATACTGCAGAGCCCGCAGCGCATGTGGCCACTAGGATTTTCAACAATGACATGGTTGGTGTTTAACCGATTTTTTAAATCCCTGCATTTAACTACACTGGTTCACTCATGTCAGGGGTGGGCAAAAGGACCTCCGTGGGCTGGATTCCGCCCGTGAGGGCCCTGCCGCTCCCCCGCCCCAAAGCCAACTGGGGGCAGGGGAGCACACAAAACTTCTTCCTGCCCTGCGAGGAGCCTGCGGCACTTCAAAGTGCTACGTGCGCCTCGCAGGGCGGGAGGAGCACATGAAATTTCCTCGGCCCCCTTCCCACCTCCCCACAAGGAGCACATGGCAGGGGTCCAGCATGGGTGCCTAGTGGGATGGGCGGCCCAATCAAGGTCTGTGGGTGGGGTAGCCCAGAAGTGTACTGGCCCAGCCCCTTCTGATTTAGGTCCCACTCCTTCTAGGCAGCCCAGGGGCACTTCAAAACTTTTTGAAGTGGCCCTCAGCCAAAAATTATTGCCCACCCCTGACTTATGTGGTACAATGGCCTACTACAGATGCAGCTGAACCAGTATAAAGGTGGGTTTATACCATAAAGTGTACTGCCATATGGGAAAGGAATAAACCAGAAGTGGGCAAGACAGCCTCTGTGGGCTGGATCCAGCCTGCCAAGCCGGTTGATCTGGCCCGAGGCCAATCCAGACCTAAGGATGGGGGAATGCAGAGTCTCCCCCCGCTGCCCGCCACGGACACGCGGCACCAGCAGGAACTGCCACTTGTTCAAAACAGCTGGTGGTTCCCTCTAGGCGCTGCTCACCCGGCAAGGCGGGGGCAGAGGGTGAGAGATTTCACGTGCTCCCACGCCTCCAGGCCCCGATTGGCTTGGGAGTAGGAGGACTGTGTGAAGTCTCCTCCGGCCACCAGCTGGCAGTTCTCTTTAGCCACCTGGGGAAGTGGGAGCAAAGACTTCACGTGCTCCCTACCCCAGGCTAATCAGGGTCCGTGAGAGCATAGGCTGTCTCCTGGCCTCCCCCCTTCCACCTGAAGCCCCGCCCCTTCCACCTGAAGCCCCGCCCCTTCCACCTGAAGCCCCGCCCCTTCCACCTGAAGCCCCGCCCCTTCATAAATTTGTGAAGAGGCCCCCCCCTTCAAAAATTATTGCCCATCCCTGAAATAAATTATGTTGATTTAAAGCACTTGTGTCAGTATAACTGTCCACAGAAGGGGAAAGGGTTGTACCAGGACAATTATTTTGGTTTAAAACCTCCCCAACCCTTCAACTGAAATGGCTAGCCCAGTACAGAAAATGGGGGGAAACCAGGCCTGAGAATCTGAACGCGTCTGGAATGTGATGAATGTACCACATATAGGTCAAGCGTTATTGTAGGCCCAGATATTTTACGCAAGACTAAATATCTCCTTTTCATTAACAATGAGTTCCTAAGTATCGAACGACTGAATTATTGCTTTGCCGTCCTATTTTCAGAATGCCTCACGCTATCGGTACTGCACCCGTGTGCCCGTGCACAATCTGCTGCCCTCTGCTGGATGGAGCCAGAACTGCTCCACTGCCTATCAGAAGCAAAATGCAGGACAATGTAGCACTTTAAAGACTAACAAGATGGTTTATTAGATGAAGAGCTTTCGTGGGCCAGACCCACTTCCTATCAGAGGCACTGTCCTCGAGAGACTCCTTTAATTTATATGGCAGGGCTTCGAGCTCCTGGAACATGAGGATCGATACCCTGCTGTCTTGTGACTTCGGAGTACCATCGTGTGCAGCACAGGGCCTGCTGTGAAGACTTAGGTAACCACAGATTGTTTAAACACCACAAACAAGTACACCATGCACTTTTGGCCCGTGAGTTTTAAGTCTCTTAAAAAAAATGCTTCAAACATTTACTGACTAATCTGTGGCGCTTAGGGCACCAAGCAAGCAGCAGCAAACTACATCAAAGCCTCCCTATTATCGCTCCCTACTGAACTGTGAAAATATAAATTCAAAGCTGACAAGGCAGTTAGACTTAACTAAAAAGTTAGTGCAATTAACTTTAGGTATGCCACTCTGCTACTGTACTCCTGGCACCAGCTTTGAGAAGTGGCCCAGTTCTTCTGAGGAACAGAAAGACCATTTATCTACTGTATTTATTCAGGGCAAGCCTCCTCCTTCATGTCAAACCAGGGAATGTAGTGCTCCTGAAGATGACTGGCAGTGATAAAGGAGCTGGTACAATTCTCAAATGAGCGAGTCACACTTTCCCAAGTCTTTAGACAAAAGTGAATAATATGCCCTCCTCCACAGCAACTGGGCACCAATTCTGAGATGCACACCGGGCTACAATGCTCAATTTACTGGACATTATAAAACCACCATCCTAAGCAAGGCTACTACCTGGCTCTCCTATACACAGGCAATTTTAATAGATACAAGCGTGGAAACAATCAGCATTAAAATTGGATGGGAAAGGGTCATCTTGCGCCCGTCCAAAAGTGAAGCAGTTACAGAACAATTTCTTTCCAGAGGGACCTTTTCAAAAAGAGTCACGTTGGTCTATGTCCATTCTCAACACCTGTCCATTTTAAGTTGGGTGAACATTTATGGATTTCCCATTATGCAACAAACCTCTCATCATAATGCAACATTCCTAAGCATCAGTATAGAAAGGGAAATGATCACAAGGCAAAACTAGGCCACACCCACCAATAATCCTCATTCAATTAACAAAGCAATCAGCTTCACTCAACCATCAGCATCAGAGCAAGGAATTCTCCTGGAAGGATAAAACGGGAAGTTGAATGGATGGTGCTAGCACAACACATGCCCTGAGGGTGGCCAAGTTCTGGCATGAGTGGATTTTTAACAGGGATCGAAATCCAAAGGGGAAGGCTGCTATAGAAGAACACCTCGATGCCTTCCCTCAGTGACTTCAACCCTAGGGGAGACAGAAGTAGCATTCTTCCACTCTTCCGGCTACTAGCAAATTTCACTAGAACAGATATGAATTGGCAACAAGTGTTTTTCTAGCTCACAAAGTCTAAGCATTAAGAGAGCTCCAATTGTATGACTTTTGGGACGCCAGATGAAGCACACACTAGGGATGTAAGATGTCGATTATTTCACTAATCAAATAGCCGATGCAATGTGCCTCAACTATTCGATTAGTCGATAAGGGCGCTTCCGCCTTTGCAGTGTAGCTACAGCACCAGGGCTGTTGCTACATATCAAAGGTGAAAGCGTTGTGGAGAGCACAGAGCCAGTGGGGGACTCAAGCAGTCCCCCGCTGCCCCTATGCTCCTGCAGTGTTTCAAAGTGGCAGCGCTGCATGGAGCCTAGGCTCTCCAGCTGACTCGGGCTCCATGCGGCGCTGCCGCTTTGAAATGCCACGGGGAGCCTAGTGTCAGGTTCCACGTGGCATTTCAAAGAAGCAGTGCCACGTGGAGCCAGGGGTCAGTGGGGGAGTCCCCAGCAAGGCTACTACCTGGATCCACTTGAGCATGCAACCCAGGCTCCCTGGTGGCACCAGATGGTATGTGGGGTTTCAAAGTGGCAGGGCCACGTGGAACCCGGGCTCTGGCCCCAGGCTCCACGCAGAGCTGCTGCTTTGAAGCACCCTCTCCTCTTTCCCCACCCTTGTTGCATCTTTCTGATAGAGGCAGTGGGCGGGAGGAGGGAGAAGAGAGAGAGAGAAGTGACTAGTTGACTAACCAATAAGCATTTGCTTATCAGATAGTCGACTAGTCATTCCCATCTCTAGCACCCACCGTTTAAAAGGTTGTTTTTCTTAACTGCCAGCCCAGCAAATCCATCCTGGGATCTGACAGTCAGTCTGGGTTCTTTCCCCCCCGAGAGACCTACCTGGGGAGGGAAAGAAAAAATGCATCCTTCAGATGTAGTGAAACGAACCTACTGTCCGGGCCAGACAGAGCTAGGATGATAAGAGAATTCTAGCACTACCTGCGCAGGGCCACCCTCTCCAAGCCAGCAGTCTGACTCAAACCAACACCCAAGATACTAGTGGATCCCACTTTATCCTACTGTGTTACCAGCGCCTACTCACTCTCATGGAAGAGGGTGTTCACAGAGATTCAAGGGAAACAGGTTTTTAGATAGATGAGCTAGCGAGAGGGGAGATATAAGACCGTAGTTCTATTCAGTGGCTTGAGCAATGTCTATCAAAACTCAGCAGCGCGTCTATAGTAGGTTTGGGGCTTTATAGCCTACTAGAAGATTTCCCCAGCATTGCTCAGGTCCTTAACTCAATTAATTTTTGTTTTTTGGAAAATAAAATGGAAATGTCCCTGCTTCATTTCAATCATTGCTCTGTGGTAGAGTGGGGGGGATGAGGGATGAGTATGCAGGCAGCCCTGGTGAGAGAGGATAGCCCCAGCAGCTTGGGGCCAGATGAGAAGCGCCTCTCCATGGCCGCCGCAGCGCCAGTGGGCACAGCCGGAGGAGGGGTGCATGTCCCCCTGCCGGGGCACGACCAGGTCCATCTGCCTCCTGCACTTCCCAGCCAGAGTGAGGAATGCAGCAAACTGCACGCTTTCCCCTTGCCCCGACAAAGGGGAACTGCCAACAATGTTTCTGTGTGACTCGGGGGGAGGGGCTTCAGTTTCCACAGAACGTGAGTATCACCACCATCCTGGAGCAATCCCAGACAGCAAGCACAGGCCAAGGTTCGGCTAAAACCCTTTACCGTATGAATGTTTTTGCAAGGCAAGTTGCCAAGTGCAAGAAACCTGCATGTTTCTTAGTAGCAAATGTGAAAGTCAGAACCACTTGGTTTTTGGGGGAAAAATAAGCTAAACCAAACAGATGGACCATATTCTAATTCTTTGGATTAGGAATGTAATAGCATAGTCGATAATCAATAAGCAAAAGCTTATAGATTAATGCTATAGACTACAAGCATTCTTTCTCTCCCTCCCCCCCCCCCACCGCAATCACCTTGCCAGTAATTTTTTTAGGAGGCTGGCCATCAGCCCAGCTCACGCTGGTCCAGGATCTACCCCCACTGTGGCTTTCCATTTAAAGTGTATTAGGAACTAGGTGGGCAGGCAACCTGGCTCAGTTCCAGTTCACACCAGGTCCGGGAGCTCAGACACCCACCCCCCAGACAAGGGCTGCTGTCAACCCCTTGCTGCTGCCTCTGTATCCGAGGCAACAGTGTGGAGCAACAGGCAGCTAATCCGCAAGGGGAGCTGGTTTTTAAAACAGGATGAAGTTTAATAAAGACAAATGCAAAGTGCTCTACTTAGGGAGGAACAATCAGTTTCACGCATACGGAATGGGAAGCGACTGCCTAGGAAGGAGTACGGCAGAAAGGGATCTAGGGGTCATAGTGGACCAACAAGCTAAATGAGTCAACAGTGTGATGCTGTTGCAGAAAAAAAGCAAAAATGATTCTGGGATGCATTAACAGGTGTGTTGTGAGCAAGACACGAGAAGTCATTCTTCCGCTCTACGCTGCACTGGTTAGGCCTCAATTGGAGTATTGTGTCCAGTTCTGGGCACTACATTTCGAGAAAGATGTAGAAAAATTGGAGAGGGTCCAGAGAAGAGCAACAAGAATGATTAAAGGTCTAGGGAACATGAGCTATGAAGGAAAGCTGAAAGAATTGGGCTTGTTTAGTTTAGAAAAGAGAAGACTGAGGGCGGACATGAGAGCAGTTTTCAGGTATCTAAAAGGGTGTCATAAGGAGGAGGGAGAAAACTTGTTCATCTTGGCCTCTGAGGATAGAACAAGAAGCAATGGGCTTAAACTGCAGCAAGGGAGGTTTAGGTTGGACATTAGGAAAAAATTCCTGTCAGGGTAGTCAAACAGTGGAATAAATTGCCTAGGGAGGTTGTGGAATCTCCATCTCTGGAGATATTTAAGAGTAGGTTAGATAAATGTCTATCAGGGATGGTCTAGACAGTACTTGGTCCTGCCATGAGGGCAGGGGACTGGACGCAATGACCTCTCGAGGTCCCTTCCAGTCCTAGTATTCTATGATTCTATGGACCATCTCCCACCTGGCAGCCAGCCGGACAGCAGAGAAGAGAACACCAGATCACGTACCTGATCCACCAGGCGAAGGAGCGAGAACTGGAACTGAAAAACATACAGTCTGAAAACAAACTCAGCCTGAGTCAGACCCAAGTCAAATACGGACTTTAGCGCCTTTCCTGTTCTGTGGGCATTAGCCCAGGTGACCTATTACAATCAGATATCGCCTGGTCTACCAGAAATTGAGGAGGCCCCTGGGTCTAACTGGTACAGAGACAGCAGAGCAGAGGGCTCCTCAGGAGCGGGGCCAGAGCGCACCAGCTGCCAGCCTCACCCCTAGGGACTATAGAATAGTTGACAAAGAATTCATGAAGTTAATCAACTTTTCAATTAACTGATATTTAACATCCCTACTTTGGAGAAGATCCACTACAATGATCACATCTAACATTCTTTCACCATCTGGTCACTCAGAAACACTAGGCTTATTAGAGGAGAAAAAAAAAGAGAGGTGCTCCAAGGCCTGTTTAGAGGAGGTCTGCTGTAACGAATAGATGTCAGGGAATCAGTTGCCCAAAGGATGCATTAAGTACTAACTGTCAAAACAAGGGCTACTACCCACTTAGCCAGAAGCAACTGGTTATACAAACCCTCTAGCAGGGAGATACCCCTTCATTCATTATCTGACCTCAGCTTTCTGAGACTCACAGATCCAACGAGAGTAACAGCCCTTTCCCTGCCCGACCCCCGTATGTGTGTAATTCAGTGCTGTGGGGCGCATTCCCTCCCCCTGTCCCTCCCTATCCAAATATTGTGCAAACCGCTTTGCTTCTGCAAGTATTTCAGGCAAGCTGGAGACGGTCATGCATCAGGAATTTCAGAAAGTCTAATTAAGTCAGGCTAGCCTAAGCCTGCTGCATAGAATTGACATGCACCCTGGCTGTGGGGTTCAAAAGATAAATATGCACATACATAAAGCACATTTCAGACAGCTTTTTAGTTCTCCTGTAGCAATCATTATTAGTAAATAAACACACAGACTTGGAGACCTAATCTTGGCCCACAATTCCGTTGTAGAGAGGCCTCTGAACCTGGAAAATAAGGTAGGTTGCAGATGTCTGCAGGAAGTATCTTGGGAAGCAGGAGAGGTGCAACATGAAGGTGCAAGGATGCGCTTGCGAAAATTTAACGAGCGGGCAATGGAGGCTGACATAATGGGTTGATTGGAGAGCACAGCTAGCTTGATAATGAATGAGATGATATATAAAAAAAGATTAAAAAGAATGGGACTTTTCAGCTTAGAACAGAGGAGACTAAGTGAGATATGATAGGGATCTATAAAATCATGGCTGGTTTGGAGAAAGTGAATAAGGAAAAGTTTTTTTACATGTTCCCATAACATAAGAACTAAGGGTCATCAAATGAAATTAATAGGCAGCAGGTTTAAAACAAAAAAAAGGAAGTTTTTCTTCATGCAGTGCACAGTCAACCTGTGGAACTCCTCGCCAGAGGATGTTGTGCAGACCAGGACTTTATCAGGGCTCACTCTGGAAACAGTCCCACTGGGAAATCAATGAGATGGTTTGTGAAAGAAGATCCCATTTAGCGTATGAGTGGCAAAGTCAAGTCTTAATTCTACTGGGCACTTTACTTCATGGGATCTTCCACTGTAGTAAAGCACTGTTCATTCAAGGACAACATGGCTTATTAAACGCTTGAAACGAACATACAACAAGAAAGCCACAGACCTTTCCAATCTGATACGCTACCCAACTTCGCCAGGAACCCATGGCAAGGACTTATATTCTTGAGGTCGCTTTGACAGAAGGGGACCTTTTGCACTTTGAAAAGCAGATATGAGTGATAAATGCAGCAGGTGCAAAATGTTTCACCCCCCCCCAACCTAAAAAACACTCTTCAAAAAGCAGCAGCAGCAAAAAACTTACCTCCCAAAAATGCAGTGTAGTTTTCACACACACTGTAGTTAAAAAATGACTAAGTTTTCTTGATATATGAATTTGTGGGCGAACCATTTATCAACGGGCCTGTTTACCTCCGCAGCAGAGTCCCTCAAGCCAAGAGCCATGTCATTCCCCTTTGACTGATTAATTAGCCAATCAGAGGACATTTTTCACTGTGAGGCATGATGGTTTATTCCTGCTAATGCTTGGTCTCTAACAGCGACACATTAAAGCCAACTCGGCTCTTTTAGCCTATCGAAGTGACCAAAAGGGAAGGCGAGAAGATAAATCAAAAGAGCTCCCCCCAGTTTCATTTCAGTCCCTAACTAAACCCCCAAGGAATGAACAGATAGAAACAGGACTCTTCACCAATGAAGAAAAAGAGGAAAAAAAACCACTGGTTTCTTGAGACTGGGAGATGTCTCTCGATCTGCTCCTTTCTGAACAGCAATAATTTATCCTCAGCTGATTAGCAGGGTGCTTATAGAATAGGCAACAAAACGTCAATACTGAGCAGTTCTCTTGATAAAAGCAAAGAAGAGCCAAGAACCCATGCCATATAAAGGAGCTGTGACTATTGCTGTTGGAATGAAGGCCCCAGTATCGAGAAGCACGAAACAAAACCCCGATTAATACCACAGGCCTGATTCACTGCTGCTCTGCAGTCGGACACACCAGCACAAAAGGGGTACGAAAAGCTATCCGTCGTGCGTGGCACGGGTGTAACAGGAGCACATGGCGCTAGGCTGTGATGAAGGGGGCACCTCTATTTATATTTTACTAGAAGATTTTCCTGGCATTGCTCGGGTCCTTAATCCAAATAAGTTTTGGTTTTTTTTTTTCCATTTCAATCGTTGCTCTGCGGTGGGGCTGGGTAGGAAGGGTTCAGCAGGCAGGCGGCCCAGGGAGGGAGGCCTACCCCAGCCCTCTCTCACTAGAACAGCTTGGGGCCAGATGTGAAGCACTTCTCCATGGCCACAGCTGGGGGAGGGGTGCATGTCCCCTGGCTGGAGCAGGTCCAATTTCATCTGCCCCCCTGTATCCCCCAGCCAGAGTGAGGAATGCAGCAAACCGTGCACTTTCCCTTTGCTCCCTGATGAAGGGGAACAGCCAGCAATGTCCCTGTACGAATTGGGGGAGAGAGGGAGGAGCTTCAGCCCCATATCCTTTTAGGGGTGCCTGGGGGGGTGGGAGGCTCGGGATTGGGGTACCCCAGCTAGCCCCTTCCATCTGCCCAGTGATTCTGTCTCTTTTCTGTATGGTTCTATGAGAAGCAAATCCATTCCAGGCACATGGCATTGTCCTGGCACAACCAAACCCCCACCGTGCTTTAAGTTATAAGAGGAAGCTGTCTACTGAATTTGATGCTCCTATCTCTTACTGTTTAGGAGGAGTTCTTGAACAGACAGACAGACAAGCTCTTTCAAATATATAGTCGATGAGTCAGCTAGTATTTGTATGTACCACTGCCCCCTGCTGGGTAGAAACAGAGTTGCTCAAGTAGCAAAGTTCTCAATTGTGGGTCAAAAGCTCTACCCGGCTAACAGCTGACCAAGGGGCTTTTGTCTCTGAAGTTTCACAGGTTGTGGTTTGCAGCGTAGCTGCAACTGAGAGGCCACCGATTTAATACAACACATTCACAGAGACTTCTCTCTCTGAGGAGTAACAAATTCATTCAAACGGTCAAAAGGCAGGAAATGCAGAACCGAAGACTGAACGCGCAATATTAACTCTTTCCCTTTTGTGCACATGCCTCAGGATGCGTGGCCAGCTCCCACCGAAGCCAAAAAGAGTTCTCATGGAGAGTTCTCAACGAGTGTTATCAGAGCTGCCCTTTGGGCTAATGACACAACATTCGATTTCTCAAATTATATAGACAGGCTGTCATACCAATCCTCTGTAGTGAGCAAACCGTGGCAGTAAAAGCAGACAAATCAAGAGTGCCCAGGAAGGATTCTTACAAATCGCAGTTTTCAAAGTTTGGATCTCCAATATAACAGCCTACAACAATCTCCCACAACTACTGATGGAGTGCATTTAAATCACTTACCAAGGTTTACTGTAAGTGATCAAGCATCTTCTCCCCCCCTCTCGCACAAACTATTGATTTTTGAAGATACAAAGGAAAAAAACCATCACAGATGCACAAACTGCAAGAAGCCATCACAAAAAAACAGAAGCAGTGAGCGGAGGCTGAGTGGTGACTAGGTTGTTACTGGAGTGTTTGGTCAGGGTTTAGAAGAGAAACAGTTCAGTACTGAACCATCCATTCCAATATCTGACACTTCACTGTAGGATTATTTATTCTCATTTACTTCCCTTACTGATAAGGCTCATTACATTTAATGCCATGTTTACTCATATTTATCCCTCGACAACGTAGAATGCATTAAACACTCTTTAGCTGCAAACGGGAACTGCGGACTGAAATATACGAGATAGAAATAAACGGAACACAGGACCGAGAGCCATCAAGTCTGAAATTTCAATCCCATCTCTGACAAACTCCCTCAGAGAGCCAAGTCACAACTGCCTCACCATTTAAAATGGGGATACGATGCATTTAATATCCAATACATACAGCAGGGGGGAATAAATGCCATACATATTAAAGATCACTCAAGAGTTAAGGAGGGAGGAAGACAATGCTATGGGAGCCACCAGATTTTTGTGACATCCACCGTGGACATGTTAAACCCAATTTTTCTTCACTTGATTTCCCTCAAGAGATTGTTCTACTGACTGACTGACATTGCCACTAGGAAGCTTATAGAGGAGCTAGCTTGTATTTCCTTTTCCTAACTTTAAATTCCTGCTCCCTGTCCTATTCCCAGCTTTTGACCCTCTCCGCTCCCATAGAAGGAACTCTTTCCTTTTCCTTTATTACCCCCCAAGCCCAGATATATATAGACATGGTGGTCGTCTTTCAGCTTCTTTTCTAGGATGAGCATATCCAATTCCTCCACTCCCTCTTTCGAGGACATGGCCTCTAACCCTGTCGCCATTTTACTCAGCTCATTTTGGACTCGCTCCAGTTTTTCAGTGTCCTTTTTGTATTGTGTGTTCCCATTCTGAACACCGAGTGCAAGCTGTGATCTTGCCAAGCTCTCCTCGCATTCTCTGTAATTCTTAGTGGATAAGTAACTTTGCTCTTACGCAGCACTTAATTCTGTCCACAGCCTCAGCTTTGAAAAGCAGAGCCAAGGACTCCTCACACACACACACACATTAGTTCCATTTTGCAGAAGGGGAAACTGATGCAGAGAAGCTGTGACTAACCTAGGAACACATCAGGGTTCGTGAGACTTAACTCTGTCAGGTAAGTATTATTAGCATTCACATTTCGCAAAAGGGAAAACCAAGGTATGGAGGGATTAAGTGATTTGCTTACAGCAGGTGTGGCCAACCTGAGCCTGAGAAGGAGCCACAGTTGACCACTGTACATTGCCAAAGAGCGACAGTAATTTGTCAGCAGTCCCCATCAGGTGCCTCCTCTCCAGCATCTTTCGCCCACCAGCAGCCCCACCGATCAGCACCTCCCTCTTCCTTCCCCGTGCCTCCTGCCCGCTGCAATCAGCTGTTTCATAGCACTCAGGAAGCTCTGTGGGGGAGGGAAGGAAAAAGGACGCAATACGCTTAGAAGAGGAGGTGGAGCCAGGAGCTGAGCACTGGAAAGTTGGCACCTGTAGCTGCAGCCCTGGAGTCGGTGCCTGAGCAAAGAGCCGCATATTAATGTCAGAAGACGTTGGCCACCCCTGGCCTATAGCCTCACAATGAGCCAATGGTCTAGCCAAGATTAGGCAAGTGTTCAAGTTTTGGATTCGAATCACTAGCCGACAAGGTCTGTGATAACTGCTGGGAAATGCAAATCGTTGAGGAAACTCTGGAAAATGTGTCAGAAACCAATTTCCTGATAAAAAGTAAAACAGCAACAGGGAGGAAGGCTAAAATTCCAGATGATTAACAGGAAAGCGATCACACCAAACCTGGAGATAAATGGGCAACTGGGCTTTGGTCATTTAGGGGAACTCATGCATGACAGCATGCACATTACTGTAACTCGAGGATGCTATTTACTGATCTGATGGCCTGAGATGCGGAAGTGAGAGGTGTTTATAATGCTTAAGTTTTCTGTGCAGGAATCCATATTCTTAGAACTGTCCCAGCAAATCAGGGCTTCTCTCCCAAACCCCAAAAACGAGTTAGTGCCAAAACATGTTGTTCCTCTTGCGAACTGGGACCGTCTAGCTTATTCCCAAATCCTCAGTCTCACTCAGGAGTATTTTCTCCTGTGATAAGGCTCCATCAGGAAACACAGCTGGATGGAGGAAGGAAATTCTGAGAAAAAAAAAAAAAACAGTGGGGGTTCCAGGAAGTTCAACCAGATAGGAACTAATGGAATTTGTTTTTCTGTCTCCCCAGCTCCAAAGCGAGTGAGAAAACTAAAAGGTTGTGGGGGCAAAGCCTGGCAGGCCCTGCCCTGCAAGCAGGTCCCCACCACGGGTCTCGGGAGAGCACCATAATTACAATTCAATATTTTCGATCACTCATTGTCTCCCTGAGAAAACTGCAGACGTTTCCAATTTAGGTGAACTCCAAAGCTGAGCCATTGTTTTCACTTTACGGGGGACGGATCCAGAGGTCCCTCTGTAGTTTATTAAAAAGGCTTTGTTTGGCCACACGATTTATCTTGAAGGAAACATTTATTTTAGATTTAAAATAATTTTAAAGAGACGCCTATGAAAGGCTCTAGGTGCCCTCACATCATCAGTACGAAATCCCAGCAGCATTAACATAATCACTTCAACAAGATCTCAGCCAGCCCGACACCTCCCCAAACCCCTTCACAGTTATGGGGAGCAAACCCAAACCCCACAACCCCTCCTAAAAATCCTATCATGTGATTTGTTTTTCAGCCTGCCTGAAAGGTGTCTAAATTCAGGTAGGTAGCTGCGGACCATTCAGCGCTTTAAAGAGCATAACACAGTGCTTCTTTTGTGACAGTACGCCCCCGGACAGCGTACTGGCACCTATTTTCCCTGCATAACTTAAATGAATTGCATTCCCCTTGGGCGTACTGGCACCTCTTTTCCTGGGGCAGCTGGGCTCCCGACGGAAGCCTGCTCGGGACACGTGGCTCTTAAAGGGGCCACGATGGCATTTTGGCCCCCGGCATGGCTTTTTTTTTTTTTCCCTCCTTCGCTCAACAACTTTCCCCTGGCACCTTTTTTCTTACAAAAAAAAGCACTGGCATAACCAATACCCTAAACTCCACTCTCAGCCTAATGGGCAGCCAATACAGATCCCAGAGATCTGCTGTCACATGTTTCCCGTGCTATGAACCACTCAGGAAGCGAGCCAGGGCAGTGTGTGTCACTTTGGTCTCCCAAAGGCTTTAAGATGCAGCCCCAAGCAGAATGTGCTACAGCAGTCCAATCTCGAGATAACAAAAGCTGGGGTAACAGGGACATGGTCGACATCTGAAAGGAAAGGATGCAGGTGGGAAAAAGCTGACTGGTTTAGTGCTGTAAGATGGTCATCCAACTGCAGCCAGGAGCCTAGAACCTCTCCGAAATTGCAAACACCAGTGACTAACGGTGGAGGTTCTCCCTCAGAGGGACGGCTATTAACTCCCCCGGGTTCTCCAGCTGCTTGCCTCAGCCCACTATCTCGTCTATGCGGAGCTGCAGCCAGGTCACTCTCTCCCATTACTCAGTCGCACTGCCTGAAGGACGGAACTGCATCATGGGAATGGGACGAGAAAGATACAGTTGGGTGTCATCAACACCGCCTTAGTCACCTAATCCTCCTAACGGCCCAGACGCAGGCAGAGTCCAAGAGGGGCCAGACCGGTACCCCGTAGCATCCACAGCTGAGAACTTTTCAGGAAAAAGAACCATTTGCCCACAGCTATCCAGAGAGAGAAAGACTGAAATTGTATCTCGAGCACAGGTACATAACAGGTAGCTGCAATGTATGCTTCTCGGAGCTTCCTCATGCTGAGCGGGTGGGACGATTTCTAGCAATAAAAGAGGGAATTTATTCTCTACATTAACTCAGTCATAGTTCTTTCTTTATAAGGTTTCAGCACAGAGGCTAATAGTGAGGACGGTTTCCTGATGTGAACGCTCATCCCGACTGAAATCACCTCACACGGACCACCCAACAGCTACTACATGTAAAAAAGGAGTTTTGGTTACTATGGACCTGAGTTGGATTCTATCGAAATAGTAAACATTCCATTACCGGTTCCTTGAAGAGGGGCTGTCTCAAAAAACATGGTGAGAATGCAGGAGCAGTGCAAGATCTGTTACCATTATACAGAGTGTGGTTACAATAAGGCTTCAGAAACCAGTAAGATTCCTTGGTTGCCCTAGCCCCTAAATCCATCTCTCGTAACTTGTCTCACGCAGGCACAACAGCGTGCCACAGCTGACGGCTCTAATGGGACCACAGCAAAAAGCGAGGGACCAGAGACTACTAGAGAATGAAAGCACATCCCAGGGTTCTGATGGACATCAAGATTCTTCCTACATTGTCTGAATAGGAACGGATATAAACTAGTATCCAGGAGAACTGCAAGAGAATTCCAGCATATGCAGCATTCTCTCTCTGCCGCACCGGGGAAGCGTCCAGGAATTTCCCCAGAGATCACAAATAAACCTGATAAATACCATTTAAAGCGATCAACTGATCACTTCATTTAGTACCACGCTGGATTCCCCCCACCTATGGCATGTCCGGCAAAGGAGACAAAGAGGAGTATGAAAGAGCTGAAGTTCCATGTCACAAGTCCCCCTTCCTGTGAGGAGTCGAGCAGTGAAGTTTTTAATGTTGTCCTCCCACTAACGTCACAGGTCTCCGGGATCCCGAGAGAAGGAAAAGGTGACGGCTCTGTGGCTAGAATGACGTAAGAAGGAGCGATGCTGCCCCGTCTGGCTCTTCCAGCAGCTTCACAGAGGATACAGGGGGCGGTAATACCGTTCCAACTTGCCCTACCTCCTCTGTCAATACATCAGCATGGAAATCTAGCCAGGACACAGGGAACAGTGCCAGGCCTCTCTTGCGCCCCCAAAGTTCAGTGCCGCATCAAAGCCATTAGCCATCACATTTTTGTGAGAATTAATAAAAACATGCCAAGATATGGACACATTTCTAGAGTGCTTCCCCTCCTAGGGTTGCCGCCTTCCTAGGTGGTGGTAACAAGACCTCTGACGCGTTGCACAGACTCTATCTCTTCCCCTAATGCCCGGCCCCCAGTGCTTGCTCCTCTCTCCCTGTATTCCCATCACTCAACTGGCTCATCTTGAGGGGCCATCCTGGAGGTAGGAGGCAGCTCCAGGTTAATGACCCAGGCCCTCTCCGCCCTCCATAATAACCAGGCTTTTGATTTGGGTGCCATTTAAGGCTGCCAGGTCATTGGTAGTTTATCAAGGAGACAACATTAAAGGCTTCACTGCAAACTACTGTGACGTGAAGGAAAGAGAAATATTGAAAAAAGCCAATACAGCCTCTTCCCGACTTACGAACCGGTTACGGACCAAGCAATTGGTCGCAACTCAGTTTGTGCGTATGTCGGACCCCATAGAGTTACCTGCGACTGCGCTGTTCGTAAGCACAGATAGCGTTTGTAACCCCGGGTCCGCCATTTATGACAGCTTCGGTCGTAAATGCGAATGGTCGTAAGTCGACCGTTCGCAACTCGGGGACCGGCTGTATGGCGTCGCCTGGAGTGCTATGACGACCTGAAAGAAGGCAAAAAAAGTGGAAATATGGATGAAGTGCTAAGGAGGAGTCCAAAAGAATAGCACAAGCATGTAGGGACAAAATCAGAAAGGCTAAGGCACAAAAGGAGTTACATTTAGCAAAGTGGATACAGGCAATAAGAGGAGGTTTTTAAAATACATTAGAAGAAAGAGAAACATGGAAAGGAAAGTGTAGTCTTCTACTTAATGGCAGCTAATAAGTGGTGACATCAAGAAAGCTGAGGTATTTAATAGTGCCTATTTTGCTTCAGTTTTCACTCAAAAAGGTTAACGGCGACCAAATACTCAACAAAATATTAACAAGGAGGAAAGAATACAAGCTAAAACATGGAAAGAATAGGTTAAAGAATATTTAGATAAGCTAGAGGTATTCAAGTTGGCAAGGCCTGACAAAATTCATCCTAGGCTAACAAAGGACTTGCTGAAGGAGTCTCAGAACCATTAGCAATTATCGCTGAGAACTCCTGGAGCATGGGTGATGTCCCAGAAGACTGGAAAAGGACAAGCACAGTACCTATCTTTAAAAAGGAGAACAAAGAGGACCCAGGGAATCGTAGACCTCTCAGCCTAACTTCAATACTTGGAAAGATACTGGAACAAATTACGAAATCAATCCGTAGGCACGTAGCGGACAATAGCGTTATAAGGAATAGCCAGCATGGATTTGTCAAGAACAAATCATGCCAAAGCAACCTAATTTCCTTCTTTGACAGGGTTATTCGCCTAATGGAGATGGGGGAAGCAACAGATGTGATATCTTGATGTTAGTAGGGCTTTTGACACAGTCTCACATGATAGACTCATAAGTAAAGTAGGGAAATGAAATTACTATAAGGTGGCTATGCAATTGGTTGAAAGACCATACTCAAAGAATAGTTATCAATGGTTCATTGTCAAACAGGGAGGGTGTATCTAGCGGGTCCCGCAAGTTCTGTCTTAGATTTGGCACTACAATATTTTAATTAATGACCTGGATAATGGAAGCGGAAAATATGCTTATAAAATGTGCAGATAACACAAAGCTGGAAGGGGCTGCAAATATTTTGGAGGACAGGATTAGAATTCAAAACAACTCTGATAAAGTGGAGAGGTGGTCTAAATGCAACAAGATAAAAATTCAGACAAATGCAAAATATTTCATTGAGGCAAGAAAAAAAAAAATCAAATGTCCAAATACAAAATGGGGAATAACTGGCTAGAGGGTAGAATAGATTAAAAGGAATTGGAGGTTGTAGCAGACCACAAACTGAATATGAGTGAATCTGAGGCAACTGTGAAAAAGACTAATATAATTGTGGGATGCAGGAACAGGAGTGCTGTGTATAGGACATGGGAGGTAATTGTACCAATCTTATCAGCTCTGGAGAGGCCTCAGATGGAGTACTTCAATTCTGGGCATCGCACTGTAAGAAAGATGTGGAGAAACTGGAGAGAGCCCAGAGAAGAGTAACAAAAATAATAAAAGGTTTAGAAAACCTGATCAGTGAGGAAAGGTTAAAAAACTAGGCGTGTGAAGACTTGAGAAAAGGGGGCGGGACCTGATAAAAGTCTTCAAATGTGTTACAAAAAGAACTGTGATCAATAGTTTTCCACATCTCCTGAATGTAGTAGTAGTAGTACAGGCAGTCCCCGACTTACGTGGATCCGACTTATGTCGGATCCGCACTTATGAACGAGGCTTTTCTCGCCCCGTGTCCTCCGGGGCGAGAAAAGCTTCTCCCGGTCTCCCTGGTCTGCTGGGGGGGACCAGCAAAGCCGCTGGACCCCCCCAGCAGACCAGGGAGACCCGAGCAAAGCCGCCACCTGGGCGGCTTTGCTCGTTTGGCCGGGAGCAAAGCTGCCTGGGCGGCGGGACCCCCGCCACCTGGGCAGCTTTGCTCCTGTCCCCCTGGTCTGTCGGGGGGGTCCAGCGGCTTTTCTGGACCCCCCCAGCAGACCAGGGAGACAGGAGCAAAGCCACACGGGCGGCGGGGTCCCTCCGCCTGTGTGGCTTTGCTCGGGTCTCCCTGGTCTGCTGGGGGGGAGGGGGCGCAGCTAGTGCGCCCCCCCCCCCCCGCCCCAGCAGACCAGGCTTTTGTTGCGGGACGCCTCGGGTAGAGCAGCTGGGGTGCTGCTGGGTTGGTCCTGTGGGAACCTACCGGCAGCGCCCTAGCTGTTCTGTCCCAGGCTCCAGATTCAGCAGCTGTTGAAACTGATCAGGCTGATTCCAGGAAGCTGGGGGCAGAGCAACTCTGCCTCCAGCTTCCTGTAGTCAGCCCCTGGTCAGTTTCAGTGGCAGCAGCTGAATCTGGAGCCAGTTCCGACTTACATACAGATTCAACTTAAGAACAAACCTACAGTCCCTATCTTGTACGTAACCCGGGGACTGCCTGTAATGGGCTTACTGTGCAGTAGAGGAGAGTTAGGGTCGAGTATTAGGAAACGCTGTCTAACTATAAGGGCAGTTAAGCTCTGGAATAGGCTTCCAAAGGGAGATTCTGGAATTCCCAGCATTGCAGGTTTTTTAAAAGAGGTTGGCCAAACTCCTGTCAAAGATGGTGTAGGAGGTTGACTTAAGCCACGTCTCCACTTACTGGTGGATCCACACTCTAGCAACGTATCTTCCGGGTAAGGATGTTAAGGAACAGGTATTGACTACACAATTAGCTGATAAGGGGAGGCTTGCTCAGAGACTGCTGTGCCTCTGCATTTTAAATGAATCAGAGCAGCCTCTCCTACCCATCATATGCCCCCCCCTCCACCTGCACAAGGAGCAAGTGGCACCGCAGAGATGGTGCTGGGGGGAACCAGCTTTTAAGCTGGCTCCCACCAACACCCGCTCCTACCTCCCATTTGCTGCCTCTCATACAGAAGCAGCAGGTTGGGGTGGGAGGGAGGGAGTAGTTAGGCTTATCAGGTAGTCAAGTACTTGCTACATCCCTACTTTCGGGGTTCAATTTAGAGGGTCTAGTAAAGACCTGCTAAATCAAATGCTAAGAGTGCCCGTCAGCACCGGTACTTTTTGCTGTCACGAGGAGTAAGGGAAGTCAACAGGAGTGTTTCTCCTATTGACCTCCCACTTTGGAGACTGCACCAAACTCGGCTTAAGGTACATTGATTCCGACTGTTATTTACATAGCTGTAGTTGCGTGCCTTAAACTGACCTTCTGCATGTAGTATAGATCTGGCCTTGATCCAGCCACGGCACAAGAGGCTCAACATGATGCCTTCCCAAAATCCCTTCCATCCAAACGATTTAAAATGACATCACATTTGGATACCTTTGGGCTAGCTGTGATCCATGACTTCCTTACATTGACTGTGGAGATGAAGACTAGAACGGGAGACTACAAGTCCCATCAGATTTTGCCATATCTTGGGCTACCACATGGCAGCACTTCAGCCAGAGAGATGAAAAGTAGGCCCTTGGCTATACAGCTAATAGGCGAAGTTAATCTACAGAGCTCTACTACTGAAAGCATACACTAGTTTAGGCCGCTAGTCCAAAACCTAATTTCAAAACTGCACTAAATTAAGATTAGCGGTCTTGTGACTGATGGAGTCTCCCCAAACTGTTATCCATCAAGTCCGAACTGAGTGGCTTGCAAAATAAAGGTGTGGATTATTACTCATAGTTGCTGACAAGACAGGGTGGTTCTAGCTTCGGTTATTTCAATTATTTGTTGCTCTGTTCTTGCAGCTTGGGGAGTTTTTATCATGGGAAACAGATCTGATGCCCCCTTTCTCTCCCCACCAAGATCACCAAGATTTTATTTAAGGGGGGGGGGGGGGGGGGGAGTTGTATTTGTTTAAAATTGTAAAGCTACCGAACAGAACACCAAGGCCGTGTACTATAGCTTGGGTTAGGGATATTAAAATGTGTTAAGTAATTGTGTAACCACTGAACATTGCCACGATTATATGGTTACATGCAGGGGGCAGGCAGCTCCCGCCTGCTGCTCCATGCTGCTGCCTATGTAACAGAGGCTTCTCACGTGTACCGGCTCCTGCATGCCCTTCCCCACTGCTGCTGCCTCTGATACAGAGGCAGTAGAGGGGGTTGGGGGATAGCTACATATAACTGTGTACCTAGGGACACTTTCACATCCCTAGCTTGGGGTACACGCTGCAATCTCATGGAAGTGCTCTAGGTTTGGACAGCTGACAGATCTTTGCCGTTATAACACGCAGAGACTGGCTCTCCGGACACACGATTCCCAAGCTCCATGATCTTGTGAAGCTGTAGAACAGCTTTTAAACGTTTTTGATTGGAGCGGACACAAGGCTCTGCAGTATCTTGCTCCCATTCCTATGGTACCCACGAAATGAAACACAGGCTGCACCCCTCCCTCTAACCACCACAGACTTCACAGCGCCCACAGGGATAGCACTAGAATACCTGTGGCACATTCTTTTGCACCTTCTCTGGGCGCACACCAGTGAATCTCAGTACTGCCAAAACACTTGCCCGCACTAGTCACATTCCCGCACAAGGGAATCTCTCTGCAGAGTCACAAGACAGACATTCGCCTCATACCACAAACTGCTACCAAAGTGTTAAGTGCAAACCTGTCTGTGAACCCCCCAGAACTTGCACCAGTGAGTCTATAAGTGTCAATTTGGACCTGACATTTTACCCACCTCAAGTACTGAAGAGTCCCTGGTGATATTTAATAGCAGGACTGAGGGTACTGCATGCCGAACAGTGAATGTGAAAAATCAAGCCACCATATTTAAGGTGACATTAAAACAGCTCCTAGGGTTTAGAATTTATAAATGTACAGTGATCTTATGGAAATTAAAGAACAATTTGCTGTTTTGCTGATCTTGGTCACTTTTTGCTAAGTACTGTACTTTATATTTCCAACGTAATCTACAACTCCGACAACAAAAGACAGCTACCGTGTTTTCTATACTGCCAATCAGAGTGTAAAAGAAAAATAAAATTCTTAGGTAGACTTAATATTGACTGATGATCTCAATTGTCATAACAATCTCGCTTTCCCATCTTTAAAGGGAAAAACATAGAAGGAAGAATAAATTGTTTACACTATTGAACCCAGGATCAAGAAAGATGAATTCCAGTCGGAACAAGCATCGAGAAAGGCAACTCGACAGATCAGGGAATGGAGAGCTGGTCTTAGGAGAAAAGACTAAAGCACTTGGTTTGTTTAACCGAGTGAAACGAAGGCTCAGTGGGGACAGGTCCCTGGAAACACTTCAAGAGTTAAACACTGAGGAGAAAGAAGAGCTATTTAAGCTAACAGACATTGTTGGCACAAGCACAAATGCGTATAACCTGGCCAGGAGTAAATGTAGGCTGGAAATTAGAAGAAGGCTTCTAACCATCAAAGAGGTGAAGTTCCAGCGTAGCTTTTTTGTAGGAGCAGCGGAAGGGAAACACCTAAACTAGTTTTCAGGTGGAGCGCGATAAGTTTATTGATGGTACTGCACAGCAGGGGTGTCTGAGAGCGCAGGGCACTGGACTAGTTGACCCTTCCAGTCCTAAATTCATAAGATTTACCTCAGTTTTCGCAGTCTGTCGTTTCCCAAAAATGCAGGACAGGTCATCTTCGCTGCGGGAAGAGAGATCCTTTCCTGGGAGGAAGCAAAGGAGTGCAACTATTATTCATTTGGGCAACATCCAAATGTTTTCAAGGGCAGGGCAGTGATGCTGTAGGCCTTACAAGAAGCTTTTTCCCCCTGTGAATATGACACTGTCTGAAAACAGGAATGGGGCACACAGAGCAGAGGAAAGGAGTGATGTGACAACTTGAGATGCCACCAAAAGTTCGCTGCAGCCTTTGGTGGAACCCCAGGACAAGAATTTGGCTCCCATTCAGAAGTCATCTGCCACTGTTTTATGTGATCTATTCATAACTTTGGCCTGGGGGAGACGGGGAGGGGGAGGGGGAGTGTGTGTTATATTTTAACAAAGTAACCATTAGTGGAAAATCACACGTATGGCAAAAATCAGTTCCAATGACATTTTACACACACAAAAAAAGAAACAGAATTACTATTAAAGAAAAGCCGGAAACAGAGGGCATCCGGATGGCTGGCATTTAGTTACTCCTCTGAAAGAAGAGGGAAAATCTCAATACTTCAGGAGTTAAGTTTAATTATTTGGGTGACTTAGGCCAATGGTCAAGGATAGAGAGAAGACCTGATAACAGGGCTTTCGTCTTACTGCAGTCAAGTTTAAGCTTATCCCTGATCTTAGCCACATGACCATTAAGTGGGCCTATCAAGACTGTACAGGATATAGCTGTACAGATGTCCAAGCAACCACTGTTTAGTAAGTTGTTTCATCACATGGACCATTGTGTTTTTTCTTTTATACCATTCAAAACAGTCACCCTTCCTTATGAAATAGCAGCTTCCTACAGACAATGACTGAATGATTCCAGAATACCAGCCTGAAGCCAACAAAAACTGCCAACTAAAGCAGGAAGGCTGTATTATAATTTAAAGCCGGTTGCCACATGGCTGTTTTAGTGCCAAATGTAAGTCAGATGTAGATATTTATAGCCCTGAAGTTTGTGAAAGAAAAACAAAGTGCCCCTTACCTTTGGCAAACTTCATGTAATGAACTCGTTTCCTGGAGGATCTGGATTTCTCTTCCAGACTGAATGTCGTCTTCTGTTCGCCAGCAGGCTCTAACACACAAAGATTACATGTCCATTGGATAAATGCTAACTGCTAACCTCAGACATCAATACACTGGGAAACAGGGTATGTGGGATTCAAGAATTTTCTGGGTGCTGAAAGGTCTGGGCGTGAAGTGCTTACCTGGCACCTTGCTCCTGGGGGTACACATGGCTCTATGCTCCCACTGTTCCCAGGTGCTGCCCCCCACCACGATAGGAGCAGCAAGAAAAAGCCTGAGGGGAAGCCCGCTGCTGCTCTGTCGTTCCCCCAGCTCAAGAGAGGGAGAAACAGCAGTGTGCAGAGCTGCTTTCTCCTCCTCCCGCCAGGATCCATACTATGGGTATGCCCAGATTAGGGACACCCAGAGTACAGAGGATCATGTGTATACTTAACGCCTCGATTTAAGTCCCAGCAAGTAACATCACATCAAAGGAGCAGAGAAAGGGCTGTTCACGAAGCGTTATTGTACGGTCTTGCTACCTATAATGTTACACCTCCTTGGTATAAATGTAATTTGAAAAAAGAGGCAAGTTCTTCAAGCAGAGACAGTGCCTTGTTAGTAGGTATCTATACTGTGACAGTGCCTCGAAGCAATCGGGTTGGCGGGCCACCCTTCTACATGCCGCGCTGCATCTTTCTATAGAACCCCTGGGTAGGGTCTGTTACTACCGTCTGCTGCCCACCACTGCTGCCCACCACCGCAATTAACCTAGGAGTTCTTGAAGACACACACACAAGATACAGGAGCGACTCCGTCAGGGCGCTACCCTGACGACTGGAAAGGGCAACGTGAGGTTCTGTGGGCATCTCTCAGGGACTTTCACTTCCCCACAGTAGCTACACACAGGCGGCTTCTCTTCCCTTCCAAGGCTCTTTCTTCACACGCAGTCCCCATCCTACTATCATCACACATTCAGCATTGTCATCTTGAGGCTCACCTATGACCAGCCCATGGTGCCAGCCTGCATCGTCCACCTACTTGCTTTTTAAACAAGCACCTTGCCTTTTCCCATGCTGCCCCACACTCCCCGCCAACATCCACAAAGCTGCCGCATTGTCCACCTCCAATTCCTTTGCTGTGATGCTTAAACTCCCCCCGGAACAGTTTGGCTGCAGATGTGGTGAGACCACTGCCTACCATGCTGGTTAATATCACCTCCTTACTTCCTTGTGCTAACCCATCTGTCTGTACACAACTGCTGTCTCATCTTGTGCTTCAATTGGAAACGCTACACAGGGCTTTGTTTTGGGCTTGCGTGGCATCTAACAGTTTGGTCCTGGTCCTCAACTAGGGCTTCTAACTGCTACCACAATAAAAAATAATATCATCAATTTACAAGTTAAGATGTGTTTTCTAACTGCCAGCCTTGCAGGCTCAGCCTGGGCACCAAAAGTCAAGCTGGCTTCCCTCATCCTCACCTGCAATCAAGGGCTTACAGACTAAGTTTCTTGGTGAACCAGTGAAAACCCATTTCCCTCCCTGAACTTGAACAGATGGTGGCACTGTTTGGAACTCAGAATGACTGAACAGGAGTTTAACTGGAAGCCTGGAGGAGAAAAGTGAAGAGCCCATGATCAGGCTCTGATCCATCCAGTCCCTCCTGAATTTAGACTGAAAATCTATTACAGGGGGAACTAGCAAATCTGGGATTAGAAGGCATTTGCTGCAGAAAGAGTTGAAAGCCCTCAATGGACAGGTTCTGGGAGGCAATTGAGCATCACCATAGTAAGAATTCTCAGTGGAGCATCAATCGCAAACTCACAGGTCCAGCGAGAGTGACGCCAGCCCCCTCTTGTGGCAGCAAAGTGGAATTTCAGTATCCAACATCAGGAATTTTATCTACGGAGAGACGCATTATCACCTGTCTGCTGAGAACTGAGACTCAGTATTAGGGCTGGCTGAACGCTGCATAAATATCCACTCACATTTTAAAAACACTTTGCTTTGGTTGTATTTTTGTCCATAGCCTAGTCCCTGCTTATAACTACCCAGCAATGAAATGGGTGCTCAGAAACCATGGACAACAATAACTACCTGTCTAGACCATATAATTTATGCCATCATGTGCCAACAGTGTCCGTTTGCTATGTATATTAGACAAACTTCTCAGACACTTCACCAAAGAATTAATGCCCACAAATCAGACGACAGACAGTTTCACAAATAAAAAACAGTTTCTGGTCATTTCAACCAGACTGGGCATTGTCCCAACGACCTCACTACATATATATTACTTCAAAGAGACTTTAACACCAGACTACAAAGGGAAACCTCAGAACTGTCATTCATGCTTAAATTTGACACTTTACGAATGGGCCTTAACTAAGATGCTAACTACCTTACCCATTACAAAGATAGTTTCCCCAATTATTACCCCCTAATATCATTATCTCATAGACACTAACCTCCCCCCCCACCTTCCCTCCAATCTAAAAATCTGATTTGTCAATTTTATATGCGTTCACTTTTAAAAAAAAAAAAATTGTATCCCTTTGGTATATATGATCGTGTCAATTTTCTTCCACAATTTGATCTGAGGAAAGGGGTCTGGCCCACGAAAGCTCATCACTTAATAAACCATCTTGTTAGTCTTTAAAGTGCTGCATAGTCCTGTCTTTTGTCTAGACCAAAGGTCTTCAAAATTTATCAACAGGACTTTGGAGAAGTGACAATGATCTACCTAGGCGACACAGCATAGGACTGGGAACCAAAACAGCTTCCTTCAATGAACCTGGCTATTCCAGTCATGCTCTGTGCATCCATAGAGAAGTCATTTAAGACTCTCTGTTTCCATATTTGTACAAATGGGGTTCATAACACTCGCCCACCTTTCAAAGCACTTAGTGGATGCCATCCACTTACAAACACCAGCAGGGTCTTCCCCCGGGTTACAGCTAACTGATCTTCCTTTAGCTCAGTAGGGTATTAGGATCAAATTTGTAAATGTATTTAGATTCTTAAAGATGTACACAAGTGCCCAGTGGGATCTTCAAAGGCACCTAAATCCAAGGGGAGTTAGGAACTAGGTACAGTAAAACTCCATTAGTCCAGCATCCAATCAGGAACCCGGAAGTGCTCGGGCAGCCGGACAAATGGAGCTGCTCTGTGCCTGGCTTCCCCGATTCAGCCGCTGCTGAAACTGACCAGCAGCTGAATCGGAGAAGTCAGGGGAAGAGCAGCTGGGGTGCTGCCAGGTTGGTCCCGTAGTGCTGCCCCTCGGGGCTGGAGGGCCAATCAGGCAGCACCCCAGCTGCTCTGCTCCAGGCGTCCCTATTCAGCCGCTGCTGAAACTGACCAGCGGCTGATTCCAGGAAGCCTGGGGCAGAGCAGCCGGGGTGCTGCCCGGTTGGTCTCGCAGTGCCGAGGGGCAGTGCTACTGGACCAACCTGGCAGCACCCCAGCTGCTCTGCCGCAGGCGTCCCCGATTCAGCTGCTGCTGAAACTGACCAGCAGCGGTTGAATCGGGGACGCCTTGGGCAGAGCCAGACTATCGGAAGGGGGGGCTATGAGGGGTCTTTCTGATAGTCCGGCATATCTGATAATCCGGCACCCCCTGGGTCCTAAAGGTGCCAGATTATCAGAAGTTTACTGTACTTAGAAAATGACTAGAGCAGTTCTCTATATCTTTAGACACCTACATACCTTTACAAATCTGGCCCATAGCACTTGAGGACCAGGATCGGAGACTCAGCCCTGCAGGTGTGTGGCTTGTTTCTCCATCATAAAAACGGATTTTGATTTCTCTCCGAACTTTCAATAAAGCCCCACACTCTTGGTGTCATTTTTAGGATTAATACATTGGCAACTACACTTTGCTCTGAATAGTTTGAATAAACTCCCTCATGCCAACGTGCTGCAATTGATTATACATGGACAGACACTGCACCCAGGCAGAAAACCGCTGACTTTAACAGGGCTCCACCAGGGAACTAACCGTTGCAGACCTTGAGCCCAAGGGCTTGTCGGCACATAAAAAACGCCCGAGTCTAAGCAAAGGCAAGACGTTAGAATGAGTTAGTTAAACCTACGCGGTGCTATGTGGATGCCTGTCCTGTTTTAAACCTCACATCAGTGTAGTTTGTCCGTTATTTAAACCAGCATGCGCCTAGATCAGGCCCAAGTACTTTTTTGCTCTTTTTGGAAATTTTTGACAAGTCTCCTGCTTCTGCCCAACTAAATCCCATTACCCTGCCTTATGTAATGAGTCGGTAGGTTTTGACTCCAGCTCATGCAAAAGAAACTGCCAACAGGTAAAAGCCAGCCATAATTCTTCAACACTAACAATGGTAAATGTGGCAATCGAGAATGTGTGTCACGTGCCTTGGAGCGGCCTCAGGTTGCTTTTTAAGGGCTGCTGTTTCTGCATATCCCACCGCAAGGCTCTCCTCTTGGCTACAGGGAACACACCTGTCTGCCTTTTCTCCTGAAGAGCTCTACCAAGGGCCTGATCCAAAGCCTGTTAAAGACTATGGAGTTTAAATGCAATTCATACACATCCTCATCAAAATTAAGAGCCTGGTTCTGTGCGAAACCGAGCTCTCTCCTCCCATTTATTTTAACGAGAGCTGAAGGAGGATCAACATCATGCAAGAAGTGTTACCAGCCCACAGGACCAGGCCTGAATTTGCCTTTTCACAAATGAAAACCAAAGGAAATGCTCCGTGAAGCTTCCAGCACCCAAAATAGCGACACATTAACGTACCTGATTCAGCTTGTCCATGGCAGTTATTCAGTTCAGCCAGAAGTTGGTTGAAGTCATCTTGGTGGGCAAGCCAGCTGTCCTGAAAAGAGCACTCAAGTGATTAAGAGGCAAACCACCCTACCAAAAGGTCTACAAGAGTCTCATTGTACGTCCTCTGGGTCTAAATACCAAAGAGTAACTAGAAATCCCCTAAAGTTTCCTGGGTAGAAGCACTCGCTACAACTCGTTACGTTCGCTTCAAAGTGCCTACGAGACGTGCTTGAAAGTCTTCAAACAATACTGAGTTGTTGTTGGCTCTATTATGGCCCAGCCTGGGCAAGTTGTTTTCAGCTACAGGCAGGAAATGCTAACAGAATTTTCCCGGCAGCACAAAAGATGAGAACACACAAAGTCAGTTCTGACGTTGACTCAGACAGCGCCTTTAGGGCTCGATCCCAGGTTCTGTGCACACCCAGGGCTGCCAACGGGAAGCGGGGACTGTTCCAGGCACAGGGAGCAGAATGACAGGAAAGCACAAAACCAGGTCTAGTAAAAGGAGACAAAGGGCTATCTACCAGCAAGAAAACATTTCAGTGGCCTGTGGGAAGTGGCATCTCTGAGCATTCACCACCCCCAACATCCTCCCCAAAAAACCTGGCAGGACACAACTGTCCCAATCCGGCATTTGAGCAGATTTCTCTCTTCTGCAAGATGTTCATCATTACCCATGACGTTCCATTGCACCCACTGCCCATTACATAAAGGGGCGGTCAACAATCCACACAGTCTTACCTGGGTTGGCAAGAATGCTAATGAGTGCTCACCTCATAATTTACGGCTGCTCCTAAACCAAGGGTGTTGTTTTTCACTCGAACCTTGATGTGCTCTGTGCTCCCTTGTTCCTGAACCCCAAGACCCTAATGAGAAGTGAAGGCAACTGGTAAGCATTTTTCAGGAGCGATATTAAAGGTAAGTATAAGTATCCTACAGAAACCCATTTGGTTTGGAATTACAGACGAGACACAACTTAAATAACTATTGATTCAGTCAAATGCTTTAAGCCAGGGTGGGGAACCTTAGGCCCGGGGGCCGTATGCAGCCATCTTGCCTGGATCTGGCCCCCGAGGCGTGGGGCTCCCCCCAGGCCTGGGGAGCCCACACTGGTGCTCCAGTCCCTCACTGCTTCCCCAAGGGGCTGGAGCACAGAATCTACTAGCCTGGGGCTCCAAAGGCTCTGGACTGCGACGGGAACACGGGGAGCGTCTTCCTCCTCCTCAATCAAGGGCCATGTCAGTGGGATTTGGTTTTTTTGCTTCTCCTTTGTGTGTGGCCCCCAACTGACTCTTCTGTGGGGCAGCTGCCCCGACCCAAAAAAGATTCCCCCCGCCCCTGAAAGCACTGCATCAAGAATTTTTAACCCACTGCTTTTGTGTCACTCAGAAAATTACACACACCAAAGGAGTAATATCACTGAGTGGTTAATGACCAATCAGGTCACCCCCTTGCATTTTGAGGTCAGTCTCAAGTGCTTTGCAACCTGAAACACGGAGAGAGAGAGCAGGCACTGGGAATGCTTCTCTCACCACTGAAATGCACCCACCTCTGGGGTGGAGAATGGCTGTTTAACAAAGTACATTAACAAACAATAACACACTCAACTGCAATTGCACAGGGAGGTTAGAGCGAGGCAAATAATGGAATTGACCCAAACTGGAACTCCGCAGGACACACTTCCTTAATTTCTCCTTCCTCCACTGCATTCTCACGCATAATCATGTTACTGTTTGCTTCATGAAGAGTGTTGGGGCAAATCGGGACTTCAGGTCTTGCCTTGTAGTCCGAACAAAGCTAACGGCTTTTCAGTCCACAAAGGAAATATGTTTGGAGCTCATGATGTATTTTTCTTGCCCAGCTGGCAGGAAATTTGAAATACTGAGAGAGAGCTAGATACAGAAACGATAAGTAGCTCTTGGGCGTACAATGTACAGGCCTATTCCTTTGTAGTATAGGTTGGACCTCACTGCTCTGGCATCCTCAGGACTTAACATGCTGGAGCATGGAAGATCCCTCCCGTCGAGGCTGGGCTATAGAGAACTTTCTGGGTGTCTGGCTGGTGAGTCTTGCCCACATGCTCAGGGTTCAGCTGATCGCCATATTTGGAGTTGGGAAGGAATTTTCCTCCAGGGTAGATTGGCAGAGGCCCTGGAGGTTTTTCGCCTTCCTCTGTAGCATGGGGTACAGATCACAGCTGAAGGACTCTCTGCAACTTGGGGCCTTTAAAGTATTTGAAGGCTTCAATATCTGAGATACAGGTGAGAGGATTATTCTAAGAGGCGTGGGTGAGATTCTATGGCCTGCACAGTGCAGGGGGTCAGACTAGATGATCATAATGGTCCCTTCTGACCTTAAAGTCTATGAGTCTAGGGCTCCGGGCTCCAGCATCCTCCTTCCGCCCCGCCCCGCTGTTGCTGCCTCAACCCCCCCAGGGCTCTTGCCGGCCCTGCTACTAGTGACGCCAGAGAGCCATGGCCAGAGCTACGCAGCTGGGGCCAGAGCTCCCTGGCTACTGCTGGGTCTGGAGTTCCCCGGCTGCTGGAGCCAGAATGTGACCGGAGCGCCGCAGGTCGGGAACGGGGCCACAGTTCCATGGCTGCAGCCAGGCTAGAGTTCCACACACACACATACCAGTGTCCCTTATGGTCCTGTCCTGCCGCCAGACCTCCCTCCTCCTGGGCTGTGGTCCATGCCAGCCTAGGGAGTCCCGCTTAAGGGAGGTATAACCTGTAGCTATTTTCCTCCCTACTTGCTGACTTCTGGATCTCTCCTGCTGTCTTATTTCCTCTTTTCCTTCTCTGCTCTCCCTGGGAGAAGGAGCTGCCCCCCCCCCCCAATTCAGAAATGCAGGCAGGGTCGCTGTGCCTCACCAATTCTGACAGCTGTAAGAGCAGCCCCCAGGGCGGCTTAAATTTTTGGCAACTTTTAATGGCCCCTTATGATCTGCTCCCGAGTAGCCAGAGCATGGCATCAAGCCACATCTCCTCCCGCCGCAGCACGCTCCTATGTGGGAGAGCCGCGAGCGGAGATCAGTTCTCTCACAATGCCAGAAATATTCCCCGCTGGCCTGTAAAGACGTCGCTGCCAAGAACTGCCCGTAGTTTGTGTATCCAGGTGTCTCTGCATTTCAAAGTCTGTAAGGCCCGAGAGCTTGCTTTTCTGCAAGACCACGCCCCTAGTCCATACCTTTCCTTTGGACCAGCCCATTCTTTCCAACATCTTCTGGCCAAACTTGGATTCATCTTTACTCCAGGCGCTGTTTCTAGGATCCATAGACCACTTCTGCTTTTTACGGGCTACAGCAGGAAAAGAATGATATGTGCCATTTAATGCGACAGAAGCCGACAATGCAATTAAGAAAGAGTCAAGACATTATTCCCCTCCAAGCAGAATCTCAAACCGACTTTTTATGGTACTTCTCTAGTCCCTGTGACCACAGCATCTGAGCATCTCAGCCTTCAATGGACAGGTTGGACCTCCTTGGTCCAGCATAGGGATGTTAAATTTCGATTAATCGACTAGTCCCAAATGTCAGACTGTAGTGGCTCTAAGCACTGCTTTAATAAAACGTTAACCAAACCAAGTTACACGGGTCTGCGTATTCAGCGAGTATAGAAAAAGCACCGATGTGAGGAAAGCTTCCCACAGCTTCCTGCTGTTCTACCTGAGAACTCAGACGACATTATTTGTATTACCGCTGCATCCGTCTAGAGCAGGGGTTCTCAAACGTTTTGGCCTGTGGACCATCTGGGTCAACGCAAAACTTTCTGCAGACCACCAATTGCTAATGGAAACTCATAGTTAATTACGTAATGACACCCGAGCCATTTTGCTAGTGCTGCAGCTAGGGAGAACGGTTTCCTTTAAATTATTGAACACATTAAGCGTTAACTCTCTCATGTTAGTTTATCAAACTTCATTTTAAATAAAGTAAAATATGAATTTATGTCCAACACAAAAGGTTTCAGTGTTCTTTTTATTTATGGCAGGGGTTGGGAACTTTTTTGGGTCTGGTGCCACTGAGCACAGAAAAATCAGTTGGGGACCACACAAGTGAGAAGCACACAAAAAACCCTCCTCTAAACTCCCCTCTCCCCAACCCTCACTGATGTGGCCCCCAACTGAGACATCTCACTCCTCTGGTGCTCCAGTCTCATGGGATGAGGGGAAGGGACAGGGAGGACTGAGGTTCAGGGCTTCCCATAGGCCAGATTTATTTTTCTGGGGTTCGGAGGTGGGGACAAAAGTGAGGGGTTCAGTGTGCGGGACATGGCTGCCAGCGAGTGGGATAGGGATGAGGGTGCAGGATGTGGGAAGGAGATGGAGTGCGGGGGAGGAGGGTGAAGGTGCGAGGTCTGGGTGGGTGGTAGGGTGCAGAAGCAGGATGGGAGTAGGATGTCTGGCAAGGGGGCAGGCACAGAAGCAAGGGAGGGTGCAGGAGCAACGGAGGATGCAGGCGCAGGATCGGGGTAGGTGTTTGGCCGGGGGGAGGGTGCAGAAGCAGGCTGGGGGCAAGGTGTCTGGCCAGAAGAGAGGGTGCAGGAGCAAGGGAGGGTACAGGAGGGGCTTGGGTAGAGAGTGTCTGGCTGGGGGAAGGGTGCAGGAGCAGGCTGGGGGCAAGGTGTCTGGCCAGGGGGCAGGGTGTTGGGCCAGGAGGGAGGGTGTCGGAGCAAGCTGGGATGTGGGGGTCTCGGTGGGGGGAGAGGAGTGAGTGAGAGGGGTTGGGGTGTCGGGGATTGGGCATAAGGGAAGATGCTTTCCTGGCTTCACGCCCCTCCAGCCCCTGTCCTGCAGCAGGGAAAACCTCCGGAGAGTGCATCACTGCACTGCCATTTCCCCAGTGGGGTGAGAAGGGGAGGGAGCTCAGCCACCCTCTCCCCCACGCAGCAGGGAGCTGGCACAGCTGCGAGGCTGCAGCACTATTTTCAGCTTCCAGCTCAGAGGCTGCACGGGGCAGGGGGAGATGAAGAAATCCCCGACCCGGCTCCGCCTCTCTCCAAGAGCCAGGTCTGGAGGGGAAGGTCGGAGCTTTCTTCACCCCTGCCCCCTCGCATACTCCCCCGAGCCAGAAGCTGGATCTAGTGCTGCAGCCTCACAGCTGAGTGGCAACTGCAACGCTCAAGCGGCAGCACGGGCGCCCCGCTGCGTGGGGGAAAAGGGGCGGCTGAGTTCAAGCTGTGGACCACCTGGGAGGCGGTCGTGGCCCACACGTTGAGGATAACTGAGCTAGTCTCCAAATAAGGATCAAGGCCACATCGTGCTCAGACACAGGAGGAGAGATCCTCTGCTTTGAAGAGCTTAAAATCTGACAAACACTTATGCACACGTTTAACTTTACTACCATGAGTCGTTCCATGGAAATCAATCAAGGAAAGTTAGCAGAGCAAAGTTAGGCATGCACAGAAAAAGGGCTGTTACCCCCATTTTACAAAGGGAGGCACAGGAAGATAAATGACTTGCTCAAAAGCATAACAAGTCAGCAGTCAAGCCAACTCTTGGACCCAGTTCCCTGAGTCACAATTCCATGCTCTAACCACTAGACAATCTTTCCTCTAAAACAGTGGTGGGGAAGCTAAGGCCCAGGGTCTGGATGAGGCCCCTGTCTTGCCTGAATCCGGTCCCTGATGCTCAGGGCTCTCCTTCAGCATTGGGGAGCTTGCGCTGGCATTGCATCCCCTCCCCCGCCCCCTTTATGGTCCTCCCGTGGGGCTGAAGCGCACACAATCTACTAGACTGGACCCCCCCAAGCTCTGGTGTGCAAGGGGAATATGGAGAGTGTCTTTCTCCTTCTCAGTGGGTGGGCCACATCAGCGAGGGTTTCTTTTGTGTTTTGTTTCTCACTTGCGTGCAGCCCCTTTTCTGTGGGTCACTGGCCCCCAGCCCAAAAAAGGTTCCCCACTTCTTCTCGAAAAGCACCTTTGGGAACTAAGAACAAGATACAGGAACACAGTTGGGTTTTGGCCCCAATTCTGGTTCTTCTAAAAAGCATTCCCACTTAAAAAAAATAATAATCACAAAGCATAATGCTAAGTAGGGATGTTAAATCTCGGTTTAGTGAGTAGTTGAGTAACCTCATGAATTTTTCTCAGTTAGTCGACTACTATATCGTCCCTGGGGGCAGGGCCAGCAGCCAGTGCACACTGGCCTCACTCCTGAGGAGCCCCCTGCCATGCTGGATACATTTATAAAGCGGCTCTTAATACACTTAAAAAGCACAAGTGCAGAGGGGGACTGAGTGTGAGCTGGCTCACGCCCCGTCCCCAACTACGCCTCTGCCTCCCCTGTGAAGATGGTGCTGAGGGGGAACCGGCTTTTAAGATAGAGGCAACAAGGGGGAAAAGCAGCTAGTTGAGTTCCTCTACTCCTTTATCTTGAAACAAAATACAGAACAATGTAGCACTTTAAAGACTAACAAGATGGTTTATTAGGTGATGAGCTTTCGTGGGTCAGACCCACTTCCTCAGATCAAATAGTGGAAGAAAATAGTCACAACCATATATACCAAAGGATACAATTAAAAAAATGAACACATATGAAAAGGACAAATCACATTTCAGAACAGGAGGGGGATGCGGGGGGTGGGAGGGAAGGTAAATGTTTGTGAGCTAATGGTATTAGAGGTATTTCTATCACTATCCTTTATCTTGAACTCTCTTATTGCTCTTCCTTCACCTTCCTCAGAGCGCTGCTATCCCACCTGTTCAGCTCTTCCTACCAGTGACAACATCTGCAGTACCTGCATCTTCCATTATGTCTGTTGTAACTATTACCAAGGACAGTGGCAAGGAATTCAATCTGGTACATCTTACACAGCTGAAAAGCTGCCACATATATCTAAGACGCTTTACACTTAAAACTCCCAGAGAACCCTGCTTGCAAGACCTAGAAGAGTAGCTTCAAGCTGAAACGTGCAATGCTTTCCCCTTTCTGGCACCTTCAATCCCAGGATTTCCAATCACCTTACAAACAGTGGTATTCATCAGCACACTTCCCTGAGGCAGACGTGTGTTAGTCCTATTGTACAGATAAAGAAATTCAAGCAATGAGAAGTGACAATTAACATTCAGAAGAAATCTCTGGGAGAGCCAGAACTCCAGCCCCTGTGCTGCAGCCATCCCTCCTTCTCCAAATGAGTTTTGGAAAGAATTAGTTCACTCTTGTCAGTTGCTCATGCAATGTAATCTTTCCAAAATGAGTAAACTATCTATCGCCCTGCAAGCTAAAAGTGATTCAGTGCCAATGCTAGCACTCTGTTGTATGAAACTGCCGCTGGGGAATTATACCATGGAGGTGCTACTGATATCCTGGACAAGCAGCACCATCCAGTGGAGAAAAACGTCCTTCACTCTGACACCTTCCTTTGCTATTGCCGTAACTCCAGCTCTGTGCTGTTTGCAACGGGCCAGTCCCTGCACACTTCTTGCCCAAATGCAGCCCTGGAGATGATATTCAACTAGCAGGTCTGAAATTGGTCCATGGAGCACTCCATAATTATGGGCAGAGAGCTGGTTGGTGATGTGCTACTGGCTCTCTTCATTTCCAGCTGCCCAACTGCACCAAGAGATGGCTCAACACGTTCCTGTTCTACGTCTCCTTTCCTTGCCCATCTAGTGTCTCTTGTTTTAAATTAGTCATTTTGTATTGCCACAACACGTAGGAGCTCGTCACGGACCAGACCATTGTGCTAGGTGTTGTACAAACAGAACCTGACAAAGCTTACTATCTAAGTACAAGACAGGAGACAGCAGATGGATACAGACTGACGGGAGTACTGGGAAACGATAGGACAGTATTAGTCAGCGTGATAGCAACAGACTGCACACAAGCACCCTGATCATTGTCAATTTTGTTGGCAACATAGGACAGGCGAGTTTTGAGAGGGGTTTTGAAATAGGACAATGAGGTTGCTTTACAACGATTATGGGAAGCTAGGGATGTTAGATACCGTGTAATTGAATTATCGTATAGCCACATCAGATTTTAGTGGTTACATGACTATTTGATAGTCTCCAGGGGCAGGGCTGGCAGCCAGTGTGCTCCCGTCCCCACTTCCAGGGAGCCCCCTGCCACCCTGCAGGAGCAGCCGGTTTAAAAATTGGCTCCCTGTGCAGACTGGCTCCCACCCTGCACTGTTGCCTCTGATAAAGAGGCAGCAGCCCGAGACAGCCACAGCCCCCGTCCATGGGGGAATCCGAGCTCCCTGCGGACAGAGGCTGCACTGGTATCCCATGGAGCAGCCTCTGTCCATGGTGAGCCTGGGCCTGCTACAGACAGAGGCTGCAGCAACCTCCTCCAACCCCATGGACGGCAGGAAGGCAGAGCTGGCTTTTGAGCTGACTCTCTCTAGCTGTGGGAGACAGAAAGGGGGGGGCGACAGCTCCATGGGAACCAATACGCATGGGAAGTCGGTTTCAGCTCTCGCCTGCCCCCCACCCTCTACACTGCTGTCTCTCTATCAGGATGGGTGGGAAGGCAGTTCTTCTGCCTTGCAGAGGCAGTTCCCGCCTCTCCCCCCTTGCTGCCTCTGCAAAGGGGACGGGGGAAGAATGCGTGTAGTCGACAGGATTGATAGATAAGCCCAGATTTATCGGTTAATGGTGTAGTTGTCTACATGTGATTGTTGACATCCCTATGAGGAGCATCTCCCAAGTGTGAGGGGCAGCACGGGAGAAAGCAGAAGATCTTAGTTTGAAAAGTTAGTAAGTGGGTGATGGAGACTGGCATCATGAGCTGACCAGATGCAAGAGCTGAGATCTTCATATAAAAGATGACAGATAGGGCTGGGGGATAGGTCACGAAGGGCCTTGAAAGTAACAACTAGCTTCTTATAGTTTAAAGAAGTTGGAGCCAGCGGAACAATGCAAAGAAAGGAGCAACACCCTTAAAACAATAGGTTAGGAAAATTATCTTTATAGCAGCATTTTGAATGGATAAAAACCAGGGCAAAATTGCTTTTGTCAAGGCCGGAGAGAAGGATGTTGTCATAATCGAGAACCAAGAAAATGAGAGCTGGGACGAGTGCTTTAGCTGTGGGAGTGGATAAGAAATAAATAGTTCTTCCTCTCTCTTTTGGGATCAATATTGAGAATACAGTCATTGAATTTAGTCCAGAACTGCACACACAAAAATGCCCGTGTATAATCTGCCTTTACAATTACCACAAGCTAATCATACAGACAGAGTGCTGGCAAGCCCTTTGTAATTAGATTTATTCTTTAAAAAGCTATTTCGGTGCTTCTCTGAATAGGCAAGAATAAACTGGATACTGCACAACTCTGAAAAATCCTGCTGATGGGAACTTGTATGCAATTGTGTTCTCTACGTACAACTTTAGTAAAGTAAATTTGGATGCATCAAATTTTAAAAAAAAACTTTCAAGATGAATTTCATATTCTGGTCCCAATCCTGAAGACACACATTATTTAGATTTGACATCAAAAGAGGACATGAATGCACATTCAGAAGCTCCCAATGCCCCAATAGATAGACATTGAAAATTTAATTTAAGAGCATTAAAAACATGTTGGCTACATATATATATTATAACAATAATATGTACTATCTTCACCACATACATTAGGCGCATTTTGTAACATTTATACAGCCTAAATTGGCCTAGCTTTTCACTATAATCCTGTTCGCCTATGCTAAGTGTCCCATAATACCTTGTTTTTATGGACGTAAACGTTGGCTTAAGCAGATAGGAAACATTTCAGGATCAGACCATGAATGTTTCATCATAGTAAAAGACAGGGAGTTAGTTACCCTTACAAGCCAGTAGTGGAATGTCCGAAAGGAAAAGGACAAAATATAGTTTTTTTGTGTTCTACCCTGGTATAAACCTCAGATGTGTTCCCATTCCTGGGTACATGCACGTGTTTAGAACAAAGAGATATGGGTACACCACGGTACCAGAAAAAATAAGGTAAAAATTTTTTTGGTAAAAAGTGTTGCAGCCAGTGCCATGATTTACTTATAAATAGGTGGGATCTAAAAAGACAGCTCCAGGGGCGTAACTTTGGGAGCACACCCTATGCAAAAGGTGACTGTGACAAGATGGCTCCCAAGACTGGTACCTTATAGAACCTTTTTCCTGCCAGGGATGTCAAATCCTGTTTTAAAAGTTAACCGGTTAAACGTTAAGTTTCCTGCTGCTCCAGCCAGGCTGGGCCAACCCACCACACCATGCGTTCGTGCGGCCAAGTCCGCCGCACTGTGGGCAGGGGGCTGTGTGGGCCAGGCCCACAGCATTGCACACGGGAGGGGGCGGGCCTGCTGCAGCTGGCAGGGCCGGCCGCGTCTCTCTATAATAGCAACGCTTCACGTTAAGCACACATACTCTTGTTGAGTTCGGTGGGGCTATGTCAAGTGTGTTCTCAACTTCAATCACGCGTATAAATCTTTAGAGTCACAGCACCCTCGCGCTCAGCTACTGCTCCACCTACAAGCCTTGCGGGCGGAGATAAAGTGGCATTCACTTTTCATCCTGAATTCCTGCGTGCCGTTTAACGATGGCCACCCTGCCTGGCTGCGTTTCACCAGGGCACTGCTGGGCAGGCTCACAGCACACAGCCACGTCAGGGCAGGCCCCAAAGAGAAGCCTTTTCCCCTCCCACGGTGGGGGGGGGGGGGGGGGGGGAGGAAGTGTCATGTTAGCTGGGGACACTGGTGTGGGTAACATCCCCAAGGGGGGCTCAGCAACAGCTTCACTCCCCCCAGAGCCCTGCCCCCACCCAGAGAGGTGGGGCCCCAAAACTCCTCCCCCGGGCCCCACAGAGACAGGAGGGCCAGCTAGCAGGAGCCCCCCCCACCAGGCCCAGGCCCTCCCCACTTGCTCCTCCAACACCTAGGCACCTGCCTCCCCACTGCTTTGGTAACACCCACAGGCCCCACCCCTCCCAGCCCCCTCCCTTGCTTTGGTAGCACCCACAGGCCCCGCCCCTCCCAGCCCCCTCCCTTGCTTTGGTAGCACCCACAGGCCCCGCCCCTCCCAGCCCCCTCCCTTGCTTTGGTAGCACCCACAGGCCCCACCCCTCCCAGCCCCCTCCCTTGCTTTGGTAACACCCACAGGCCCCACCCGTCCCAGCCCCCTCCCTTGCTTTGGTAGCACCCACAGGCCCCACCCCTCCCAGCCCCCTCCCTTGCTTTGGTAGCGCACACAGGCCCCGCCCCTCCAAGCCCCCCCCCTTGCTTTGGTAGTGCCCATGGGCCCCTTCCCTCCAAGCCCCCCCCTCTTGCTTTGGTAGCGCCCATGGGCCCCTTCCCTCCAAGCCCCCCCCCTTGCTTTGGTAGCGCCCACAAGCCCCTCTCCTCCAAGCCCCCTCCCCTGTTTTGGTAGCGCCCACAGGCCCCTCCCCTTGCTTTAGTAGCACCCACAGGCCCCTCCCCTCCAAGCCCCCTCCCTTGCTTTGGTAGTGCCCACAGGCCCCTCCCCTCCAAGCCCCCTCCCTTGCTTTGGTAGCGCCCACAGGCCCCTCCCCTCCAAGCCCCCTCCCTTGCTTTGGTAGCGCCCACAGGCCCCTCCCCTCCAAGCCCCCTCCCTTGCTTTGGTAGTGCCCACAGGCCCCTCCCCTCCAAGCCCCCCCCTTGCTTTGGTAGTGCCCACAGGCCCCTCCCCTCCAAGCCCCCTCCCTTGCTTTGGTAGTGCCCACAGGCCCCTCCCCTCCAAGCCCCCTCCCTTGCTTTGGTAGTGCCCACAGGCCCCTCCCCTCCAAGCCCTCCCCCAATGCTTTGGGAGCGTCCCAGGGCGGGGCAGGAGCCAGGGTTCCAGAGGAGACATCACTCAGCGACCCCCCCCCCCCGGAGGAAAAGTGGTATCTCCCTAGTCCCCCCCCCGACAGCATAGTTTCTTCCATCCAGTCCCACACATCCCTCTGTCCTGCCGCATCCCCACTAGTATCTTCCTCCTGCCTCCTCCCCGCTCCCCCCCTGCGGAGACAGCGCCAGCTCCCTCCCCCGCACACGTAGTGGTTTTGTCCCTTCACGCGGCTTGCCGGTGCTGACCCCCTCCGCCTCGCGCTACTCACGCTCTGCCAGCATCGCCATCTTGGGGGCCTTCTCAGCTGGCGGCGCGCGGAGCCCCCACGGCGCCCGTCTTCGGCGTGGGCACGGGAGAGGGCGGCCGCAGCTGTGCCTGACTGAAAAAGACAGGCGGAAATTAAAAAAAACCCCACCAGGGAGCTTTTCCACGCGGGGAGCGAGGGCGCGCTAGGGACGCAGAAGAAACCCAGTGCTCTTAACACGCCCCGTCACCCGCAGCTCGGCGCGGAAGCTCGCCAGGCAAACGCCCGGGCAGCCCTGGTGCGGCGCACGCGGCTGGGATTGCCTGGGCCGGGTGATGCCCGCCCACGTGACACGGTGCCCGCCTCCCTCCATTAGCCTCAGATCACGTGCCAAGCAGAGGCCCCGCCCCCGGGGGTTTGCACGTGCTGTGTGCTGGGGCAGTTCTGTAGCCATGACAACGCCCAAACACCCCCCCCCTCTAGCCCAGCTGGTTCATCAGATCCCCCCCCCCATGCTTACTGGGGGGCCGTCCATGGGGTGCCACAAGGGGCCTGCAGGCTGAGGGGTGCAGGGACAGCCACCCAGAGAATGGTGCCCTCGTGGGTTCCCAAATTAGGGGGCGTGACGCAACCCAGCCCCCCCCCCCATCAAGTTTTACTTCCCTGGTCAGTTCCCCCCCCCTTTTTTTTGCTCAACAAGTTTTGCTGTTGGGGGTGGGTGGGGGGGGGCCATGAGGGTTTTTCAAAAATCAAAAAGGAGGCCTGATGCCGAAAAGTTTGGGAACCGCTGACCTAGCCAGTGTCCTTGCACCATTGGGAAGTGTCCAGCAGGCAGCCTCACCACCAGTGCTTTTTTGGTGACGGTACGGCCCAGGGCGGCACCTATTTCCCCTGCATAACTTAAAGGAATCGTATTCCCCTCCGTTGTACCGGCAACTCTTTTCCGGGGGCGGCTGGGCTCCCACCGGAAGCCCGTTCGGCACATGCGGCTCTTAAAGGGGCCATGATGGCATTTTAGCACACTTTCTCCTCCCCCCCACCCCCCCAACTTTCCCCCGGAGTACCAAAACCCTTTTTCTTACAAAAAAAAAAAGCAATGCTCATAACGCTCCATTAAAATGTTGCACCGTGGGGCATGGCCACACTGTGTTGTGGTTCTCAGACTAGGGATGTTAAATGGCGGATCATCAGCTAATCGAGTAGTTGATGGAATTTCCATCGACTACTCAATTAGTCGAGAAGGGGAGGGCGCTCTCTAATCCTGCTGCAGCTCTGCAGTTTAAATGTAGGAGCTGGGAGGCAGCACACCACCTATTACATTTAAACTGCAGAGCGGCAGCAAGGTTAGCTCCCATGGGCAGTGCAAGCTTGGACTAAGCAGTCCTGTCTTGTGCCGCCCCTGGGAATTAACTCCAATGCAACCCTGCCTTTTAAATGCTCTTACTACATTTAAAAGGCTGAGCCACAGCGCAGGATCCGGCTGACTGGTCTGTAGTTTCCTGGGTTGTTCTTATTTCCCTTTTTATAGATGCACTATGTTTGTCCTTTTCCTGGTCTTCAGGGATCTCTCCCATCTTCCATGACTTTTCAAAGATGAAAAAGTGTACAGAGACCCTCTAGACTAGAGCCTGTCATCAAGGCTGCCCTAAGAGAGAGGTAAGGGCTTTCTTTAAAGTCAGAATCTAGTCCTTTGTTATTTTATCTTACCTTTCTGTCTCTTAGGGCCAGATTATGGCGCCTTTCCTTGAACTTCTAAACAAAAATCACCACAGAGCTGAGACCTCTGAAAAGTTTCAGCTCTGGAGAAGAATGTGTCAAAAAGTTTGATTCCCTCAAATAAGGCAGTATAATGAAAGCCCCACTTTAACATCTTGGCTGTGCCAGGTAACTGCTATACTATATAGCATTTTTCAGCCTCAAAACTCTTTATCGTATTAGTTACTCCTTACAAAAGCCCTCTAAATAATTTTTATCCTCTGCATTTTATAGGTGGAGAAAATAGGTCAAAGATGTTGAAGAGTCACCGAAGTAATACAAACTAGGGGCATGTCTACAGTAGGGAGAAGAAGATCGACCATCCGGAGGTCAATCTAGCGTTCAATTCAGCAGATCTAATGTAGACCCCCAAATCAAACACTGAGGGCAGCCCCCACTGGTGTCTGGTACTCCTCGTTCTGTGAGCAGTAAGGAAAGCCAAAGAGTGTGTTGTCCCGTCGGCCTCCCGCTGTATGGATGCCACCAACGCTTGGTTTAAGGTGAGCCGACTCCCGCTACACCTGGAGTATGGCTGGAGTTGCAAACCTTAAATCGACCTTCCTGGGCTAGTGTAGACCAGGCCTAGGAGCTCAAATTCCTGGCTTCCAGGCCTATGCTCAGACCTCTTTCTCATACCACCTTCTCTCCCTCTGCAGGCTACAATGTGTGAACACCCCTCCCACAGACCTGTAACCCCCCTTAAACACAGGCAGAGAGGCCTTCCGGATTGTGTGTCTTGGAAATTCAAAAATGAAAAGGCCAAACTGGAGAGAACCAGAGAGGAAATACAATCGGAATCCTGGCTAAGTAACGGCAGTTGTGAGCCAAATCAGTTTGTGCTGTGGGATGGCCTCGAGCCAATCTGAAAGTGCTTATCGAGTGAAAACCGGGAGAGGTGTGATGGAAGCACTGAGGACACAAGTTGCCTCCAGACTGTAAAAGGAGAAGACAGGTTTGATTTAGGACAGTGATTAGACAGAACAAGATTAAAGGTGAGCTCTGGTATATAAAGGAGTGTTAATACGGCAGCCACGTCACAGGCATGGAGCAAGGAGCAAGATTAACAGTAGCCGAGCCGTAGGGCACAAATGTCAAACTGAGCTACCCACAGTGAGGAGACAAAAGGCTCCAACGAACAGCGATGGGGGCAGATGAGGTAAAGTGACACATTCGATCGATGGAGATTTGGTGCACGTACTGCCAACGGAGGACTTAGGAAATGCAATAGGTGACTGAGAACACTAGAGGGAGTTTTGACCAAAAAAAAGTCAGCAGAGACAGCAGGAGAAAACGGGATTGTCTTATGTGCATTACGTTATGTTCCCTTTAGTTTATTTCCCTTTCCCATAATACAAAAACCAGGGATCACCCAATGAACTGAACAGGCAGCTGGTATAATACAAACGTGACAAAATTCTTTTCCATGTAACATACAAGTAGCCTCTGGAACTCACTGCCTTGAGGTGTTGTGAAGGCCAAAAGTAAGCTGGATTCAAAAAAGTAGGTAAGTTTATGGAGGACAGGGCCATCAGCGGCTATTGACCAAACTCATCAGGGATGTAACCCCATGCTGGGGGAGACCTTAAAACTCTGACTGCTAGAAGCCGTGAGGGAATGAGAGGTGGCTCTCTTCCAAATGGCTCTTTTCTGTATAATCCTGGAGCTGTGGTATTGGCCACTCCCAGAGACAGGATACTGAGCTAAATGGACTTGTGGGCTAGCCCATTATGGCATCTTCTGTTCTTATTAGCACAACTGGCTTAATTCATTAGGTAGCAGAGTGGTTCAGAGAAAGGGTGCCTGGTCCATAACTCAGAGATTGATGGATCAAAACCATTCATTATAGGTCCATCAATGGCTATTAGCCAGGATAGGTGGGAATACTGTTCTAGCCTCTGGTAGTTAGAAGCTGGGAATGGGAAACAGGGGAGGATCACTTGAGGATTCCCTGTTCTGTTCACTCGCTCTGGGGCACATTGGCCACATTCAGAAGACAGGACACTGGGTTGAATGGACCTATGGTCTGACCCCGTCTGGCCGCTCTTATGTAATTGGTGCTAGGCTCTATACCAAGAATGGTAAATATCGGTTAATTGAGGAGTGGATTAACCTTCTGAATTCTTCATTACTTGACTATTCTATAGTGTGCAGGCATGGGGCAAGCACCCAGTGTGCTCCAGCCCCACTCCCGAGGAGCCCCCTGACACCTCTCTATCAGAGGCGGCAGCAGCACAGGGTGCCAGGTGGCAGCTGGTCATGAGGGGAGCTCGTTTAAAACCCAGCTCCCCTCGTAAACTGGCTGCCTGTCGCCCCGCCCCTGCCCTGATACAGAGGCAACAGCATGGGGTGGCAGCAGCCCCTGTGCAGGGGGGTGGGGCTGAGCTCCTGATACACTTTAAATGCAGAGCCGCAGCGGGGGTAGGTCCCGGACACAGCGCGAGCCAGGCTGCTGGCCAGCCTGCTAAAACACTCACTGGTGGGAGGGGGAGAAATGCGTGTAGTCTATAGCATTACCTGATAAGTGTTTGCTTATCTGTTAATGGGTTAATCGACTACACTATTACATCCCTATTCTATACATTGCAAGAAGAGTCCCTGCTCTGAAGGGATTATAATGCACATAGGACAAAACAGATGAAGAATATGGAAGAAGCAAGCATTGTTTTATAGATGGAGAACCCAGGCATGGAGTTGTAGTGATTTACCCAAAGCCAGGCAGGAAGCTTCTGGCAGAACTCGAGCTGAACCTAGGTCCTTAGGCCCAATCCAGTGTCTTATCCATAGGCCATCATTGTACCATTTTCTGTTTGGGGGCTCCTACGTAACCCTCTTCAACACTCCTTCACTTTGACCAACTTAGAAGTGAGAGGATTAAGGTGTGATCCAAAGTCATTTACACAAGCATTCACCAAATCCACACGTTGCATTTGCACATGCCAGAGTTTTCACAATTGCACATGTCAGAGTTTTCACAAGAAGTGCTGGCCTGCTCATTCAGTCAGGGAACAGAGACAATACCAGGTGACCAATACCTCACCACTACCCTACTATCAAAGAAAGAAAGAACTGTTCATGATCAATCCACACAGACAGACAAGTTCACCCCAAAACAATTAAATCATGTTGAATCCCAAAGTCTTTGGAAATCATGCTCTATTCCCAGATAGTCAATGAGGAGAAAAAGGTGCTAAGTCGGGATGTAAAATCCTGTTTAATCACTTAACCAGTCAAATGTTATGTTTAACAAGTTAGCTGCTTAAACGGGCAGGCAACAGCCGGGCTGCTAGTTAACCATAATGGGAAAGCATCAGTAAGGGTGAGGCTTACCAGTTAACCGGTTAATCATGCACATCCCTAGTGCTAAATATGTTGGATTAATCACTCATTACAAATTACTTGTACAGCCCTAATCAAAAGCCAATGGCAATAAACAAGAGATTGTGTATGAAAAAGGAAATGGGTCTGTGCATTTGAATGTATTTGACTGCACTTTTTGTTTTATTCACTCGTCATGAATGTCTGCTAAGTTCGCTTCACAGAATCTCTGTTCTGTTCACAGAAAGGCAAGGCTGGATTTTCACATTCTAGGCAGAACTTGACTTTAGATTTAGAGGTCTTTGAAAGGGCAGAAATAGGGAAACCCACTTTTCAGCATGTAGCTGCCCTTTAAGCTGTAAAAAATGACGGATCCAATAGTGTCATCTTGGGAATGTTTGAGCTAATAAAAGAGCGCTAAAAATAATCAGCACAGACTCATTGGCTCTTTAATTGCTAACTTCTGTTTCTTTGTCTCCTAGCCAAGTGTCACCTTGCCCCATGTACCTTGCTAGCTAGATTGGTTAGTGAGTGCTGGGGGGTTGGCTGAGCCCAGTGTGTGTCAATACAAACTTTCTAACACAATTGTGTTGGTGTCAACCCATCTTCAACTCCCCCACTCCTCAGTAGAGCCAAGTAACAACCTGACATTTTTGCACCCTCCAAAGCACACTCCAAGTGAAGCAGCGGGGAAAAGAGCAGTCCAGAGAGATCAGGGACGGAAATGATATTAACAGGCTTTGAAGCGCTCAGTGCCTGTCTGTCCTGAGATCTGGAATCCTAGTTCTCAAACAAGAGACATTTAGTGAAGAAACAGCTACTACTACAGATAAACAGATTCTGTACAACTCAGGTTCCAGCTTGGTCTCTGATGTTCACCAGGGACCACACCCTGTTTTGAACTGTATATCCTATTGCCAGTCAGATGGCCATTACAGGGGCCTTGTCTTCATCGGTGTAATTTCAGTGGATGAGAGTCCCACTTTTAGGAGACATACTTGCACTAGCTCTCATCAAGCTTTTGCACTAAAATAAAAAATATTGTGTAGCCGTGGCAGCACAAGTGGTGGGAGGGGCTACCTGCCTCGAGCCCAAGACCATAAATACTTACTTGTGCAACTAGCCCCTCCCATGACTCACACTGCCCTGGCTTTTACTCTTTATTTTTAGTGTGCAAGCTCTATGAAAGTTCACTCAAGCGTGTCTCCCTGAGCTGGGAAACACTTTCCCAGTTCAACTGGTAGCGTACCCTCTGCTGCCCATGGGAACACACCTCCGGACCAGAGCGCATAATATGGCCAGCCCAATCTTTGTTATAGGTCAGCGGTTCTCAAACTGTGGCTCCCTCCAGGTGGTCTGTGACTTGAGCTCAGCCCCCCTCCTTCCCGCAGTGGGAAGCCTGCGCTGGTGCTCCAGCCTCGGCTCAGCTGCAAGCCTGGAGCAGCAGCTCCAACTTCCTGCTCAGAGGGTGCGAGGGCCGGTGGTGAAGAAAGCCCCGACCTTCCTCGCCAGACGGGCTCACAGAGAGAAGCAGAACAAGCAGCTCCATGCCCTGGTGCTCCCGCCCTGGGAGGCAGCATAAGCAACACCACGCCCTACCTGGAGGCTTTTCCCACTGCTCCCATTGGCCAGAGTTGCAGCCAATGGGTGCATCAGGAGGCTGTGCCTAGGAGTGGCAGGGGCACGAAGCCAGGCAGGAGTCCGCATGCCCAGAGCCTGCATCCTAATCCCCCTTACTGACTCCCCCCACCAAGATCCCCCCCACCTCTTTGCTCCTGCACCCCCCTTTGCACGCTCTCTCCCGGCCAGACTAGGGATGTTAAATTTCAATTAATCAGTTCCTTGAGTAGTCCATTGAATTTCCATCGAAAAGTTGAAAGGAGGAGGTGGGGAGCTCGCTATCCTAGCTACGCAGAAAGAGCCACCCACATATGCTTATCGGGTAGTCGACTAGTCGCTTACATCCCTTGCTCCTGCATCCTCCCCCGGCCAGACACCTACCCCCACCGTGCTCCTGAACCCACCCTTGCTCCTGCACCCCCCTCCTGGCCACACACTGCACCTTCTCTTGCTCATCCCCTCCCCCCAGCCATGCACCCTTCTCCCAGCCTGCTCCTGCTCTCTACGTCTCACCCAGACCTCACACCCTGACACCCTCCTGCACCCCACTTTCCGCCCTCATTCTGCAGACCCAACCCTCTCGCACTCACTGTCAGCCCTGTCCCGCACACTGAAATCCTCATTTTTGTTCCCACCCCAGAGCCTGGGGGGTTCACAAAACCCACTAACCCTGGAACCCCAGAAGAGTAAATCCAGCCCATGGGAACCCTGAACCTCAGTTCTCTGTCCCTCCCTCTTGCTCTGGAGCACCAGAGGAGTGAGGTGTCTAGGACTGGATCCAAGGCAGCCATTTCAGCACGTAGAGCAGGGGTGGGGAACTTTTTTTCCCCCCCAAGTCGGGGGCCACTGACTCTCAGAAGAAGTCATTCGGGGGCTGCACTCAAGTGAGAAGCAAGAGAGAGGAAAAAAAAGTAAAACCTCATTGGCTGGGCTAAGGTTGCTAAGTGTCCGATATGGGCCCGGACAGTCTGGTATTTGCGGCCTGTATCTGGTAAAAAACCAAACAGAAAATACCGGACATGTAAAATGTCCAGTGTTTTCTTCTTTTCTCGGATGGAAGGCTGTTTGGGACATTCTTCTCCTGCCGCGTGTGGCGAGGGCAGGGGGAGCGTGGGGATTTAAAGGCACAGTGACTGATTTTTTTTTCCTCCTCAACAAGTTTGGTCCATTTTTTTTGTTTTTGTTTCCCCCCCTCAACCAATTTTTTCCCTGCCATGTTCAGTATTTTTTGTGACAGTATCTGGCAACCCTAGGCCTGGCCCTTGACTGAGAAGCAACGCCCACCCAAAACCAAACAAAAACTCCTCACGGACCTGGCCACCACTCACACAACTTGGGGTGCTGGGGTTCCCCTCGTGCTCCAGCCCTGCGGCGGAGAGAGGAGGGGGCGGGGGAAGTGTACTGAGACTCGGGCTTCCTCCCACAGCATGCTCCAGTAGGGTTGCCAGATCGGTATTTTTTGTGAAACCAATATGGCGGGAAAAAAATTGGAGAAAAAACCCACAAGAAGTTAAGCTGTTGGGGGGGGGGGGGGTGCGGGGAGAAACGCACCAAAAAAAAAAAAAAATCACAACCCCTTTAAGTCCCCACACTCCCAAGGAAAGAACATCCCAAGCGGCCTTCTATCCCAGAAAAACAGAAAATACGTACCGGACATTCCCCTCCCCAGATATAGGGCAATATGCTGTAATATATTAGCCACCCCAAGTAGGAGTTGAAGCAACAAAAGAGTGAATTCACAAACTACCAGCACTTTCTCTTCTTCCTGGATAACTTTCCAACCATCGCAAGGCCACATTTCGACTGATAACACCATTCACTTTTAATTTAACGAGCTTCTTGTAACACAGGAGCAGGGACGCGTCTTTCATTTGCTGGCTCGTTGTAGAGTTAACGAACCAGGGAAAGTATTCGAATCCACATCTAATGCAAATGGGCTACTAATCTTGCTTGTAAACACCAGTGCTTACTTAGCATGGCCTGAAGCATTTAGAAAAGCTTTCTGCTTGGAAATAGGATGTTAGTTTGCCTCCAAACTCCCTTCCTTCCTGGGTTTTTATATTTCTAGCAAGTATTTTATTACGTTTCAGGCATGGAGCAGAAAAAGAGGCTTCAAAAGTTATATAACTACAGGGGACCATATTCCCAAATTAATGTCTAGATCCAGCTCCTTCAGGGAGGAAAAGACTTGCCTAGGTATTTTACAAATGCCCTAGGCATCTGCTTTTGCCAGAGCTGTGCCATTTGCACCCCGCTAGGTAAACTTACCTATGAAGTCATTCAGCTGATTTTCAAAATCATAATTCCATCTTTGTGAAACATGTCAGTATCAGTTATCAGCCATTTAGGCTTTGTCTACACTGCAGGGTTTTTGCACAAAAACTTCTTGTGCAAAAGCAAGTCCAGATCTCAAAGCACGTGGCAAAAGCTTTTGCGCAAGAGAATGTCCACACTGCATGGACACTCTTGTGCAAGAAAGCCCTGATGGCCAAGAGGTGTAGTGCAAAAAGGAGTTATTCTTTGTGGGGAGAGGAATAACTCGACCGGCAAAAGCCCTGTGTCCTGCCGATTTTCTTGCGCAAAAATGCACTTGAGGTGTGGACGCTCCACTGGTTTTTGCACAAAACCAGACGTTTTTGTGCAAAAGCCTTGTGGTGTGGACATAGCCTTATATAGGACAAGGCCTGCTTGCTGTATATGTCAGGCCGTTTCCAAGCAGCAGGGAAGGGAGGGTCCCTGATTCATAGATTCTGGGGCCAGAAGGGACAGTTAAGTGACAGAGTCAGGGAATCCCAGGGTGGGAAGAGACCTCAGGGGTCATGGAGTCCAGCCCCCTGCCCAAAGCAGGACCAGCCCAACTCAATCATCCCAGCCAGGGCTTGGTCCAGCCAGAACTTAAACACCTCTAGGGATGGAAATTCCACCCCCTCCCTAGGGAACCCATCACAGTGCTTCCCTACCAGACTAGTGAAATAGATTTTCCTAATGTCCAACCTAGACCTCCCCCACTGCAACTTGAGACCGTTGCCCCTTGTTCTGCCACCTGCCCCCACTGAGAACAGCCTCTCTCCATCCTCTTTGGAACCCCCTTCAGGAAGCAGAAGGCTGCATCAAATCCCCCCTCACTCTTCTCTTCTGCAGACTAAATAAGCCCAAATCCCCCAGTCTCTCCTCATAGGTCATGTGCTCCAGCCCCTGAATCATTTTGGTTGCCCTCTGCTGGACCCTCTCCAATGCATCCACATCCTTTCTGTAGTGGGGGGCCCAGAATTGGATGCAATACTCCAGATGTGGCCTCACCATGCCGAATAAAGGGGCATAATCCCTTACCTAGATCTGCTGGAAATGTTCCTCCTAATGCACCCTAATATGCCATTAGCCTTCTTGGCTACAAGGGCGCCCTGTTGACTTATATCCAGCTTCTCATCCACTGCAATCTCCAGGTCCTTTTCTGCTCAACTGCTACTTAGCCAGTCGGTCCCCAGCCTGTAACATTATTTGGGATTCTTCCATCCCAAGTACAGGACTCTGCACTTGTCCTTGTTGAACCTCATCAGATTTCTTTTGGCCCAGTCCTCCAATTTGTCTACGTCATTCTGGACCCTATCCCTGCCCTCCAGCAGATCTACCGCTCCCCCTTGTGTAGTGTCACCCACAAACTTGCTGAGGGTGCAATCTATCCCCTCATCCAGGTCATTAATAAAGATGGGGAACAAAACCAACCCTAGAGCCAATCCTTGGGGCACCCTGCTTGAAACCGACCCCTAACGTGACATCAAGCAATTGATCGCTACCGATTGGGCCCGACAATCTAGCCAGCTTTCTATCTGCCTTACAATCCATTTGTCCAATCCATACTCCCTTAACTTGCAGGCAAGAATATTGTGGGAGACCATATCAAAAGCTTTGCTAAAGTCAAGGTATAGCACATCCACTGACTTCCCCATGTCCACAGAGCCAGTTACCTCATCACAACCTAATCAGACTGGTTAGGTATGACTTGCCCTTGGTGAATCCATGTTGACTATTTCTGATTACTTTCCCCTCTTCCAAGTGCTTCAAAATGGATTCCTTGAGGATCCTCTCCATTATTTTTCTGGGGACTGAGGTACGGCTGACTGGTCTGTAATTCCCTGGCTTGTCCTTCTTCCCTTTTTTAAAGATGGGCATGGCATTTGCCTTTTTCCAGTCATCCAGGATCTCTCCTGATCTCCATGGCTACGCCTACACTGGCACCCTTTTCTGGAAATGCTTAAAATGGAACAGTTTTCTGTTATAAGCATTTTCAGAAAAAGCACGTCTACATTGGCAGGATGCTTTTCCGGAAAAGCACTTTTTCCGGAAAAGCGTCTGTGGCCAATGTAGACGCGCTTTTCCGCAAAAAAGCCCCAATCGTCATTTTCACAATCGGGGCTTTTTTGCGGAAAAGACTACTGTGCTGTCTACACTGGCCCTTTTCTGGAACAATTTTTCCAGAAAAGGACTTTTGCCCGAACGGGAGCAGCATAGTTTTTCCGGAAAAACACTGACAATTTTACAGTAGATCGTCAGTGCTTTTCCGGACATTCAAGGGGCCAGTGTAGACAGCTGGCAAGTTATTCCGGAAAAGCGGCTGGTTTTCTGAATAAGAGGCCCAGTGTAGACACAGCCCATGAGTTTTCAAAGATAATGGCCAAAGGCTCCGCAAATGACATTTTCCAACTCCCTCAGTACCCTCGGCTGCATTAAATCTGGATGGATTTGTGTATGTCTGGCTTTTCTAAAGAGTTCCTAACTTGTTCTGTCTCCACCGAGAGCTGCCCACCTTCTTCCTATACTGCGTTGCCTAGTGCAGCAGTCTGGGAGCTGACCTTGTCTGTGAAGACAGAGGCAAAGAAAGCATTGAGTACTTCAGCTTTTCCCACATCATCTGTCCCTAGGTTACCTCCCTCATCCAGTAACGGCCCCACAGCCTCCTGGTCACCCTCTTATTGCTAACATGTCTGTAAAAACCTCTCGTTTCTCTTCACATTCCTTGCCAGCTGCAATTCCAATTGCGCTTTCGCCTTCCTGATTACTCCCCTGCATTCTCGAGCAATATATTTATACTCCTCCCTCGTCATCTATCCAAGTTTCCACTTCTTGTAAGCTCCCTTTTTGTGTTTAAGCTCACCAAGGAAATCTCTGGTAAGCCAATCTGGTCGCCTGACACATTTGCTTTTCTTACTGCGCATCAGGATGGTTTCTTCCTGTGCCTTTTATAAGGCTTTTTTAAAAATACGGCCAGCTCTCCTGGACTCCTTTCCTCTTCATGTTACATCCCAGGGGATCCTGCCCATCAGGTCTCTGAGGGAGTCAAAGTCTGCTCTTCTGAAGTCTAGGGTGTGTATTTTGCTGCTCTCCTTTCTTCCTCTGGTCAGGATCCTGAACTCGACCATCTCATGATCACTGCTGCCCAGGTTGTCACCCACCTCTACTTCCCCTCCTAGTTCCTCCGTTTGTGAGCAGCAGGTCAAGCTGCGCACGGCCCCTGGTCGTTTCCTTCAGCACTTATCGAGTCTGAAGTCCTGTATATGATAGGCCATGAAATGTCACCGAGTTACTGCTCCAAAAAACTCATTGTCCAAGTCCAAGACATACACAGGTGAGGTGAGGGAACAACAGAAAGCAACTTACGTCAGCTTAGTTCTCTTTAGGCAGCCAGACTAAAGGGGGACTGAATTGTGGACAGGGTAGGGGCCTGCGGATGGGCTCGAGTAGGCAGCCCCATGCCTGGGGTCTGCACGGAAGAAAGGTCAGAGGTAAACAGGAAAGATGACAATAAACAGGAGGACAAGGTTGGAAATGCTGGGGGGAGGGGGGAGGGAATGGGAGCCTGTCAAGGGGAGTCTCATCTGCCCACGAGGAAAGGTGGCAAAAGTCCACTGTGGCCCCTCAGACCCTCATTCTGGGTAGGGTGGCCTATGCACCACAAAGTCTATGTACTGCAGCCGGTGCTCAGGACAGTATGGCCCAGTAGCCAGAGTCCAAACATTTCCCCTTCGTTCAGGATAACACATCCCAGCAGCCCCCAGAGTCTGTGCACCAGGGGGCCCAGCGGCCCCCCCAGAGTCTGTGCACCAGGGGGCCCAGCGGCCCCCCCAGAGTCTGTGCACCAGGGGGCCCAGCGGCCCCCCCAGAGTCTGTGCACCAGGGGGCCCAGCGGCCCCCCCAGAGTCTGTGCACCAGGGGGCCCAGCGGCCCCCCCAGAGTCTGTGCACCAGGGGGCCCAGCGGCCCCCCCAGAGTCTGTGCACCAGGGGGCCCAGCAGCCCCCCCAGAGTCTGTGCACCAGGGGGCCCAGCAGCCCCCCCAGAGTCTGTGCACCATCCCTCTGGGATCAGGGTAGTACGGCCCAACAGCCACAGGGCCCATATGTAATGAACAAACCTCCCCCACATGAGGGCATCTGCAGAGGGGGTAGAGGGACCTGGGCCCTCCGTCTCCACCAGTCCCAGCCCAGGGCCCTGTTAGCAGTGGCTCAGCAGGGAATCCCCCCACAACACACCCCACTCTCAGGGAGCAATTCCCCACCCTGGGCTACCGCCTACCGGGTCTTGTCAAAAGTCCTCTCCAGCCTCACGCTCAGGTCCTGCAGCTTCTGCTGCAGCCCCTCTGGGCCTGACTGCCACTGTTTGGTCCAGATGTGCTTCCTCCCCAGGCGCTCCTGCAGCACCTCCTGCCCTTGCAGCAGTCAGCCCTGACGGAGCAGCTCCAGAAGCTTTTATAGTCCGCTCCAGTTGGAGCATGCCCAGCAGGGCTCTGGGGGCGGGGCCTTTGCAGGCCGCTGGGCCAGGTTAACCCCTTCGGGCCCAGTGCGGGGTTGATGCGTCCCATCCCAATGGGAGACCCTTTCCCCTTTCCTGTGCCTTTCCCTGGATCCTCTGAGGCCCTGCGCCTCGCAAGTCCGCAAGTCTGGAATTAGCTGAAAATGAAGGACCGCAGGCGTGACCCAGAAAATCACCTCGGCGACCCTTTCTTCTCTCTGGAGGCCACGTTTAACTTCCACGGAGAGCCCGGTGGGGAATCCCAGCCCCCAACGCACAGCACTCCCCCCAGGGCGTGGGTTATGATCACTGCCTGGGGGGCTCGCCGCTCCCATGGCAGGTGAGCGGTTGATCTGCTGCCTGCTTCTGTCCAGAATGTTTTAGGATGTGGGTGACCAGGTGTAACCCACACAGTGTCCCATGCAGTGGCACTTAGACCAGTGTTTCTCAATCAAGGGTACGAGTACCCTTCAGGGCAGGGCTGGATTAAGGCATGGGCTAGCCAGGCAGCTGCCCGGGGCGCCAACCTATCGGGGGGGTACCTGATGGCAGCTATAAGGGACCATCAGTCACTGCACGCCCGGCACCCGGATTGAGGGCTGCAACAGCTCCCAGCGGCCCAGGGTGGGGGCCGTGTTAACCCCCGCAGTGCTGGCCAGCAGCACCCTTCCCCCCGCGGCCCGCCCCGGGCGCCCCCAGGCTGCGCAGCAGCAGTGGTAGCCGGGCTGGGCCAGGCCGGGCATGTGCATCCTGCCACCGCCAGCTCCGTGCGCCCTCCCCCATGCGCTGGGCAGGGGCGGAGCCACGCATGCACCCTCCCCCAACCTGGGGTGCAATTAACCTGTCTGCCCGGGGCGCCGGAATGGCTCGATCCAGCCCTGCTTCAGGGTCCTTGAGAGAAGTCCGGGGGATACGTCAACACAACTGAAATTTGGAGAAAACTGAATTTTTGTGTTAAGTTTTACAGCGCTTTCGTAGTTTTGTACTTTTTACACCCCAAAATTTCATCGCCCTCCTGTCTATGATTAAGTTGTTTAAACAAATGTGTCGCAAGGGTAGGAAAAAAAATTGTGCGTCTGAAAACTGTAGGGTCTTTATAATTTTTTTAAAGGGGTAGTTTATAAAAAAAAGGTTGAGAAAAACTGACTTAGACCTCATACAGCGGAGAGAGAAGAATGAGAGAGCTCTCCAACCTAAGCTGAGCGCGAGCTGGCTTTATAGCTCAAGTGGATTTTACACTAAACTCCAGGGGCCCCAGGTTTGAATCTGTCTGATGGTGGTTGTTCCACAGACTCTGTTCTGCCAGGTGCAAGGCAGAGGTCATGGTGGGAGCTTGGGTGGTCTAAATTGTCATCAGGTGTATTTACAAAAAGGCAGCAGGAGTAGCCGGCCGGCAGCCAGCAAAGGGAGGCCAGGAGAAGTAGCTCTGTTCTATTCAGGTTCCCTCGGGGATGGATCCTGGCTGGGTAACAGCCTCTGACCATGCACATTATTCTAAATGTCAGGAGGAATAAATTGCAGGGGAGGGACGGGTACTGTGTTTGGGGCTGGTCCTGGTCAGAAAACAGGCCCAATGGGTTTAAAATATTCTATATCAGGGGTGAGCAATAGTTTTTAATGGTGGGGGGGCACTCTAAGATTTTGGTAAGTAGTCAAGGGCCACAACTTTGGGACAGAAGTTGGGTGCAGGAGGGAGCTCTGGGTAGTGGGTTCGGGTCAGGAGCTGGGAGGGAGCTGTGACCTGGGAGAAGGGGGAAAATAGGGTGCAGAAGGTGTGGGTGGTGACCTGAGGCAGGGGAATGGGGGTGCAGGGTCCAGGAGGGGGTATGGGTGCAGGAGAGGATTCTGGCCTGGGGGAGGGACGTAGGGGAGGTGCAAGGTCTGGGAAGGTGCTGTGACCTGGAGAAGGTAGGGAGAGGGGGCACAAAGGGGCTGGGTGGTGACCTGGGGCTGGAAGGGGTGGTGGCCTGCTGCAGGTAGTTGGGCGGAGAGAGAGGGTGGGGTGCCAGAGACAGGCTCTGGCCGAGAGGCACTTACCTAGGCAGCTCCCAGCCAGCAGCCCTGCAGGAACCTGAGGCAGGCTCCATGCTTGTCTTCTACAGTCCCAAACTGCTTGGCTGGCTGCTCCATGTGACTCTGCTCATGGCAAGGGGAAGGGAAGCGGCTTCACACACTGCCCTGCCCCCAGCAAAATTCCTCAGCTCCTAGTGGCTGGAAACAGGCCAATGAAAGTTGAGAGGCGGGGCAAGTGCGCAAAGCCTCCCCCCTCTCTCCCCATTATCCAAAGCCAGGAGCAACCAGCTGTTTAAAGAGACGTGAGCTGCTCTGTGCCTAAGGATCCTTGCAAGGCGGCTGGATCTGTCCCATTTGCTGCATTTTGCCCTCTACATACATGTAGTGAGTGACCATAAAGAGCGCCATCTACTGGCATATGAAGCTCCATGACACCAGTCAACCTGTGGAACTCCTTGCCAGAGGAGGCTGTGAAGGCTAGGACTATAATAGAGTTTAAAGAGAAGCTAGATAATTTTATGGAGGTTAGGTCCATAAAAGGCTATTAGCCAGGGGATAGAAACGGTGTCCCTGGCCTCTGTTTGTCAGAGGCTGGAGAGGGATGGCAGGAGACAAATCGCTTGATCATTGTCTTCGGTCCACCCTCTCTGGGGCACCTGGTGCTGGCCACTGTCGGCAGACAGGCTACTGGGCTAGATGGGCCTTTGGTCTGACCCAGTGCGGCCGTTCTTATGTTCTTAGTCATCCTTTTGTAGCCTGAATAAAGTTGTTGTTCCTAGAACCCGCACATGCTAAGTCCAGCTCTACACACATTAATGCTGCTCTTGCAGAATCCATGCGAGCCCCTTTCTGGGGAGCAGGTCCCGTCTCCCTGCAAATCTTCACCAGCATTTGCCATAGAGCTTGGGAGTCTGCATCATTGTGGAGAAATTCACAGCTCAGGGAGATTAATCCAGACTTGCCAACGTCAAGAAATAAAAAATCCTGAGTGAGATTTCCCTCCAAAATCATGAAATTGGCCCCACAAATCATGGCATTGTAAAAGCATCATCACACCATGTTCCGCAGTTAGATTTCTGATGATTTAACTCAGCTCCGCCCCCAGCCACAGCTCCACCCCCCTGCGCCACCCCCAGCCACAGCTCCACCCGCTGCTCCGCCCCCAGCCACAGCTCCACCCCCTCTGCTCCGCCCCCAGCCACAGCTCCACCCCCCTGCTCCACCTCCAGCCACAGCTCCCCCCTTACTCCGCCCCCAGCCACAACTCCACTCCGCCCCCTGGTCCGCCTCAAGCCACAGCTCCACCCCCCTGCGCCACCCCCAGCCACAGCTCCACCCGCTGCTCCGCCCCCAGCCACAGCTCCACCCCCCTGCTCCGCCTCCAGCCACAGCTCCCCCCTTACTCCGCCCCCAGCCACAATTCCACTCCGCCCCCTGGTCCGCCTCAAGCCACAGCTCCACCCCCCCCGTTTCACCCCAGCCACAGCTCCACCCCTTTGCTCTGCCCCCAGCCACAGCTCCCACACTTTCACTATGCCCCCTGCTCCACCCCAGCAACAGCTCCACAGCTCCGGCATGGGCCTCTCTCTCCCCCCAGCCCTTCCCCAGCTCCCAGGGGCGTTTTCTCTTCCCCTAAACTGCTACAGCTGCCAGGGGCATTTTTTCTGCCCCTAGTCACCTTCCACTTTCCAGGGGCCATTTTTCTCATCATCTCAGGTGCTGTGGCCAAGGGCAGGGAGTGGGGGAAAAGGTTTGGGATGTGGGGCGGGGTACTTACCTGGTGTGCTGACAGGCAAGATAGTGGAGCGCCCGCCTCGGTGGAACCAGTGGCCACGCTGCAGCATAGCTCTCCCCTAAGGGCTCCCTGCCCCCAGTGGCCACTCTCAGTAGCTCATCCCTCCAAACAGCTCAGCCCCAGCCGCCTCCTTTTCCATGTTATGGAAACCAGTCCCTGGCCCAGGGCGTCTGGTTGTCCTGGCACACCCCAGCCCTGCCCGTACTTTACGTTAGGCCCAGAGGAAGCTGCATGTCAAATATGGTGAGCCTAGCCCTTAGAAGTTCTTGAACCAAGGGACGCTCAGACAGACACACACCTCTAGGGAGGAGGTCTTCACGCTTTTTTTTCTTATGACCCAGGTGAAAAAAAGTGTTGATGCCGCGACCCCACATGATTTGACTGGAGCGGAGGCTCTTGGGGGGGGGGGGGGGGGGCTGAGGAGAGCTTTGGGGTAGGTAGGAGGGGGCTCCAGCTTTGAGGGCATCAGGGGGGCTTCCCCTTTGGAGGTGAGTCAGGGCCGGGGCTGACCTCGAGCGGCTCCCAGACAGCGGTGCAGCGGGGGGGCTACGGCAGCTTCCTGCCTCTCCCGGCCTCGCAGACTATGCTGCGCCCGGAAGTAGCCGGCAGCAGGTTCCCAGCCAAAGTGAGTGTGGAGCTTGTGCTCAGGGCAGGGGCAGTGCATGGAGTTTTGTTTGCTCCCCCCACACCTAGGAGCCGGGCCTGCTGTCGGCTGCTTCTGGGGTGCAGCACAGTCTGCGGTACAGGACAGTCAGGGAGCTGCCTTAGTCCTGCCCCCCACTGCTCACCCTGCAGCAACGAGACCCAGGGCCCGACCTTCCCCCCCTCCGGACTGGGTCGCGACCCGTCATTTGAAAACCGCTGATCTCTATAGATATATAAAGATAGGAGCCAGACAAGGTGGGTGAGGTAATAGCTTTTATTAGACCCACTGCTCTTGAGGAAAGAGACCAGCTTTCCAGCTCTCCTGTGCTGGTCAGAGCTCCAAAGCTTGTCTTGTTCACCAGCAGATGTTGGTCCAATCAAAATTTCCTCACGCACCTCGTTCCTCTCCCATCAAAATGGCCACACGGGGCCACACCAAAGGCCCATCTCCCCTGTTTCCTGACAGTGGCCAATGCCAGGTACCCCATTAATGGAGATTGCCTATCTCCTAGAACTGGAAGGGACCTTGAAAGGTCATTGAGTCCAGTCCCCTGCCTTCACAGCAGGACCAAGTACCATCCCTGACAAATTTTTGCCCCAAATCCCTAAATGGCCTCCACAAGGATTGAACTCACCACCCTGGGTTTTATAGGTTCCATAAGGAACGAACAGAAACAGGTGAATCAAGATGTGAGAGGAGGGGCAAATGGCTGAGGAGAGGAAGTGGGTTTAGTGTAGCTGAAGTGTTGAGTGGAGAAACCGGTTATGGTTGCGGTGGGTGGGGCTGGTTCTGTGGGGCGAGGAGGGCCTGCTGTGGGGAAGGGCGTGCCAGAGGGGGCCCTATGGCTGCAGGACAGGGGGTGAAGGGCTCTTAGGAGAAGGGCTGGTGTTGCTATGGAACGGGCGCTGGTGGGGGTCCGTCCTATGCTCCTCGCAACTTTGTGGGGCTAAGAGGAGGGAGGTTTTGCTGCGGTTCGTTGAGCTGGTCGAACCGTTTCCACAGAAGCGGGTGTTCGACCGAGAGCTGGGTTTGGGGATCCCCTGAGGTTTCTGCAAACAGATGTCTGCTTTGCAGAAAACGGGAAGCAAAACAAGCCCCAGAACACTGAAGGTTTTCAGCTGAGCTGAAGAACGTCGTGCCAAGCCCAACGCCCAGGAAGAACTGTGCTCAGAGTGACTGTGATGGTCCCTTGGCCATGGTGGTCCCAGGCCTGCCCACGGGGGCCGGAGGGAGGGAAGGGCCCAGCTGACTTAGGGACTGGGGATTCAAAGGGACTCAGAACCCCCGGCCCTTTAAATTGTCGCTGGAGCCCTGCGCTCCGTGTGGCTCTACGGGCTGGGGAGCGGTGTGGCATGCTCCAGGCACCACAGGGGGCTGGCTGTCCCCAGGCTCAACCCTTCCACCCGAGGCCCCACCTCTTCTGGGAGCTCAGAGCTGCCCTCCCTCACCTTGTCCAGGGGCCTGCTGGGCCAGGGAGTCTGATCCATAAAGGAGAACACAGGCATGAGACACTGGAACTACACCTCCCAGCAGGCATTGCAGCAAATCCAAATGTTCATATTTGAGCTGGAAATGTTCAGCTTTTGATTGCTTTGCCACAACGTTGACATTTTCTGTGGAAACCATTGGCAAAAATGATTTTACGTTTAAAATTTCATCAACATTTTCTAGGAGGGGAATCAATTAATTAATGAATTCAGCTCGAACGGTCAGGAAACAATGCCCATAGGATGTACAAAAATGGGGCAGACGTATTTAGAAATACTTTTCTCTTCTCCAGTTTTCTCACCATTACATCCCTGTGCACTCAGAGAAACAGCGAGAGAATAAAGAACAAATTTCATTCCTGGCTCCAAAAGTGTCTTTAAAAAATCTTTTAACTCCCCAAATCCTACAGAGAGATTGTGGTATTCAAAACAAACATCAAATATGCAAGAACGATTAACACGTTTCAGAACAGCAGAGAGACAGGACTTGGGAGAAATGTAAAGCCCATTTCTTTAGTTTGTTGTAGGTTTTCTAGAACGTTAACAGCATGACGTACAGTTCCTGAAGCTAGCAAGACAGTCAGTGAGATAACAACAGGTGTGCAGGACCGGGCTAAATGCATCCTCCCCATCAAATTCTCTGGGAGCTGCAGTAGTACTTACTGTTTCTCCTACAATAACCTGCTGAAACACAGTCCAGATACGTGAACACACAGGTCACTTTCTGGCTCACTTGTCACCTGCAACCAGCCATTGCCAAGACCACTCCAAGCCAGTTTCGAGATGATCTCTTTCCAAGGACTTGCAGGCACCTGGATGCAGCTCTTCTTGAAAATCCACTTAGGGATTTGCAGGCCCCTGCAAGTGAAAATTGTTCCCTGAGGTTCTATATTTGTCCTTCCCCAGGAATTAAAACTCGGAAGGAGTGTTCACACTCTCTGCTGCAGACTTTGTTAGCTATAAAACAGCTCAGGTGAAAACACTGGCCTGACATCCTTTCCTGACACGGGCCATGCAATTGATTTTCCGGTGTTTGATTTAGTGAGTCTAGTTAAGACTCACTAAATCGAACTCAGAGAGTGCCCTGCTGGTGTCCCGTATTCCTGCTTGTGTGAGGAGTAAGGAGAGCCGATGGGAGCATTTGCTGCTGTTGGTGTCCACTGTGGGGACAACAGGGAAACTTGAAACAAGGTACATCAACTTCAGCTATGTAATTACTGTAACTGGAGTTGCGTATCTTGATTCGACATTCTCTGGCCTCAGGCACTATCAGCTCTTGAGATTAACTTCTAACAGGTGCACACAAGCCAGATCATCGAATCAAAATATGCTACTCCAGCTATGTTCATTATGTAGCTGGAGTCAACATACCTTGTTCTGAGTTTCCTTGCTCTCCCTACAGTGGGAAGCCAATGGGAGCAAACCTTCCTATCAGCTTCCCTTACTCCTTGCACAAGTAGGAGTACTGGACATTGATGGGGGTGCTCTCTGAGTTCGATTTAGCGAGTCTTAACTAGACACACTACATTGAGCTCCAGAAGATCAATCACGGCAGCATCAATCATCCATTTAGTGAAGATATGGCCACAGAGGCCTGATGTTAGATGGAGTTGTTAGCTTGATTTGAGTGAGACCTTAGCTTTACTGCAAAGTTAACTCAGGTGTTGTTCTAGCCTGAGTCCTGAGCACACAAAAAACCCCAGTGATGTTTTTAAGTGGAGCTGGCTGGTCTGTCAGGAATATAAACTGCACCTCCGCCGAATGGGAGCTTGACCCTGTTAAAATAGGGGGTGCAGATTAGCTTCTGTCCGGTGCAGATGTGTTCCCATACGTCCCCCCATGTGCCCAGAAATCACAAATAAATTCTCCCAGAATTCCCTGGGAAAGAAGTCCTAGAGCTGCTCCGCCCGCTGCAGTGCTAAGAAGCATGGGACGTACCCTGCAGAAGTCCAAGCAATGTCCATAAGGGAGTGCAGTGCCGTGCAGACACCACAACGCCATTGTTACTTCAGTGGGGCTGCTCTCAGTGGCGGCTGTGGCTCACTCTGAGCATTTCTCAGGGTCATTCCCATCTCTCCAGCAATAGCTAGGAGGGAACCACATCCCTCTTGACCGAACGGGCCTCATCAATATTGGTCCTACGCGTCATAAGTAACTTCCTTCTTTTCCCTCCCTCTGTGATTTCTACTCCCTACATCTGACGAAGTGGTTTTTACCATCAAAGCTGATGCCCGCATAAATCCGTTAGTCTTTAAGGGTACATCTACACAGCAACAGTATTTCGAAATAATGAGCGGTATTTCAAAATAACGTAGTCCGCGTCTCTACGGCAGGCAAAACGTCAAAATATTGCCAAACGGGAAGATTTCTTACTCTGGGTACATCCAGACTACAGAGCTTTTCCGGGATACCGGAGATATTTGGGACAAGCTCTGCTGCTTTTCTGAAAAAAAATTCGGAAAAGCAGACGGGTTTTTTCAGCATCCCCATCAACCCCATTTTACGAGGAAGAAGGGAAGTTCTGAAAGAGGGTTTTTTTCCGACACTTGGCCCAGTGTCGATGGGCCACTTGTCAGAAAAGCCTCTTTTGGAAGAAAAGCGGAAAAAGATACGCAAATTGCGGTTCGCAATTTGCGTATCTTTGTCCGATAGAACTTTGTAGTCTAGACACAGCCTCTGACTCCTGGAACCCTCGTTGTACAAGGAGTAAGGGAAGTCAGGGGAAGAGTGCTTTGTTTTGAAATAAGGGCTGTGTAGTTGCTCCCAATTTCAAAATAAGCTACGCAATTGACATAGCTCCATGTGTGTAGCTTATTTTGAGTTAAACCCTGCAGTGTAGACACACCCTAATGTGCCACAGGACTCCTCCTTGTTTCAAGAGAAGTCACTGGTCTGTATTCTATAAGTTAATGCCGCTCTGAGGAAATACGCAGAAACTGTTGTCAAGCCAAAGCAGTTATATTTTAGTATGTGCTCAACTGGTTAAACTAAATGGCCCTCTAGACTTTAACGCATGTACAATTGCCTGGACGTCTTGACGAACATTTTAGGCTGCATCTAGCCTGAGTTTTAAAACCTTTAGAACATAAGAACGGCCATACTGGGTCAGAGCAAAGGTCTATAGAATCATAGAACACTAGGACTGGAAGGAACCTCGAGAGGTCATCGAGTCCAGTCCCCTGCCCCCATGCCAGGACAATCTAGTCCATCTAGCCCAGTATCCTATCAGCCGACAGTGGCTAATACCAGATACCCCCGAGGGAGGGATAACAACAGGTAATCCTCACGTGATCTCCCACTTCAAGACAAACAGAGGCTAGGGACATCATTCCTACCCATCCTGGCTAATAGCCTAACCTCCATGAATCTATCTAGCTCTTTTTGGAACCTGTTAAAGTTCTAGCCTTCACCACATCCTCTGGCAAGGAGTTCCACAGGTTGACTGTGCACTGAGTGAAGAAAAACTTCCTTTTGTTTGTTTTAAACCTGCTGCCTAAACCTTTAAACCTTTGACCCCGATGCTCAGAACCTGGAGCCACAGACCTGGCCTCGTGGGGCTTTAGCTCTGTAACACAAACCAGCTGTATACAGCTGTTCTAACGCTGGCTGGAGCTCGGACTCTGATGCCCAGGGAGTGGGTTGAATTCCAGCTCATGCCGGAAGGTCTACCACAGGGCTATTTTTAACACCATAGCACAAGCCTCGCAAGCCCAGGGCTGTAGCCCCGACTCTGAGACTTGCTGCGGTGGGTTTTTCTTTCTATGGTGACAGACCCTCAGAGATTGTAATAAATCACCCCTCGATATCCTAGTCTAGCAAGGCCTTTGTGGGGTTTGGGATATTTGTATGAAGACTAGAATATAGCGACATGTCTACATAGCATCTGCTCAAGCTACCGGTTGAACCTCTCTAATCCGGCATCCTAGGGACCTGACCGGTACTGAATGAGAGAATTTTCCGAACCAAGGGAGGTCAATATTGTTTAGCAGCATGACCAACACTTCCACAGCTGACTAGGCTCTTAGGAGACATTTAGGGGTAATTATATCTAAATAACAGCCCAGGACACTGAGCGCCAGAGCTAGTGGCTGTAAACAAACTTTATGGGACCATAGGAAACTTGGCCACACCCATGATAAGTGGACATCCGTTTCACTAAAATCATGGCGGATCATGGGTGTTGCTGGGCCAGAGAGTTCTGGACTAGAGAGGTTCAACCGGCAGTGCAATAACTGCAGTGTGCTACAGGCGGCAGCAGGGGCTAACCCCCAAATCCATACCCATGGGATAGAACACATTTGTACGAGGGTGCCCACACCAAGCAGAGAAGTGTGGCATTCTGTCTACACTACTATTCTTAGCTCTCTGGTTCAAGCTGAGCTAGCGCATCTGTCAAAGAACCATAGAATCATAGAACTTGAGGGGACCTCAAAAGGTCATTGAGTCCAGTCCCCTGCCCTCACCGTAGGGGACTGTCTACCTGGGCTAGGAACCACCGTCCCGGCGGCTATGTAGACATCCTTGTAGTACGTACTTTTTATCTCAGCTAACACAGGGCAGGGTATTTGCCCTCATTCCTGCTAGAATCCCCTTTGATATGCAGCTCTGCTCTGAATTTGTATCTATAAGACTTGGCAGCGTTTCGCTGTTGTTAAACGATAAGAATAAAGGGGGGGGGGGGGAAATAACGAGCCACACATGACCATCTTATTAAAATGAACTGTTTATATTATCTCATTTGAGTCAATACATTATAATGTATTAAAATGGAAAGGTACAAAATTGAAATAAATACTTTCTGATTCATGTATAAATCTTTTGTCAAGATGACTTTTTTTTTTGTTTTTCATCAGTACATGTTTCAAGAAAACATTTAAAATGACATTGAAAGTATTGTTTAAAATATGGTTCATGGAAGAAAAAGTGGAAATCAAACAACTTTTGGCTTGTTTTGGCATGAGATCTGGACACAATTTGGGTTCCCCAAAACCACGTAAATGGTGGTAAAATAGAAATGCTCAAACTCATTTAAAAAAATAAACAGGCTTTACAAAACCCTCGTATCCTTGACTCAGTCACTTTTTCTGTATAGTCTGCACTGACGATATATACATTCATTATTGTCCAAGGGAAGACAGCCACTGACTTTCATATAAAGAGCTTGGTGGAGAGGCCTAGCATACGGGATGCAGCTGACGACAATTAACACAGATGAAAAAAAAAAGTCTCGACGGAGCAAAAAACAGCACGGAAAGCAAAACTGACAGAGGGAACCAGGAAGAGGCTAGCGAGCACATGGTCCAGATGTGAAGCAAAGCTGGGAGCACCTTGGACAGACCTACACTAGGAGAACTTTGCAGGTGTAGCCCTATCATATCCCCAAAGCTCTCCTGTTAGAGATGCAGTTTATACCGGCAAAAGCTGGGCTTTTACCCGCATAGCTTATTCCTTCCCAAGTAAAATAGGCTCTCCTGGGAGTCTACCTGTGTTTACACTATGAACTTCCGCTAGCAGAGCTGTGTTGGTCAGGAGAGGAGTTGAGGTGCAATCTATCACCGACATGGCTCCTCTGGCGAAAGTGTCCTGCATATTCCAGCAAAACGGGTCTTGTGGCGGAGGTTGTAATAAGCGATGCTGGTGGGTGTTTTGCTGGTAAAAGCTACGTCCACACTAATAGCACGTTAGACCTGGACTGTGTGAGGAAAGGACCATATTCCATGCACCTTAGAAGTTCAGGGTGGATTTTACTTCAGGAGCTTTGGCTGGAGGGCATTTTAGTCTCAGTCAGCGTCTTTATCAGGATCTTGGCCTAGGCTTTCCGGTGTGTGTTAGCCTAACCATGTGCCGATGCGTTTGTAACACTCCGGCAAAGTGTGCTCTTGTTCTTTTCTCTCCCCAGAGGGGGATGGGCCACTCTCTGTGGACCCAAGTGGTAGGATGAAAGGTATGGATGCTGAGGGGCAGAGCTGGTTTTAGGGGTGGGTGTACTGGGCGGTCACCCAGGGCTGCCATTTTCAAGGGGCCACCGACAGAGCCCGACGGAAGCCCGCTCGGGACATGCAGCAATTAAAGGGGCCATGACTGCATTTCGGCCCCCCCTTTTTTTGGCTCAACAAATTTTCCCCGGCGGTCACCCGGGGCTGCCAATTGGTTAGGACCGGTCCTGCTGAGAGGGCCTGATGGAAATGCTTCAGAATTCAGTATTTCAACCCAAAAAAAATCAAAATTTCAAATTTGACCAAAAGGGGGAAAAAAATCAGCTCAGTTTTCCCACTATCCAAAGCGTGCAAGCCCCAAAGTGTGGCAAGGCCCCTGCAACACCACTGACGGCAGCTTACACTCAATACACCAAAAGCCGTTTTTAAGGCAGTAAAGATTTTATGGACCCAGAGAGGGATACAGCCAATCCCTCCCCGATTTGCGGCAAACAGGACGGGGGATGGTGTTTTCTCTGTGATTCCTCCGGCAAGGACGTTCATCTTACCGAGGACAATTAACCTTCTTGCAAAATAAGCTGCTACAGACTTTAAAAAGCTCTACCTGTACTACATAGCTGCATGGCAGCCAAGGGACCCATCTTTGGGAGGGAATGTGCTATATACCAAGCCCTTTGTCTCTGCCGCAGGACTACCGCCTCCCAACCACGTCTAATACAGTTATCAGAATCAGACTCTTTGTTGTTCATCCTGCCAAGCTTTGTAACAACAGAGCACTTCGGTTTCTAACATCTGGGCCAGAGGCTTAGTGGGAGCAAACTGATGTAGCTCTATTGTAGCCCATACAACAAGGCTGGCAGTCACCAGCCCTGTGTATTTTGGAGACCCGGAATCAGAGTTGTACTATTCCATACACAGACTGGAAACAGAGAGCCTTTGAATGCTGCATCTTTCAGAACGTGGAGACTTTTTGTGCTATATTGTAACCATTCTTGTAACTGGGCAGCTTTTCCTTTGGACATGTCAAACAGATGAATCAGACGCACCGGGAGAGTCTTCCATTAATTGTCTTTCCTTCTTCGGCAGGATAAGCTGCCCAGCTTTAGAGAGAACCAGAAGCGTTGTCTATAGGGTTGCCAGGTGTCCAGTTTTCACCCAGAGAGTCTGGTAATTGCGTCTTCTGTCCAGTAAAAAACCCAGAAAATACCGGACATGTTTTTCTCTGATGGAAGGCTGCATTTTTCCCCTGCCATGTCTGGTGGGGGTGGGAGGAGCAGGGGAATTTAAAGGTGCAGCGACCCTTTTTTTTTTTTGCTCAACCAATTTTTTCTCCACCATGTTTGGGATTTTTTGCGAAAGTATCTGGCAACCCTAGTTGTCTAGTGGTGAGGCTTGACTAGACTCAGGAATACTCTCCCAAGAGGAGAAGTCCATGTGCCTGAGCTTAAGAAAAAAAAATAGATTAGACAGATCTCAAGAGAACACAGAGAAGGGAACAATCCTGCTTTGATGGTGGGATGGGTGAGGTAACGTTAAAAATACACCATTCTTTTCCAACCCTGATTTCTATGAGTCAAGCTGCCTGTGACAGTCTGAGCCAACAGAACAGTGATGTATGATCTAGAGACGGCTGCTGGTACATCGATGGATCACCTTCTGAATAAAGCACAAAGCTGGTTTGGTTGTTTCTTTGCTTCCTTCAGAAATGCATTTATTCTGCACAATATCCTGGTTGGTAACTGGTAAAAGGATTTTCCTGACTCTTGCCTCAGGGTTATAGGCCAATCAGAAAATGGGTTATATGAAAGCAGTAGCTTTTCACAGCCGTCTAAAGGGAGGTTGAGGTTGGACGTTAGGAAAAACTTCCTAACTGTCAGGGTGGTTAAGCACGGGAATAAGTTGCCTAAAGAGGTTGTGGAATGTCCATCATTGGAGATTTTAAGAGCAGGTAGGACAGACATCAGGGATGATCTAGACGGTGCTTGATCCTGCTGTGAGGGCAAGGGACTTGACTTAATGACCTCGCGAGGTCCCTTTCAGTTCTAGTGTTCTATGATTCCATGAAAAGATGGATGGGATACCCAAGGCTCACACATACTTTTGCAATTCGGTGAATTATTGGTCACGGTGGTGATGCAATTGTGCATTTGATAGTTATATTGACTGGGAGGCTAACAGGCGCTGTGTCTCCTTCGGCTTGGCACCCATACATGCCATAAATCCAGGAATGTTGATTTTTTTTAAAGGTGAGCTGGGGTTTGCTATTGTACACTGCTTGACTGTGTAATCAAAACCGAACAATCCGGAGCGGGTGCAGTTCTCATGTTTAGCAGACAGCGGGTGCTCTTGCAGATAATTAAAACTACCACTGATAAATGAAACCTTCTTGCCATGATGTATTCTCCTCATTCAGCTGTGCAAAGAAAAGTTAACACACGTACGTACGATAGTGATAGAGATGTAGCCGTGTTAGTCTGGTGTAGCTGAAACAAAATACAGGACTATGTAGCACTTTAAAGACTAACAAGATGGTTTATTAGATGATGAGCTTTCGTGGGCCAGACCCACTTCCTCAGATCAAAAGTGGGTCTGGCCCACGAAAGCTCATCATCTAATAAACCATCTTGTTAGTCTTTAAAGTGCTACATAGTCCTGTACGTACGATAGGTAATCTAAACATGCCGATAATAATATTGTGCACTTCTATGGCACCTTTCATCCAAGGCTCTGGAAGTGCTTTACGGACATTAATTAATTAAGCCTCACAATACCCCGGTGAGGTAGATATTATGATACCCAAACGGGTAAACTGAGGCACAGAGAGGCAAAGTGGCTTGTTTCAAGGTCACCCAGCAAGTCAGTGGAAGAGCTGGGACCGGACTCCAGGCATCCTGGTTGCCAGTTTCCCCTGATCTCACCTTTAGACAACACTTCCTCTCTAGAAAAGATGACACATGGCTGGCTGCGGGGGGAGGTGAGCGCTGATGAAGTGCACATGAGGTGATACATCCATCGGAAGGTAACGATTCTGATCCAGCTCTTCTGGAAGAAGTGCAGTGTTGGCACAAGATGTGCTGCTGAGAGCTGATGTCAGGCGGTACATGAGAAATTGGCCAACAGACGATCTGGAGAATGTATTTATAAAAGAGGGGGCAATCAAGAAAACCTATGGGCAATAGCAAACCAAAGAAACAGCTCACCTTGAACAAACCTGGGGGTTTTCTGACTCCAGCCTGAGATTGCTAAACACCAAGGCTACGTCTACATTGGCAAGATTTTGCGCAAATATTTTTAACGCAAGAGTTTTTGCGTAAAAGTATTTGCACAAGAGAGCATCTACACTGGCACGTGCTTTTGCGCAAAAACATCCGTGCCAGTGCAGATGCTCTCTTGCTCAAGAAAGCTCTGATGGCCATTTTAGCCATCGGGCTTTCTTGCGCAAGAAATTCAGGTTGCCTGTCTACACTGGCCTCTTGCGCAAGAACAATTGCACAAAAGGGCTTATTCCTGAGCGGGAGCATCATGGTTCTTGCACAAGAAGCACTGATTTCACACATTAGAACATCAGTGTTCTTGTGCAAGAACTCCCCGCCAGTGTAGACGGGCAGCATGTTTTTGCGCAAAATCATGCCAATGTAGTCACAGCCGAAGAGTTTACTGAACTCCAAAGCTTGGTCGCTCAACCCTCTGCCATCAGCTTCACATAATCCTATGGACAATACCAGCCATACTAGCTGTCCCCTCTCTCAACAACCCTTCAATCCCCCCCACCTCTCTGAAATGTATTAAAAAAAAAAGAGCAGGAAAAGCCATGTGGAATGGGGCCGGGGAGAGAGTCTCCCCGCCCTGCTGCAAATGGTTTGCCGGAGGCATTTCCCACTGCAAACATTTTGCAAAGTGCAACCAATCAGAGGAGTCGCAGGAGAGCTGGTTCCACTGGGAACGTTGTAGAGGTAGCACCGGATGCAGGGTTTGCTATAATAAGGTCTTCAGTTTTTATTGCGTAGGAAATGAAACAGTCGCATAAAAATCCTGCATAACTCCACAACTCCCGCCTGCTTGATCTTGGCTTCCTCTGGGTCTTTGCAGAATATCCGCGGGGCTTTCCATGAAAGGAAGAAAAGAAAAGGCCTTGGTACGTGCTTTACCCTTGGTGCGTACTTGGGCGAAGAGAGCCATCCCAGTGGCACACTGTACATGCTGAAGTGCCCAACAGCTGGAGAATGTACCGACAGTCGCTTTTTAACGTGGACTTCGAATGGAGCCGAGACCTTGCGTAGGCTGGGCTGCCGGGAAGGGACTAGGGAATTGACTTCTTTCTGCAGGAGCGGGCTGGCCCTGCTCAGCAGCCCGAGTAAATCGATGCCGTCCAAGGAATGCGCACACGGTGTGGCTGGACCGAGCAGTGGCAGGACGGACTAACCAGTCCCACACCAGAGACTACGTTGGGAGATCTCCTGAGAGATTATACCACGTTGTGAGAAGACTAAATACTTGGGATGCTGCACCTCGACTATTGGCCAGATGTTCCATGGCGTTCAGGTGCCTACCAATGCCACGGCACCTTGTGAGATTTCCAAAGGCACCCAGTTGCCCAACGCCTGTTGGTTTAAGCTGACTCAGCCCCTATGTGCATCTTTCGGTATCTAAATCTCTTTGAAAAATCTTACCCTCAGCCCTCGAATGTTGAGATCCTGTCCAGTCCTCCTCCCGATGGAGTCCATGGCAAACCTACCCCCTACAGCAAGACCAGGAGCCCCAAAAAGCAGAACAGCTAAACTGTATTTGCACAGAAGGGGGCGGTTCGCCCCTGTCCTGGGGTCCATGGCATGGCTTTTTCTACTCGTTAAGAGAGATCACTGCTGTGTCCAGGACATGCACTGGGCCTCTGGCATGAGCAGCCCTCAAAAGGGTACATCCCAAGCTGCAGCATGAGCAGAATAAACTCTTTCTGACTGAACAGGGCTATTCATTGGGAGGTTGGACCCTCAGCTGAAACAATCCCCAGTAGAACAAAGAACAACAAAGAACATAGAAGCCTCAGAGGAGATCAGAGTCTATCCGGAGCAGCAAGTTCTAAAATGCTTCGGGCCTTCTCCTGAAGTTCTTGCAGGCGTCTCTTGTCTTCAGTAGCAGTGTTGCTACTGGGAGTCTGACAGCAGACTTGGAAGGGGATCCCAGATTTGCCTCTCACTCCAGTATTACACCTGCCTTGGCTTACATGGAGCAGAAACTCCGGATCTACATCCCCATTGGAGGCGACTCACGTCTCCCCGGGACAATGATGTGGAGAAACAAATGTTGTCCTCAGCTTCTCAGCCATCCCACGTGCCACAAAGCAAATCCCAAGGTGAAGGACATTGACAAATGGACATCCACGCCAGATTGGTTCCCATCTGAGTATTGACCACAGGACTGGCAGTGTTGTGACCCTTCCGAGAGGCGTTCCCTCTAGGCCTTTCATGTCAGGGGTCAGGATTACTTTTTCCAATCAATTCAATTAATCCATGGGGCCCCATAGAGGAGCAAGGGATAGGAGGAGAGCTAGACTGCAGCTATCCTGACTGGGCAGCATGTCGTTCTGCTGCCGAAGCAAAGCAGGGATGGAGTCGGGACAGAGTCAAAATTTGGCTTCCCCACTTGCTCCAGGGGGGGAAGAAATCTGTGCCAGGCCTATATCTACAAGGCTGTCCATGCAGGGGAGTAAAGAGTGGCCTTCCATACCCTTTCCCCCCTCTGCAGACGTGTTGGTTGAGACACAAACTTGCCCTCATAGGAATAAGAATATTTTTAGACTGAAAAAGAAATTGAACACAGAGGAGGTTGTTTAATGGTTTCCTAGTTTTAGATTTCTGACATTCCGCTGTAGATTTCCGACATTCCATTGTGGATTTCCAACATTCCATTGTGGATTTCCGACATTCCATTGTGGATTTCCAACATTCCATTGTGGATTTCCGACATTCCGCTGTAGAAACCCAAACACTCCAACCCTGTGCCAGCACTGGAGAGCCAGGAAGTGCAAGTGACTAAAAGCAGAAAATGAGTTGGGCCCTTTTTTAATTTCCTTGTCCAAAACGAGTGAAAAATAAAGAGTAAACTGACTACATCTGTGATGATTAGAGAATTAGATACTTTTAATCCTGTCTGTACATTTCCCCCTGCAGGCTTAACTAAAGTAGTCTGTGCTTCCTGCTCTAAACTTGGTGCTGTGTGCGGAGCGACAGCGGCTGAGTTCCAACCCAGAGGTGGCTGCATTTCAGGATGATGGCATACAGCAAGTTTGTAAAGCCCTTTGAGATTCTCTGGGATGAAAGGTGTTATCCATGGAGCCCTTGCTATGCTTCATTTATGGGTAAGAGAACCAGTGGCTTTTCAAGCATGAGGCGGCAAATAGGAAAAAGGCCGCTTGTTTAGCCGCTGTTGTTAGCCCCGATCCAGACGCTCTTGAGTAGGCAAAACCTCCCGAAGCCAAGATCTGTGCTTTGGTTCTGGCACTGCTGATGGAAGGAGCTGGTGGAGTTCTGGCTTACAGTTTGAAAACTCACCAGTGGTTCAGCTGCTATGAAGGAGAACTGGAACCTGATTGGGGCTTTGCTACGGAGGTCTGGGTGGTGAATATTAACAATCGTCATTGCTCGTTAGCATTGTGATTCCCCTGAATGGGGAACATGCAGCATTTGGGTCTATTGCCCATTAATTCCATAAGGCCAAATTCTGCTCTCTGTGGCACAGTCCTATTGAACTCATTGAATCTGTGTGTCTGCTCACCAGGGGCAGAATTTAGTCCAACTGTTTTGGAGGGGGTTAGTTTAGGCTATCAATTGCCCCATTGATTTCTGTGACGTTAGACGGCTGCACCTAAAGGCCAACAGTGGGCCTTTATCCCTCAGCCAAGCCTGGCATGAGCCTAATAAAACACACGCTGCTGAAAGTAAAATCCTGTTTCCTTGGCTGTGTCTACACGACTAGGGGTATGTCTACACTACCCCTCTAGTTTGAACTGGGGGGGGGGGGTAATGTAGTCATACGGAGTTGCAAATGAAGCCCGGGATTTGAATTTCCCGGGCTTCATTTGCATAAAGCTGGCCGGTGCCATTTTTAAATGCCGGCTAGTTCGGACCCCCGTGCTGTGGAACAAGGTGTACAGATAGTTCGGATTAGGAAGCCTAATCCGAACTAGCTAGTCCGTGCTTCCTAATCCGAACTAGCTGTACACCTCGTTCCACGGCACAGGGTCCGAACTAGCCGGCATTTAAAAATGGCGCCGGCCAGCTTTATGCAAATGAAGCCCGGGAAATTCAAATCCCGGGCTTCATTTGCAACTCCATATGACTACATTACCCCCCCAGTTCGAACTAGGGGGGTAGTGTAGACATACCCTAGGTTATTTCGAAATACGTTATTTCGAAATAAGCTTATTCCTCTTCACAAGCAGAAGTGATTATTGCAGAATAACGGGCTTGGTCGTGTGGAGGCTCGCCTTGTTATTTCGAAATAAAGGGAGTTATTTTGAAATAACTCCCCAGTGTAGACATGCTCCTAGAGAGCATTGCTCATCTCGGGACCAAATCTCTCCCATCTAGGAACTCGTGGGCCAGATGCTAATCTCAATGACGCCCAAATATCTCCACTCCTACTGGTTCTACTTGGGACCTGGAGCGTTTCACACATCGGGGTTTACGATTTGAAAGGGTAAGGAGGTGCTTCAAACCTGGACTTTCCAGCAAATTAAATGAAAAGCAATGGAATTCGAACGGTGATGCAAAACAGCATTTTGCCAGACGAAACGCAGTTTCCACAACTTGGTTTTAAGGAACAGTATTACATATAGAGAGATACACTATGCTAGATCTTGAGAAAAATAAATAAATATGCTAAAGAAACTAAACCATACAGTATAGGGGATATTCTGATCAACAAACCAATCACCATTAGAATCAAAAAGTAAACCAACCTTTCACTTAGGACCTCAACAACATTTCTCAATGCACTAGGTACATTTTAAACCATGCAAGTTTACACAAACATCTTAACTAGGTTTTTTTTTTTTTACTTTTTAAAACACCAACATTATGCATTTCTTTGTTAATTATATTGGTTAAAGTCACAGCCAGTGGCTGCCAAATATCAGATACATCATATACATATTTTTATACAGAATCTGGACAACACAACATTACACATCCTAGAGAGAGAAAAAAAGATTATTTGTTCCTTTGCTTGTTTTTTTTCTTTTTTTTTCTTTTTGTTTTTTTTTCTTTTGTAGAAAATATGAAATGATGATTGGAAGGAGGGAGAGGGGGAACCTACTGTCAAATTAAAATGGTAATAATTCCCCGATCACGGAACAACAAGGAAAAAATGGCTCAAACTCAGATTCACATTTAAAATTCTTTTAGCTACGAAACGAGACATTACACACAAAGTGTATTGGTATTTAAAAGTAGAAAGAATTGTTACCAACATGCGGTCTGATTCCAAACACAATTTATTGAAAGAGAAAAGAAAATCAAAAAGTTTCATGGTAGCAAAGGTATCTTCAGTGGTTCAGACTTCCTACCAACCCCTCGTGCATTGCTGGGTGATGTGGTTGGCTAGGCTAAGCAGACAGAGCACTGCTGGAAAAAGAGAACGGCCAAGACTCGTTTGTTTTGTTGGAGTTATACTCGGTGAGTGGAATTTTTAAGCAGGCTCTGAAATAGGACCAACGGCTCCATGCCTTTGCTTTTCATGTAGTTTGATTATTTTAGCAGCGTTGTGCTCATGACAAGTGGATGATGGACTTATATTTTCCTTGGCCTTCTCCTGCCTTTCAACATCATAGAGCAATGCACATGTGGGATTAGACAGAGCGAAAACAGAACCTGAAAACTAACCACATCGAATTCTCTCGTTGTCATGGTGAGTATACAAAAATGTTAAAATTTCAGATATAATCAAAGATACAAAATTAGTTCTGACAAGAGGTTCGTTTTGTTTGCTTGTTTGTTTGTTTTTAAACAGTAACCATTACAGTGCAAGGTTTTCTATTACAGTAAAAGGTGTGTATCTGGTTTTACAGTAGCGGAAGCTTGTAGCTGATTTTTATTATGTATAGTAGGTCCCTGATATGAAGCGTATGCACCAATTTGAGGCAAAAACCCAGCACAATAATGGTGGTTTTGTTTTAAATACATTTTTCCCCTTAGTTAAACATTTACAAAAGAACACATCAAGGTCACAATTTCACAAGCACACATTTTGCCTTATAAAAAGCAATGGAATTAGGTCGCCATCCCGATCATGAGAGAAACGTGAAGGTTGGTAGTTGAGGACAGGAGCTCGGGTTGCATTGGGTTCGAGTGTGTTTGTCACCCCACGGAGCTTGTGTGGATTTTAGGGCACTGCTTTTGCAGCGTTCAACTGTGCTTCTTGTCACGCCTTGGCCAACTTTTGTGCGCAGCCAAGAACCTAGAACTGTGCTTACAGAAAGGCATTCTTGAGTTCAGTTCACCGGGATCGGGGGGAGCATCGAATGAAAAGGATTGAAAAATATTTACAAAATTCGGCACAATACTAAGGGCAAGAACCTCATGCCACCATAAAATAACCAAGTATTTTTTTAAATACTTTTAAATTGTTTTTAAATAACAACAATATTTTTAAAAAAGCAAAAGAGAAACAAATTAACGTGCAAGTCTGGGCATATCCCAGCATGCAGAATAATGCCAGGCAGATACGATGGTTTAACGCCCCCCCTCCCCCCTGCAAAGTGAGGCATAAGTGACACATCATGGGGAGCATGTCCCAGAGATGGAAACATAGAACTTATGGGCCAGCTGACTGACATAAAACTGGATTAGTGCTACTGACTACAATGGAGTTACTCCAGATTTATAGTGCTGTAGTGGAGAGCCCCCTTTCGGAAGATACGGTAAGTTTTAGGAGATCCGTTGGGCTGACGTCTGTTCTTGAGTGATAGGCAATTGCCCCAAACACCATTCACATATTTATCTGCCCACGGTGGTACACAAAGGTAAGTCTCAAGGGCTGTGTCCAGACTCAGGGGTTTTTTCGAAAAAAGTAGCCTTTTTTTCGAAAAAACCTCACCTGCGTCTAGACTGCAGCCGCGTTCTTTCGAAATTAAATCGAAAGAACGCGGCTTTTCTTTCGATGGCGGTAAACCTCAATTCACGAGGAAGAACGCCTTCTTTCGAAAGCTCCTCTTTCGAAAGAAGGCGTTCTTGAATGTAAATAGGGCTTCTTCGAAAGAGAGCATCCAGACTCACTGGATGCTTTCTTTCGAAAAAGCAAGCCGCCTTTTCGAAAGTTCAACGTGCAGTCTAGACGCTCTCTTTCGAAAGAGGCTTGCAGTCTAGACATAGCCAAGGAGTCTATATGCTCCCCCCACAGCCTGCAAACATTCACTCTCTCTCTCTTTGTGCCCAAGAGAAGATTTCTGGCCTCCGACATTCCATACGAGGTCTCAGAGGCATGAGCAACATGGTGAACCAGCTTTGGTTGGCGGGTGCACTCTTCAGGCTGCCCTTGCCAGGGATGGGCAAAGAATCAGAGAGCGGTGAGCAACGCCTGGATTATTGCCTCTTTGAGGTGCCCACTCATTGGCCCCTGCACTGGTTTTTCTAGAGCTGCTTCCCATGCAGACTATCCCCGTGGAGAGATATCCCCATGGCGGGTGCACAGGGTCATCTCTGCTCCCCTCTCTGAGCAGTGGGAAGGTGGGAGTGGGAAGGGGGGAAGAGCATCGGACCATTTGCGTTTCCTCTTCCACCCTGATCTTCTGGTGAATCAATTCCTGTGGCTTGGACCGGCAATTGTTAGTACGTTCTATGCCGTGAACCCAAACGGGGCCCTTGCTGTTTCACATTGCCTGCTCCATGAAAAAAAAACAAAAACCAAACCCAAAGCAAAACCCAAACCAGCTGCTTGGCACATGCCGGCGTTGATGGCTCTTCAATGCACAGAATGAAATGCCATTAAGCAACATGAAAAGTGAAATAAGAAAATACTCCCTGTATGGCAATGGAAGTGGTGTTTAAAGTTTAATTTGTGGACAATTCATAATATTTTATTTAAGACGTATAAAATCCATTGGAGGGCTAATGGCCGATTGCTGGTGGCTTTGAAAACTCCTGGCCTTTCTGAGATAAACAAACCATTCAAAAGTAGCCACAACTGCTAATATTTTTAAACACAATATTATTTAATAACTAAATTGGGCTATGTTTACACTGCAGGCTTCTTGCGCAAGAACTTTTTGCACAAGAGTTCTTGCACAAAAGTTCTTGCACAAGAGCACGTCCACACTGCCATGTGCGTTTGCGCAAGAGATGTTCTTTTGTGCTAGAGCGTCCATGGCAGTGCGGATGCTCTCTTGCGCAAGAAAGCTCTGATGGCCATTTTAGCCATAGGGGATTCTTGCGCAAGAAACCCCTGTTCCCATCTACACATGCCTTTTTGCACAACAGCTCTTGCACAAAAAGGCTTATTCCTCACGGGGAGAGGAATAACTCTTGCGCAAAAAGCCCTCTCTTCTGACGATCTATTGTAAACTTTCTTGCGCAAGAATGAGCTTGTAGTGTGGATGCTCTGCAAGTTTTTGCACAAGAACGGCACAAGAAGCCTGTAGACATAGCCTTGATGTTTAACTAATGAAAAAAACCAGAAAACGGCAAAAACGCAAAGATCCTTGGCTGAAATCCTGGAGATCAAGTTGCAGCCCAAAGCGAAGTACTCCAGAGGAGTGATACCAACCTAAAACACAGGCTTGAAGAAGAACTCCAGGTGACAGGAATGTAATACTTTGATGACCTCATCTTCCAGCCTTTGCTTACCCATCTTCTGTTTACTCGTGCAGATAAACCTGCTGAGGTGAAGGGCACCCAGCACTATGAACAAGGGCATAAAGGCCGCTCAGGTAGGGAAGGGCTGCAGAATCAGAGCCTTTCTGGAAAATTCATTCTCTATTGAAAACGGCGTGAGAGTTTGGGAATCACATCGGCATTTCTGTTCCAAGTGAGATCCCCGTTGGAGGCTAAATGACATTGAATGTTTCTGGACTACACATCAGTGTTTCAAGAAAGAAAGGTCTCAGAGGCACTTGGTTCAAATTTCTAATCTCTTCCTTTCTTCTTTTCCTCTCTTTGATTTTAGTCTGGAAGCAAATGTATCCCTCGTGAAGATGAGAGGGGGACAGTTTTCTGGCTAGAGTCAAACACAAGAGGGAAGAGTTGGTCTAAAGATTGTACGCTCACATAACTCAGCTAGCAAAACCCTCGTACTGATCTCCTACCTGATCTGCATCTCCAGACAACTCTGAGTCCTGGGTCCCATCTTGGATCCCTGCCTTGCTTCTCCCAAAAGCTTGTAATTCTAAATAAATGGTTAAGTGACAGGCTCCAGAGGGGTCACCATGTTAGTCTGTTTCAGCAAGAACAACAAGGAGTCCGGTGGCACTTTATAGACTAACACATGTATTAGGATATTAAGGCATAAGCTTTCATGAGCCACAACTCACTTCTTCAGGCTATGTCTACACCAGGAAGGTTTGGCCACAAAAGTTCTGCCGACACGCAAAAGTCGCCAAAAGTGAAAACCCAGTCAAAACACTGTCAACATTTCATGACCACATTATTAGCACTCTCGACAGATAGAGCAGAGCAATGTGGGTAAGCATCCCGCAGTGCAGAGTTGTGGGAAGGCGGAGCTGATCCCTGCACTTCTTGGGATTCCTTCATAGCTTTGTGAGCTCTCCGTGCTGAGGAATGTCAAAGCAGCACAGCCGTCTCTCTAGCCCTCCCCCTGCAGCAGCTCACTGACTGTCAGTTACTTCCTGGAGCTTTGAAAGGGGAGGGGCACCAGCCTGCAGGGCAGCAGAGATCACAGAACACTGAGCAGAGCCATCAGGGCAGGCATTGTGGAGTCTACGCTGGCTCTTTGTTAACAGTAAAGGGAAGGCAAAAGGTAAAAGCCAAAACTGGGTGTTTTTCCTGACAAAAGTCACATTGCAGTGTAAACGCTCTCACTGTTTTGTCACCAAAGGTAGGTTTTGGAAACAAAATATGTCAGTATTGAAAAGGCCTTTGATGCTGAAGAGAAAAAAAAAGAAAGAAGAGAAAGAAAGGGGGAAAAAAGGGTACAGAGATGGGACGGTGACGTCAGTGCTAATTAAATCAAGGTAGATGTGGCTCATCTCCAAATGTGATGAGAAGTTGAGAGTACTTCAATGGGAAATTACCTAGAGTAATGCGAGAACCACTCCAAGTGTTTGTTTAGACCCTGGTTCATGTCATCAAATTTGCATAGGAATTCCAGCACAGCAATTTCTCTCTTCAGTCTGGTTTTGAAGTTTTTCAGTCTGAGAATGGCAGCTTGCAAGTCCGAAACTGTGTGCTCAGGGGATTAAAGGACTCCACACTGGCTTTCGGATGTTGCCATTCTTAATGTCTGATTTGGGTCCATGTATTCTTTTGCAAAGAGGCAGTCTGGTTTGTCTGATGTACATGACAGAGGGGCATTGCTGGCACATGATGGCGTATATCACAGTAGTAGATGTACACATGAATGAGTGGAGGTGGTTAGGTTCAAGTGAAGTGCAGCAACGTCTTCTCGTTATCTGTAATTGCCAGCTACCATCCTGGCCCATGGAAAGGGTTGTTCTTTACCCTGGTACTGAAAGGAATAATGCAAACGGCATGTGCTTGGTTGCACTGGCTAGTAAGATAGTGGCAACCAATACACATCGGCGTCTATGCTTGGTGTGTAACAGAGATGTCCATTTGATGGCTTTGGTAGCCTCAAGATCCGTAAGAACTGCATGGTAAATTGCTAGCTGGATAGGAATGATACTCCTGATTTTATTTGAATTATGTGTCCAACGTGCTGTCCATCCATGATAAGTATACAGTATGAGCCTGCTGCTCATAGTCTATACCATTGATGATGACAGAGAGCTGTGGTCATCGTTTGGTGACCATCATTTGGTCATTGTTTGATGCTTTAAGTCTCGTCCTAGTGTCCAGGTATATAATCCACTTGTTTCATGGTTTCCATTTGCTCCTGTCCTTATCTAGATGCAGTATCCAGCAAGCATAAGCTAATCAGGTGGAACAACTAGATCCTCCATGAAGTCCACTAAGGACTTCTTTATTGCCAATCTATTATATATGGGAGACACCCCTCTACTAAGAGATGGTCAGCGATACAAATTGGTAAGATTCAGAGAAGGGAAGTGGTGAAAGTCCTACACCTGGAAGTTGAAGGAAGAGTGTTCTTCCTTCGACTTCCTGCTGTGTAGACAGCACCAAAAGCCAAATTTTGATGTCAGCCACGCCATTGACGTAGCTGAAGTTGCGGAGCTTAATTCGACTTTTGCCCTGTTGTGTAGATGTGCCCTGGACGTCCAATAAGCTATGCCAGTAAATAGCTATCCCGACCACCCTGTTAAAAATCTGGGTCCAGATCACTTTTCAAACAAACTGCTCCATCTCATGAGCGTGTTACTTTACCTCTTTTTGAAATGGTTCAGTATGATCCAAGGATCAATACTATCTCCGCCTCCAAGGGCGTGTGCTCTCCCTCCTTTCAGCCAGAAAGGACTTGTCACAACTCCCTTTCCGTAGCACACTCCACTGCGACTTCTCCGTTCTCTGGAGGGGTCCCTGCTATGCAACACCACCGGGTGGCATCCCACATGTGCCGTTGGCGACAGCAGTCTGAGCCCTCAGCTGAGTACCGCCTGCTTTGTGGTGATTCCAGAATCTTGATCATCGACATAGCCTGGCGTGACCAGAATTCAGAGGCAGAGACACACCAAGGGTACGACTAAACTACATGCCTCCGTCGACGGAGGCATGTAGATTAGACAGATCGGCAGAGGGAAATGAAGCCGCGATTAAAATAATCGCGGCTTCATTTAAATTTAAATGGCTGCCCCGCTCTGCCGATCAGCTGTTTGTCGGCAGATCGGGGCAGTCTGGACGCGCCGCGTCGACAAAGAAGCATTTCTTGATCTGCACAGGTATGCCTCGTGAAACCAGGTTTACCTGTGCCGATCAAGAAAGGCTTCTTTGTCAACGTGGCGCGTCCAGACTGCCCCGATCTGCCGACAAACAGCCGATCGGCAGAGCGGGGCAGCCATTTAAATTTAAATGAATCCGCGATTATTTTAATCGCGGCTTCATTTCCTTCTGCCGATCTGTCTAATCTACATGCCTCCGTTGACGGAGGCATGTAGTCTAGACACACCCCAAGACATCTGAAAGAGCTGTGCAATGGGGGACATAGGGACATGGGAGTAGGACCCGTGGCCATACAGCTTATCCTAGAACTGCTGGTGCTGCAGGTTTCCTTGACACTATCCTCAAAAGTCTCCTCTTCCACACTCCAGAAGGAATGACTTGTTGGCCAAGTGGATCAGTGTCCCAGTAAGGACACAGGCTGATTGGATGCGTCCACTGATACCACCAGGCTATTGGATATCATGCTTCAAGTCCATCTCCACTTTTGAACTGTTCCATGACAGAGCTGGTTCCGGACATGCTCAGGTTTCACCTTTAGAAACATTTGCCCTGTCAGTCTTTGCTTTGTAGGGTTGTGCTGCCTTGGGACGTGAACATCCCAGAATTCACAAGTCTAGTAGAACTGGACATGGTCAAGACCTGGGAAGAGCCAGAGTATGTGGCAAACGGTGGTAGTGATTCATTGAGTGGTACTTCCCCTTTTGAGTTGGTATTGAAACAAAATCCCAGAATGGTGATTTTGGGGGATCTTTACTTCTTGAAGGTGCCATTTTTTTCACATGATATTTTCACCTGAGATCCGTCCTTAAAAATCCCACGAGACACATTTTGCACAATGGTTGACCTAGTATCACTTTCATGACTCTTGAACTTTTGCATGTCTTTATTTTAACTAATATTTTTGTCCATTGCTAATGAAATGCCCTGGCTTAATTCCAACTTGGGGTCCAATGTTCTATCTACCTAAAAGTTTCCCCCTATCATGTCAGCCCACAAAGTTATTTTTTACTCTATACATCAATAGAAGATGGGGTTTAGTTTCGGGTGTGTAAGCAATAGAGGATCAATGGAGACTATCAACAAGCCTACCTATTCGAACGCCAGTCTTGTAAAGTGACATGGCCAGTACTTGGTCAAAACAGAAGCATGTTTATCTAGCTAGCATGAGAGGGGGGGGAGAGAGCAGCCAAATGGTTAAAGGAGGAAGGAGTAGATGTGCGCTGGACGTGACATTTTTTTGGTCTGTTTTCTAACTGTGATCAAGGTAGAAACTGAACTCCACTCAAGCCCTGAACAGGGAAGAAAGAGGCAAAATTAGGTTGTGTGCATGCATGCTTCCCAAAAAAGGAAGAAAAGCAGGAAAATATAAAGAAAATAAAGTACACTCTGTCTACAGCCAGTGCTGTCAAACACCCCTGTGATTATCTCATCTGAGGAAGTGGGGTTTGCCCACAGAAGCTCATGATACTCTCTTGCTATATAGGCAGTCCCCGGGTTACATGGATCCGACTTACATCGGATCCCTACTTACAAACGGGGTGAGGCAACCCCACACTAGCTGCTTCCCCCCAGCAGACCAGGGAGACGCGAAGCTAGTGCCCCCCCCCCAGCAGACCAGGGAGACGCGGAGCGGCTTTTCTCAGCAGAAACCTCAGCTTGAGAATAAAGGACGGAGGGAAGTGAGGTGTGGGAGAATAAAACTGAGCTCTGGAGAAATGTTTGGCTAGAGTTTCCCCTACAATATGTACCAGTTCCGACTTACATACAAATTCAACTTAAGAACAAACCTACAGTCCACTATCTTGTACGTAACCCGGGGACTGCCTGTATTTTGTTAGTCTTTAAAGTGCCACCGGACTACTTATTGCCTATATAAACAGCAGGGTATGAACTTGCCTCAAGTTTATCATTTAGTGCTTGGCTACAGTGTAGTGTGGCACCTAGCTACCATGATGATCAGGGATGTACAAATGCTAAGGAAGATATTTTACTTACTAAAAGAGCAGGTTATGCTTACATTGCTTTCTTAGCACATGCTCTGCCAGATCATCTAATTAGCTGTCAAAAATTAGTTACTCCAGTTCAAAGTGAGAGAAGACTCCACTACTTTCCTTTGTTTTGCACTAAGGAGGAGGGGAAATCAAGAGGGAACTGGGTGGCTTTGGGGGTTGTTCCCATAGGATCTTTCATCTACCAGTCACCATGTCAGTGGTGACTTCACGTTGCTGTCACCGTTGGTTTTGTGAAATTATATATTGGCCTTTCTCCAGCTTCCAGAGGACAGACAGCCACATCACAAGGATCAAAGCCATAGCTAGCTTTAAGTCAAACCCTTGTCGGGAATTTCAGCCAAGAACTGAATAGGCCATGACAGTGAGGATCTCTCCAGGTCAAAGTTCAGATACGTCAGCAGTGTCATGTGGGAGAAGCTTGCAGTGATGTTGTCCTGGCTTTTGGGGGTTGGCTATTTCAGTGTCCTCTTCCATCAATCAACCTTCACTATATTCGTAGGAACATTCTCCACCCCTATTAAGGATGGTTGACCTAGTATCACTTTGATGACCCTTGAACTTTTGCGTGTCTTTATTTTAACTAATATTTTTGCCCATTGCTCAAAAAGACGGAGATGTCTTATGTTGGTTTAAGACCTTTTGTAATTTTGGTTACCCCTCACTAATTTGTAGAAATGGTTTTGATGTGGGCAAATTAAGGCTGATCATGAGTCATGGGAAAAGTTATGGCTTTTATTCCAATGACGAAGCCACAGATTCATAGGAAAAAAACGCACAAGATCACTGGCAGTAGTGGCGTGACATTCTTCAGATCTATCCATACTGCATGTTTCTGGTAGACACAAGAGTCCATGTGATACGGAGAGAAGATCAAACCTTTCCTCTATCAAATTCACAAGCCTTTATCCAAATCCAAAATTGCCAAATTGTTACCAAATCAGAATTTGGTATCACAGTTCCATTCTGTTCAAGGTGCCCGGCACAGCCGGAATTGAGCAGAACAATTCCAGCGTTAATTAGGTCATGGTGAGGGGACAGATGATAAAGAACACCCTCTGAGCAGACCCTATTGTACTGCTGATTTTCAGCTGGTGACAAAGTCTAGAGAAATCATCCTGACAACACCTTGACCCAAGTTGGCTGGTCTGGGTGAAATAAGTGGGCAGTCTTAATCCCAATAGCCGGCTCGCTCATCTAAAAAATTACTACTTGTGATCAGCATCTTGTTGAAGTTGTCGGAGGAACTGAATCGCCATGGAAATGGATCTATTTAATGACCCCAATACATGACTCCACGGGATAAGGGACCGAGTATATTGGAAGAAATCTTACATTGCCCATACAATGTCTGATTAGTAGGTCAAGACAGTTCTTCAGTTTCCAGTCTTGACAAATCAGTATCATCTACAGACATTAAATTCACCTAATTCAAAACACTACAGTCCTTGATTCGCATCCCCGTCCCCTTTCTCTGCAGAATATTTCCTGCTCTGGAGGATGTGTTCCATTGAACACTGGAAAAAGGAAAAATACATTTCCCACCTGTAGGCCAGGTAGACTTTAAGAGCTCCAGGATTGTCCCTTGCAACAAGTGACTATGTAGTGATGCCTCCAACAGACCTCTGATGTTGGTTTAATAAGATGTTAAGCTCCGACTGACACCCTCAGGGATTTTCTGTGCTGACAGGGAAGAGCCACGGGGTGCCGTTCATCCAAAAAGGAGAGAGAAAATAGAGGCTGGGTGGGTTTTAGCTATGCAGTCCCCCTTAAAGCGAACAATAACTGCACGGTAATGGCTCCTCTTGCTGCGTTAACAACTCACCCCTGCAGCTTTGAGCCACGGAAATCGGTTCTAAAACTCCCACTGACTTCCCACACCTGGGCCTGCAGTGTGCTAATAGTATAGTCTCTCATCATGCCCAGGTGGTTTAGGAACCCAAGAGGTCTCGCAGGACATGTGGCGCTGCATAGCCCCCCTCTTTATCACCAAAATCTGCCACCAGCCAATATTCTCTTCTTTTTTGATTGGAAGCCCAAAGCTTGGACGAGGTCACGCACGAGGTTAGAGTCTCCATCCCTGGAGGGTTTTTAGTTCCAGCTGGACAAAGCCCTGGCTGGGATGATTGAGTTGGGTTGGTCCTGCTTTGGGTCGGGGGCTGGACTTGATGGCTCCCTACGTGTCTCCCAGCCCTAGGATTCTATGATGGGCAGGCATTACCACACAGCTGGGGCTGGAGGATCGAGAGAGCTGCAGGCTGGCTTTCCAGTGCTCCCCAGTGCTAAGGAGGGATTTCAGAGAGGATTAAATACTTTTGCATGAATGGCAGAGATCAGCAGTTTTGTCTCAGCTACACTTGAAATGCAGCGGTGTCATCTGAACGTGAAACTCCAAGTGAATCTCAGACAGGTAGGGAAAGGAAACCTACCCCCGACTGAAACATAAGAACACAAGAATGGCCAGACTGGGTCAGACCAAAGGTCCATGTAGCCCAGTATCCTGTCTGCCGACAGTGGTCAATGCCAGATGCTCCAGAGGATGGGAACACAACAGGTAATCCTCACATGATCCCTCTCCTGTCACCCATTTAAAAAGAGGCTAGAGACACCATTCCTACCCATCCTGGCTAATAGCCATTGATAGATCTAACCTCCATGAATCTATCTAGCTCTTTTTTGAACCCTGTGAAAGTCCCAGCCTTCACCACATCCACTGGCAAGGAGTTCCACAGGTTGACTACTCTGTGTGAAGAAGAACTTCCTTTTATTTGTTTTAAACCTGCCATCTATTAATTTCAAAGAACTGATACAGGAAAACCCTGCTCGCTGAAACGAACAGGCTCTGCCCTGTCCTGTGGGTGATTGAAGGAACACTGCACGTTTTACAGGACTACAAGCCACCCAGGACTTTGAAGTTGTCACAGGGCTGAAGTTTCCCTCTGTTAAAACCCTGCCGCTCTCTGGGATTCTCAGCTGTAAGCAGGGAAAGGGATACGGCCCAAAAAGTCTGGGTCTGATCCAGGAAGGTGCTGAACACCTTCAGCTCCCGGACACCTCAATAGGCTATGAAGTCATTCTGGACTTTATAGGGGCACTTGTCACCCAGGGTTGGATTAATGGGGGGGCTAGCCGGGCAGCTGCTTGGGGCGCCAACCCATGGGGGGCGCCTGATTGAAGTGGTAAGGGGCGCCGCATCAGGCACCCCTCATAGGTTGCCGCCCTGGGGCAGGGCCCCCCATGTGCTGTGTGCCCAGGGGGCGGGGCTGCACATGCGCCGCACGCCCGCTGCCCAGGGTGCAAGAATGGCTGGGGCCGGCCCTGTTGTCACCTGGCAGACTGGCCTTGGCAGGAGCTGTGCATTAGAAGGGGCTGCAGGATCTGCCCCTGTGTGTGTCGGGAGGAATCGCTGAAAAGGGATCACAGATTAGAAACGGAAGAATGTGTCAACACCTCATATTGCAAGAAAATACTCGGCTTGTTCACGTCAGTGGTGAATCTCAGTGTCCTTCCTGCAGGCAAAGCACTGAGGGACTTCAGGGGGACCGGGCCCTAAGGATTTTAAATAGACCCCGTGTCTATACATTCGAGATTGAATGGTCAAGAATGTGTGTTGCAACTGGAGCCATGTCATCAAGGGAAGATGCTATTGAAAAAGCAATTTCTTCGTGTGTTAAATGGTTCGATTCCGATTCACCTAACGCAGCCTGGCATGTCACTGACCATCGGGCCATTGCTTACGAAGTGACACAGATCGGCATCTGGCCAAACTTTCACTGATGCCAACAGCAGTAGGGTCAGCCCCAGTGATCCCGAGCACGGCCAGAGTCCTCCACCTCCTCAAAGCATCCTTCAAACATTATCTCATCCTGACAGCATCCTTGCCAGGCATGGACACAGCCCGCGAGAGGAGTAGAACAAACCATCCTGAACGTTCATTTCTTTCCCTCCACATCAGCGCTTCGTTAATTCGGCTTGGCCAGGGACATTGGACTTGTCAGTATCACGGTAGTGCCCGACCAGTTTGACTTCCTGATGCGCATGCATCACCTTAGTGCTGATGGGAGTGAGCAGAATCCACTGTTATGGAAAGTTGCCGAAGCTAAGAAACTGGGACTGGATAGTTATATCCGGAATAGCTTGAGTTCATTGAAACTAATGCTTGCAAAAGTTCTGGAAGGAACATGGAACCTCACCCTACAGGGGTCAAGCGAGCCTCTAAACAGTTAAGACAAGGAAACAACAAGTAATCCTGTGGCACTTTAATGACTAACAATACACACACACACACACACACACACACTTCTTCAGCTGGGATAAGCACTCCACTCAAGATCATCTCATCTGAAGAAGTGGGTTTTGCCCATGAAAGCTCACGATACTAACTATATATTTTTGTTAGTTTCTAAGGTGCTACAAGACTACACGTTTTTAAAGATCTGGATTAACACAGCTACCCCTCTGAGACAATTCAGACAAGGGTGAGACCTCCCTTGTGTTCTACATCTGTCAATCGTGGGCTTCTTACATCTTTCTTGAAAGCATCTGGTCAAAGACCGGAGACTGGATCAGCTGGAGGGGGCTCTCACCCGGTCTGTCAATGCCCTGCCTCCGTTGACAGATTGTCCACTTCCCTGACGGGTATTTTCCTGCTTTTTTCCCAAGCCACCTTTCTCAAATGGCAGCAGCTATGAGTCACAGTCTGTAAAGCCATCACCTTACCCTACTTCATGTTCCTCTTCCAGGCTCACCCTTGGCATAATGCAGGCAGAAAACTGCTGCCTAATAATGGCGAGGCAGGTAGCAAGCTGTGATCACTGCTCCCTGCTGGCTACGAATCGTGCACATCCTGTTTGTTGTGCTGCCACTGTCTTCCCTCCCCCAGCCTCCTTGTTTAGCTATCACTGTATGCCTTGTCCTTTAGCGTGTAGGCTACTGCGACAGGGACTGACAGTAAGTTTATATGTACAGCACCTACCGCCCGCCGAGTTGGCCAATAGGAAGTACCACAAGATGAATGTCAGATAAGCGCATGTTCACAAAGGGTTTTGCTGAAATAAACCGGTGGCGATGTGGCTATTCCTGTTAGGCTGTGTAACCCCTGCCGCACCCCTTGCTGGTATTGTGGGTGTCCCTTCCTTCAGCTAGATGTGGGGCAGGCCTAGATGGAGCCAGCTCCTTACCCCATTAGCAGGGCGATCAGCCCAGATGTTCCTGTGAGTGCAGGTGGCTGGCACAGAACCTGCCATATAAAGGAGCTCAGGCTACATCAAGCAGTGTCTGTAGCAATGCCTCAGATTCTGGAAGCATGCTGGGATAGTGCTAGCCACCGTCCTAGACGCACAATCCACCCATGCGTTCCTCTGCCACTCAGCAAGCTCTGGATTTCATGCCACATCACACTCCGGGAACGGAGAACAACATAAGGACATAAGAGCGGCCATCCTGGGTCAGTCCATAGGTCCAACTAGCCCAGTGTCCTGTCTTCTGACAATGGCCAATGTCAGGTGCCCCAGAGGGAATGAATAGAGCAAGGAATCATCAAGTGATCCCTCTCCTGTCATCCAATTCCAGTTTCTGACAAACAGAGGCGGCGCGCACCATCCCTGCCCAGCCTGGCTAAGAGCCATTGATGGACCTGCCTTCCATGAATTTATCTAGCTCTTTGTTGAATCCTGTTAAAGTCCTGGCCTTCACAACATCCTCTGGCGAGGAGTTCCACAGGTTGACTTCCACAGGTTGGAAGGGACAATGATTTTGTATGTGGCCCCATTCACCTGCCCTCCTGACACTCTCCCCTGGCCCTTGCCAATAGGAGACTCCCACGTAGAAACCAGGTGAATATTCGTTTTGGATCAGTCCTGCTGCAGTCCCACAAGTTTTAGCTATTTCCTCAGTGGCCTCTCCTTTGGTGGCCAGGGTGGTTTCTTCTGGAGCTTTTGCTCCATAAAGTCATCTCTGTGTTGGACCATAGAAGCTCTTTCGAAATAAAGTCCATCCTGTCCGCCCTGCCAGCTTCAGCCACTGAGTCACCTCTGTTCGGTCATTCTCTAGGTGAAGGTCCAAGGCTGTTCAACCCTGAAGGAAAATGTTCCTGGTTCTTCTCTATGGTCCCCATCCAGGTCAGTAAAGCTTTGTAATCCGTGGGCGCAGCCTCACCAGGATTCAACCTGTGGCCTGTGCCTCTCCTGTGAAAAAAGGAGCTAAATGAACAACCCGACTCCTCCCCTGAGCAGCAGCGGCTCTCCATTCACACACTCGGCTCTGGGACATCCTCCCGACTGATAATTTTAGGGCCCGGCTGGCGCTCGCCAGTTACATCTGATCTCAGAATTGCAGCCGAAATGCCACTTTGTTTTGAACTGCATCTCGAAGGTGCGCAGCTGCCGTATCTCCACCCCCTTCAGGGGCGCTCCCATGTTTCAATTGTTTTGTCTTGCTTTTACGGAGGTTCCATGAGGCCGGCTACCCTTTTGCTCTAGCGGTGTACGTCGTAGCTGGTCAAAACGGAACGCCCTTGCTGAGAGGTTAGTTTTAATCTCAAAATGCAACAACACGGAAGTCAGTCCAAGCCTTCTCCCGAGCCGTGGCTGCTCCCAGGGGTCCTCCCCAAAGATGGCTCATTCTGAGAGCTAGTTTTTCTCTCTTTGCGGAGGGAGACACTCCCTTATCTCCAGATGGGGCAATGAGCCACCTGCAACTGGGACATCAATACAGCATACTTATTTCCCAGCAGGGCTGCCACCTGCTAAAAATATAATGTTTACAGACAAGCACTGCCAGCCAATTACTTTGCATCTCTCTTGGGAATGTCATTACATCAGGGAGCAGATTCTGTTCTCCTTTACAGCACTGACAGGGAGTGAATTCCACGGACGTGAGTGGCATAATTCCGCAAGTACACCCCCGTGAATGAAAATGGTACACCCCCTGACAGCTTTCTACCCCGCGATCAGTCATCCAACTTGGACTAAACCTGGAAAATGCACTGGTATAAATGCCTAGAGAGACAGATCCTCAGTGAGCGTGGCGGAAACCCAGGACCAAAGGGACAGCCAAGGTTCCAAACTAAAGAAAAGGGTCTGGAGGATGTTGCAACAGGAGATCAAGACCTGGCATTATTGCCGGAAGCTAGAACTGACCATTAGCCAAGTGACACAATTGGATCACAGCAACTAACCTGGAAGGAAAATGAGGGAAGATAATGCTTCTGTCCCATAAAACAGACCACGTACCTCCCTGCCTTATACACAAGGAATCTCATTCATTTCAGTAGCGTGAGCAAAGGGACCAGGGTTTGGCTGTAGGTGGACAGTGTTAATAAGATGAAGTAGGAGACAACATTCTGAATTTCTTAGTTCATCATACCCTCTACCGACCTTTTTGACCATCTTGCGGGCGCATTTTACCAACTATCGCCCTTCAGTTACACAAGGGATGAATCTGGCCCCATGCTACATTTATCTTTGGGATGGAATTGGTCACACAAGAACTCCAGAGGGGCGAGCTCTCCACTTACAACAATACTGTTCAGTTGCACTGCAGAGTGGATACAAACCAATACAGACTATTCCCTTCCAGAGCCCAAGCAATTTTAATCATTCAGTTAAAAGCAAATCCTGCCTCAAGCCCTTGTGTGACAGGACCGCACCAGCATAACGAGGAGCAAAAATTGACTCTGGGTGCTATTTTTACAGGAGGCAAAGAAAAAATGTCATGGGAGATCTAGCCATTTACTAATGCGTACAGATAAGTCAAGCCCCACCTCTTCGGTCTGCCGACTGTACTGTGACAAATACGTAATAGATTGGCACGGTGCTTGCCAAAAATCTGGGACTATAACATATAGCTAAGTGAAAACTGAAATCAAATAATGGAACAGCAATACAACACTCGCAATTTAAGAGTCATTGTGCTTTTTGGTATCTCAAAAAAAACCAAACCCCAATCATCCTTCAAATTTCATTATTTCAACGTAAATCCTTCCAAAAGCTCCGCGGAGTGACAAAGTTCTCAGGTTCAAAGACAAACTTTGGAAGCGTCTGTCTGTTATTTCTTTTCATTGTTCCATCTGTGCCGTCACAGCAACTCCAACCTGTAATTCTGGCAGCTTTACAATGTCAAGAACACATTTGTACTTCATTCCATAGATACAAAAAAACAACCCCATAACAGAGTAGAAATAGCTGGGAACAGGCAAACAACGACCAAGCCAGAATGGTACAGACACCAGAACAGAAAGAAGTGAAGCATCTCTGTCTATCGAGCACTTGTACAATTTGTAGAGCGTTAAAGGGAGGAAGAGGCAGAAGAGGCCTCGTGAAATTGCCTCTCAGTGATGAGTTTTGCAACCCCGTCGTGTGCTTTAGGTGAGCCAGAGGGCTTGTCAAAGTGTGGTTTAGGGTGCATCAGTAAAGGGGTAAATTCTACTGCATCGCAGCATGCTGGGTACTAAAAGTAGACTCCTGCTAGTCTTCACTACAGGTTCCCTCGTGCGAATGAATGGAGCCCTGTTTCAAACATGAAACACGCTGTTGCACGATAGAATTTGCACCCCTCCTGCTACACATAAAGGCAACGTGTAGACAAGTCCCTGCTAAAAACCTTCTCATTCTTATAGTCAAATTCACTCACGTCTAGCTTTCATATACTAGCATGGATGTTCCCTCCCCCACCCATAAACATATTGGAACTTAAGCCCAGTCAAATACTTGCATCTTCTCCAGACATGCAACATTATATCCAAGCCAATAACTATTTTGTTCGTTTACCAGTCCCTTCAGTTTGGCAAAGCGGTGGAGATAAATAGCACCTTCTGAATGGACTGCTCTAAAGGCATTGGAATTAAGGGTAGTAGTCTAATTCTCCTCCCAGGGAAGTCAATGGGTTTGATACAGAAAGCACTCTCATGTGAGTATTCCTCGTTGGTTCACGTAGTCCCACTGGTTAGAATTATGTAGCTGTCTATGCTCGTAGTATTAATTTCACTGGGACTACTTAAGTGAGCTGAACGGATGACAGAGCAGTGGTTGGACACAAAGAGAGCTTTGCCACAGACAGCAGGATCAGTTTAATATTTCATGTTTGGCCAGGTTATGTTAGGAACACACAAACGAGAGTTGCCATCTATCCAGCAAGCCCAATGACATCAACAGGTATGGTACTCAGTCAGCATGTTGAGTGAGATCTTGCTCGTTTTAGCCTTGCTGGCTACTCCTCTCTGAATCTGTGCATTAATGGGAGGGGAAAAGCTTTTGTAAAACAATGCAAAAGAAATTCACGTACAGTTTTCAGGGAGAGGACGAGGTTTTCCCTTCCGCGATAGACTCTGAAGGGCAAAAATGTCATTTGCAGTATGACCCGATAAACAAGAAGGCTACTCTAGACTGGCATGATTTAGCGCAAATACTCTTTAACGCAAGAGTTTTTGCGTTACAGTATTCAAGTAAGAGAGCGTTTACACTGGCATGTGCCTTTGCGCAAAAGATGTGCTTTTGCGCAAGAGCATCCGTGCCAGTGTAGACGCTCTTTTGTGCAAGAAAGCTCTGATGAGCATTTTAACCATCGGGCTTTCTTGTGCAAGAAATTGATGTTGCTGTCTACACTGGCCTCTTGCGCAAGAACAGTTGCGCAAAAGGGCTTATCCCTGAGTGGGAGCGTCAGAGTATTTGCGCAAGAAGCACTGATTTCATACATTAGAACGTCAGTGTTCTGGTGCAAGTACTCGCGGCCAGTGTAGACAGGTGGCAAGATTTTGCGCAAAAGCAGCTGCTTTTGCACAAAATCTTGCCAATGTAGACGTAGCTGAAGGCTTTCCAGGTTCAAACGTTCAAACTGATGTTGCTACCTGGGATGCTACAGTATATTTGAATACTGACTGTGGTCTGCAAATTCATTAATACACCCTACTTCATTTGGGTGAATTAGTGAAAAGGGAAGAAAACAGAAGGTAAAAATATATAACCACATGTATTAACAATTATTTCCTCTCTTGCTTCAACTATCCCCCATCTTCCCCCGCCCACTTAGCCCCCAGAAAACCAGTGTCCTAAGAACAGACCATTTAACTGGAAGATCAGGATTGCAAAATCATTTCCTTTCAATTTCACGGCTGCAAAGAAAGCACCTTTGAAAAACCAGGAACAATCTGAGAATTCTGGTGTCTGTTTGACATGTCTAAAATTATCCTTAAATAAAAAAGTAATAACCCGCTGAGTAATGAACACGCCCATATAACTCTAGTGTATAGGAAAATAGGATCCAGACAGGATTTTACAACTAAGAAAGGAGAGCACAATACATATTATGACATTTTATGAATATTCTGTGTTATAGCTTTAAGCTTTATTGCAAAGCAAAAAATATATATTTGTATATATATATATATTTTTATCTACATATCACCTCTGACATTTTACACCACACTAAAGCACAGGAAATCAAAGAAATCATAGTGAGGTAGATACAAAACATAGGGATGTAGAAGACTCCGGTTTCTAAATTTGGCTTAACACAATTGTCGTGAACAGATGTATTTTCAATAAAGCAGTGAGCTTTGATTCGCCACCTGTTCAGAAAGTCCTGATAAAAATCAATGTGAGGATTAGCGCCCCTCTAGGGACACCCTCATATGGAAAAGAAAAGTGAATTCAAAGGCATTTTCAGCACACAAGCCATATTCAGAGGAACACTTTGCTGACAGTTTCCCATGATTTCCCAACAGTGATACAATTAAAGAAATAGCCTGTGTCCTAGGGTTATTAGTAGTGGACTATCAAAAATGGGAAAAGGGAGAAATCAGTAAAACAGGGCTATTCTGGTGATGTAGAACACTAGGCTGCCTGAGAAAAATGAACCATCCCATCAGAAGAAGTGCAGCTTGGGAGATCTTCACTAAAAAAGTGCTCTTGCTCGTTATGGGATTACAAACACAAGCGTAGCCTTGGAATCCAGCAACCAGAGCAGCTGACAGTACTAGAATTAGATTTTGGTGGGAGCTGACGGTACTCAGACCCTTGCAGGATGAGATCCCAAGGTAGCGCCTTTCAAGGAACCACCCCCTTTACAAATAGCGTGCTAGAAAGGTGATAAGAGACCTGAATCCGAGCAGGGGGGGTAATTGATTTTTCGCTCACAAGGGGTGATGCTTAAATGAAGATTAAATCGAAGGGCAGGTGTATACTGTGGGGCAACGTCGACCCAAGGTGTGCAACTCCAGCTACGTGGATAGCACAGCTGGAGTAAACATAACTTAGGACAAGTTGCTGTGAGGGCTTCACTGAGGGCGAGGTCAACAGGAGAAACTCTCCCATCAACGTCCCTTATACTTCTCATTCCGGTGGAGTACAGGAATCAATGAGAATGTGATCGGTGGTTGATTTAGCAGGTCTTTACTAGACCTACTAAATCAACCACCTGAGGGATCACCGCAGCACTGATCTCCAGATACGGGTCAACCTGCCCTAACAAGCTGAACTCTATGTACAGCTCCATCCATGTGGCAGAGCTGCTTCCAACCTCACTCCTGGATGCACCATTTCCCAACTGTCCCAGTAATAGTCCTTCCAAGGAACATGGGCCTTTTGGCTCCAGTTTCACCAACCATGGCTCATGTAGAACAGTGTCTTGCAGTATCAGGGCCATTGTTTGCATGGCCGCTGTTGATAGGCTCTCAGATTGAACGCCCAGCAGGAGAGGTAGTAAGGCCCCCGGGCTATTGGAGATTCATCCATTGATCCTGAATTCTCATCACTGTTAGTACTGAAGCACTTTGAACAGCTGAGGGCTTTTTAAATGAATTGTGATGATTATTGTTTATACAGCATGATAGGTGTGCATGGTGCTTTACAGAAATAAAGAGAAGTAAAGGATATGGGGGATGTGGGGGATGGTCCCTTCCTCTAAAATGCAATACTCAGTGTAGCATGACCTCCTTGTGCGTGTGCTACTGGAGATCTTTCTTAACTACTGCAGCTGAGCCCTGGCATAATTTCTGACAGTACATAGGCCCTATTAAAGGACATCAGAATACCGTGCGCAAGGACAGTTTCCCACAGCCGGCTTTATTTCCGTAGAACTCAGAGTCGCAAACACCTCGAGAATGGAAGTTGTTTGCCACACTGAAATGTTCGTAACTCTGAACAAAGAGCTCAGGAGGGTCTTTCAAAAGTTTGCCACTGAACATTGACTTAATACGGCTCTCTATCACATTGTACAGTTTGAAAAATGCTGCTTTTAATTATCTTAATTTAATTGACACGAGCAGAAAAAGTTTCCTAACCTTGTCAATTTATTTTTTAAATTTTCCATTCAGTTTACATTTCACACAGTACTGATTGTCCGTCCGTCCGTCCTTCCTTCCTTCCTGCCACCTGATTGCATACATTCTGCTCCAGATGAGACACGTGTTTTTGACTCTGGTGTTTGGAACCCTGAGATCCTACTGTCTGCTATCACTGTAACAAATATGTGCATCTCTCATGCCCTTACATGGAAGTTAAAAGTGAAAGCTGGTAACTTGGAAAGCGAGTCTCATTAGTGGCAGATATTCTGGAATTTTTGTCTGTTTATTGGACTAACTGTCTGAGCACACTTCTCCTCCCCAGCCCCACAATCCTTGCCATTTCAAGGTTATTTTAGAATCTACTCAAAGTATATATATAAAAAACCCCATAAGGTGGGAGGAGGATGTCTGAGTAATCAATTAGCCAAGGCATAGCTGCCGATGTTCAGACTCTCCCAGCTGGATTTTAAAAGTATGTAGGTGCCTAAGACACAGGTAGGTGTCGAGAGAGATTTTCAAAAGGAGCTTGGCACCTAAGTCCTGTTGAAATCAATGGGAGTGAAGCACCGAGGCACTTCTGAAAGCCCGACTGGGCAGCTATCAGTGCCTAAATACCTTCCAAATCTGGCATTGCTGTCATCGTGGCAAAACGTGGGATCTTCAGCCCCACCAGAGCAGAAGCTCCTATCACTGGCGCTCAAGCAGCAATGTTCTGCGCTGATGAGACACGCCACTTACTGTTCGGGGTCCCGGTCACTAAGCCAGTGTACCGTTTCGTGGCCTTTGTTATCAAATTTTTTTGCATCCTTTCCTTCTAACCAAGGAGCCGCCAAGGCAAGTGGCCAGATCAAAGAGAGATGTCAGTTTTTTCCTTAGCCTACAAAGAGGTTCTGTGGTAGGGAGGAGGGAGGGGATCTGTGGCTACTGAGGGGATCTGAGATCCTTGCCCACAGCAAAGCCCAGAGGTGAGCCATTCCACTGCCCTGCCAGAGACCTTTTCCTAACTGCCAGGAGAACCAGCTGGGGGCATGGTTGGGGGTGGGTGGATCACATAAGCTCAGCAGGCAGGATCCCTGAGAAAATATTCTCCCCCACAGCACCTCAGGGCCGAAAAGCTGTGTGTGATCACATTCTTGCCTTAGGGTTTACCAGGGTTAACTAGCTCCATTTCGTTCCAGACACATTTTACCAGTACAGATGTGACAAGGCAGAAAGGGCCCGAGCCCAGAAAGAGCCATAGATAAGTCCTCCAGGAAACTAGAGAGGCTTTGGAGGAACCGGCCAATCAAAGGCCAAGAAGGCCTACAAAAGGAGCTGCAAAGCTCCGAAGCAGCCAGTGCAGGGCACAGCTCAAAGAAAGCAGACTGGCTGAGAAAGTTGCCTTCAGGAGGAGCCATTCTTACCAAGTGGGGCAAGAGTCTGAGGGGAAACAGAGAGACAGACTTGGAGATGTCAGTGGAGGGCTCTGGGATGGGCCCCTGTTAGGGTATGTCTACACTACCCTCCTAGTTTGAACTAGCAGGGTAATGTAGGCATACCGCACTTGCAAATGAAGCCCGGGATTTGAATTTCCCGGGCTTCATTTGCATAAGCGGGGAGCCGCCATTTTTAAATCCCCGCTGGTTTGAACCCTGTGCCGTGCGGCTACACGGGGCTCGAACTAGGTAGTTCGAACTAGGCTTCCTAGTTCGAACTACCATTACTCCTCATTTCACGAGTATGTAGACATACCCTCCGAGATATACCCCGGAAGGGGTTCGTGATACACAGGGTGTGACTTGGTCGGAGGCCTGGGTTGCCAAAGAGGCAGAGAGACAGAGTGCAGGCTATAAATGGCCATTGTGACATGAGGTATGTAAGTCGTTGGGAGAACAGTGAGGCTACGTCTACCCTGCACGATTATTTCGGAATAAGCGACTCCAGAAGAAATACTCTGAAATAGCTTATTTCGAAATAGCATGTCTACATTACAGGGAAGCCTGGAAATTAGTCTGAGGTAGGCTCCCTTCATGTGGACATGCTACCTTGATTTAGAGCCCCAAGAAGCACTGGGATGTAATTACTTTGAATGGCCTGGAGGAGGAGCTATTTCAGAGTAGCAGCAGTGGCGCGTCTATACTACTGTAATTCCGCAAGAGCTATTTCGGAAGAGGCATTATTCCTCATGAAATGAGGTTTACAAACGCCAAAATAAGCCACCCATTATTTCAAAATAACGGGCTAGCAATGTAGATGCTCACATAGTTATTTCGGAATAACGGATGTTATTCCAAAATAACGCTGCTGTGTAGACATGCTCTGAATGAGCATCCTATTGGTGGTGCACTGTGTGCATGAGATGTACTTGTGCTCCACTGTGTGTGTTTTGAAAACTGAGTAAATATACGGTTATATAAAGCTTGGTCGCAGGTATTTATTTCTCTCAAGACAACTTTGTTGGTGAAGCCCAGAGATTAGAGTTTTGCCGTTTTCCCCTTCTGAGAAATTAGAACAAACTAAATTAAAATAGCTCAAATTATGGGGTTAAGAGTTTGCATCACACTCGCCCTCTAGCTTTCTTTTTGCCAAATTTGGTGATTCACGGTGTCCTCAATTTTCCTTACAGCGTAAGTGAAAATTGCTAACTGGAGCACAGTTGCCTCTTGGCCTCCTTTTCAGCTGGGCTCCTCTCAGCTGTGCAGTTTAAAGGAGTGGCAACAGGTGTTGTGTTTATAGGCGTGAAAGTGAATGGAAAAAATAACAACAGCTTTGATTTGTGCATAGGCTTAACAACTCCTGTATCCCCTAAGCCCAAGGAGCAAATAAAAACGAAGGCTCTTGCTGCAAGATCCAGGCATGATCTGACCCCCAAATGTGCAAATGCCAGAATTTAGCCCTTAAGCGATTAGTAGCATAATAGTAAAAGCTTGATATGAAACTTACGGCATCTAAATAACAAGGTGACAAATGTAGAAGTAAGAGTTAATACATATATGATATAATTCAAGGAAAAAAGTGGTTCTCAGCTAGTGATACTGGAAATACATTGGGGTCTGCCGGGGATACATCAACACATCTAGATATTTGTTTAGTTTTACAACAAGCTCCATAAAAAGTACTGTCAAATTCAGCACAAATTAAATGTTCAGGCAGACAATGACTTATTTATCCTGCTCTCTACGCTATACACTGAAATGTAAGTACTATATTTCTATTCCAATTGATTTATTTTATAATTATATGGTAAAAATGAGAAAGTCAAGCAATTTTTCAGTGATAGTGCGATTTGGTATTTTTATATCTGATGTTGTCAGCCAGCAGTTTGTTAGGTGAAAATTGGGTGCACGCAAGAAAAATCATATTCCTGAAAGGGGTACAGGGGTAATCTGAAAAGGTTGAGAGCCACTCACCTTACATAGTCTGATACTTTCTGTGACCCTGCACTCTCAGGGTACGTCTACACTACATGGCTCCGTCGACGGAGCCATGTAGATTTGTTTATTGGGCAAAGGGAAATGAAGCGGTAAACCTCATCCCACGAGGAATAACGGGGCTGCCGACAAAGGGCTTTGATGTTGGCAGGGGAGCGTCCAGACTAGCGCGCTGAGCCGACAAACAGCTCATCAGCTGTTTGTCGGCTCAGCGCGGCAGCCATGTAAATTTAAATGAAGCGGCGATTATTTAAATCGCCACTTAATTTCCCTTTGCCTATAACCCTCATCTACATGGCTCCGTTGATGGAGCCATGTAGTCTAGACACAGCCTAACAGTGCAATATACAAATAGAGTCATATTTAGGACTTCCATTTGCTAAAGGGCAGGTCAGACAAACATCTATCAGGGATGATGTGGATGGCTCTTGGTCCTGCCGTGAGGGCAGGGAACAGGACTTGGTGACCTCTTGAGGCTCCTCCCAATTCTATATTTCTATTAAAGAAATGTTTTTCAGAGCACTCAGTGCGTGAGCCCGAGCAGCTGACTGGTGAGGAGCAATTTTAACGTTGTATAAAGAGATAACATTTGAAGACTTGGGCCAAAATTGTCAAACTCGGTTGGCTCAATGTAGCCCCCTAAATATAATCGGCTTCATTTGCAGAGGTATGGAGAGCAGGCAGTTCCTATTAGCTTCAGTCAAGATCACACAACGCTATTCCCATCCAAGCAGGATTCCAGTGCTTCTGCAAACAGGGACGTGTCTTGTATTGTCACCAAGTTTTCTCAAAGATCCCCTAAGAAAGACATTTCTCCCCTTGCTCCCAGTTTCCACACCCCCAAACAAGCAGCATCATAAAAAAGCAGGGCCAGATTCTGCCACTCTCTGCTGTTGAGTGGAAATAAACGAGACTGCTTGAGGACACAAGTACTTCCCAGTGTGGTGGGGGTCTATGCTGATTCACACTCCTTGGTTTATGTTCACCTGTCTCCTAGATGCTAGGTGACATTCTGTTCAATTCTCCATCAGTCCCTTTGCAAAGCTTCATTCATATCCCGCACCTAGCTAGACTATGATGAAGCAGGGGAAGGATTTTCAATTGCATTTCATGGGTGGAATCTTGATCCCACTGATCCCAGTGGGAGTTTTGCCACTGACTTCAGTGCAACCCAGATTTCACCGTCGAGCAATGATATGGCCAGATTCACCTCCCGCTGAAATCAATTGGAATCATGCAGGATTTATAGGCCGAAGGCCTTATGGGAGTGCAAATTGCTTAGAGGCTGGGTGGGTATTATTACAGGTTGAACCTCTCTATCCAGCTCTCTCGGGATCTGACTATTGCCGAACCAGAGAACTTGCTGGACTACGAGAGGTCAATATTGTCTAGCAGCATGACCAATACTTCCACTGCTTACTGGGCTCTTAGAAGATGTTTACAGGTAAATTAGAGCTAAATAACAGCACAGAACACCGAGAGCCAGAACTGGTGGCTGTAAACGAACTTAACGGTACGGCAGGAAACTTGGACACACCCCATGAGAAGCGGGCATCCAGCTAATTCGAATCATGCCGGACCACAGAGGTTGCCAGACCAGATTGCTGGACTAGAGAGGTTCAACCTGTATTTCCATTTGACAGGCACCGAGAGGTAAAGTGAGTTGCCCCAGATCACACAGCAAGTCTGTGGCAGACTGAAGAACGACAGCCAGATCTCCAGACTAGACAATGCTGCTTCCTCAGAAATGTTCCCCTGACTTTCACTGTTGTCCTCCCATGTAAACTTAAAAAACCCAAAGGTGCATGAGTATATGGCTACATTTTTTGTAATATGCTTACCCTATAGAAACAGGCTATTTAAAATGGCTTGATAAACTTAAAGAACAAGAAAATTATATTTTATATGCACATGTGTGATTATATACTCTCCCTCTGTGTATACACATATGTATTATATATATTATATACTACATCCTATATAATATATACACACACACTTAATTCTAATTAATCTGATCTCTTCTTAATCAAAACTCTCTTATCTAAAAGTAAGATAATATCCACTACATTTTCCATTTAGACAACTTTATACAAGTCGTAAAGTGCGTTATAAAGTGTGTCAAATATTTGTACGTAGAAAACTATATACATATAACACACACGTGTATTAAAACATTTGAAGTTAAGCCAAATTTTGCCTTTGTCTTCACCCCCTCAATACTTACAATACAAAACCAGATTGTTGTTTAAAGTTCTGAAAGCAAAGGGAGAGAAAAGGAATAAAAGAAACCCCCCCAAACAATTAACCAAAAACCTGGCACGTGTAGAAAACATCAGTTCACTTACTGAACATAAAGAGGATTATGTTGGAATTTCCTTTACACAAAACTAAACAAAACAAAACAAAAAAACACCCCATTTGTTTGTCTGTTTGTTAGCTCTTATAATTTGAGAAAAGTCACTGTAGCACTCTCACCTTGAACCAGAGTTTGAAACTTTTTGTGTTTCTTTGTACAAAAGAAAAAAACGGTTTGTGATATGGAACATAGTTTGGAAATTTGAGGTTGAAGAGAGAACAGAGAAAGAGAAACTGGAAGATTGCATAGTTGTGAACAGTGGCTTCTCATCAAGGTGAAAAAGTGCATCATCTGATAAAATAGCATCTGATTATTTTTTTTTTTTTTAGTTCGGTTCCATATGTTTTTTTCCTCAGTCAACTGTACACATCACACATGAAAAGATATTTACAGCACACACACACACACACACACACACACACACATGCTAACATCAAACACCTGACATTAAAACAGCCATTCTTTAAATGTTCCATCATAGTTTTTTTTTCCATGCACATTTGTATTCTTCTTAAATACATTTGTTTTTGCTACATCCTAAAACCATAAACATGTCTAAACCCATCTCGTGTAATTTTGATCTTTAGCAACATAAAAAGGGAGAAAGCACCAGGAGTGGTTTGGTTTGACCACCAAACCTGTAATTTAACATCTTTCTTTTCTTTTTTCTCTTTCTTTCATTCAGTCACTGCCTTGTCTGTTTGTTGGTGTTGATTTTGTTTTTGTTAATTTTCCAGAGATGGGAAAAAACAATTGACTTTTTTAAACGGTCTTGAGGTAAGAGTTATATGCTAAACACCAATGGCAGACAACAAGGCTTTCAAAAGCATTTGAGAAATTAAGAGTGTCCAACTGGTAATAATCGTCAAATAAAAAACATCTGTTGACAAAAATATTTCTAGGATCACTTGTTGCTAATTAGTTGTACCTCTGCGTCCCCTTCATTTTTCAACATTAACAATGAAATTATGCAGAAAAGCAGCAAGCTTGGTCTTTCACCCTCCCATCAAGTCAAATTAAATGACAGTGATGTATTTTTTTTAAAAAATACTTCAAAAGCTTTTCATGCTTGCTGTCTGCCTCAAGTGCATTTTAATATGTCTGATCATTTACATTTATATAGGAAAGTCTCTTTTTTGTTACACTTTATACAGCATCTCTGCGCTTTTGTCTTTTTCTCTTCGTTTTTTTAAAATTTTTGTTTTTTGGATAAACGGTTATAACAATCTACAGTAAGGCTGCACAGGAAGAATTCTGTGTATTATTTTTTTCTCTAAGAACCAAAGTATATAAAATGAGGTTTGATTCTAGCACCTTTTACAGTATTATTGGTGTTGTTCCCTTTAGTAGAAAATAGCATCGCTCAACATCCTTTCATTTGAAATGGTACCATGGGTGTTGTCGGCAAGACTTTAAGGTATCAACAGAGACGGGAAAACAAGGTGGCCTGCTACCCAATCCTGCAGTCCTTGCTCTGACAAAACTCCCACTGAGAGCTGGCAGAAATACGCATGTGAGTAAAAACACGTTGCATTTACCTCCATGGGAGGGCTGCAGGACTGGATTGGCCCCAACAGAAAAGGGAACATTTAAACAGAAACGTAGATTAAGTTGCTGTCTCTGAAATGTGATTCAACTGGCCATCAGCTGAAACTGTCTGTGGTTCTCTCAATATGCAAACCCTCATGGAACAATAATATGTGACATTCTAGTGACTGAGTAGATGCTCAGACAGAATAAGATCTTGGGATATAGCCCTCTCTGCCTAACCAAGCCCCTTTTGATGTTACCAAAAAAAACCAACCAAAGAACTACCTTTGACAACAGTGTGAACAGAGCTGGGTCCTTTCAATTCATCTTTCTTGAGGGTCTTCGGAGAACGTGGGTCTCCGTTGATCGGGAGGTCCCTCTGTAAAGGCTGATGACAAATATTTTGCAAGAAACAGCAACTTTCACAGAGCATGTTTGGGAGGTGAGAGGAGAGAGAAAACAAGTACACAGTTCACGCAAAGAAAAGCAAGTCCTTCCATGGATTTTACACTACAGGATGTTGAGTCTCATCAGACAGCTGTTAATCTCACTGGAGTAGTAAGTATTTCTGCAGAGGAATGGCCGATTCCCCATGCAGCTTCATCAGAACCTCAATTATATATATAGAATTATAACTATAGTGCTATATCTATCTATTTATATTTATATATGTATACATTAAAGTCTGTTACTGCACTGGCACGCAATACAGAGGAAAAGTACTGGCATTGTAGTTTCCTGCTAGTGGTTGCCTTGACTGGAGTTCTGTGAACGGTAAGCACCACAAGAAAAGGCACCACAAGGTTTTGAGAAGTTAATTGTCTGTCTTCACTGCCCTAACCTTGCCATGGTGAACCCGCACTAAGGGCTTTCCGAGTTAATGAGGACACATAGGGCCAGGCCGAATTCTGATCTCAATAAAAGTTGGTGCAAGGTTCAGGGTCACACCAATGACTTTGGTGGAATTAATTCATCTTTAGCAGTACCACGATGCATCTGAGAACAGAATTTGGCCTTTAAAGAGAACATTAACTGAATCTGAGAACACTTATCTAGCACTTTGGATTTCAACGTCCTTCCTAGAGAGAGAGCCAATTTTTTTCTTTTTTTTTTTTTTTAAAGCAATGATGTTCGAAGTATCTGTTGGTCTTAGGGGCTTGATCTCACTAGTTGCCTGCGAATAGGTGCTGAGCTCCCTCAGTCAGTAAATGTACATTGAAGGTGCTCAACAAACCTAAGGAGATTCTCTTCCCTGTGCAGCATCATATCTGAAACGTACAACCCTCTCGTGCACCAGAGTGCTACAAAGGAAGGTCTTGAAGTCACTCTGAATTTCCACTCAGGTCAGAAATCTGCACCTTAGTTTTCCTGTGGTCCTTATGCACTCCTCACTCAGTCAAAACCTCTACCACAGCAGACTTTTTATCTGGCCCTCGCTGTATTTCTTTTGCCGATCAAGTCACACACGCATCGGCATAGGCACGCCTGACCCCAAATATCTTTAAATAAAGGGGTGAGCCAAAGGAATAAGACAGAGAACATACTCAGAACCATCCAGGGAAAAAAGTAATTGACTAACTCATGCCAAATGTAACTTGCATAAATAAGTGACCTCCTACAAGGAAGGAAATTGCTTGGTGATTTAAAAATAAAACAAAAGATTCACAGGCACCGTGAGCCGGGGAATAGCACCAGTGTTGCTGTAACTTAGCCCACCCTTTCTGACCTATTGAAACCTTAGCAGGTTGGTTCAGATTAAAGGCTAATGGGCCAGGTTCTATCCTCAGCTAAATGACAGCAGATCAAGAGCAAATCCACGGAAGTCAGTGAAGTTGCTCACATGTAAGCGAGAGCAGAATTAAGCCCATGTCACATGATCGCTTGGTCAGTTCAAACAATAGGGGAGCTGCCAGGAATAATCAATGATCACCAAGAGCTACGCATGGAACTTGGTGGCACACATGTGGAAAGGGGTTGAAATGCCAACACAGGGTGCCAAGGACAGGGCTTGAAATATGCTTTTCTGGACCCCTCCTGGTATTTGCCACTTGGATCATTTTGTGCTGGAGGAGCAAGTTCTGCACTGGAAGCCACTGTGGACCAATACTTGGCCCTGGTTGGGAATCCTGAAGGAGGTGTGTTCTCTTGTGATGGAGATCTTTGCCAGCCAATTGTAATGCGTAAGGATTTGAAGGGCAACATGAGCTCGGAAATTGGATTCTCATTTAGTGCATTGAATTGGCATCAGAATGGAGAATGGTCCGTTATGATCAGTCACCAAGACCTACAGAGTCGCTAAGGCAAGATTCCAGATGCCAACACAACTGGATGTCGTACGATTCGCAACAATACAATTAATTGTATGGAAAACGTGGACCGATCACCAGGGAGGGACAATGAGGGCTGCTTACAATAGAACCCCATTCTCTCGATCATTTAAAACCATCCGGGACTGAGTTTTGGAGAACAGAGGGTGAGGAACAATCCTGAACTGGATCCAGGGGGTGCACTTGATGACCTGCTATGTCTTCTCCATCTCTAACCTCTCTAATTTCATTGTAAAAAGATATCCTGCTAAAAATCCACCCTGCTTGCCCACCTTTTGCACCAACCCACTGCTTTACCAATGGAAGCAAGACACAAAGGGTGGGGAAGTGCACCCCTTTCCGGTCTGGTATGACATCTGGCATGGGCAGCCATGTCCCTACTCGAATTCCAAGCTCACCTGAATCCAGACCAACTGGACCCTATCCTGATCCGCCAAGGCGACAGCAATGGGAGGCGATGTGCTACTCTGACCTGTTAGCGCTGGCCTGGACAACATTGGGCAATTCTATTGTCCCCTTCCTTTTAAAGCCGCAAAGCACTTTACTATCCTGGATTAAATAATTATCCAGTGTGTAAGGGACACAGCATCTTCATGTGCTTTTCTATAGCTCCGGCAGAGAGCCCATCCGTGACTGTCCAAGGTCAGGCAATGAGTAAAGTTACACTGTCTGCTCTGGGAGGACAGAGACCATATTTTTCTTGTGTTTCGACATAGCCTAACACAATGGGGAAGCACTGGGATGGGCTCCCTAGGGAAGGGTGGAATCTCCATCCCTAGAGGAGTTTAAGTCCTGGCTCGACAAAGCCCTGGCTGGGATGTTTGAGTTGGGGTTGATCCTGCTCTGGCAGGAGGTTGGACTCAATGGCCTTTGAGGTCTCTTCCAGCCCTATGGTTCCAGGATTCTATGATGATGAATGGGGTCCTAGCCTTGACTGAGGCCCTCAACCGTTCCCACCCTACAAATGATAAGTAACAATTCTAATAACGATGCGGTAAAAGCAGGAAAAGGGACCCAGGAGTCCTGATTCTGTCAGCTACTCTGACTCAGTTTACCTACCGTCTAGTGTTTATGGTGTTTGTGCTTTTGGAACCAGATCTGTCTGAGGGCTAACGCGGAGGAACATTGTCCCGGTTTAATGTTCAGAATAAAAATGGCATTTTTCAAATAGAAATATCAACTTGTGCTATTCTCTAGACATGTGCCAGCTTTCTAGTGGTACAAAAATTCAGGGCTGTTCTTGGGGTTAAAATTGAAAAGATTGTGCGAGTGTATGCAGCCGAGGACCTTGACAGCGTGCCAAACATTAATTCACTTCAATCAGTGAATTATTATAACACCCTTGTGTTGTAGGCAGCTATCCCTAACCCTGTTTTGCACCTGGGGAAATGGGTGGAGATTTCAGGGACTTGCCCCAAATCACACAGCAAGTCTGTGGTACAGAGGGGAATAACTCTCGATCTTCTTGCACCCTGCTTTCAGATTGCTTTCAAACCTAGAAATAGGATTACTGTGGATTTTAGTAACATTTTAAAAGCCACCAACTCTTTGCTCAGGCTGTACAATTGACGGCTCAGTCCTCTTTATGGCACTCAGTGTTGGAGAGTTAGTGCAGGATGTGCTAGACAGTGATGCAACTCAGTCAGGATAGTATGTGAGTGCATCGTTCGATGAGGATTTATTTCTGGAATTCTTAAATGTGTGTGTGTGTGTGTAGAGGTCCTGTAATCTCATCTGATTCTGATTTCACACTGGTTTTACGGCAGTGTGAGCCCATCTGTTTGAACAGAATCATTCGACTTTACCGCGCTACCTGGCGACTGCTTGGACTAGAATCATAGAGTCATAGAATCATAGCACACTAGAACTGGAAGGGACCTTGTGAGATCATCAAGTCCAGTGCCCTGCCCTCACAACAAGACTGACCACTGTCTAGGTCATCCCTGATAGATGTCTGTCTAAGCTGTAATTAAATATCTGCAGTGATGTATGTATGAAATCTTTCTTTCACGCACATTTTTGATGTTTGCAAAATTACTTTCCAGCCTCAGTCCTACTAAAAATCCAAAATACCAAGACGTTTTATGGCAAAATATTGCAAAAAGCTTTGAATCAGAAACACTGAAACCGCAATTTTCAACTTGGTGGATGTCAACTTACAGCCGAGACGGTGCTTGGTCTTGCCATGATTGCATGGGACTGGTCTTGATGACCTCTTCAGGGTCCTTCCAGATCTGGGATTCTAGGAAATGAAATGAGTCAGCATTGCCAAATGAAAATGCTGCTTTGCAAAGATACTTCAAAAGAAAAAGGGGGAAGGGGGAAGACACTTGATTGAGAACTGCGGTTGAAAAGAAGATGCTCTTCCTTGCCAAACTTGCAACACGCTGTTGAAACTGCATGTTCTGCACATGGGAAATTTTGGGGGTGCACAAAATTTCTATCAGCGTCGAGAGTTGTGTGGTTCCCTGAACTTGGCTTCCATGCTTATTTAACAAAAGACATTTCCAAATTGGAGTTTGGACCATGGACGTGCCTTCCTCCCCTTTTGCCCAGGAGATTTTTTTTTTAAAAAAAAGAACAATTCAAAAAAATGTTTATTTCAAGCCCTGTTGAAGCCCCCAAATTGCTGACGCTCCAACCCTGAAACATTCCTCTCCGTCATCTCCAAAAGCCCTTCTGAATTCAAAATGTATACATACATATTAAAACATATATATGTGTGCTCCTACACAGCCTGTGTGCATGGATACATGCACACACACACACACACACACACACACACACACACACACCAAAGAGACCCTCAAACTTCATTCTACCAATCTCCATTCACTAATGGAGTTGAAAAGTTGGAACTTACAGTAGGTTCTCTTTCTTTTTCCTTTGCTCTTAAAATAGCCAAAGTTACTTCAACTCAATTAAATGCAAAACAGCCAATATTGAACATGGCCTGCTAAGTTTATTGTTAAACAATGTACTTGCCAAGAACTTAACTCTGAAGGTAAACTTTGTTCATCTCCTCAGTTATAGAATACCCTTGACACTCCCTGTGCTGTAGACAACTTGCTTCTTTTACTAGGGGGCTGACAAGGAGAGGTATACGCAACAGACATTTAAATGTATTTTCTCGATGAGATCCACGTAACCCTTCACCCACTTTGGTGCCATGTCACGCCCCCTGAAGCCCGTCGGAGGCCACCCCTTTTAAAGGCACGGATGTTTAAGCAAAGTATCAGGCCACCAGAGAGGAAATGCCCGTTTTCCTGCCAGCGTTTGGAAGATGCGGGCGTCGTGGCCCAAGGGGTTACATTACCGTCCTCTCCAGCCTCGGCTCAGCAGCACCACGTTGAGCGAGTGCCCCAGAGAAAATAAATGGCCGGGGACATGAGCGGTGAGAGGCCCATCTGCACTAACGAGGCTTCTGGGTTTGTTAATGGGTGTCTGTTTCCATGGGAGTCAGACCTCTCCACTGTTGGGAGACTGGCCCCAAAGTCACGGAGCAGGGAATTCCTAGCTGCATACTCTCTTCCTCCAAGTTCCCGGTACGACAAAGCTGGTAGCACACCCATGATGGGACAGAGTTTACAGTCCTGACTCAGGGGCGAGACAATGGGAATTTTGCCTGAGTAAGGAGTGCTGGATCAGAGGGGATCCCCTTGCCCCCCAGATCAATTTATAATAAACCAACAGCTAACTCTCCTTGCTCCTCCATACTTACACAACAGTGGCCTGACAGAATGATGCTTAGAGTTGGCCAGAAATTTAGAATTCGCGAAATCTAGATACGAGACAAACAAATTGTTTTGTAAAAATTGCCTCTCTCTCTCTGTACTAATAAGGATATTCAGAATAATTAACGGAGTTCCTTCTGGGGTTTGAAAGCAATTGATCCCCGGTGTAGCTCCACTGACTTCAATGGAGTTGCAGCAAGGGTGAATCTGGTTTGGGTCCAAAGACTCAGTCAAAACTCCTCATCATGTCAATGGGAGTTTCGCCGGACAAAGGCCCTGTTCTAGTTTCAGTGGGCATTACATCGCTTTTACTCCTTGAAAGCAAGCACCTGGAGAAGAAATGGACGTGAGCCATTTGCAGCGTGCAGTGTTTTTGATGTGTCTATTTTATTCTTTCCGCTCTTTAGTCTTTCCGCTCTTTGTGTAAGGAAATATAGTTCTCCAAAAGCTATTGTAGAACAGAGTAAACTGTGATTAGTATTGTGCTAGGCAGTCAAGAAACTTAAAGGCAAAAAAAAAAAAAAAAAAAAAACCTCAAAAAAAACCAAATAACCCTCTGCTGTCCCCCATATGCTGAGTAAAGCGTACCAGCCTCCCAAATAAAGTCAAGGCTATTCCAAAGCAGCGTGAGCAAGTATTTCACTGTATTCAGATGGAAGCTGAGTACAGCTTCCAAAAATTCAAGTATCGGTTAAGGAATCTGTCCAGTTTCTAAATGATTTCATCGACTTTGAGTTTCAAGTTTCCAGAAAGAGAGATGAAATAATCACCAGTTGTGTACAAAAATAATATTGCAAACAGTGCTAGGAAGGCATTATTACACATGATCGAGAAAGCAAGGCTTTTCTATTTAGATTACACACAACAGCCTCCGCTCCTGGCTGTTGGGGAGAGAAAAGACTTCAGACAGCTTTCTGGACCCATACATGTACTGCATAATTCGGTTTCCTTTTGCCACATTGTAAAACAACCTTTGCCCTTCCGTTCCCAATAACACAAACCCAGTAATAATAATACTTTGCACTTCACAGCACCTGTCCCCAAAGTGCTTCACAAAGAATTACTTAAGCCTCACAACACCCCTGTGAGGTAGGTAAGTATTATTACACCCATTTACAGATGGGTAAACTGTAGGCACAGAAAGGTTAAGTGACTTGCCTAAGGTCACACAGCAAGTCTGTGGCAGAGCTGGGAATAACACCCAAGAGTCCTGTCACCCCATCATCTGCTACAATTTTTTTGACCATGTTCCCTCTCCACCCTGGCCTTACAATACCATCTGACAAACAAACCAATACATAACACCAAAGAACTCAGCATGGTATAACATCTCAGGTTGGCCAGGACAGCAACCTGGCTGCATGTGTCCCAAAGGGATGGGAAAATACTGCTTATTCTCCATTCAGTTTTGACAGCTTGCAAATGTTTTTAATATGCAACAGGAAACAACCCTCTGCATTATTTCATCAACATGATTATTTGTTTTTATTGCGGCTTCCAATTGGGCTATGTGTTTTGAGGGCCCGATCCCTTACAACGATTTTTATAGTGCATACATTGTCAACCTCCGCATCAGTGAAAATCCTGTGGGAACAAATGCAGCGATCTGCTGTTTTATTTAACACGATACCAACGGCCCTAGCGCTCCAGCTTTAAGTAACGGACACGGGCTGAATGCAGACGGGCATTCGGTTCGGTGCAATCCCCCCTTCCCAACCCACTGCATAACAGAAAAGCGTTGCCGTAGTGGTATCTCCATGTTTAAACACAGAAGAACAACAAAACAATTTGCAGTGCGCTCATGGAAAAAAGTGCAAGAGCCTGTACCTGATGGTGTGGAAATGCATTCTGCACACAGTGAAAGGTTGCCCACGTTTATTTGGGATAGCTTCAGAACCTCCAAATTCACCCTTGGCTGAGAGTCTCTGCACCAGAATACACCTGAGCACCAAGGGGAAAAATCCCTCACAGAACAATCGCACCCTGGGGCTATTCCCCACCCCCAGAAACGCCAGGGCTGTGGACAATTGTTGGAAGGACAGCATGCACTCAGCAGCAACAGAAAAGTTTGCAGGTAAGCATACATCGCCTCGACTGCCTACCAGTATGGAAAACAAAAAAATCCACCGCCTTGGTTTTCACACGCGCATCCTTCAGCAGATGCGTTTTTGTTGTGACCAAACTGGAGTAGAACCGAGCCCAGCAGACAACTCACCAAAGACTAGGTACCCCAGGGAAAAGCCTGCCTCCACAATTTCCCACAGACCCTGGCAGCTTCCAAATTGCCTCCTGCAATAAGCGGCACAGCAAGCAGGCACTAGAAGGCTTCACAGATGTACAGTCGTGAGTTTTCCTTTTCAAAGCACATCCCAGCTTTCATTCAAACCCGGTGGGAGCCACATTCGGCCACATTTTCTGAAGGGGGGTGATCCTGCTACAAGAACGTTCATGACGGTTGGTTTTGTGCATGTTCCGAGTAAGGAATGGAAACAGAGATAAATTGTGAAGCGAATCTCATGCTTTAAAGACACTGTCATCAAAGGTAACATTTTCCTTTTCATTGTGACAAGGACCAAGCTCACAGTCTCTCCAAGATGCAAGATTAAGCCTGAGGGTGGACTGTTTTGTGAGATTGCAGCTACCTTGCTTTTTAAAATCCAAAAAACGTTCACCGGTTTTGGCAGCAGGAGAAATGAATGAGTCGACCTGGCTAAATAGCCCTAAATAAGCTATTAAAATATTGACCTTTAAATCGGTGTTCTGCCAACGTTTTCTCTCGGCAATCATGTAAGACAGCTGCACATCGGCAACTTGGTTTGGGTACATTTAGAAACGATGCAAATCTTGCATGTGCAGCGAAGTATGACAGGGTCATGGGCAGATGCGTCTTCAGGGTAGATGCATGCAGATACTGGGCACATTAGAAACTGACAGACATAAACACCCGATGGGTGTCAGCATCATTAATGGAGCGGATGGCCCTCAGCACTAAAGAACACAGCCTCGGAGCTAAAAGATGTTCCGTGAATGGAAGCTGTAGAGGGAACCGACCAGAGCCACCCTATATGATCTAGTAGAAGGAGATGGAGCATATACACGTGTAACTTCCCATGAGCATGCCAGATCAATACATAAATCACTAATTCATTGCTTGGACTGCATGCGTCTGAAGCCTTCTGAACTTTGACAGATTTCTGAACTACAGTGGATTCAATGTTGCTCTTTCCAGCCTTTTAAAACCAATTCTGGAGGGACTGGGGGAGGTGGGAAGATGCTAATTAATCTACCATGCAGAGCACAGAGATGCAGGGGGATCAAAAAGGGAAACAATACAACCATCAATGGAGGGGACACCATAAGCAAAGGGCACTCGGAAGAAGAGAAGCACTTTAAAGCTGAAGGAGGCATGGGGTTCGATACTGACAAAGGTCAGACAAAGGGTTCCTGTTCTGTACAGTGCCTCCGGCTTGGGAAAAGGAGAGGCAGGGTGAAGAGACTTACAATAACAGCATCAGACAGAACACAGAGCAATCCCTTGGCCCACAAGGATCTGAAGCAAACGCCTAATCTCAGGAATGTCGGATAAGAGTATTCCCAAGAGCATGGGCAGCAGGTCAAGGCCCAGATGGGGAAGGCGAGCCCAAGCCCCGCCCCTTCTGCCCAAAGCCACACCCCTACCCTGAGAGACCACACCTCTTTAACAACCTTTCCCCCATACCCCCCGAGCCAAGCCCCACCCAACCCCTCAAGCTTACCACTGCTCCTGTCTCTTCCTGCCGCAGGGAGTCCAAGCGCATGCTCTGGGGCGTGGGGGGAGGCATGCAGGGGTCTCGCACTCCGGAGGCGTAAGGAGGGTCAATGCAGTCAGACGTATGGAGGGAGAACTGCACCCCTTTCAGCCACACCTCTGCAAGGAGCCAGTCTTGTTTGTGCAGTCCTGGGGAGCCAAAGCGACGTACAGAGGAAGGAATGCAAGTCGCAAAGGTCTCAGTCATTTGGACTTGGACAGGCTCACCGACAGGGGGGAAAAAGGGGCTGTCGGCCCCGCGGTCAAGGCGCCATCACCGAACATTCTCAGGAACTGGTTAAATCATTAGGGCTTCGGCTTTTGTTCCTGCCTGGCGTGGGGAGTCGCCAGCGCTGACACCCAAGTTGAGTGGGAGCCACCCTCTGAACCCACCCATGTGACCTGCACAGTCTTTTCTGAACCTATGCTAAAGCCCGCCAATAGGGGGCAAGGGCCCATGGCTCCTGGCTGCCATCACCACTACTGGAGAGTCGTGGCTGGAGCCGAGGGCCCTTTAAATCTCCGCCAGAGTGCTGCGCAGCACACTGGTAGGATGGGCAGCACAGTGCTGACGGCTGGCTGCCCCAGCCCCGCCCCTTCCATGCGAGGCTCCACCCCTTCTGGTAATATGGAGCCAGCTGTCCCACCTTGCACAGGGGCCCAACAGTTCTGTTGGCTCTCTTGCCTATGACAGAGCTATCTATCTTTCTGTCCGCCTATCTAACAGGAAGGAGGACAGGACCCCTTGGAACATTTACAGTGAGTGACTTTACTGATGTCTAGGGACGGGAGAGAGGCCATCAGATGACTTGAAGCAGTACCAGATACCGAGTGTTCCATAACTTGAGACTTAGTTGCAATAGAAATGGGGGAAGCCCCCACATCGGAGCCATTCAAATAGGCTGAGACAGAGCAATTCTTGCAATTCTCCCCACACGCCCCTCCTTTGGAATGATGGACTAGTTGACAGAGAAGATTTTTCCCACCTTTAATGACTATGCCTGTGAAATCGGCTCAAGTGTAGAGAAGAGCAGCATTGGAAAGGGCTTTAAGGAGTAACTTCTGTACAAAGGAGATGATGCACAGAGCAAAGAGTCAGTGTCTATTAGAGTAAACCTCTAATAATGATGTTTATGGTAAATATTTGGAGTAAAAAATGAAATGCCTGGTCTTGTCCAGAGAAGAGAAACAAGAATGATTAAAAGTATAGAAAACATGAACTCTGAGGGAAGATTGAAAGAACTGGATGGCTGTGTCTACACTGGGCCACTTATTCCGGAAAAGCAGCCGCTTTTCCGGAATAAGCTGCGAGCTGTCTACACTGGCTCCTTGAATTTCCGGAAATGCAGTGACGATTTACTGTAAGAAATCAGCTGCTTTTCCGGAAAAACTATGCTGTTCCCGCTCGGGCAAAAGTCCTTTTTCCGGAAAACTGTTCCGGAAAAGGGCCAGTGTAGACAGCACAGTAGTCTTTTCCAGAAAAAAGCCCCGATCGCGAAAATGATGATCGGGGATTTTTTCCGGAAAAGCGCGTCTACATTGGCCACAGACGCTTTTCTGGAAAAAGGGCTTTTCCGGAAAAGCAGCCTGCCAATGTAGACGCTCTTTTTCCGGAAATACTTATAACGGAAAACTGTTCCGTTTTAAGCATTTCCGGAAATTTATGCCAGTGTAGACACAGCCGATGTGTTTAGTCTGGAAAAGAGAAGAATGAAAGGGGACATGATAGCAGCTTGTAAGTACCTTAAAATGTTGTTACAAGAAGGAGGGATAAAAATTGTTTGTCTTAACTTCTGAGGATAGGACAAGAAGCAAGGGGCTTAAATTGCAGCAAGGGAGGTTTAGGTTGGACATTAGGAAAAACTTCCTGTCAGGGTGGTTACGCATGGGAATAAATTGCCTAGGGAGGTTGTGGATATTTCAGAGCAGGTTGGATAGACATCTATCAGGGATGATCTCGTGAGAGTAGGGGGCTGGACTAGGTGACCCCTCGAGGTCCCTTCCAGTTCTATGATTTGTGATTCTATTTGGCAGGCTTAGCACAGATAATGGGCAGTCCATATGCCTCTCTAATGTGGCCAGTCCTTACAATAAGAGTGGGAACTTGCAGCTAGCAACCTGAAGGCAGATATCAATCATTAAGTTCACTTCACAAAATTACCTCATTTGTCAGGAGATGTCACACAGACTGGAGAAGAAATGCAATGAAAATGACTGACCGGTGACATGGTTCTGTGCCGCAAATAATGAAGACGGTAAATGAAATCTCTTCTGACAAAAGAACGGACCATTAATTAGGGAGGGGAAAAACAGTACGAATCCAACCCTTCGTGTGAAAATGTGGCCATCGGCCAGGTTGTAATCAGAGCCTGGAAACATTTAACAGAAATAGAGCGACCGGGAATTACAGTACCTGTGACAATTTGGCTTTTTATAAACTTTGCTGTGAGTCTGTAGTTTGGCGTAATAAGCCCTCCCCTCCACAGAGAGGCCTGTGAAATATTTGATCGGCACTCAGAACCCAGCACATAGCATCGCCGACTGAAAAAAATGGTTTCCATTCAGGTATATTCAGGTGAAGAAAGCATTCAGCTTTTTAAAACTGTTATATAAAACGTGTACTAGTTTCTTTAAATACCTACTGTAATTAATAAAAAGGGTTCATCAAATAAAAAATCATAATCGTAATTAAAAAAAATCTTTTCCCCATGTTGATATTCTCTTCAGAATAGATCAGCATGGGAATTTTGCACCCTAGACAGTTACAGTATTTCTGGAATAAAAAATTGCAATCACACACAGAAAGTACTACAGTATTCACTTAAAAATATCTTTTGTTGTTGTTGTTGTTTCCCTCCCTCCCCCGAAGTACAGGGGTTGAAAAAATGCCCCAGAATGGGACTATTCTTTTTAAGGAGCAATACTCTTGAAACCAAAAATGGAATTACATATACACCACCCATGATGTAACTCGAAACAAAGAAACTTCAACACAGAAATAAATAAATGGATACCTTCGCGCACCAAAAAGATTATCTGGAAATGTCTCAGACCTCTAGCAGATATCCTTCTAAAGATTTGCCATCAAGGAAGGTCGAAGCATCTCCTTGCAGCGAGACTTCTTAAGCTAAACGGTGATGATCTTGCTACGCTCTCGATTTCCTATGGTGTTATTTCTTGCCATGTACTTACAGCAGAGGGTGACATAAAACATTTATCAGTGGTTCCCCAAATGCACCGAGTTAAACAATTCTCAGCTAAATCACAACAACAACATCAACAAAAATACAAAGCACCAAATCATCTTTAGAAAAGCGTCAGTTACAAGTTATTACTGTTTGAAGATTTTATCCTAATTTTTTCCCTTTTAAAAAACAAAAAACAAAAAAACAAAACAGAATGCTTTACTATCACTTTAAGGCTCACGCTGAATGAGACATAACAGGCCTTACACAATATTACAAATAATACATGTATGCCTTTTCACAGCCTTAAAATGATACAGTAGGCCAAATTATTTTGCCAGTCACCGATCAAGTATTGTGCCTTTAAATTGACTTTCTTTTTGCTACTATGCTGAGTTTTATTATTACTGAAATATTTTATTAGATATATGAAAATCTACTTTCGAATTATATTTTGGTGTATAATTTAGAAGAATGAAGGTTTGTTATTTTCCAGAAATCTAGATGGAAGGCCTTTTTCTGGGCCCACTCCCATCAGTGTGAATCAGGAGTAAGTCCACTGAAATTAATGGAGTTACGCTGAATAAAACTGTGTTGAGTGGGATCAGGTACGGTATTACTGTGAGACTTTGATGCAAACAGAGTCCAGCGGACTGTCACATATGGCCCTTTGACACTAGGGAAACAATTTTATCAGGGGACTGCATTTATAACATGGTTTGATCTGGCTGGCATACGTGGGACCAAACTATATTATAAACACATTGCCAAATTCTGTTACAGACCTGATCGTCTCTGTCAACCATCTAAGATTCAAGGTCTTTTGGGGCTTCCTTGCTTTGCTTTCTCATCTTTAGATATTTTTCTTGTTCACCTATATCCAATAAGAGCAGCAATATCTTTTGTATGTTTCTCTTTTGTTGTTGTTTTCTTGGTTTTTTTTTTATTTCTTTTTTTAAGTTTTGTATTTAGGTTTTTAAATTTTTCCTGGCATAAAATCTCCCAAGAGTTTTGCATGAGAAAGGTGACAGTACTTAATGAAACTCAGCACCTCTAAGGGCATAAGGCAGTTGTAGGTTTGTTTGTTTGTTTGTTTGTTTTTATTTTTCAATCAGCACCAATCCCATATAGAATGTTCTACACTTGGTGTAAGATATAAAACTCTGACGTGGTTCCACCTGTGGATCATAGGTGTGGAAGTTGAAATACTGTTTCTTGTGTGTAAAAAACAAAAGAAAAGTTTTTCTTTTTGTTTTTACTTACAAAACATAGAGATTATCTTTTTTTTTTATACATACAGCAGCCAGAAAGAAAGCTTATCTGAAGGTTTGTGTTTGTTTCATGATCTGTGTTTACCGTAAACAAAAATAAGATCCCCTCTTTTACTTTTTTTTTTTAAAGGAGCTTTAAAGTGAAGACTCATATTGTAGCAATTCATACAAGAGAGGTCCGTCTCTATACCTAATACCTACAGCGGTGGGGGTAACATACTGGAGAATGTTGATAGTTCTTCTTAACCGCCTGTCTACAAAATGAGCATCCCAGGCAGGATATTTCTTTCTTGGGATGTCAATTTTAATGAGGGGGCCTTCGGGGTAATAGGCTCGCCCAGATGGAGTAGATGGCACCATTGCTCTCACCTGGAAAACGGGCAAGCAAGTATCAGCCGTGAGTTCCTCTTGTTGCTCCGTGACCGCTCTGGTGGGCGTGGCCTGGCCCCCCTGGTACCCAGGCGTTTCGGATGCCATGGGCTCCGCCTCCGGAGGCAAAGGGATGCCCCAGAGCAGCTCGGCGCAACAGGAGCTGGCAAAAATCTTAGCTCTCGGCCCCATGGGATGCAGCACCCCGTAATAGAAGAGCATCAGAGCTATCCCAGCAGCAAAGCTAAGAAAGACACAACACAGTGCTGGCACGGCATAGGAGTCAGTAGTTGTAGGATCTCTGTAAAAATACCAAAGGAGCGTCAAGGCAGCATTCTCTGTCAACACTATGGTGTAATACGCAAACATTCGGTATCGAGTCCTCCCCTCCTTGACATTAAACCAGCAGAAAATGTACACAATCCCTACCACCATGTTGAAGAGGATCTCCTCCCACTTAGACATGCAGAAGTCAGTCCCGCCATGAATGATCCAGAAGGCCATGGCGCACCAGTGGACCACTACAAAGATCCCAAAGTAGAGCTGGAAGATGGAAGCAAAGAGGGCAAAAGAGATAACTCTGGATGAGATGGTGAAGAGGCGCCAGAAGAGATGGATGAGGGCCCCTCTGTAGCTCATACTCTTCTTGTCGTCCCTAGAGTCCCGAAGCAGCTTGTGATAGGACGCTAGCACCCAAGCCAGGGACATGAGGGACGCCACAGAGGACACACCTGCCAGAAGACACAAATCCACAGAGTCAAACAATAGCACAGATGGAGAAGATCACTCACTCTCAGCTCTACTGTCACGGGGGCAGGCACCATAGCAAGGAACGTACCACACATGGCAAACATGTCGAGGAGCAGAGAAATGCAGAAATATCAACATTGGAACCATTAACACCCAGCCTTTACCTGACACCTGCACGGCTGTAGTTTATATTGGTGATCCGACTGATCAAGAACCTCCCGCCACACTGAATCACCCCCAAACCTTCAGAGCTAACGAGGAGGGTTTGGAATTAGACCCTGGATCTGCATTTCGCAAACTGTCTACGTTCTTACAACGATCTACACCACACTTGCAGATCCAACACCTTTTGGACATTTGAAATCCAGATCTCCTGGATCCAAAGTTCGTAGCTGGAGTTTAAGTTCCTCTGTTCCAGATTGTGTTTTAAAAGGTGTCTGCTGTATTGAAGTGTCATATAGGCACAGCTAAATGTGTAATACAAGGCAGGGCTGTTATGCCTTACTTAAACGCAGGGTGGGGGGGTGGGTACATTTTGGGACACAGAATGGCCAGTTTCCAAGTAACTGTGGGTATGTCTGCGCTGGGTCCGGGAGGCAGAATTGTTAGCTTGTGCTAGCTTTGATTGAGCTGGTGCGCTAAAACAGAAGCGTGGCCATGATGGAGCGAGATTCGGGATGGGCTAGCCACTCCATGTATGAGCCCATCTGAGCCTCTACATCACGGGCGGTGCGTGAACACAACCCTCAGCCCCGCCCCTTCCACCCGAGGCCCTGCCCCTTCTGCAACCTTCCCGCCTCTGGAGCCAAACCTGGCCCCCGACCCAGGTTACCTCCCCCCAAACCTCTGAACATCCCGAGACCCCTTAGTCTCACTGTCCCAGTGGGCAGCAGAGCAGGAACCAGCAGAAAATGGAAGAGTATCTCCTCCCACTTAGGCATGCAGAAGTCAGTCCCGCCATAGAGGGGCCAGTAGGCCATGATGCATCAGTGGACCACTACAAAGATCCCAAAGTGGAGCTGGAAGATGTAAGCAAAGAGGGCATCCTGGGCAGTGAGAGGGTGGGCAGTTTTGGGAAGCCATTGCCTTCCCTTGCCTATATTACCCGCCGCCCATGCTCTAGGTCAATGGTTCCCAAACTTTTTGGCATCATGCCCCTTTTTTGATTTTTGAGAAATGCTCACCCCCCCCACCAAAAAAACAGCAAAACTTGTTGAGAATTTTTTTTTTTTTTTGCCTTGTAAGAGCAGAGCAGGCATTGCCCTTTTAAGGTGGCCATTTTGAAATCTGCCCCAGCCAGCCCGAGCGGACAAACAGACCAGGCTCTTTCTTGGGGGCGGGCTGGGTTGCCTCGTGCCCCCCCCAGAATTTCTTCACCCCCCCCAGGGGGGCACGCCCCCCAGTTTGGGAACCCATGCTCTAGGTTCATACATGTGTGACTAGCCCCGGTCTGGTGCTCAAGCCACCGTGTCTCCCCTAGGGATGTGAATGACTAGTTGACTATTCGATGAGCAAATGCTTATTGGATAGTCGACAGACTAGTCGACTAGTCGCTTCCCGCCCCCCTCGGTGCTTCTGTCAGAAAGAGGCAGCAAGGGGGGAGATGGGCGGTGCTTCAAAGCGGCAGCACCACATGGAGCCTGGGGCCAGACCACGTGCAGTCCAGGGCCAGCTGGAGACTGCTTGAGAGCCCCGCTGGTCCCGTGTTCCCCTAGGGGCTGTTGCTACACTTCAAAGGCAGAAGTGCCCTTATTGACTAGTTGAAAAGTCGATTGACTATTCAATTAGTGAAATAATAATAATTCGATTAGTGAAAAATTGTACATCCCTAGTCTCCACCGCTGTTCTCGGTGCATCGGCGCTAGCGTGGGTATGTCTGTTGGAGATTAAATGGATGCCTTCCGGCGCTGGCATGCATGGACATACCCAGCGTGCCTATGATTGAAAATCCCAAGTCAATGGCACTCAAAGCCATCCCGGTATTGTGAGATGTCACCTGTGGCTTTCTCCTTCCCGCGGAGCGAGTGAACACGAGGAGGGCAGCGGGGTTCAGAGCCTCAGTCCGGGCCTGTTCTCTGAAGGGGCCGTGTGCGCCCAACGCCGAGTGAGCCCAGCGGGAGGCAAGAACGTGCCACACCTCAGAGGGGATGCGGTTCACTGGCCCTTTGGGCAGCGCTGGCCTGACACCAGCATGCTGCGTGCTGCTGTGGGCTTCCTGGGAGGCACCGGTGGCCCTCCTCACCCAGTGGCTTCATTGGCGGGAGGGGGTGGGCCATCCGCACATTGCAGGATTTTGGGTGAAGACGCACCGTGAATTGGGTGTGAGAGAGATTTGCCCTCACCGCCCCAGTCTTATTACAGGCATCAACCTGTGTCCCCAGTCAGCTCTTAGTAGCATGTTCTGCTGCCGCAGTTCAGTCCCCCTCAGACAGCACCTCCTTCCTTTGATCCAGGGGTGGGCAATAATTTTTGCCCAGGGGCCACTTCACAAATTTTTGAAGTAGCCCCAGGTCACCGTGGAAGGGGCGGGGCTTAAACAGGAAGGAGCGGGGCTACCCCACCCCCTAGACCATGATTGGTCTGGGGGTAGGGGAGCCCCTTTGTCCCCCCTTCCCACGAGGCACCCATGGCCTGGAAGATGCTTGGCACGCTCCCCCGCCCTCATGTCAATCAGGGCCTGGGGGCGGGGGAGTGTGCGAAGCCTTCTCCAGCCCGGCGAGCAGTGCGTGGTGCTTCACAGCGCCATGTGCTCCTGGCACGGTGGGAGGCGGCTTCGCATGCTCCCCCGCCTCCAAGCCAATTGAGGCCTGGCGGTGGGGGAGCAGCAGGCGGGCCGGATCCTGCCCCCGGAAACCCTTTTGCCCACCGCTGCTTTAACCCCGGGCTTCTCCTGAGCACGGCGTCCCCTGTCCTGTGCCTCTTCCAAGCCGACAGGCTCCTAGTGAATTCAACACACTGCCTTCTGCTGACCTAGGCCCACTCAGCAGTTCCCTCACAGATTCAAGCTCCTGCTTGTCCTCCTCCCCCGCCACGTCTTCAATAACATCTCCGCAGAACAGGGCATCCTCAGCTTTTGCTCCCAGGCTGTGGAATTCTCGTCCTCGGGATATTCGCATGGCGCCAACGCTAGCGTGGTTTCGGCGTCAGGCTAACACCACCCTTTTTACCCGTGCTTTTATTAACATTTGAGTCCATATGTGTGTGTGTTCCTCCTCTCTATGGCTGTGTCTAGACTGGCAAGTTTTTCCTCAAAATCATCTGATTTTGCGGAAAAACTTGCCAGCTGTCTACACTGGTCACTTGAATTTCCGCAAGAACACTGACGAGCTCATGTAAGATTGTGTGTTCTTGCGGAAATACTGTGCTGCTCCCGTTCGGGCAAAAGCCCCCTTGTGCAAATCATTTGCGCAAGAGGGCCAGTGTAGACAGCACAGTACTGTTTTCCGCAAAAAAGCCCCGATGGCTAAAATGGTGATTGGGGCTTTTTTGCGGAAAACCGCGTCTAGATTGGCCACGGACGCTTTTCCGCAAAAAGTGCTTTTGCGGAAAAGCATCCTGCCAATCTAGACGTGCTTTTCCGAAAATGCTTTTAATGGAAAACTTTTCCGTTAAAAGCATTTTTGGAAAATCATGCCAGTGTAGACGTCGCCTATATGTTTTTAGCTGGTTATGTCCCTCTGGGGTCTCCTATTTTAAATTCTCATATTTTAAATATATATATATCTATATCTGTATTTTGTTTGTTAGTTTTTGTAAGCCGCCTTGAATATTTTAAATAGAAAGGCGGGGTAAAAATATTTAAATAAATAAATGAATGAATGAATACAAAATAAATATCTCCCACGCCCAGGTGTATGGCACTCCACAAAGAATCCTCCAGAAAGAAAAGAGAGGAGAGGGGGCCATTAAAGTCAATATTTACTGTGTTTATTTGGATTGATAAAATAGCCCCCACTCAGTGCCCTGGATGGTCTTTTAATAATAATAAACAGACCCCCCCCCCCCCCCCCGGCCCGGTTACCAAACTGAATCACGCAGCGACAACACAAAAAAAAAACAAAGATCAAGCGATCCGATCCAGCCACAAAATGGCCACCAAAGTCTCATGTCACCACAGCTTAGCCCTTCTCGTCCCCATCCCTTTATGGGCAAGGGGCAGCGAGGTGGGTCAAGAATGCGTGGTGAAGACTAACAGACTCAGATTGCAAGGGGCTGTCAGTGGTATCAAGGGGGGAAAGGAGCAAGTCTCTCTTGCCCAACATAAAACACAAGCTAAATAACTCAAAACACCACACAGCAAAATGTCCAGGGTTCGGTGTAGATCCCTCCTACCTCCTCCCCCGCCCTGTCCCCCGACTGACAGGCGACCAAAAATGCACCATCCTATTTCCTCCTGCCCCTTAAAAAAGCAGGCGAAATGACGCAATAACTCCTCCAGGATCAATTCTAATATTTGTAAAGGTGAAGTGTTTTGTTTTTTTCCTCGTGGTCTATGTGAAAGTTGATTGTTTTATATAGAGCATGCCCAGGAGAAACTAACCTCCAGAAAAGCACATTTTGGCAGAGAACAGGCTGAGAACAAACTGAGGCGATGCCAATAAAAGTCTGCGTAATTCACATTGCGGCGCCAGGCTGAAGGGCTATTATGCACATGGGGTACACCGGTGAAAACCGCTGGGTAACTGTTAACAGAGCTGAAGGGGCTGTGTGTGGAAAATGAGTCTGAATTAAAAGAGGGTGGCAAATCCTTGTGCACATTGCGGAAGAGAAAAGCAAAATTACTGGTATGCAGAGGATGGTCAATGAACTTGTGAGCGAGAGGGAATGCCTAACAAAGACAATTAAATGTGACATTACAGAGCCGACTGAACCTCTGAGAAATGCACTTGCCCTCGCGTTTGCAGACTCCATCGTCTGGCTGGGTGTGGCTGTGCCCAGGGGCAGGAAAGGGGAAGTAGTCGGACCAGAACTCACTAGCTGCATCACACCTCCACTCCCCTTCAGTGGCTATTCCTATTCATGGGGCTGGACCAGGACTTTAGGGAGCCAATTTGCATTTTCTGACTCCCCTTAGGGTGGCCAGCGGCCTGCTTTTCGACTGGAAAATCCAGTCAAAAAGGGGGCCCCACATGTCGAGTCAACTCTCCTGACTGGACATCCAACATCCAGTTATTGTGGGTGGGGGAGGTTCTGAGTCATCATCCACACCAGTCCCTCCTCAGCCAGGGTCACCTCCTAGAGTTGCCAGATGGTTTAACCAAAAATACCAAACACCCCTTTTCCCCACAAAAATACCCACTGGGGAAAAGAATTCTGTTGAGGAAAAAAAAAAGGGGGGAGACCAAAGTTGTTGAGAAAAAAAAAAAGGATCCCATAAGAACATAAGAACGGCCGTACTGGGTCAGACCAAAGGTCCTTCTAGCCCAGTATCCTGTCTGCCGACAGTGGCCAGCACCAGGTGCCCCAGAGAGGGTGGACGGAAGTCAATGATCAAGCGATTTGTCTCCTGCCATCCCTCTCCAGCCTCTGACAAACAGAGGCCAGGGACACCATTTTATCCCCTGGCTAATAGCCTTTTATGGACCTAACCATCATGAAATTATCTAGCTTCTCTTTAAACTCCATTATAGTCCTAGCCTTCACAGCCTCCTCTGGCAAGGAGTTCCACAGGTTGACTACCCCGAGAGCTATTCAACAACAACAAATGAGAAAAGAACCAGTGTGGTCTTTTTAAGAAAGGCTTTTGAGGCTCTCTTATCTTCCTGCTACAGGCCAGACAGCTCCCTGTGGAACCAGGTAAGCACCTGGGATTTTTGCCTCCTGGCTGGGAAAATATCAGTAAATACCGGACATTTAGGTATCTGATATCTTCTGAATTTTTTACCAGATAGGAGGTGAAAATACCGGACTGTCCAGGTCAATACCGGACACCTGGCAACCCTACCTCCTACTTGCATTGGGCGGCTTCAACTCCCACCTTTGAGGGTGGGTCCCTCCCGACCCACACAGGAAAGGGGAGGAGAGATAGAGGGGAAAAGCAGCGAGTGACAGAGGAAGGGGAAAAGAGGAGCCAATGGGGGTTTCATACGGGATCAATCGGCAAAGGCTTCCCCAGCCGACAGATCCGTGTCTAGACTGCCACACTGTGCCGGATCAGCTGATCATTGGCACAGCACGGCGGCCATGTTTATTTTAATGAAGCGGGGATTATTTAAATCCCTGCTTCATTGACTATGTCGGGTGAACAAGTTTACATGGATCCATCGACAGAGCCACATAGTTTAGACATGTAGTTTAGTGAAGGGTGGGAAGAAAAAACGCTGCCAATTAGTTGTCCTCTCTCTGATTTCTTGCCTCCTGTGGGATGCTCCTGGAGAAAGGACACCTGCCTACTTGGATTCCGGAGCTACATCTAGACTGCAAGCCTCTTTCAAAAGAGACAACAGTCTGGATGCTTTCTTTCGAAAAAGAACAGTTTGCATTATATAGCGCCTTTTTTCAAAAGAGCACTTTCGAAAAAAGGTGATCTTTCTCATAAAACGAGGTTTTCCCCAGTCGAAAAAACTGCCACCTTCTTTTGATTTACTTTCGAAAGAACGCGGCAGCAGTCTAGACGCAGGGGAAGTTTTTTCAAGAAAAGGCCACTGGTTTTCAAAAAAAACCCTGTACTCTAGACACACCCTGCCTGTGGTCCGATATTGCAATTCCTATATCCCTTGTAAGATGAAATTTGAAGATTCAGTTCCACTTTGTGATAAAGCATTGAGTGTTACGTGAGACCATAGTTCGATTGCTACACTGCTATCCTAGAATCGTCTCCTCAGTCCATTCACTCAGGGTGTGTCTAGACTACATGCCTCCTTCGACGGAGGCATGTAGATTAGCCAGATCGGAAGAGGGAAATGAAGCCGCGATTAAAATAATCGCGGCTTCATTTAAATTTAAATGGCTGCCCCGATCTGCCGATCAGCTGTTTGTCGGCAGATCGGGGGAGTCTGGACGCGATGCCCCGACAAAGAAGCCTTTCTTCATCGACACAGGTAAGCCTGGTTTCACGAGGCTTACCTGTGTCGATGAAGAAAGGCTTCTTTGTCGGGGCATCGCGTCCAGACTCCCCCGATCTGCCGACAAACAGCTGATCGGCAGATCGGGGCAGCCATTTAAATTTAAATGAAGCCGCGATTATTTTAATCGCGGCTTCATTTCCCTCTTCCGATCTGGCTAATCTACATGCCTCCGTCGAAGGAGGCATGTAGTCTAGACACACCCTCAGTCTGAAACCATGTGGCATATCTCAAAAGTCTTCCTTTGCATGGATATTCACATTGCTTCTCAGCCGATCTTTAGTTGACTAGTCACATCTTCCTTCTTTTTTCCTCCCCTCTTGGCCTTTCTATCTACTTTTCCCAACAAGTTATAACTGGTCCTTCCTACATTCCTTCTCTTACCACTCTCAGACTCTGCTTTCATTTACCTAGCACAGATTTCTCCCATTGTAACTAGAGAGAAATGCCTGGGGTAACTCGCTGGTTACTGCTGACAAACACTGATTGATTTTAGGTAATTGCACGAGTTAATTGTGATTAACCAACAGTCCTAAAAATAATTGCAGATTTAAGCACATTGTTAAACAATAGAATATCAAGTGAAATTGAATAGACTATCAAGTGAATATCAAATGAAATCTTCATATATATTGCATTCAGTGTTGTAACTGAAATCAAAGTGTCTATTATTTTTATTATATAAGAACATAAGTATGCCATATTGGGTCAGACCAAAGGTCCATCTAGCCCAGTATCCTGTCTTCGGACAGTGGCCAATGCTAGGTGCTCCCAGAGGGAATAAACAGAACATGGAATCATCAAATGATCCAGGCCGTCATCCATTCCCAGCGCTGGTAAACAGATATTACAAATATTTGCACTATAAAAATAATAAACAAAAATAGTATTTTAATTCACCTTATCTAAATACTGTAATGCAATCTTTTTCTTCTGAAAGCACAACTACGTAGAATGTTTTTGTGACATACCTGCACTCAAAAACAAAATATTGTAAAATTTCAGAGCCTGCAAGTCCACTCAGTCCTACTTCTTGTTCAGCTAATCACCAAGACAAACAAGTTTGTTTACATTTAGAGGGGAACACTGCTGCTTCTTATTTACAACATCATCTGAAAGTGAGAATATGCATTAGCATGACACTTTTGGAACTGGCATTTCAAGGTATTTATTTGCTATACATTTGTATGCCCCTTCAACCACCATTCCAGAGGCCGTGTTTCATAGAATCCTAGGGCTGGAAGAGATGTGAGGAGTCATCGAGTCCAGCCCCCTGCCCAAAGCAGGACCATCTCAAATAAATCATTCCAGCCAGGGCTTTGTCAAGCTGAGACTTAAAAACCTCTAAGGATGGAGATTCCACCCCCTCCCTAGGGAACCCATCCCAGTGCTTCACCACCCTCCTAGTGAAATAGTTTTTCCTAATCTCCAACCTAGACCTCTCCCACTGTAACTTGTTATGCCATCCATCACTTTCTCCATCCTCTTTGGAACCTCCCTCCAGGAAGTTGAAGGCTGCTATCAAATCCCCCCTCACTCTTCTCTTCTGCAGACTAAAAAAAATCCAAATCCCACAGTCTCTCCTCGTAGGTCATGTGCTCCAGCCCCCTAATCATTTTGGTCGCCCTCTGCTAGACCTTCTCCAATGCATCCATATCCTTTCTATAGTGGGGGGCCCAGAACTGGACACAATACTCCAGATGTGGCCTCACCAGAGCCGAATAAAGGGGAATAATCACTTCTCTGGATCAGCTGGCCATGCTCCTCCTAATGCACCCTAATATGCCATTAACCTTCTTCGCTCTAAGGGCGCCCTGTTGACTCATATCCAGCTTCTCATCCACTGTAATCCCCAGGTCCTTTTCTGCAGAACTGCTACATAGCCAGTCGGTCCCCAGCCTGTAACAATGCTTGGGATTCTTCCATCCCAAGTGCAGGTCTCCCCCTAGCTTAGGGTGCAATCCATTCCCTCATCTAGGTACTTAATAAAGATGTTGAACAAAACTAGCTCTAGAACCGATCCTTAGGGCACTCCGCTTGAAACCGACCCCCACCCACACATCGAGCTATTGATCACTACCCATTGGGCCCGACAATCTAGCCAGCTTTCTATCCACATCACAGTCCATTTATCCAATCCATACTTCCTTAACTTGCTGGCAAGAGTATTGTGGGAGACCGTGTCAAAAGCTTTGCTAATATCAAGGTTTATCACATCCACTGACGTCCCCATGTCCACAGAGCCAGTTACCTCATCATAGAAGCTAATCAGGTTGGTCAGGCACGACTTTCCCTTTGTGAATCCATGTTGACTGTTCCTGATCACTTTCCCCTCTTCCAAGTGCTTCAGAATGGATTCCTTGAGGATCTCCTCCATGATTTTTCTGGGGACTGAAGTAACGCTAACTGGTCTGTAGTTCTCTGGATTGTCCTTCTTCCCTTTTTAAAGATGGGCACTACATTTGCCTTTTTCTAGTCATCCAGGACCTCTCCCGATCTCCACAAGTTTTCAAAGATAATGGCCAAAGGCTCCGCAATGACATTTGCCCACTCCCTCAGTACCCTCGGATGCATTAAGTCCGGACCCATGGATTTGTGTTTGTTTAGCTTTTCTACATAGTTCTGAACTTGTTCTTTCCCCACCAAGGGCTGCCCACCTCCTTCCCACACCGTGTTGCCTAGTGCATTTGTCTGGGAGCTGACCTTGTCTGTGAAGACAGAGGCAAAGAAAGCATTGAGTACTTCAGCTTTTCCCACATCATCTGTCCCTAGGTTACCTCCCTCATCCAGTAAGGACCCCATAGCCTCCCTCATCACCCTCTTATTACTAAGATGGCTGTAGAAACCTTTCTTGTTATCCTTCACATCCCTTGCTAGCTGCAATTTCAATTGTGCTTTCGGCTTCTTGATAGCTCCCCTGCATTCTCGAGCAATATATTTATACTCCTCCCTAGTCATCTGTCCAAATTTCCACTTCTTGTAAGCTCCCTTTTTGTGTTTAAGCTTGCCACGGATTTTCCTGGTAAGCCAATCTGGTTGCCTGACACATTTGCGTTTCTTACTGCACATCGGGATGGTTCGTTCCTGTGCCTTCTGTAAGGCTTCTTTAAAATACTGCCAGCTCTCCTGGACTCCTTTCCCCTTCATGTTAGCATCTCAGGGAATCCTGCCCATCAGTTCTCTGAGGGAGTCAAAGTCTGCTTTTCTGAAATCCAGGGTGTGTATTTTGCTGCTCTCCTTTCTTCCTTTGGTCAGGAATCTGAACTCGACCATCTCATGATTACTGCTGCCCAGGTTGTCACCCACCTCTACTTCCCCTACTAGTTCCTCCCTGTTTGTGAGCAGCAGGTCAAGCTGTGCATGGCTCCTGGTTGGTTCCTTCAGCACTGGTACCAAGAAGTTATCCCCAACATTCTCCAAAAACTTCCTGGATTGTCTGTGTCCTGCCCTATTGGTTTCCCAACAGATGTCAGGGTGATTAAAGTTCCCCATGAGAACCAGGGCCTGTGATCTGGAGGCTTCTCTTAGTTGTCTGAAGAAAACCTTGTCTACCTCATCTACCTGATCTGGTGGTCTACAGCAGACACCAACCACAACATCACCCCTGTTGCTCCTGCCTCTAAACTTAACGCAAAGATTCTCAACAGGCTTTTCTCCCTCCACACACTGGAGCTCTGAGCAATCATACTGCTCTCTTACATACAGAATAGTGATAGAAATGTAGCCGTGTTAGTCTGGGGTAGCTGAAGCAAAATGCAGGACAATGTAGCACTTTAAAGACTAACAAGATGGTTTATTAGATGATGAGCTTTCGTGGGCCAGACCCACTTCCTCAGATCAAATAGTGGAAGAAAGTAGTCACAACCATATATAGTGGTATAATTGTATCCTTTGGTATATATGGTTGTGACTACTTTCTTCCACTATTTGATCTGAGGAAGTGGGTCTGGCCCACGAAAGCTCATCATCTAATAAACCATCTTGTTAGTCTTTAAAGTGCTACATTGTCCTGCATTTTGCTCTTACATACAGTGCAACTCCTTCTCCTTTTCTCCCCTGCCTGTTCTCCCTGAACATTTATACCCTTCCATGACAGCGCTCCAGTCATGTGAGTCATCCCACCAAGTCTCCGTTATTCAAATCAAATCATAGTTCTTTGACTGTACCAGGGCTTCTAGTTCTTCCTGTTTGTTTCCCAGGCTTCTTGCATTCATGTACAAACACCTTAGATAACTAGCAGATTGCCCTACCTTCTCCATTCGAATCAGGGGTCCTCCTTTGTTGCTCCTTCTTCCCTGTGTTTCTTCCTGGTATCCCACTTCCTCACTTACCTCAGGGCTTAGGTCCCCCGACGAACCTAGTTTAAAGCCCTCCTCACTAGGTTTGCAAGCCTGACCGCGAAGATGCTCTTTCCTCTCTTTGTTAGTTGGATCCCATCTCTTCCTAGCAATCCTTGTGCCCGGAACAGAGTCCCATGATCGAAGAATCCAAAGCCCTTTCTCCGCGACACCACCTGTGCAACCACGCATTTACTTCCACGACTTGGCAATCCCTATCTGGACCTTTTCCTTCAACAGGGAGGATGGACGAGAACACCATTTGCGTTTCAAATTCCTCGATCCTTCTTCCCAGCGCTACATAATCTGCAATGATCCACTCAAGGTCATTCTTGGCCGTATCAATGCTGATGATGGTTATTAAAAATAATACATCAATTTAACTGGTGACTGAACTCCTTGGGGGAGAATTGTATGTCCCCTGCTCTGTTTTACCCATATTTTGTCATATATTTCATGTTCTAGCAGTCTCGGATGATGACCTACCACATGTTGTTCATTTTAAGAACACTTTCACTGCAGATCAGACAAAACACAAAGAAGGTACTGATGCAAGATTTCTTAAGATAGCTACAGTGCTCAGGCCAAGGTTTAAGAATCTGCAATGCTTCCCAAAATCTGTGAGGGACAGGGCATGGATCATTCGTTCAGAAGTTTTAAAAGAGCAACACTTTGACTATGTCTACATTGAGGGGGGGTTTGCTCTTCCACTTTTTTTTGCAGAAGAGCAAACGCGTTCTTTCGGGAGCCCCGTATTCCTCGTTCAATGAGGAATAAGGGCTCCTCCAAAAGAGGAGGCTTTTCTGAAATTTGGCTCAGTGTACATGGGCCAAATTTCAGAAAAATCTCTTCCAAAAAACGAAGTGAACATAAGAACATAAGAATAGCCGTACTGGGTCAGACCAAAGGTCCATCTAGCCCGGTATCCTGTCTACCGACAGTGGCCAGCACCAGATGCCCCAGAGAGGGTGGACCAAAGACAATGATCAGCGATTTGTCTCCTGCAATTTGCGTAGCTTTTTCCGATAGAACCCTGCCGTGTAGACATAGTCTCTGATGTGGAAACTCCAGAACCTGAACCACCAAAAAAGAAAATCAATTTTCTGCTGGTGGCATCTGACTCAGCTAATGGAAATGAACATGCATCGGTCCAGGCTGCTTTGGATTGTTATCAAGCAGAGTCTGTCATCAGCATGGATGCACGTTCCTAGGAATGGTGGCGGAAGCATCAAGGGACATATGATTCTTTAGCACCTCTGGCTCAGAAATATCTTGCAACAACAGCCAGGTGAATGCCTGTTCTCACTTTCAGGTGATATTGTAAACAAAGATGCGAGCAGCATTAGGTCCTGCAAATGTAAACAAACTTATTTGTCTGAGCAACTGACTGAACAAGAAATAGAACTGAGGAGCTTAAAGGCTCTAAAATGTTTACATTGTTATGAACGCGGGTTTTTTGGACATAATCTTACATTTGTAAGTTCAACGTTCATGATAAAGTGATTGCACCACAGTAGTTGGTATGAGATGAACTGAAAAAATGTTTTTGTTGGGTTTATTTTACAGTGAAAAATACCTGTCCTCAAAAATATAAAGTGAGCATTGGTGCACTTTTTATTCAGTGTTGTAACTGAAATGAATATATCTGAAAATTTAGAAAAGATCCAAAATATTTAAATGAATGGTATTCTATTGTGGTTTCACAGTGCGATGAATCGCACAATTAATTATGATTATTTTTTTAATCACATGATTAAATCACAATTAATTTGACACCCCTAATAATGTTACATGGTAATATGCATTCATAGTGAATATACATCAGACATTAGGCACTGTAGAACATTGGTAAGGGAAGCCAATGGATAGAAGGAAAAATCTATTGGCGGCAGAGATAAGGGCAATAAGGAGCCCTTTCAAAATATCCGGAACAGAAAGAATTCTGGCATTGGTACTGGCCCATGACTAGCTAGATATGGTAGAACTATAATTAATCATGCAGAATGGCAGAAGTGTTTACTACATATTTCGACATAGTGCGGGAAGCAGGGCGTGAAGCATCCCCAGGTTTTGCACCCAGTTTCCCTTAGCCCGGGTGCCGTCTCTGCTGCTGACCCACCTGCGGCTTCACCAACTCATGGTCCCAGCCTTCAGGTGGCCCTCACGGGGTCCCTCTGGGATCCTTTGCTACCCCCTGCTGGCCTCTGCTGGCCCTTGAGGTCCCTTCGCCAGTCAGCCCTGCACCTGTGGGATCCTCAGCCCACCAGTGCTACCGGATACAGTATCCAGGCCACCGACTGGAGGTTCTGCTGCAGCCCAGGGTCCCACTGCCAGCTGAGGGTTCAGCAGTTGACCCCAGATGTGGTACCTCTGTGAAAAGCCACTAGAGTTATACATTCTTAAATCAGGGAATCCAGACAACTTGCATCCAGAAGTTTCAGAAGAGCTGCTGGGGGAGTTTTCTGGATTGTCAGAGTTGCTTTTCAGTAAAATTGGGAGCATTACAAAAGTTCCAGAAGCCTGGAAGGAAGCTAATTTCGTGACAATTTTTACAAAAAGTAAATGGGATGACCCTGGTAATTATAGACCTGCCAACCTGATAACCATCCCGAGTAAGACAATAGAATGGCTGATATGGGACTCACTTAAAGAATTACAAGCGGACACCATAACAAATGCACATCAACATGAGTTTATGGAAACTAAATCCTGTCAAACTAACTCGATATCTTTTTTGGATGAAATTCCAAGTTTGGTCAGTAAAGGTAACACAGCTAACTTAATAGATTTTGAGGTCTGTAAGGAGGTTGCCTTGGTGCGGCATGACATTTTGATTAAAACATTGGTGCAATATACAATTAATACTGCACACATTAAATAGACTAAAAACTGGCTACTTCGTAAGTCTCAAATTACAACGATGGAATCTCAAATCGGAGAAGAGAGGTTATTTTACCTCTATCGTTGGCACTGGTGGAATCGGTGTGCTGCTGGAATCCTGTGTCCAGTTCTGGGGCCCACAGTGCAAGAAGGACGTTGATAGAGTGACGAAGGTCCAGAGCAGAGCCATGTGGCAGCTTAAAGGATTAGAAAGCCTGCCAACTAGGGTCATAAACTCATGGCGCTCCTGTGTTAAGCTTAACAATGGAAAGGTTAAAGGAATGACTTGATCCCAGGCTATGGATATCTACATAGGGAACAAATGTGTAAGAATTGGCTCCTCAAGGGTACGTCTACACAGCAGGGCTGTGAATTAAGCTACGCAACTTGAGCTACGTCAATGGCATAGCTGAAGGCAAAATAGCTTAATTCGGCTTTTGGCGCTGTCTACACAGCAGGAAGTTGAAGGAAGAACATTCTTCCTCTGACTTCCCTTACTCCTCGTGAGATGAGGGTTACAAGGAGTCGGAGTAAGAAGTCCTCCTACTTGACTGCTCGACATTATTTCGAAATAAAGACGTGTAGTGTAGACGTGGACTATGTTATTTCAGAATAACATCCATTATTCCAAAATAACGCTGCTGTGCAGACGTACCCCAAGAGAGCAGAGAAAGCTACAACACAGTCCAATGCCTGGAAGTGGAAGCGAGACAAATTCAGACTGGAAATAATTTGTCATAGTGAAGAGGATTAGCCATTGGATCAATTTCATAGAATCATAGGGTATGATTCGAACTAGGGAGGCAAATGAAGCATACCGAAGTTGCTAATGAAGCGTGGGATTTAAATATCCTGCGCTTGATTAGCATATTCGTGGCCGGTCACCATTTTAAAATGCCGGTAGCCCGAATTAACTTGCCGTGTGTAGATGCAGTAGTCCGATACAAAACCCTTCCCTCGAATTAACGGTTACTCCTCGTGCAACTTCTATATGCTTCATTTGCCTCCCTAGTTTGAACTAGTGGGCAAGTGTAGACATACCCATAGAGTCCTAGGGTTGGAAGAGACCTCAGAAAGTCATTGAGTCCAACCCCATGCTACAAGAAGGACCAAACCCAACTAAATCATCCCAGCCAGGGCTTTGTCAAGCCAGGACTTAAAAACGTCTGCTAATGGAGAATCCACCACCTCCCTAGGGAACCCATCCCAGGGCTTCCTCACCCTCCGAGAGAAATAGTTTTTCCTAATATCCAATCTAGACCTCCCTCACTGCAACTTGAGACCATTGCTCTTTGTTCTGCCATCTGCCACCACTCTCTCCATCCTCTTTGGAACCCCCTCTTTAGGGATTTGAAGGCTGCTCTCAAATTTCATCTCACTTGCCTCTTCTCTAGACTAAATAAGCCCAAATCCCTCAGCCTCTCCTCATACATTATGCACTCCAGCCCCCTAATCATTTTTGTTGCCCTCAACTGGAATGTCTCCAATGTGACCACATCCTTTCTGTAATGGGGGCCCCCAGAACTGGAGCCAATATTCCAGATACGGCCTCATCAATGCCAAATAAAGGAGGATAATCACTTCCCCAAATCTCTGCCCGAGGGCTGGGGTAGATTCTCTATCACTTGCAACTTTTAAACCAAGACTGGATGTTATTCTAAAAAATTAAATCTATTTTGGGCCATGAGTTCTTTGGCCCATGATATAGAGGAAGGCAGGCTAGATGATCACTAGATGAACCTACATGGTGGTCACTGGAACTTCATACAGTAGCACAAGTTTTAAAATCTTCTTCTGGTTAGTTAAGCCAACTTTCCTGGGTGAGATTCTCAAAACTCCCAGGCTACGTCTATATTGGCAAGATTTTGCGCAAATACGCTTCAACACAAGAGTTTTTGCATTAAAGTATTTGAGTAAGAGAGCGTCTACACTGGCATGTGCCTTTGTGCAAGAGATGTGCTTTTGCGCAAGAGCATCCGTGCCAGTGTAGATGCTTTCTTGCGCAAGAAAGCTCCGATGGCCATTTTAAACATCGGGCTTTCTTGCACAAGAAATTGATGTTGCCTGTCTACAGAACAGTTGCGCAAGAGGGCTTATCCCTGAGCAGGAGCGTCAGAGTATTTGCGCAAGAAGCACTGATTTTATACATTAGAACGTCAGTGTTCTTGCGCAAGTAGTCGCGGCCAGTGTAGACGGGTGGCAAGATTTTCACAAAAGCAGCCACTTTTGTGCAAAATCTTGCCAATGTAGATGCAGCCTCAGTGTGGCCCTAATTCTGTTCCCTCTACGTAACTAAATAACTATCAGTAGTTAGTCCACGAGTGGGCACTTTTGATAACACCACCCCTCAAGCCACACAGGTCAGTCTGGTGAGTTGATGAGTGTCCCTGTGAGCTACTACGCACCTTCAACTTCCACTCTGTATCTCATGAGCTGCACAGAGTAACTCACAAGAAGGGCTCAGCATCTCTCAGCATGAAGCTCCTATCTGTATATATCTGGTAACTTACATTGCCCTGTTCACTGTAGTCTCTGAGCACTACTGCCATTTTCACAGCCAGGGGGAAGAGATGAGGGGATTTGCCCAAGTCACTCAGTAAGTCTGTTGCAGAGGAGGGAACAGCTATTGTGCTAGAAAGATCTCATGCCTGCATTACACCTACCCTCTTGGATTAGCGCGTGCCGACTTTTTAACGGTAATTCTGGATTTTTAGAGCCGATTGATTTACCAGTCTGAAATGGGTGCTCTCACAAGCAAATGCAGTCATCACCGGTATCAATAGACAACAAGGGTAAACAATCAAGAAAGGAAAATACAGTCTACCAGAAACAGCGTCCTGACAGGGAGACCTGTCACACTGTGGAAAGGACCTCCCGAGCAAGAAGTAGAAGCACATTCCAACCTGAATGGACAATAATTCCCTAGCATATAATAGGGAACAGCTCTGTATTAGGTACGGGAGGGACAGTGTGTGAAATTTACCTCAGGGAAGCAGAGTTGCACAAAGCCTTCCTGCCACCTAAGGTCCCTTTTAGCCCCTAGTCCCTCTGCACCCTGAACAACCTCTCTAAATGACCTCATTGGTTTCCATTCTCCAATTTCAATGAACGACCAAAGTCGGGGTGAGACATAATAGGAATCTAGCTAAGCCTCAGGGACTAGTGGAATTAACTCTTGAAAGATCAACATTTCCTGGAGAGACCCAAACCAATTTACTTTTTCTTAAACAAAAAAGAGAAAGGCCCAAAGCACAATGCAAAGGAAAAACCACATGTCTGGAAAAGTGTTTTGTCTACATCTGCTCTGCTTTGCATGCATTAAGCAATTCCATGTAAGGTTATCGCTGCTCTAACACAAGTGAGTTATCAAAGGACAGATCAAAAGCTAACAATATTTGTAGTCAAGTATCAGAGGGGGAGCCGTGTTAGTCTGAATCTGCAAAAGCGGCGAGGAGTCCTGTGGCACCTTATAGACTAACTGAAGTGTTGGTGAATATTTGTAGTGGGTCCCCGTGCCTAGTGTTGGCCTGTTGAGGAAACGTGGACAAGGTTTTTTGAAAAGGATACGCACACAGTTCCGTCAATAATCTAACAACTTGGTTATTTTCTGTAAATAATTGTAATGTACTCACCGTATCATATTCCCTAAATACTTACTGTGGTGTCTGTCCCTTTAAAACTGAAAAAGATGCCTATCAAGTTGATGCTCTATTTCCTTTTTTCACATTAATTCTCTTGAAGACTGTTCTAAAGAAATGGGAAGATACAAAACATTCTCTCAGGTGAACTGGACACCACAGTAAGTATTTAGAATGTGACATGAGCCGCTCCATCAAGTACCACATGATGGAGCTGCCCGCTTTACTGTGACGTGCTGCTTTTTGGTTACAAGACATCAGCTCTCCAAAACTTCAGCCTGAACCCCGTCCCCATTTTTTCCCCACGTGACATTCACCCATGGAAAGTCCTAAAGTCCTTCTATGAAATCTGTAAGGCCAGTCCGAACCAGGCCTGGTGTCTGTTTTTCATTTGATCCTGGAAGCTTTCTCTTTCATTGATACGTTTTCCTTTTCTCTGCTACGGAGCCTGCCTTCCTTCTCCGTCTTCGAGTTCTATTCGCGTCTGGCGTGAAAGAATACAATTCGCAAACAGTAAGGAAGTTATGGGACACAGTTTTGTGCAGGGGCGTCAACCTTTTCACCCGACAATATACCGACAATAATGAAACATTTTACTGACAATAATTAATAGTGCATCACAACAGCCCTCTGAGGTAGCTGGATACCTGTGATACTGATGTCTCTGAGGGCTAATTTCTGAGGTGACCTCACCTTCCATAGGCACTCAACACCTTAGAGCTGTGGTATCCAACCAGTTCTGAAGCAAACTAGCCACATTCAACTGGCCAAATACTCACATGGTTTAAGCCAACTAGCCACATTCATCCGGCTAAATAGCCACATATGGCTAGTGGCTAGCGTGTTGGACAGCATGGCCTTGGAGGAAAACTCATCTCCTTGTGAGATTTGGCCCTAAGTGACTTACTCATGACCACATGGTGAGGCACAGAAAGGAGTCCTGGATTCTGTGTGGTATTTCAATTACTTATGTTAAGTTATACGTCTGCAAGCACTGAATATTGACCTCTCTCTGCTCTCTCTCAGTGGGGGTTTTATGCTCTTGTGACACTGAAATCTGTAACAGTACAGTCACATCTTCAGAGCAAAAAGGGGACCAAACTGAAACCCTGAAATCCATCCTCCTCCTTGAACCTGCTCATAAATATGGTTTGGTTCCGAGTTGGACCCAAAAAAGAGGCCTATTTTCCTCATCTGAGTCCACATAGGCGTTGTGAGAAAAGCTGACGTGGTGAGTTTTCCACTATTCAAGACAGGAAATCTTGTGAGATCAGTTGATCTCATGGACATTTTGCCACTTAGGGAACAATAGCTCATCAGAACAAGTCACCAGTGTGTGGCATTTGTCCAGCCTGATTCTAGCATTAGTCTAGACCCATGGGCTACATCTACACTGGCATGATTTTCCAGAAATGCTTTTAACGGAAGTGTTCCGTTAAAAGCATTTTCGGAAAAGCGCGTCTATATTAGCAGGACACTTTTCCGCAAAAGCACTTTTTGTGGAAAAGCGTCTGTGGCCAATCTAGACGCGGTTTTCCGCAAAAAAGCCCGGATCGTCATTTTCGCGATTGGGGCTTTTTTGCGGAAAACACTACTGTGCTGTCTACACTGGCCCTTTTCCGGAACAGTTTTCCGGAAAAAGACTTTTGCCCGAACGGGAGCAGCATAGTTTTTCTGGAAAAGCACTGATGATTTTACATTAGATCGTCAGTGCTTTTCCGGAAATTCAAGCGGCCAGTTGTAGCCAGACACGAACCCCATCTTGTTTCCCCCTCCCCCACCCCCAGAGAGCAAGAGAAAGGCAGTCAGCCTTTGATGCCCTGGGAATGCAGGTGTGCTGCCTGTCCCTGACTCTACCATAAACAGAAACCAGACAGTAAATGGGCTAGCTGATGACCCGGGGCCTCCCGTCGCCCTGATGGCTAGTACCAGTAATTGACACGCCTGCACTGTCCCAGGAGAGGAATCTTCGCCCATCACATACCAGAGGTGCCCATTGTCTGCATTTTCCCAGGTGTGAATTATGCTTTGCACCCTTCATGGGAAACTTGGCATTCAAAGTCATTTTTCCTAATTGGCCACTTGAGACCAGGAAGAAGCCTACGTGACCCAAGGGGTATAAAGAGGGGTTTAGTAGCCCACCCCATTGGAGCTCCAATCATCTATACCTGCTGGCAGGTATTGATTGTCTCCCGAGGTCTGTGGGACGCCCAACCTCATCCTACTTCTTCCCGAGGGATTGAGAGAAAGACGCTGGCCATGCCAAGTCTGGAACGCAGGGATGAGAATATATACCTGCTATGTGTCTATTTGCATGCATTTAATAAGAGCTCAGAGAACCAAAGGGGTTTCATGGTACCTATAAGTGACTTATAAGTGTAATTTATGTCCTGTCCTTTGTAGTGACTCTGTTATCTGTAACACAGTAGTAGCATTTAACAACTCAGTTTACCCTGTAACAATAAAATAGTAACTGTTTAAGCTTTAACCTGACTCCTTCAGTTGCTGTAACAGAACCAAGCACAATTTTAAAAGAACTTCAGCCGGTCATAACGGACAGATATAGGGAGAGCTTGGGCGTTTTGGATCATGTCGCTTCCAGGGAACAGATCCGTTGGGGCACCTCTCAGCCTCCCCAGGCTGCCCGCTGCAAAGGGATTTCTGTATCCTAGCAGCTAAAATCTGAGGTGTTATAAGCTCTCCCTGTAAACTTATTGGGGCGCTCGTCAACCTCCTCCAGGTTGCCCGCTGCAAGGGACCCCGGTCTCAGCAGTTGAAGTCTCGGGTGTATAACACACACACCACTCACTGCCCTGACCGTCGGTTGGCAGAACTGGGGCACCCGTCAACCTCCTCCAGGTTGCCCGCTGCAAGGGACCCTGGTCTCAGCAGTTGAAGTCTCGGGTGTATAACACACACGCACACACTGCCCTGACCGTCGGCTGACACCAGTGTAGACAGCTGGCAAGTTTTTCCGGAAAAGCGGCTGATTTTCCAGAATAACTTGCCAGTGTAGTCCCAGCCATGGTGTCCAATCAGTTCTGAAGCAGTACACACAATAGTGGCGAACTAGCCACATTACTCTGAAAATGTAAATAATATAGTGGCTACTGCCATAGCCAACTAGTCACAATCAACCAGCCAAATAACCATATATAGCTAGGGGCTAGCATGTTGGACACCATGCATCTAGACCTGAATCTGAACCTGGTCTCTTGGGTTATGTCTAAACTACATGCCTCTGCTGACAGAGGCATGTAAATTAGACATACCGACATAGTCAATGAAGCGAGGATTTAAATATCCCCTGCATCATTAAAATAAAAATGGCCACCGTGTTGTGCCGGCTCTGCTGATTGTCGGCACAACGTGGCAGTCACGACACAGATCGGTGGACAATGTCGACCGATCCCGTATGCCTCATGAAATGACGTTTACAGGATCGATTGACAACAGCTTTCCCTGTCGACCGATCCGCGTCTTGACTGCCACGTTGTGCCGACAACCAGCTGAGCTGGTACAACACGGTGGCCATTTTTATTTTAATGAAGTGGGGGATATTTAAATCCCTGCTTCATTGACTATGTCGGTATGTCTAATTTACATGCCTCTGTCAGCAGAGACATGTAGTCTAGACATACCCTTGGACCACAACTACTAAAGAATACGAGATTCCTAGCTGTGACTTCCATATGACTCTCTCTCCTTGTCGGTTCTAACTTGTGTGTAAAAGTTGCAGCATGGTCAGCACAATCCCAAGCCTGCAAAAGGTGTGTGTGTGGGGGGGTGTCTGTGACGTGCTCATTCTAAGCCCATTGCTAGGGGTGGTTCTCTAGATAGACGGGTGGAATTTGTGGCATCAAAAAAAGATGGCGCTAGAGAGAGCCATTGAAGTCCTGGCTGCTCTGAAGTCAATGGCAAAACTCGCATTGACTTTAATAAGGACGTTACCCAGCAGATGTAGCAGCTCCCTAGGGATTCACCCCTGAGAAGGTGCCGAAGCCGCCGGCAAGCAGAGGCCAAAGGGAGGTCCTACCCCAAAGAGTGAGATCTAGGGCGCATTCGAGAAGCCAGCTCCTGTCTTTGGGTCAGGCACCGATACATTCAGCGTCAGCCTGTAACACCAAAAATATCAGCCAGAGCTGCAGAAGTCCGCTCTGGTTCTGAACTTTTCCAAAATCAGATGGGACATAGGGCAGGATTCCCCCCCCACACACACACACACACCCCATCAGGCCAAAGACCCATCACATCCCATGGCCTGAAGTCCCGGTGCCACCTCTCAATTTGTAAGTGGAATCAGGAACCAGGAGCAGAGGGAAGTGGGTCGCATTGGAAAACTGAAGTGTGCGCAAGCTGGCAGGAATGTAAACGGAGTGACTCTGATGCAACCCTAACATTCTAGCATAACTCTTAGATCTCTCAGCAGCCAGAAACCCTCTCCCTTCCCTGGGACTATGGCCATCAACCTGCCCCTGACAAGTTCATCATCCCGACGTAATATGGGCCAGGGAATCACTTCTAGTCCCCTAAAGACTCGAGTGTTAGCACCATGCCAACGGTCCGGGTGTGATACCAGCAAACCAGATAAGAACTGTCTGCTAAATACACAACCGAGACCTGCAATGGCAGCGAGAAAAAAAGCTGTTATACAGGAAGCCTCCAATTTTTTTCAGAAAACTCCACATTTAAATTTGAGATGAGCTGCAGAGGCGAAGTGCACATCACTCCTCCAGATCAGGCTTCGGCGAGGATTTGGATTTGGGATCGAAGCAGATGAGGGGTCCCTCTCTACTTTAAATAGATCATTAATCAAACCCAACTTTATAAGCAACTGAGCCGGGAGTCTCCACCAAGCTCCCTGAAAGCATCAGAGAGGAAGCCAAAGATACTTATGGAAGCCGCTTGTCATTGGGAGCAGGCTGGACATCAGGGACAGACTCCCCCATTCCCGTTTTTTTTCCACTCCCGCCTGAGGGGTAACTGGCCAGACCTTTTCAAAGGAACCAGTCCAGGCTGCTGTGAGCATCTGCTCTGGGATGGGGATATACAATACGAGGCCGTTTCCACCCTGCACCCATGGATCTAGCATGCTGCTTCGTAGAGCTTCCAGCCACTCAGCTTGGGAATGTTTGAATTCGCCCTCCGGGCCCCAGCATGGCGGTACCTCTGCATAGTAAGTTAATCTTTTCTCCCTCACAAGAACTCACTCTCAGCATGGAATGCAGCTCCTGGTATTCAGTTCCCGGCTGCATTCATTTCACAGCACCCCGTACAGAAGGAACGCATGGGACCCATAGGGGGGTATGGCTGAACTGGCAGGGGAATGGCCGTGCAGCTGAGGATCCATATCTGCAGCAGGTGTGAGTCAGAGTAGCTCCATTGTGTTCAGCGGAGCTACCCCAATCTTCATCAGCTGAGGGTCTGGCCTTCTGTCTTTTGCTGAGTCGGAAACCGCGTGACAGAAGCAACCCTGGCACCTTTCTTTCCCCCGGTGTGAAACCTGCTGAGTTGGGTCTGTCTAACCTCTTGGCGGGGAAGTAGGCAAACACGTCAGGGCCAGTGGCTGATTGCTCAAGGGTGATGGGTAGGAGGAACTCGTTCCTGCACCGTGGGCTCTCTGCATCATTTCCTGACACTACTGGCCACCATTTTGGTTTCTTTATGAGATCAAAAAACAACCAACCAACCTGCGTCTCAGGTAGAGTTGTGTGTGTAAGGAGGCAAGAGATGCCACACCAGATTAAACCAGTGTAGTCCACATAGCCCCCAAACCAGGGCATGTGACAGAGGCCTGAACAGACATTTCAGAGGAAGCCCCTAGTGGATAATTATGGAATAACCTACCCTTAGGGGGAGCTCTTTTCTATACCCAATCAGGGGGTGGTTGGTTTATGTCCTAAACTAGGAAGGTCGATATCCTTCCTAAAACATTTTTTTAACAGTCCAATGCACTTTGGATGCTCTCACTGCCCATACAAATGCCTATCCTTTTTTAGAATCCGAGCAAGCTCTTGGTCTCAACAAAATCCTGAGGCAATGAGTTCCACAGGTTAGATATGTATTGTGTAAAAAAGAAATTTCTTTTATTACTTTTCATCATCTTGCCCTTCAGTTTCCTTTAACATAGAGAGAACTTTTCCTGGGTGTCTGGCTGGTGAGTCTTGCCCACATGCTCAGGGTTCAGCTGATCGCTGTATTTGGGGTCAGGAAGGAATTTTCCTCCAGGGTAGATTGGCAGAGGCCTTGGAGGTTTTTCACCTTCCTCTGTAGCATGGGGCACAGATCACTTGCTGGAGGATTCTCTGTATCTTGGGGTCTTTAAACCTTTTGAGGACTTCAATATCTGAGATATAGGTGAGAGGATTATTCTAGGAAGAGGTGGGTGAGATTCTGTGGCCTGCATTGTGCAAGGGGTCAGACTAGATGATCATAACGGTCCCTTCTGACCTTAAAGTCCATGAGTCTAGACAGAGGTTTCACTTTTGAAATACCCATTTTCGAAAGAACGCAGTGACACGATTATACAAATGAAGCATGGGATATTTAAATCCCCGCTTCATTTGCACTTTCGATGTGTCTAATTTACATCCCTCTTTCGAAAGTGGGATGTAGTCTAGACATGCCCTTAGAGAGTGACTTACGCCCTGAAGAGTCCCTTCCAAAATATTGGTTATCATCAATTGTGAGAACTCTGGAGAGCTTCCTCAAACCACCCTACCCTTTTCAATCTTGCCTCCTAGGAAGCTGGTCCACAGCTCTGTGTCTTTGGGTGATGAACTTTGAACAGGTGGGTTTGAAAATGCTGGCCAAAGTGCTGTGCCCAAAGTCACCCAGCAAGGCTTCAGCAGAGCTAGAAAAAACCACCAGCCCCGCTATCAACTTTCGACCTGTCAGGGTGGTAATAAACTCCCTAGGGAGATTGTGGAATCTCCATCCCTGGAGATATTTAAGAGCAGGTCCCACAGGCATCTATCAGGGATCTCTATGATGAGTGGTCCTGCTGTGAGGGCAGGGGACTGGACTTGATGACCTCTCAAGGTCTCCTCCAGTTCTATCATTCTGTGATTCTATATGTAGTTTGGGGAGGCGGTGGGGGGTAGCTGGGGCTTGGGAAAGGAAGTTCCTGTACTCCTGCTGTCTGTTATAACATCTTGGCCTGGAGAGATGTACAGTTTGTCTGTCTACAAAAGCAACGTAGAAGCTCTTATCGGGCTCGGCTCGGTGTGACAGGAGCTCCGCATCCATGTGTGTGCAGCCTTGTTAGACTCTGAAAAATGGGATAGTAACTTGTACACTTAAAACAATACTAGTGCAGGTTATTTCTAGAAGTAACTAATGACCACTCCCACACCAAGGTCACCTGCAGGGGTTGAAACTGCAACTTTCCGCAAAGCTCGGCACTAGCTGAGCTAAGGGAGTAGCTCCATTAGTTGGGCACAGTAGGAGGCTGTTATCCTCTAGTGGGCTCACCAGTAGCAGGGGAAAGCAACGCACAGTCGGTGAATGCACTGTACAGGCATGTAAGTGAGCTAGTTCTCATCTTGTTGCAAAACACCGCAGCCTGGATGCTTGTATTTTGTTTTTGAAAGGCAAGGCCAAGATTTCCAACAGCCCATCAACACAGGTGGGCCTTGCCTGCACTGCAGGTAAGAAGGCCAAAAGAAGCCGGCTTACCGGACTCTAGGGCCTATTCCCACCGATGTAAGTGTCCTGCTACACGGACACAACAACTCACCTCCATGAGAGGCTTATGTCCGTGTAGGGAGGGTGACGCAGTGTCAGTGTAAACGCCAGGTGACGTACAACGGCTGTTGGCTGTCTTGTCGATTTCACCGCTCCCTGGTGGAGCCATGAAATTGACGATCAGGCTGGGCAGCTTGAGCCCAGGTGCCCCCAGCTGCCCATTCCCACCCGAGCTGCTGCCCAGAGGCTCTCTGTGCCCTGGCTCTCAGCTCCCCATGCTGCCCCTCTTCCGTCAGCAGAAGCACTCTTGGGGAGCCGCCAACAGAAGGAGGGTGGTGTGGACTGCAGTGGCAATAAGTCGACCTATGTCAGGGCTGCCATGTAGGCTCATAGGACGCAGCCAGACCTCCGGGGGAGACCTCTGTTTGGAGGTTGAGCAGGGGCACAGGAAGGATTCATGCCAATTACAGAAATTGCTTCAGTCCCGTGGTCCCGGCACTTTTCTAGCTAATGCATCAGAAATCTGAGAAACACGCAACGTGATTTACACTCATTGGCTCCTGGAAGGGCTCTTCCCTCAGTAGGTTCAGAGGATACACGTCAGCAACGCTCACCTGGATCACCTTACCCTTTACAAATCTTTTTTATTTTGTGAGCTGGTGCAATGTCTCAGTGTAATTGCAGGTAAGGGGAGTTGTTTCCTGCAAAGAAGAAGGAAGGAGTATCTCAACACCTGTGCAATGCATTGTATAAGACTAGCAAAGTACCGCTGTGAGGACGGTGACACGGTGACTAAGCCTTACGTTGTGCACCAGGTGTGGTCTTGCAATCTAGTAGCAGCAGGCACTACAGAAATCAAGTACAAAAGATACATTATGAGCCTCTTTTTCTCAGTGCACCAGACACGCTGCAGTGATGTAAGTGACTTCTATCAGACCAAAACTCAACTCCACTACATCCTCTAGAGTCACGTCCTACTTGAGTTTTCTCCCGGCACTTTTGCCTTCCCAGAAATTCACATATGTACAGGGCTGAGTTTGAGACTGGATCTTCCATATGTGAACAAACGGCGCCTTCCCCAAGTGACAGGCAAGCTTGTCCTACAGAGATCAAAACATGCATTAGTTTCCCTATTGCAAATATCCAAAGATCAGCTGGCTTCTGCAATAGGGAAATGGCCGTGTCAGAGGAGTGTTCCCACCTGTGAGTGCCCGTATGAAAACATGAATGTAGAGAAGGCCCTGAGAAGGAAACTACCAGCCGCCACTTGGGACAAACGTCAGCTCAGCAACAGGCTTAACGAGCTCAGAACAGATGCTGCATGTTAGAGATCAGGTTCCTTTGCGAAACTTGCCACTCGCACAACCAAGCCATCGTGTCTCAGACGATGCTTTTTCAAATATCCCGTCAATTTCAGCTGGATCATTTTCTAGCCATCTTGCTGCAGTTTGACTTCTTTGCCGAACAGCCCATCAACACATTTTTTTTGTGCAGTGCACTCTTTGTTGGCACATCTCATTAGTAAAGATGCATTCTCTATACTTTACCAACTGAGGAGAGGCAGCAAGCATGGTAGATGGCCAGGCACTTCTGAATTCTAATCCTGAATCTGTCATCACAGAACCTCGAGCAAATCTCTCCAAGCCACCTCTTTCTACCTCGGTTTCCCTATTTGCATGTCACTCACAGGGCTCCAGTGAAGATCACCTTGTTCATGTCTGCCCCATGCTCTGAAGATATAAAGTGCTAATATAATTATGGCCACCAAAAGCCAACTTTGCTATAGATTTCACTCACTTCATCACCTCTTGTGGCTGTTTGTCCGCTGAAAAGGAGGTGTCACTTTTACCTGTGGTCACATCGGTAAGCTGAGCACTTGGGCAGCTGCCCAGAACAGATTCAGGTGCCACCCAGCTGATTGACAGCCCACATCTGCCCACCTGTGTTTTACTTGTTCCCATAATATAGAACTAGGGGCCACCAAATTAAACTAATGGGCAGCAGGTTTAAAACAAATAAAAGGAAGTTCTTCACACAGCGCATTGTCAATCTGTGGAACTCCTTGCCTAAGGAGGTTGTGAAGGCTAGGACTATAACAGGGTTTTAAAAGAGAACTAGATAAATTCATGGAGGTTAAGTCCATAAATGGGTAGTATCCAGGCTGGGTAAGGAATGGTGTCCCTAGCCTCTGTTTGTAAGAGGGTGGAGATGGATGGCAGGAGAGAGATCGCTTGATCATTACCTGTTCGATTCACTCCCTCTGGGACACCTGGCATTGGCCACTGTCGGCAGACAGGGTACTGGGTTGGATGGACCTTTGGTCTGACCCAGTATGGCTGTTCTTATATTCTTATGGTGCACATCTACACTTGTCTCAGTGCATGTGACAAAATTTATTCGGCACATGGCTGGAAAAAGAGGGAACACTGGTCACATGGAATATTCTTGAACTCAAGAGGTGAGACCTCAGCCAAAGGGTCCTCCCTGGAGCTGTAAGGAAAGCGAACTGGGGTTGGAGAAAGCTGCTGGACTGACAGCCCTTGGGGGTGGACGTGTCTTTCAGGCCTGATCCAAATTCATTGAAATTGACAGAAACATTCTCTCCAGAAGCCTTTTATCCAAAGAATTGGCACAGCACCCGAATGTCAACTTCCCTTCCACTCCTCCACCACCGACACCTCTCTGGCCTGACGAGTGCCTGATTTCAGCATGTGGGGAGAAGGGGATGTATTTAGGCCGGCTTTGGCAAACCTGGATTGGAAGGCAGAGGTCTTAAGTCAAGAGCCGAAGGGGCAATTCATGGGGTCTTTTCTAAGCGGCTTGCCTTAGGTATGGGCCTGCCTGCACGAGGTAGGAGAACTTTTGCACGGCAGAGTCATTGTTTTGATCACAGGCGGGTGGTATCTCAGGCAGGGGTAGGCAAGGTCTTTCCAAAGTGCCTCTCCTGGCCCCACCGGAGTCCACAGGTCCCCTCCACCAGCCTGCTGTAGAAGACCCAGAGGCTGAGGCCGGCAGGCGGGGGGGCTGCACTGGCCATCCAGCAGTCTCTGGCCATCCAGCACTCGGCCTGATGGCTCGGCTGCAGAGAAGGGGGTCTTGCTGGTCAGCCTGCGGGCGGCATGGCCCCAGCCTCCCAGCACTGCACTGCCTGCCAGCTGTCCGGAGCTCCAGGGCACCCCCGTAGGGCAGGGAGGAAGCGAGGGCCTGTGGCCACATGGGGGCAGAGACCAGCAGCAACCGTAGGGGAGAGGGAGTGGGCTTTGGTAGGCATGGAAGGGGCAAGGTTGGGGGACCTGCCTCCCCAGCCAGGGGGGTTCCCCACTGCCCATGGTTCTGATGCTCCCTAGAGATGACATTGCAATGCCTTGAGTCGTATTTGCGTTGTAACTACTGTAGCGCTTCCGTTTAGACACTTCCTACCACGCTGGAAGGGGGCTGCCCATCACTGTAATAAATCGACTCCAGCTAGATCCATGGAAGAATTTTTCACAGACCTGAGCGAGGTAGCTAGGCTGGGCCTAAGTTTTAGGTGTAGAGGAGGTCTCGTAGCGTGGGCAGGGCTTTGCAGTTTGGCTGCACGCACCTGAGCTAGGCTACCCAAGATGAGGTTGCCCTGGGTTAAGAACATACCCACAGTTTAGATGCCTAAGTGGGTATTTAGATGCCTAACTTGGGGCATTCTGCTTTGCAAAGTGGATCATGCATTTGCTTGAACTCTTGCTGTTCACGTCTTAAATATGCAGTCGGCTACACACTATAATGGCTACGTCTGTACTGGCGGCTTCTTGCACAAGAACTCTTTGGCGGAAGACTTCTTGTGCAAAAAATCTTCCACAAGAGCACGTCCACACTGCCATGTGCTTTTGCGCAAGAGATGAGCTTTTGTGCAAGAGCGTCCGTGGCAGTGTGGACTCTCTTGCGCAAGAAAGCTCTGATGGCGATTTTAACCATAGGGGCTTCTTGCACAAGAAATTCATGTTGCCTGTCTACACAGCCCTCTTCTGGAAGAGCTCTTGCGTGAGAGGGCTTATTCCTCATGGGAAGAGGAATAACTCTTCCGGAAGAAGCCCTGTTTTACAATGCTAGACTGTACATTTACTTGCACAAGAACGCGCATGCAGTATAGACCGCAGGCAAGTTTTTGCGGAAGAACAGCTGTCCTTGCGCAAGCTGCCAGTGTAGACATAGCCTATTTATTACTGGAGAAGCATAGTGCATGTGAAACTGAACCGGGACCTCGGGAGCTAGAGCAGGAGTCTCTGCAGCCAGAGCTAAAAGTCACCCGGCTCTCAGCTAAGGCTGCAGAGCAGACGCATTCTCTCTCTAAGTCCGTGGTCCCCAACACGGTGCCCGCGGGTGCCATGGCGCCCGCGGGGGCATTTCAATGCGCCCGCCAGGTGCTCGGGGCTGGCCTGGCCCCGGGCACATGGCGCACGGGCGCTTGCAGGGGGAGCGCGCTTGGCGGGGCGAGCGCCGGCCCCGGGCGCGCGGCACTCGGCGGGGGGGGGGAGCGCCGGCCCCGGGCGCGCGGCCCTTGGAGGGGGCCCCGCCCCCGGGCGCGCAGCTGGGGAGGGGCCCGCCCCCGGATGCGCGGCTGGGGAGGGGCCCACCCCCGGGCACGCAAGTGTCCTTGCCCCCTGGCGCCCGGCGGGCAAACGGCCACGCCCCCTGGCGCCCAGCAACCTCAAAAGGTTGGGGACCACTGCTCTAAGTGGTCCAAGTGCCACTCCATGGGACAGCATGCCAGACCCAGCAGGCGTGTGGGGTACACATGGACCACACAAAGTTCCATAGATTTCAACAGGGCTTTGGAAAATTGAGATTTACACTCAAAATCTCCTTTGGATTAAGAGCAGCAGTTGCCAGAGGTTTGCAGAATGAGGCTGCCAGCAACAGCTACACAAGGCTGCGTGTGTAGAACACAGTAGCCTTGCTCAGGCAAATTCCCAGCCAAAAACTTTGCATGAAGCTCTCAGGACACGAGTGGAAGGGAGTGAGTGGCTTCTCCTAAATCCTATTCATTCACAAGGAACCACGTGAGAAATTAAATCGAAAAAACCTCCTGTGTAACATAGGCCAAAAAATGTCATCCAGTTATTCTGTACTGAATCCAAGCACTTGTGTTTGACTAGAACATAAGAGCGGCCGTACTGGGTCAGACCAAAGGCCCATCTAGCCCAGTGTCCTGTCTGCCGACGGTGGCCAATGCCACGTGCCCCAGAGGGAGTGAACAGAACAGGGAATCATTAAGTGATCATCCCCTGGTACCCATTCCCAGACTCTGACAAACAGAGGCCAAGGACACCATTCCTACTCCTCCTGGCTAATAAGTATTATTGAACCCATCCTCCATGAATTTATCTAGCTCTTTTTCGAACCCTGTTAAAGACCTGGTCTTTACAACATCCTCTGGCGAGGAGTTCCACAGGTTGATTGTGCCCCGTATGAAGAAATACTTCCTTTTGTTTGTTTTAAAGCATAACATTCATCAAAGCAAATAATAAGCCAAGGAACAAAACTCAGCCTTGAAGAACTGCAGGGCTAGTAGGTTACACACAGAGCTATTAAAAGCCACCTGCTTGGAATGACCTGACAAGTTCTCAGAGGGGTATCTGCAAAAACAACGAAGAGTCCTGGGGCATTTTAGGGTATGTCTACACTGTGGAGCTATTTTGGGATACTGGCGGTATCCTGAAATAGGTGTTCCGTGTCTACTGAAGCAGTCTATTATTTCAAAATAGATTTCGAAATAATGGGCGGCTTATTCTGATGTCCCGATGACCCTTGTTTCACCAGGGTTAAGGGGAATTTTGGAATAGCACGTTATTTCAAAATTTGGCGCTGTGTAGGCAGTGCCAAATTACGAAATACGCTATTTTGAAAGAAGTTACGTAATTTGCATAGCGCAAATTGCGTAGCTTATTTTGAGCTAATGGTGCTGTGTAGAGGCACCCTTAGGCCATGTCCACACTGGCAGGTTTTTGCGCAACAAGGGCCATTCTTGCGCAAGAATCCACAGCACGTCCACACTGCCTACCCTCTCTTGCGGAAGAAGATTTACAGTACGGTGCGGTAAGAGAGGGCTTCTTGCGCAAGAGCTATGCTGTTTTTTAAAGGTGTAAGCCCTCTTGCGCAGGAGGTCTTGCGCAAGAGAGCAGTGTGGCCGCCCGGCAGGGGTTCCTTGCCCGAGAAAGCCCTACGGCTAAAATGGCCATCAGAGCTTTCTCGTGCAAGAGAGCATCCACACTGCCATGGGTGCTCTTGTGCAAAAGCACAGCTCGCACATGGCAGTGTGGACGTTTTCTTGCGCAAGAGTTCTTGCACAAGAACCCTTGAACAAGAAGCCGCCGGTGTAGACATAGCTTTAGAGATTAACAGATTTATTTAGGTATAAGCTTTTGCAGGTAAAACCCACTTCATCAGATGAATTGGAGTGGAAATTACAGAGGCAGGGGTAACTCCAATGAGATGCATGTGGCCACCTACTTTAGAGCGATCATTTCATTTGCCTTTCAAAGACAAGCCTATGTTGAATGAAGTTGGGCTGCTTATGCGAGTGGTGAATTTGGTCCTGTGTCTACTAAGGCAACAAAGTGTTACTTAAGATGGATGTTACCAAAGATATGTACCAAGCTGGTGCGAAAACAGCAGCATTTGCCAATGGTTAGCCCATGTGGTGTCTGGGATAACACAGTTTTCCCCTATTCTTAGACTAGTACAGAACTGTGGTCCCAATAAATATGTTTGAACTCATGGCAAAAGTTGACTTTTTAAGGGTGACCACCTTAGCCGTACCTATGAAACATAGCACTTTACATAGTCGGAGCACGGCACAAACATTTACCAGTTAATCCGCACAACACTGAGGCAGACATGTTTTATTGTCCCCACTAGCAGACAAAGGTTAGGTGAATTGCCCAAGGCTACACAGCAAGTCAGTAGCCGTGCTAGGAGTAGCACTGAGGAATGCCCAGTCTTGTGATCATTCCTCTCGACCACGTGGGTCTTTAAAAAATAGAAGGAGCGGAGTATTTTGCCCAGCAGAAATTCACTGAGCAAATGCAGCACAGAGCTGAACCGAGTTTTGTCCAAAGTGCCAGCGTCTGACGCGATAGGTTACGTAGTGGGGACGGGCCACAAAAGGGCCACGAGAGGCCGAGAAAATGGATGTGGGGCCGAGGGCCACTTACATGGTAATGTTTCTGCACGATTCTTTTGGATCATTATGCAGAGCTGTAGCACCAGTTGGGGCGCGCTCTCCAGGAAAGTCTCCAAGAGGCGCAGCATGTTGACGTCTGCATACTCGTACATCATAGCCCAGTAGAAGCGCCGCTGGTGTTCCTTGCGCCGCTGGCTCTGGATCCCCAGGTACATGGTTCGGATATACCTGCAGCACAGGGAAGGAACAGAGCCGGCCGTGAGTCATTGGCAATGGCCATGCAGAAGGTCAAACAGCAAGCAACGGCTCAGAGCAGGAGGGAGAGCTCGCTGTGCTTCTATGCCAGGGGTGGGGAAAATCAGGCCGGAGGGCTGGATCCAGCCCTCCCAGCATTTCTCTCTGCCTCGCCCTGCTGAGCAGCAGAGGTGCAGACTTACAGCTGGCAGCCTGTGTTCAGCTGCTCCTCCCTCCACCCGGCTCTGCCCTGCAGCCCAGCTGCTCCCAGGATTCTCCTGCAGGGCGGGAGGATGGTGGAGAAGGGGAGGGCTGACGTCAGGGTGTCGCCTTGTGCCCCATCTCTGCAGAGCAGGGGTCGGGGAGAGGCAGACACACAGTGGAGCTGCTCCAGTCTGAAGCACGGATGGCGAGTGACTCAGAGAAGTGCTGTCGGAGGAGGCAGTGCCCTGTGTCTAAGATTTCATCACACACACACACACACACACACCCATCTCTGCAAAGGTGGGAAGGGGAGAGAGCAGGACAGCTTTCCCTGTCTTAGCCCTGGTCTACACCAGGGAGTTATTTCGAAATAACCCCCCATATTTCGGAATAAGAAGTGGACCAAGCCCGTTATTTCGAAATAACAGGCTACTTATTTCAAAATCCACAACCTCCCCGGGCAACTTATTCCAGTGTTTCACCACCCTGACAGTTAAGAACTTTCTCCTAATTTCCAACCTAAACCTCCCTTGCTGCAGTTTAAGCCCATTGCTTCTAGTCCTGTCCTCAGAGGACAAAGAGAACAAATTTTCTCCATCCTCCTTGTAACACCTTTTTAGATACTTGAAACCCGCTATCAAGTCCCCTCTCAGTCTTCTCTTTTCCAAACTAAACAAGCCCAATTCCTTCAGTCTTCCCTCATAGCTCATGTTTTCTAGACCCTTCTTCATTCTTGTTGCTCTACTCTGGACCCTCTCCAATTTCTCCACATCCTTCTTGAAATGCGGTGCCCAGAACTGGACACAATCCTCCAACTGAGGCCTAACCAGCGCAGAGTAGAGCGGAAGAATGACTTCTTGTATCTTGCTCACAACACACCTGATAATGCATCCCAGAATCATGTTTGCTTTTTGTGCAACAGCATCACACTGCTGAGTCATATTCAGCTTGTGGTCCACTAGAACCCCTAGATCCCTTGTGGTCCACTATGTCCTCAAAGCCCCCATCTGTCTACATACAGATCAGTTTGGTTCTACTCAGCAAGCACCCAAGGGATCGGAAGGGGTCAGAGCCTGAGTCCGGCTGTGACTTGGCCGCGAACACAGTCATTCTGCAGCGGTAACTCCAGCCACAGCCCAAAATCATAAGTTCTGTGTCGCATGCCGTGGCGGAGACACCCTGGTCCAGGAACTGTAAGCCCAGGGTTCCAGTGCAGTGCGGCCGCTCATGCGCAGGGCTGGAAATGCGGAGTGCACAAGACCTAGGATTACCACGCAGTGCAGTCATCCCCCAAGAGACCAGGACGGGCACAGAGGGGCAGCGAGTCCTGTACTCTGAGACGTCTGCCTTTTGCGACCCCATCTTTTGCAGTTAACCACCATGGAAAGCAGGGGTGCAGAACCTAAGGCACAGGGACCAGATGTGGCCCCTGGCTTGTCGAGATCCAGCTCCTGAGCCTCAGGGCTCTCCCCCCCAGCATTGGGAAGTATGACAGCCCCGCACCACTGTTCTCTTGCAGGACTGGAGCACATAAAATGTACTTGTCTGGGTCCCCAAATTGTTTTTTTTTTTTTTGCTTCTCACTTGTGTGGGCCCCTGATTAATTTTTTTGTGGGTCAGTGGCCCCCGACCCAAAAGAGGTTCCCCACACCTGGTATAAAGCATTCAACCCAACCAGTCATTGCAGGAGAAGGACGCCAGGAAACAGCAAATGACCCAGAACTGCCAACAGAGGGGGCTCTGCCTTCACAGAACAGGCCTCAGGCCGACGGCATCTGTGGATCGCAGCTGCTTCTGTGCTCAGAGGACAGCCTTCATCCCGCTGCCACCGCTGGCTTCTCAGCCCTTTCCAAACGCCACCCATTGAGCGCCCAGCCCTCTCGGTTTTATCACGAGTCGTGTCATCGCTGGTGCGGTGCCTAGCGATCTCAGCTCCTGGAGTCAGGGGATTCGGGGAGCCTCTCAGCTTGCGGTGGTGTTTTTTTAACATTTGCAGCTCTCAAGGGGGCAAGGAAAAGTGTGTAAGCCCCAGCCCCAGCGCCGCAGCGAGCAGAAGGCAAACAAAAAGGACTCCAAATGGATTGTTGTGTCAAACATCGCGATTTTTTGGCAAGGTTCGGAGTTTTCAACACTTCAGAGGTTTCCACAGACCCTTCCCTATAAGCACCACACTGGATCCCACAAGAATCCACAGGGGCAACGAAATCCCAAAGGTGAGGTCAGCCCCTGTCAATATTTCTCTTTGATTTCTAGTTACATTCAGTTTAAAAGAGCCCTCTTATAAATACCCATTGCCATAAAGGTACAACCCACTCAAAAAGCCCATGGAATAATATAATACCACCCTGCTCTTTTCACTCACAGATCTCAAAGCGCGTTACAAAGGATGTCAGGGTCATCCCCCCCATTTCACAGGTGGGGAAACTGAGGCACCAAGGGATGACGGGACTTGGACAAAGTCACGTGTTTCCAGCTCCTTTGCCGTCCCTCCCTCCCCAAACTCATTGTGTGCCTCTGTGGGTGGAATGGGGAAAAGCAGAGCTCCATCCAGCTGACATTACTGAGAGGAGAGGAGGGACGGAGGTGCCTCCTGCTTCGTCTCCTGCCTGCCTCCGCCTCAGCCCCGGCACCGCCACTGGCTAACGCATTGGCAATGCCCCTTCACACTCCTTCCCGCCCCAAAAGCATCTCCCCAAGCATGGAGGAGGAAAAGGGGGATGATGGAGGTACTTCCTGCTTCGCCTCCTCCTGCCCCCACTAGGACTGCCAGAGCTAAGCTGCCACGAACAGCCGACTTGAGCTCTGGCAACTGCCACGGCCTGGCAGCCAGCAGTTTGCAGACCGGTATCGGTCCACGGATCAGCGGTTGGGAACTGCTGGTCTAGACCATCCCCGACAGGTGTCTGTCTAACCTGCTCTTAAATATCTCCAGTGATGGAGATTCCACAACGTCCCTAGGTAATTTATTCCAGTGTTTCACCACCCTGACAGGCAGGAAGTTTTTCCTAATGTAACATAACATAAACATAACATAAGAACGGCCGTACTGGGTCAGACCAAAGGTCCATCTAGCCCAGTATCCTGTCTGCCGACAGTGGCCAGCACCAGGTGCCCCAGAGAGGGTGGACCAAGGACAATGATCAAGCGATTTGTCTCCTGCCATCCATCTCCAGCCTCTGACAAACAGAGGCCAAGGACACCATTTTATCCCCTGGCTAATAGCCTTTTATGGACCCAACCTCCATGAAATTATCTAGCTTCTCTTTAAACTCTATTATAGAATCATAGAATAATAGGACTGGAAGGGACCTCGAGAGGTCATCGAGTCCAGCCCCCCGCCCTCAAGGCAGGATCAAGCTCCGTCTACACCATCCCTGACAGATGTCTATCTAACCTGTTCTTAAATATCTCCAGAGAGGGAGATTCCACCACCTCCCTTGGCAATTTATTCCAGTATTTGACCACCCTGACAGTTAGGAATTTTTTCCTAATGTCCAATCTAAACCTCCCCTGCTGCACTTTAAGCCCATTACTCCTTGTCCTGTCCTCAGAAACCAAGAGGAACTAGCCTTCACAGTCCTAGCCTTCACAGCCTCCTCTGGCAAGGAGTTCCACAGGTTGACTACACGCTGTCAACCTTGTTGCAATTTCAGCCCATTGCAATTTCAGCCCATTGAAATTGCAATTTCAGCCCATTGCATCTTGTCCTGTCCTCAGAGGTGAGGGTGAATAATTTTTCTCGAACCTCCTTGTGACACCCTTTTAGGAACTTGAAAGCTGCTCTCATGTCCCCTCTCAGTCTTCTCTTTCCCAAACTAAACAAGCCCAGTTCTTTCAGTCTTCCCTCATAGGTCATGCTTTCTAAATCCTTCACTATTTGTATTGCTCTTTTCTGGACTTTCTCCAATTTGTTTACATCTTCCCTGAAATGTGGTGCCCAGAACAGGACACAGTACTCCAACTGAGGCCTAATCCGTGCAGAGTAGAGCAGAAGAATGACTTTTTGTGTCTTGGCTTAAAACACTTCTGCTAATACATCCCTGAATGATGTTCACTTTTTTTGCAGCAGTGTTACACTGTTGACTCACATTTCGCGTGTGGTCCACTATGACCCCCAGATACCTTTCTGCAGGGTTCCTTCCTAGGCAAGTACGTCCCATTTTGTATGTGCATAACTGATGGATTTTTCCTAAGCAAGTACTTGTCCTTGTTGCATTTCATCCTGTTTACTGCAGGCTGTTTCTCCACTTTGTCCAGATCATTTGGAATTCTGACCCTATCCTCCAAAACACCCGCAGCCCCTCCCAGCTTGATAGAATCGGCAAATTTTATAAATGTTCTCTCCTCACAGTATCAAAATCACTGATGAAGACACTGAACAGAACTAGACCCAGAACTTCTTACCTATCCACAAGGCTTGCTACCCTGTCAAAGAAAGCTATCAGAGTGATTTGACAGGATTTGTTCTTGACAAATCCATGATGACTGTTACTTATCACCTTATTATCTTCTAGATGTTTGCAAATTGATTGCTTAATTATTTGCTGCATTATCTTTCCATAGTATTAGAGCTGGCTGCAAAACAGAGTAGATTTAGTGAAAAATACACAAACCAGCAACAAAAAAATCGTTTATGAAAAAAACTGAATTTTTCAGGGGTTTTTTTTTGGATGGGGAAGAAAAAAGGTGATTTCCCCCTTTTTTCACATCTCCCTTTCAGTGGTAAGATAGAAGGAGGGAGTAAGGAAAGCAGGGAGAAGAATAGAGAGAAAAAAAGAAAACTCATAACCCCAAACATTTTGGATTTTCCAGTTTTACTAGTAGAAAAATCAGATTCCATTTTTAAGTTTTTCTTAAAAAACCCCACTATTTTGCATCAAAAATAAGTTTGAGTAGCTCTAAATAATACTCTTCACTTTGGGGGCTTTTTTTTTTCTTGAAAGTACTTTGCAAGCATTGAGCAATTCAGCTGAGCGAATATGAGCTAGCGAAACAGTCTTCCCATTTCACAGCAGGAGAAATAAGGTCCCAGAGAAGAAGTGAATCACTTTGGCTTCCGTGTTACCTGTTTGGGCATCTCATGCTGCTCGTTCCCACATACTTCCGGGAATATTTCTGGTCAATTATTTTAAAACTGCTTTCCGGGACTTTGGTTTTACTTCCATAAATACATTTCTGTCCCTGCCTCTGATTGTCTGAAGCAAGGAATGAGCGACAGGGGATGAGGATTCCCTGTTGTGTTTACTCCCTCTGGGCACCTGGCATTGGCCACTGTCAGCAGACAGGACACTGGGCCAGATGGACCTTTGGTCTGGCCTGGCCGTTCTTATGTTATATTTGACCAACCGGTTCTTTGTACCCAAACCTCTACCTTTTGCACCGACACTGGCTGATTATTGTATTGCTCAAAATCATGGTGCCTAATGATACACCGGGCGGCCGACAGACTTCACCAGGCCCCGTGCAATTTGTAGGACAGTGCGGGGCTTGGTTCTGGGCCCCCTCAGCCAGCTCTTCAGTGCTGCTTGGTGTGTACCATCCACGACTCTGGCTAAAGGGCTCTGGGCTCCAACTGCTGCTATTTCCGGACTCCGGCCTGGGAAAGTCTGCCTTCTTTTCCCACCCTACCAGCCCCCATCAGCAGGCCTGTAACTATATCAGTTAGGGATATAAAATACAGGACTATGTAGCACTTTAAAGACTAACAAGATGGTTTATTAGGTGATGAGCTTTCGTGGGCCAGACCCACTTCCTCAGATGAAATAGCGGAAGAAAATAGTCACAACCAGATATACCAAAGGATACAATTAAAAAAAAATGAACACATATGAAAAGGACAAATCAAATTTCAGAATTTTTTACCAGCATGGCTATACCGGTAAAAGCCCCACTACAGCTGCAGTTATATTGGTATAAAAGTACTCTTTACAAGTACAGCTAATTCTCTGTCTTGAGTGGGAACTGAACACTATCAATGTGCTTATCCTAATATAGCCACATCTACGTATGTTTTTGGGAGGGGGCGTTTCCGGCTTTAACTTGGCCCATATAGTTAAATAAGCCCAAGGAAAAGAAATAAATATTTTCACCCCCGGTGTGTTGTTATTGGCCTAGATTTTCCAAACCAGGACCCTAAAGTTAGACTCCTCGATCTATATTTAAGCACCAAAGAAAATGTCCTAATTTTCAAAAGCGCAGAACAGCACGAAGCTACAGTTGACTTCAGCGGGAGCTGAGGCGTGTGCTGCACATTTGAATGCCACGCTGTTTAGTTCAGAGCCTAATTATGCATTCAGGCACCTAACTGGAGTCTCCTATTTTTGAAAATCTTGGCAAAAATTTTAAATATAGGTCCTGCCAGGATATTGTGCCATGTAACTAATTTGGGGCAGGGCTTAGAGACAACTTTCTTGAAACACAAACGGGGCTGATGGTTCGCTTTGCTCTGGCAGACGTCCCAGAGTTCCTCTTGGCACAATTACCATCATCATCATTTACTACTTAAACGGCAGTCGCACCCAAAATGAGCTGGGCAAATTCACTACATTCCTGCTTCCAAAAAGCAAAAGAGTCAGAGGCCTGAAAACAAGTTAGGCAAACAGCATTTGACTGGTACTTCCAGCCAGCTCCATAGGGTAGAGCGGGCTTTCACTTCTCAACCTGCCTGCTACATACTCTCCTAACTAGACAGGGTCAGGTGTCAGATGAGAGACCAAGCAGGTCCAAATTCTGGTCTCCCTACTTGTGTGACCTACACAGCATACATTTTATTCTGTTTATACCAGTGTCAATCCGGAGTGACTCCCGTTGGCCACAGAGGAGTTATTCTGATTTATTCCAGTGTAATTTACAGAGAAGATCGGGCCTCACGGATCTACTTGTGTGGGAAATGTGAGCAGTATTTGGCTCCCACTGAAAAGGAAAACCAGGTGTGGTAGAAAATGATGCATGAGGCATCGCCTGCAAGTGAGAAGGTGACTTAGGTCTCCACTACCGATGGATCAATACCATAATGATTGATCCACTGGGTCAATTCAGAGGCCAAGAAAAAAAATTTTTCTCCCTCCTCCTTGGAAACACACTTTTAGATACCTGAAAGCTGCTATCCTGTGCCCTCTCAGTCTTCTTTTTTTCCAAACTAAACAAAACCAATTCTTTCAGTCTTCCCTCATAGTTCATGTCTTCTAAACCTTTTGTCACTCTTCTCTGGACCCTCTCCATTATCTCCACATCTTCCTTGAAAGGTGTGTCTGTCTTTATCCATCTGTTGGATCTTGTCTTATGCAACCAGCACCAGATGGATTTGAACCTGTGACCTCTGGAGCAAAGAATAGGAACCTCTACCCTCTGAGCTAAAAGTCAGCTGGTTCCCAGCCCATGCTGTAGAGGTCTCTTGATCTTAACTGTTGCTGTGGTCTAGGTGCCACTGCATGGTAGCCACACTAGGTCTGTGGGTTACACTTAGGCTGTGTCTACACTGGCACCCTTTTCCGTAAAAGGGATGCTAATGAGACACTTCGGAATTGCAAATTCCGCGGGGGATTTAAATATCCCCCGCGGCATTTGCATGAACATGGCTGCTGCTTTTTTCCGGCTCGGGGTTTTGCCAGAGAAAAGCGCCAGTCTAGGCGTGATCTTGCGAAAAATAAGCCCTTTTCCGGAAGATCCCTTATTCCTACTTTCAAGTAGGAATAAGGGATCTTCCGGAAAAGGGTTTATTTTCCGGAAAATCGCATCTAGACTGGCGCTTTTCTCTGGCATAACCCCGAGCTGGAAAAAAGCAGCAGCCATGTAAATGCAAATGCCACGGGGGATATTGAAATCCCCCGCGGATTTGCAATTCCGAAGTGTCTCATTAGCATCCCTTTTACGGAAAAGGGTGCCAGTGTAGACACAGCCTTAGACTCTGAGCTCTCTGGGGTAGGGACTGTCTTTTTGGTCTAACCTTTGGTCTGAGAGCGTTGTCATTGGTGGGCAGGTTTGAGACTGGGGTGCCCGGAGCTTACTGCATGAGCCTCTGCTGCCCAAATTAAAAGCCACCAGTCTGTTAGCGAAGGCAGCAGCAAATTCATTCACCTCTACGTAGGGAACAGAGCACCACGCCCAGCAGCTGGGGTCCTAGTCTACGGCTGGGGACTTCTAGGCGCTACAGGCCTGCAATTGCCCTGCCGCCTGGTGATTCAAGAGGCCCAGGGCTCCTAGCTGCTACCACTGTGTGGCTACCGTGGCAGGCGGACCCCCAGGGCCTTTAAATGGCTGCCATAGCACCGCATTGAGGGCTGGGGCAGGCGGCACTGAAGGCTGGCTGCCCGTAGCCCGGCCCCTTTCCACCCAAGGCTCCGCCCTTTCCAGGACGCAGATCTGGCCCTCCCCACTTGCTCAGGGACCTGCAATGGCCGGCAGCCCCCCGGCAATACAAACAAACAACAACAATTCTCATAAAAGCAAGCCATAATTGGAATGCATGTGAAAACAGCAACGAGGCAGAAGTCTCGCAAGAATGACATTGAGATCACTGCCGACAACAGGTACCAGGACTTCCTGGAGAGAGCCCTTGCCTTCGAACGCCATGCTCTTCCGTAGCAGCTGTAACTGCACATCCGCCGCATAGGGACCCTGTTTACTGATCTGTGGGCGAGGCAGGCAATCAGGGGCCTGATTGTTAGCATTCATATTATTATTTGTTAAATAAATGAATCACCAATGTCTATTTCTGGGTTTGATCGCAGGAGGGGGTGTGGGGTGGAGGATGTATTATTTCACTGCTCGTTAATTTCCATGACATCTCCTCAGCAGATCCCGCTGCTTATGCTCGGGAAGTTTGATTATCCCTGGCTGCAAATAGAAGGCTGAGGTACTTTGTCTTTCTCTTGAGCGCTGCAGATGGAAAGACTTTTCCTCGGCATCGTACAGACGGGATCAAAACTGAGGTGCCCAAATCCAGCGTTTCCCTTCTACTGGCCTCTAATAAGTTATTGGGCGAAATGCTCAACTGGTAAGAGCTACAACTATTTACATCCACTTAGAATGTGGTGCACAGTTTTCATTGTAATAAATAATAAATAATAATAATAATAATAATAAAAAGGCTAGAGACATGGCATCAGGGAAGCGAGACGGCAAATTAAACAATTACGCTAATTAAAAACAGAATCAACGCGGCAATTAATATCACTTGCCACGTGAACCTTGTGTACATGCTGACAGAGTTGTGAGCAATCCGTCATTAGGCTCAGAAAATGATTGTTGATTATTTTTATTACTGGCTTCTCATCCACTATAATCCCCAGGTCCTTTTCTGCTGAACTGCTGCTTAGCCACAGTAACTATGCTTGGGATTTTTCCATCCCAAGTGCAGAACTCTGCACTTGTCCTTGTTGAACCTCATCAGATTTCTTTTGGCCCAATCTTCCAATTTGTCTAGGTCACTCTGGACCCTATCCCTGCCCTCCAATGTATCTACACCTCCCCTCTGGCTAAGTGTCATCCGCAAACTTGCTGAGGGTGCAATCCATCCCCTCATCCAGATCATTAATAAAGATGTTGAACAAAACCGGCCTTAGAACCGATCCTTGGGGCACTCTGCTTGAAACCGACTGCCAACCAGACATTGAGCCATTGATCACTACCCGTTGGGCCCAACAATCTAGCCAGTTTTCTATCCACCTTACAGTCCATTTATCCAATCTATACTTTCTTAAGTTGCTGGCAAGAATATTGTGGGAGACCGTATCAAAAGCCTTGCTAAAGTCAAGGTATATCACATCCACCACCTTCCCCACGTCCACAGAGCCAGTTACCTCCTCATAGAAGCTAATCAGGTTGGTTAGGCACGACTTGTCCAGGGGCCCGTGGTGGTTGTCAGCCCCGCTGGAGGTCTATACTATCCTCTATACATTTACGCTTCTATGGACCTCTTGTATTGCTGCCATGTCCAAACTAAAGGAGGACAACACAAGAATGTTAGGGGGAAAGCAACTGCCGTGGAGAACTTTCTCTTTTATTTGGATCCAGCTTCCATTACCGTCATCACTGCGGCCACAATTTTCAAAAACAACATGAGAACGTAAGAACAGTCAGACTGAGTCAGAGCAAAAGTCCACCCAGCCGTTGCCAAAGCCAGGTGCCCCAAAGGGAGTGAAGAGACCAGGGAATCATCAAGAGATCCCTCCCTTGTCATATATGAAGAGAGGTTAAAGCGACTGGGACTTTTCAGTTTAGAAAAGAGGAGACTGAGGGGGGATATGATAGAGGTCTATGAAATCATGAGTGGTGTGGAGAGGGCGAATAAAGAAAAGTTATTTATTAGTTCCCATAATAGAAGAACTAGAGGACACCAAATGAAGTGAATGGGTAGCAGGTTTAAAACTAATAAAAGGAAGTTCTTCACACAGCATATAGTCAATCTGTGGAACTCCTTGCCTGAGGCGGTTGTGAAGGCTAGGACTATTACAGGGTTTAAAAGAGAACTAGATACATTCATAGAGGTTAGGTCCATTAATGGCTATTAGCCAGGCTGGGTAAGGAATAGTGTCCCTAGCCTCTGTTTGTCAGAGGGTGGAGATGGATGCAGGAGAGAGATCGCTTGATCATTACCTGTTCGATTCACTCCCTCTGGGACACCTGGCATTGGCCGCTGTTGGCAGACAGGGTACTGGGCTGGATGGACCTTTGGTCTGACCCAGTATGGCCGTTCTTATGTTCTTATTTCTAATTGTGGTGATAATAAAATATCTTTCTTTCTCTTCTTATTAACCTGGTATTGGTTAATTTTTTGTGTCCTGGTTATACAATAGGGGCTGAGATTTCCCAAGAGGTCTCTCCCTGGTTTCCTTATCATTACTTGGGTGGCAGCAGCGGATTTTTATCCCCCAAATCTAGGTTTTTAAGATTTGGGGGGAAGTTTTATACCAAAGCCTGGAAAGATAAGTTGTGTGGGCCCCCACTTCTGCATTTATCATGCCAGAGTGGGGAAAAGGCCTTGACAATGGGACTGCAGGAAATTTGGTCACACCCATGATAAGTGGACATCTGGCTAATTCAAATCATGCCAGACCATGGATGGTGCCGGACAAGAAGGGTATGTCTACACTGCATTCCTCTTTTGAGAGGGGAATGCAAATGCAGACAAACAAAATTGCAAATGAAGTGCGGATTTGAATTTCCCACGTTTCATTTGCATAATCGTGGCCAGCCACTTTTTCGAGATAAAAAACGCAGTCTAGCCGTGGTTATTTTGAGAAAAAAACCTTTCTTTCGAAATAACCCTTACTCCTTATAAAATGAGGCTTAAGGGTTATTTCAAAAGAAGGGTTTTTCTTAAAATAACTGCATCTAGACTGCATTTTCTATCTCTAAATAGGGTATTTCGAAAAAGCGGGTGGCTGCGATTATGCAATGGAGCACAGGAAATTCAAATCCGCGCTTCACTTGCAATTTCGCTCGCCTGCATTTGCATTCCTTTCTCGAAAGAGGAATGCAGTGTAGACATACCCGAAGTGTGCTGGCCTAGAGAGGATCAGCCTGTAGATAGACGTACAAGCATATCAAATGAGGGGAGTTATTTAGTAACTTAGAGGGCCACAGGATTCCTCGTTTTTCAGAGAGTTTGGAGACATTCTAGGAATTCTTCATTTTTGCTGTTTGCTATTCCGGGTCCCCAGGTATTCTTCCCATTCCCTGATTAGATAACTTAAATTTTATACATGACAAACAGCTGGGGTAAATGTGTCAAACTTCCATAAACACTGACTGTTGTTTACACATTCATGCCTCATACATAGTAGGACCTGAACAACAGTCATTTGTTGCAAGCACTTTTGGGAATCCATTATTCAACTAGGGATGTTAAAATGCATTTATTTATGGAAACACGTAACGGCTGAAATTTTCATGCAGGGGACAGGTTGGCTGCTTGTCCCCCTGCTGTCTCTGATACAGAGGCAGCAGCATTGGAGGGGGGGTGCACATTCATATCCCCGTATGCAGCATACTAAGTACAGCCCCAATTTTGCCAGCTGTTCTGTCCAGGCAGTCCCCAGAGTCTACGCAGTGCCCCATTGGCTTCAGATTCTTTCCTGAAGTGTACAGTACGAACAAAAATTACTAGCAGTACACCACAGTGACCTGGGACTATATTTCTCCTAATTTTGACTATTTAAGTTATAAATTATATCATTATTCAAAAGGCACACCCGTGAGTACCAGAATATCCCATCATGCCCAGTGTACACACTGCTAGCTCCACAGGAGAACGCTTCCGTCGACCTAGATACTGTCGTGTGGGAGATGGTGTTGCTACAGCAACAGAAAACCCCCTTCTGTTGCTGTAGGCCATATCTACACATAGCACAGTGACATAGCTAAGCCTCTATTATAGCCCCTGTAGTGTAGACATGGCTTCAGAACTGAGGCACAGCGAGGATGTTATGCGCTTGGGGGTGGAGGCAAAAATTGTGCCCCGCCCCTGCCGCGCGGTGGGGCCCCGAACCTGGCGCACAGCTGAGCCCGACCCTGGGAGGACGGGGGGAGGAGCTTGTACCGTGTCTTCCCCCGCCCCCTCCAGTTTGGGGCCAGAACCCCCGCATGCACTAATCCGCTGGCAGAGATGGAGGAGGGTCGGGCAGGGGGCAGAGAGGAGGGGAAGAGGCTCCAACTGGTGGTGGCGGGTGGAGGAGGAGCAGATAAGTCGAGGGATGACAGGGGGAGCGGAGGGGGACTAGCATGGCACCCAGGGGCGACTGCCCTCCCTTGCTATGCCACTGCTTCAGAAACATGTTAGTCAACAGCGAGCAGGAGATGCCATATAATCTTCTTACCACCCTGAGCTAAGAGGGAAGCTAAAACCAGCTCCAAACCTGTAATCTTCAGCGCTGCTCTTATTTTAAAGGTATTTGTTTCTTTAAAACACTGACACTCAGCCTGCCCCCATTACAGGCTGTGGCAAAACATCCCGGTTCCCACCGAAGCCATTAAAAAGGCCTAGAGAAAGGCAGCTAAAGCCATACGCCGCTGGCGTTTTCGCAGCGTGTGTTTTCAGTGACACCAATTCAGGCTCAACCGCCCTCCTTTAGAAATGAAAAAAAGGGCCCAGGTGGTGACAGACCCAGGGCCTGATCCTGTGAGCTGCACGATAAAGAGGAGTGAGCTGAAGATCACTGACTTCAGCGGCCTTTGAATGAAGCCCAGGAATTCTTAAGGGCCAAATCCCGAGAAGTGCTGAGCACATAGGAGATGAAGGTGCTCAAAAAGACCCTACTTAAGAGACTAGAGGGTACGTCTAGACGACAGGCTTTTGTCGACAGAAGTTGTGTTGACAGATACTGTCGACAACGCTTCTGTCGACAAAGAGGGCCTAGACTGCATCCAGTTCTGTGGACACAACAAGCCGCTTTGCCGGCAGGACAGTGTAGACGCAATAACGCCTTCTGGCGACAGAGTTCTGTTGACAAGAGGCGTTATTCCTCGTAGAATGAGATTTACCGCCGTCGACAAAACTGCTGAGTTCTGTTGATGTTATGTCGACAGAACGCAGCGGCGGGTAGATGCAGGTAGAGTTTTGTCGACAAAACCCTGTAGTATAGACATATCCCAAATGTGTACATTTGCCACCAGGGCTGGATTAACCCTTCTGGTGGTCTAGGACTACAAGATTCTCATAGACTCCTAGATTTTAAGGTCAGAAGGGACCATTATGATCATCTAGTCTGACCCCCTGCACAGTGCAGGCCACAGAATCTCACCCACCCCTCTTAGAATAATCCTCTCACCTATATCTCAGATATTGAAGCCTTCAAATACTTTGAAGGCCCCAAAATGCAGAGAGTCCTCCAGCTGATCTGTGCCCAATGCTACAGAGGAAGGCAAAAAACCTCCAGGGCCTCTGCCAATCTACCCTGGAGGAAAATTCCTTCCCGACCCCAAATATGGCAATCAGCTAAACCCTGATTTTGTAGGGCCTCCTAGGCTCTGGGGTGGGACCAAAAATTAGGGGATCAGTATGCGGGAAGGGGCTAAGGGATTTGAGATGTGGGAGAGGGCTGAGGGCAGAAGGGTCAGAGAGGAAATTAGGGAATGCGTGGGAGGGCACTGGGGGTGCAGAGGCTGGAAGGAAGTTAGGATGCAAGAGGGGCTTAGGGCAGGGTGGGGTCTGGGAAGGGATGGGAGTGCAAGAGGGCACAAGGTAGGAAGTTGGAGTGTGGGGAGGGCTGGGGGAGCAGGTGGGGTTCAGGGCAGGGTGAGGTCTGGGAAGGGGTGAGAGTGCAAGAGGGCACAGGGCAAGGGGTTGGGGTGTGGAGCACGTACCTGGGGCAGCTCCCATTTGGTGGTGGGGGAGAACAGGTGGATCCCTGCGACCTATGCTTCCCTGCAGGCACTGCCCCCCTGCAGCTCTGATTGGCCAGGAATAACGGTCAATACGATCTACTGGGGGCGGAGCCTGCAGGCGAGAGCAATACTGGGACAGAGCTTTCCGGTGTGGTGCTCATTGTGGCTGCCATACCCCATCTCTCTAGCTTTCCATACCAGAGAGATACATACACCAAAGTAAGAGACACAGACCCAGTGAACTATTACAATCGATAGGTTGCATGGGGCATTTCATCCCAAGTGTCTTCGCATTCTGCATATTCGTATCCAAAGGACATTTTCATAAAGCATGCGGGGTGGGGGGAACCTTCACAAAGCCCTTAACGCAATGTGCTCCCCTCCCACCCACACATGGCGGTGCTAGCTCTCCCCCCTGAATCACTGGCCAATTTCATCTCGGACCGAATTCTCCGTCTAGGGCTGTGTCCGGACTCAGGGGTTTTTTCGAAAAAAGTAGCCTTTTTTCGAAAAAACTTCACCTGCGTCTAGACTGCAGCCGCGTTCTTTCGAAATTAAATCGAAAGAACGCGGCTTTTCTTTCGACGGCGGCAAACCTCATTTCACGAGGAAGAACGCCTTTTTTCGAAAGTGCTCTTTCGAAAGAAGGCGTTCTTGAATGCCAACAGGGCTTTTTAGAAAGAGAGCATCCAGACTCACTCGCTGCTTTCTTTCGAAAAAGCGGCTTGCTTTTTCGAAAGTCCCGCGTGCAGTCTAGACGCTCTTTTTCGAAAGAGGCTCTTTCGAAAGTATCTTTCGAAAAAGCCTCTTTCGAAAGAGGCTTGCAGTCTAGACATAGCCTAGGTGTACAGCTCCCTTTGGAGTTCCACCGAAACAGGCAGAGCGCTTGATCAGTGTCCTGCGAAGAGCAACAAAAATGAAGAAAGGTCTAGAAAACATGAGCCGTGAGGCAAGGCTGCAGGAATTCGGCTTGTTTCCTTTAGAAAAGAGAAGACTGAGAGAGGTTTTCAAGTACCTAAGAGGGTGTCACAAGGAGGAAGGAGAAAAATAGTTCTCCTTGGCCTCTGAGGACAGGACAAGAAGCAATGGGCTTAAACTGCAGCAAGGGAGGTTTAGGTTGGACATTAGGAAAAACTTCCCACCTGTCAGGGTGGTTAAACACTGGAATAAATTGCCTAGGGAGGTTGTGGAATCCCCATCCCTGGAGATATTTCAGAGCAGGTTGGACAGACACCTGTCAGGGATGAGCTAGATGGTGCTTGGTCCTGCCGTGGGGGCAGGGGACTGGACTCGATGACCTTTCAAGGTCCCTTCCAGTTCTAGGGTTCTGTGATTCTGCGATGTATGGTGGAGTCCTTTGGGGAGACGTGGCTCCTATAGGACCTGCAGGATTTCTCCCACTCCAGAAGAAAGCGGTTGACCACACGTGCGTTTACTAATCACGGCCCTTCCCGGTCCCCGCACAAGTGACCACAGTGCTCGTGTCCAAGACAGGGTCGCCTAGGATCCAGCCAAAACTGGCGGGTACCGTGCTGTAACGATCCACGTCTGCGCACGGATACGGCACCCCCCTCTCCCCCCGTAGCATGGCGGCGCTAGATCTCGCCCCTAAATCGCTGGTCACCAACCGGTCAATCATGGAGCTTCTGACAGGTGAACCTGACTGGTCTGGCCAAGAGGCTATTATCAAGGGCAGCATTTCAGCTGCCCCTCGCCCCATTAATGGGCACTTCTTGCTCTTTGCTTTGGAGCATCCCCCACTGGGAGCCTCCTGCTTGCTGTGCCGGGCAGGGGAGAGAGAGGAGGGACATAGAATACAGGGGGGGCTCTCCCTGACGTCAATCTCCACACAACGGAGAGGGAGGGGGCACAACAGGGCTTGGGATGGAGGGAGTTTGCTGGCTGCTTTTGAGAGCGGTGCAGGGCCAGGGCAGGGGTGAGCCTGCCTTAGCCTCACTGCACCTCCACCCAGGAGCCACCTGTGGTCAGCTGTGTCTAGCTGGAGCCAGCTCCGAACGCCTGCCCCAGTCACGTACTGCCCCTGCATCCCAACTCCCTGCCCCAGGCTCAGCTCAGAGCCCCTCTCACACTTCAAATCCCTTAGCCCAAGACGAGAGCCTGCGCCCCAACCTGCTGCCCCAGCCTGGTGAAAGGGAAGGAGGACAGAGTGAGCAGGGACGGGGCCTCGGAGAAAGGGCACACAGTACTGGCTACGTCTAGACTGGCATGATTTTCCGGAAATGCTTTTAACGGAAAAGTTTTCCGTTAAAAGCATTTGCGGAAAAGAGCATCTAGATTGGCACGGACGCTTTTCCGCAAAAGCACTTTTTGTGGAAAAGCGTCTGTGGCCAATCTAGACGCGCTTTTCCTCAAAAAAGCCCCGATCGCCATTTTCGCGATCGGGGCTTTTTTGCGCAAAACACATCTGAGCTGTCTACACTGGCCCTTTTGCCCGAACGGGAGCAGCATAGTATTTCTGCAAGAAGCACTGATTTCAGACAGTAGGAAGTCACTGTTCTTGCAGAAATTCAAGTGGCCAGTGTAGACAGCTGGCAAGTTTTTCTGCTTTTGCGGAAAAACTTGCCAGTCTAGACACAGCCAGTGTGTTTGGGTTGGAGGCAGATCTTGGATTGCACTGGAATTCACAAAGTGATCTCCTGCTTAAAAAGGTTGGAGAGTCCTGCCCTAAAGCACACACTCGCCCATGCTTGTGTCTAGCAGCGACCTGCCAAATTCAACCTGGGGACAAGGCCACGGAAGTCGGGCAGTTCCACCCAGGTTGAAGGCGTCCTGGTGTTTTGCCACGTCTGTAGTGCACACAAAGCAAACGGTGTGACTGGCTGTGAAGTCCTGCAAGGACGGGCTGGGCGCCCGGCTATTTTTAACGTTGCAGAAGCGGGATGTATACTAACCGAGGCTTGGCTCACACTCCGGAGTCTACACAGCGGAGGGACGAGCATCCTTCCCAGGGCACCAAAAAGAATCGCGACACATTTAACCCTGGAAGAGTTTGGGCAGCAGAAAGCACCAGCCAGACTGGCTGGATTTATACAGTGCTTAACCCAAGGCACGCCAGGAGGCACCTTCGAGTGCAAACGGGAGGAGAGTTTGTCTCCCTGTATTTTTGTTTGTATTTGCACAGTCACAGGTGAGCACTGCATTAGACAGCACAGGGCCGCTCTTAGGATATATAGGGCCTTACGCAAGGCTATTAAACCAGAGCCCCTGTGCCTGACAGCAGCCGAGGGACGACTGTTTTAGAGTTGTGATAGTCTTCCGCAAGACACGAATGAAATCTTTTTAAAGCAAATTCTAAACTCAGGTCCTCTGCGAAAACACAGGACATTTAGAAACGGACTGGACGTACCTGGGGCAATGCCTGTTCATTGGCTTCATTACTGCTTGATGGCTCTTTCACAGATTCAATGTGCTGCTAATCAGTCCGGCAGGCTTGTTCAGAATTAGATCCTCTCCGGAGGAAGCAGAGCCATGGAACAGGGATCAGAAGAGGCGGGTGGGTAGATATTAAGACCCAACGGTGCCCCACATTTTCGGGGGCCCTCCTCAGCTGCATATTCTGCCTAGGTGTATAGATGGCTTTAAAGCAGCTCTGAGATCTCCTATTCTGACTGGAGACTTTGCCCTGGACATGGAAAGTGCTACCCTGTTTGGCCTAGCCGCAGAGGAAGCCGTTCTTTGGGCTATGAGGGCTGGATACTGGTGACTGAGCGTAGACATCTTTTGCTATGGTTAAGCTCCAATCGTAGGATCTGCCTACACAGCAAAAGCGGGGCACGGGTTTGCCTTCTCGAGCAACCTTGAGCCCAGCGGACATGGGTCACAATAACAGCAAGACAGGCATGTGACTGGGTGGACTAGGCCAGAAGCCCATCCCAGAGACTGGTGGCCTTACCACACCCCACCCCAGGGAGAAGAGCAGAAGATAGGACCTCCAGGCAGACCAGAGTGGCTGCTTCTGCGGCAGCCAATCAGGGCCCAGCAAGCTGATATAAAAGAAGCTGCAGGGCCAGGCTCCGGCAGTTCCTCACTAGAGCTTGACCCCGTCAGATCTAGAGACTCGCTGGGAGGACAGGGACACCTCAGACAGCGAAGAGCGTGAGCTGGTCTTCAGATCTGGCTGAAACCCAGGTCCAGCGGCTGAAGACCGGCTGTGATAGCTTACAATTAACGGCAGAACCCTGGACAGAATGCGCTGAGAACTTGACCTCAAAGCTCTGAGACAAAGGGCTGGACGGAGCAGTTTCTTGGGGAAGTGGCCCAGGGAGGGAGGTAGCAGTGGACAGCAAAGACGCTTAGCAGGCAATTGCTACTTACAGGGTCCCTGGGCTGGGACTCAGAGGAGGGGGTGGGCCTGGGCTCCCCAACCCCCAACAGCTACCCAAGGCGACGAACCAGAAAAACCATCTGGGACACCTCCTTGCCCAGAGCCAGTCGGAGCGGAGAAGTTATGGACACCCCCTTGGCTACAAAGGGGCACCCATGAGAGGGCGAGCCCTTTCACAAGGAGCTACCCTGCTCCTGCTCGAGAAGCGATCACTGCAACGCCGAGCCTCTAAGCTCACTGGAGAAACCTGCAGGGCAGCAAGGAACAACATCGGCCAATCAGTGGGCCGCATGAGTGGCCCTCCATCACCGTGGGCAGCAAAATGTGTGAATGAGATTGTTTCCCCCGGTTACTCTTACAGCTACACTGAGAGACACGCAAACAAACAACCCCTCTCCCCAAAACCCTTGATACCCATAGCTCGTTTTATCCAGTAACAAATAAAAAAGTAAATGTGTGGGGAAAAGGGTCAAAACACCATGCTAAGCAATCCCCAAAAATGTTACCCTCCCTCCAAGAGGCCAAACATCTCAGACACTTCGCCAAAGGATCAATGCCCACAAAACAGATATCGGACAGGATCACAAAGAAAAAACAGTTTCTTGCCATTTCAACCAGAAAGGACATTGTCTCAACGACTTAATTACCTGCATCCTGCTTCAAAGGCCTTTTAAGACTTCACTTCAAAGAGAATCCTCTGAACTGTCATTCATGCTTAAATTCGACACTTTACACGCAAATTTGAATAAAGACGCTAATTATCTTACCCATTACAAAGATAGCTTCCCCAATTATCACCTCTAATATCATTAGCTCACAGACATTTACCTCCCTCCCTCCTCCCCCTCCATCCCCCTTCTGTTCTGAAATTTGATTTGTCCTTTTCATATGTGTTCATTTTTTTTAAAATGTATCCTTTGGTATATATGGTTGTGACAATTTTCTTCCACTATTTGATCTGAGGAAGTGGGTCTGGCCCACGAAAGCTCATCCCCTAATAAACCATCTTGTTAGTCTTTAAAGTGCTACACAGTCCTGTTTTTTGTTTCAGCTGCACCAGACTAACACAGCTACATTTCTACCACAAGCCAGAACAGTTATCGAATTAATAAAAAATGTGTGCCTGTATGCAGCATCATTCCAAAAAAGCCAAATGACAGCACAGGGTTAAAAAAAAACAAAAAACCAAAAAAACTAGCTACCAATATGGCCAGAGGAATATGAGTGGTGTGGAGAGGGCGAATAAAGAAAAGTTACTTATTAGTTCCCATAATAGAAGAACTAGAGGACACCAAATGAAATTAATGGGTAGCAGGTTTAAAACTAATAAAAGAAAGTTCTTCTTCACACAGCGTGTAGTCAACCTGTGGAACTCCTTGCCAGAGGAGGCTGTGAAGGCTAGGTCTATAACAGAGTTTAAAGAGAAGCTAGATAATTTCATGGAGGTTAGGTCCATAAAAGGCTATTAGCCAGGGGATAAAATGGTGTCCCTGGACTCTGTTTGTCAGAGGCTGGAGAAGGATGGCAGGAGACAAATTGCTCGATCATTGTCTTCAGTCCACCATCTCTGGGGCACCTGGTGCTGGCCACTGTCAGCAGACAGGATACTGGGCTAGATGGACCTTTGGTCTGACCCACTACGGCCGTTCTTATGTTCATAATTCTAAAAATAATCAAATGCTTATTAATGTTTTAATAGCAAATGTTTGTACTTATAGCTTGTAAAAGTGTGTCCTACAAATGTGTTTAAGGTACAAACATCTATGTTTGCAAACCAACTATCAGAATTACCATATATGATTCTAAATCACAGGTTATATAGGAAATATATCTAGTACTTAATTTTTTAAGGAAATGATTGTGTAATTCCTCATATATATTACAGGTTGAAGCCCTCTAGTCCGGCACATTAACAGTTAAACCTCATTCCATTGCTCGGCCAGTGAGTGGACCAGTGAGGGAGGTAGCAGTGGACACAGCAAGGCTGCTAATTCCATGAGGTTTAACTGTTAATTCGAAGTAAGGGGTTTATTTCGGAATCGCCCTTCTCTGCCACATGTAGACGTGGGCAGTTCTTCCGGGCTAGTCAATTTCCAAAAATGGCGACTGCCCAGGAACATGCTAATGAAGCGCGGGATATTTAAATCCCGCACTTCATTTGCAATTTCGGTCGCCCTCATTAGCCTCCCTAGTTCGAACTAGGGGGCTAGTGTAGACATACCCAGAGATATAAGCACAGTACACTTTTTTAGCTAGGCATGTCAGGGGAGAGTAACTATGTCAAAGGAGAAATTTGTCACCTGTTTGTATTGGGATATAAACGTATCTCAGAGGGATTGTCTTTGTCTAGCATAGGGAACTGGTCCATTGACAAGGGCATCACTGGTGTCTGGAAGGGTCTGTGGGATACAGCAGGATGCTTCATTCACAACAAACCTGACTTAATGCCTTCAGACCTTGAGGGATGTTGTGGTCCTTGGGTGGTTCTCTCGAGGTGTGCTGTGCCGGCTGTCAGCTCCCAGCTGGAGCAGCGCACAGGGAGAACACAGAGAGAGCATACATATGCAGCCAAACATCTAACCACAGACAGGACACTGGGCTAGATGGACCTTTGGTCCGACCTTTCTCATGCACAGTTAACTGTAGAAATGGAGGCAGAGAGGTTAAGTGACTTGCCAGATGTCACTTAGGGAGTCAGGCTCAGAGCTGGGATGAGACCTCAGATCCCAGCTCTGCGTCCCATGCTTAGATCAGTCCCCTCCCTGTCTGACGTGCCTAATGTAAAGGAGCCTTTACAATTTTGCACTGGCCTACTTGTCTTCCTGTTACCTGAACGGCCTTTCCGGCTCAGTCACATGCTCCTTGCAGGTAAACCCCAGGACTAATGGGAGAATCCAGGGCAGCTGACCACAGGATTTTTGCATCCTCCTTGACAACAGTAAATGCTTAGACCAGGTCCATCCCTGAAACATTAATAACTGCTGCAGACATTGATCTGAAGTCCCCACTAAATCATTTTTGCTTTCTCATATCCTTTATGCACCTTCCACTGGCTTTGCCCAGGCTGTTTCTGCTTGGGTAAGCAGAGGAAAGGAATTCTCTTACATCTTGCTCTTCTCTGAAGTGAGGCCCGGCTAAATGACGTGCGTGGACTATTGATTTCCTGAATGAATGGATCTCCCTCCTCTGAAGAATGATAAAACACACCCTTGCGATTTACTCTCTAAACACAGCTGCAGAATGCAAACTCACGTCCTCTTTCAAGTGAGAGCATCTGACTTGCCTCTGGTTAATGCTTCCTCCGGTCCTGCTGTCTCTGATGTGCCAGTCTGACCACATAGGGTCCGGGCTCTGGTTTAGAATTGCCATGGCAACGGGGAAAGCAGGGCATCCCCAAACCGAGATCCACTTTGCCACATTGTCAGTTAGCGTAAGGCTGGGAGCCACTGGAAAGTACCCATTTCGCTTACCTCAGGCCTAAAGACGCCTCACCCCAGCTTTGCCACAAGCAGAGATTTGAAAGGCATCCCTTTGCATTAGACCAATGACAGAAATCTGCTTGTCCCTAGAAGCCATGATGAATGGGATCCTCTGTCCTTTTAACCTAGAAGGCTGCCAACCCTACTTGTTGCCAGTCATGTCATTTGTCAAAGATTTCATTGTTCTGTGCTTAGCTGAGAGTAGCAGAATGCAAAGCAGCTTTGGAGCAGCTACGGTCCTGGTAGGTTTGTAGATCCGGAGCACTGAGAGGGTTATAAATCCCTCGAACGGATTACAGCTCTCCAAGGAGCTTTGTGTATTAAAAGTGCAAAGAGACGGGTAAGCGAGAATTACTAGCAGATCTGATTGAATTATAGTAATGCATGTATTCCAGGAGACCCCCTCATCAAATATTTTATTCATGATATTTGACCAGTTCTTTCAGAGGTCAAATAATATTCAAATGAATAATGCACAGTCATTTCCTCCCAATCAATCGTAGAATAAGTTATTCACCAATAGATTCTTTCCATTCAACCAGTTCTAAAGATCAATATTTTGCAGACGGGCAAGTCTTGATAGAGATGAAAGCCCAGGTCCTCAAGGCTATTTAGGCACCTGACTCCCATCAAAATCAATGGGAATTAGGTACCCAGGCGCCACCAGAAGTGTTTGCTCGTGGCTGCAAAGCAAAGTTGGGAATGTCTCGGATAGAATCCAGAATGAGAGCTGAGTGTCCGTTTTCAAACAAAATTTCAGTTTTGGGCCAAAAATGCAGACTCAGCAATGCCAAAACTTTTCAGGCGTTTGTGTCGATGTGGTATTGATAGGCTAGTCTAGATGCTTCCCTAGGATTCCTTGTCTCGTCCATCAAAATGGGGGCGTGTAATGAAAACAGATGACACTTTTCAAAAGTTCATTGAAACTTTGTTTAACTTGCTTCCCAAATGGCCAATAGCCTGTACTATCATTCACATAAACACGACAAAACTCAGCTCCTGTAAACCGGCCCCCTTCTTCTTTCACAGGCTAGGAAGGAAGAAACCGAGAAGTTGTCATTGCTACTTTTCCTTACAGATCTTGGAAGACATTCAGATACTACATGGTTTGAGGGGGCGGTGGGGTGTGATAGAAAGAGATAGATGGTAAACAGATCCTAACTGAGCTGTCGACATTCGCTGGGACATGAACTCAGACTCCAACTCATTTTACAAAGCCAACAAAGAGCCTTGAGTCTTCCTCAAGCAGGCTAGGTTGGCTCCGAATGGGTACCATGCTCGTTACTCCTACCATTTGCTCAGTCTACCCAGCCCACACGGTTCTTTAGAACATTAAACTCTGATGCTGACAACTTGAATAGACCAGCCAGACAAATGGTGGGAGGGAAGACGAAGGAGCAAAAAGTCCTTAACCACAAGCACACAGCAGGTCAGTGGTAGAGCTGGGAATAGAAGACGCGCCTCTTGAAATCCAGACCAGCGTCAGATCCCCTAGACAACATGGCCTCCATTGGATCACGGCTTTGTCTTCGCCATACGCTGTTCTCTTATGTAAACACCATGGCTGCATCTACCCAGAACCTAAACTTGAAATAAGATACGCAATTTGCACTATGTAAATTGCGGATCTTATTTCAAAACTATTTTGAAATGGCTTATTTTGAAATTTGGCACGTCTACATGGGACCGAATTTCAAACTAATGCACGATTTCGAGCCATCCCTTATCCCTCGTGCAACGAGTTTTACTGGGATGCTGAAATAGCACGCCCGTGATTTTGAAAAATATTTTGAAATAACAAGTGGCTTGTGTAGATGCACCAAATTTCAAAATAAGCTATTTCGAAATAAGATATGCAGAGGTATCCCGAAATAGCCATACAGTGTAGACGTACTGCATGGGAAAAAACACTAAACTATTTTTTCATTTAAAAATACAAACGACTATCGTAATCAATCGCTTACTCTTGTGTTACCCACAATGCCAATTGGTATCTAATGATACATCTATGCTTCAGTAAAAAATCCGGGGCACTAAGCAGCACTCCCTGATAGCTGAATGTGACGTAGTGGGGGGTACCTGGCTGGTTTCTATGCTGCTGGCTCTGGGGTAACCCCCACTGATGCCGTGGGGACCACGACCCAGCAAAACAGGATGAGTCATTATGCAAAGGGACCTCTCAACCGGTATGGCCAGACACCCCCCATGGAGAGGAACAAAGGAAGGTGGATGCTGCCCTGGCTGGGGGGGCAGGGCTGGAAGAGTGATGGTTAGTTGCTGGCTGGGAGCATGGAGGAGACAGCCTAGGGAAAGGGGCTGGAGTTTAGGGGCCCAGTCTCCCCCATCTCAAGGGGGCCTGAGGCATCCTAGCCCAGCTCTGTGACCAGATTCCATCTGTGCTGTGCTGTATCCTGGAGAGGCAATAAACTTCCTCTATTCCACCGGCTGGTGCAGTCTGTTTGTGCCATTTCGGGGTGCAGGAGACGGGGGACCCCCAACGCGCCGTCACACTGAGTACTTGGGCAGCCACCCAAGAGAGATTCAAATGCTGCCCAGCTGATGAGCAGAGCACCACAGCCCTCAGCATGTGTTTCTATGGGTGGTGCACATCTGCACATGCCTGGGTACAGATGACAACAAGTATTCTGCACATGGATGGAAACACATTAGAGGGAAAGCTGGCACCAGGGCTAAAAGCCTGGGTCAGCTGAATTGATTTGTGGGGCTAAAAATAGCAGGGTAAACATTCAGGAGTGGGAGGGAACCTGGGCTTTGAGACCCTCCAACACAAGCCTGAATGTCTAACCCAAGCCCCGTGAGCCCAAGTCAGCTGTTCCAGGCTAATCACAGCTATGCTGTGCATCTTTTCTTGCAGGGCAAACATACCCTAAGCTTTAGTATGTAGCCAAACCAAGAGTGAATTCAAGGGATCTGTCTCGCTTCATCTTCTCTACACCGTGTGCTGCGGCAGAAGCAAGTATTCCCTTGAGTTATCTGTGTCCCATCATAGTATCCACACAGGCATGACATGGAATGCAAAACAACTGCACGAGTGACATCGTATGTATCCTGGAGAGCGGGGGACAATAGACTTGCTGGGCCTCTGGTCAAGGTGGGAGATAGGGGGGGCCCTCTGGAAGGGGTAGGGCAGGGGGCAGCCAGTCTCAAAGCTACCCAGCTCCACTAGCAATTTAAAGGGTCCAGAGTTCTGGCGGCCGCAGATCAGTGGCCAGGAAACCCCGACCTTTTTGAATCACCACGCCTCACAGCAGTCCCCCGCTTTGCTCCCTACCCCCTTCCTCAATTGGCCGGCCTGGTGGAGTTACTGTCAGTTATGTTACTATGTTCATGACTGATCAAACACAAGTGCTACTGTTGTTTTCTGACTGATCAAACACAAGTGCTACTGTTGTTTTCTGACTGATCAAACACAAGTGCTACTGTTGTTTTCTGACCATGGGAAAGGAACAGGGTTACAAACACCAACTCTGATCTTGCAGTGATTTTCTGCCAGTTACACATCACTGATTCAATCCCCATTTACACTGGCCCTGAATATACTATTCACACCTGCATCGGGCCTGATTCGGATCTTACTCTGGCCTTACGCAAACGTGACTCTACTGACTCCAGTGGCGGGCACTGCTGATTTACACCAGCGTAAGCAACATCAGAACCAGAGCCTGTAGAAGTGTTGAACACCCACACACGTACAGTCTGCATTTCAAATGTCAGCAAGGCCTGAATGCCACAGCGTTCCCTCTGATGATGGCTCGCAGTGAGTCAATACGATCGGCCTTTTCTGAATTGGAAAGCGGCATGAGGAAGCTCAAGCTGGTCTGATTTGGAGTCCTGCAGTCCCAGCTCAAAATCCCAGGATTTCGCCACGTAGCCTCTCAGGCTAACATGCTAGCTATCAATATATCGATTTTCTTACAGTTTAATCACTTGTTTCATGATAGTAGGCATACAGGTTCATAGCAAAGTAATTCGGTTGTAACGCAAGAGTCCTACAGGTCACATCCTGTATGTTAAGTGAAGGCAAAGCACCTTCACTCCAGCTAGTCTAGTTGACTTACATACATTTGGGACCTTTTACCCAGATAGCAAAGACAACTTGCATATAGAATCATAGGACTGGAAGGGACCTCGAGAGGTCATCGAGTCCAGCCCCCCGCCCTCAAGGCAGGACCAAGCACCATCCCTGACAGATGTCTATCTAACCTGTTCTTAAATATCTCCAGAGAGGGAGATTCCACCACCTCCCTTGGCAATTTATTCCAATATTTGACCACCCTGACCGTTAGGAATTTTTTCCTAATGTCCAATCTAAACCTCCCCTGCTGCACTTTAAGCCCATTACTCCTTGTCCTGTCCTCAGAAACCAAGAGGAACAAATTTTCTCCTTCCTCCTTGTGACACCTGGTTTATATTTCATCTGGTTAGACGGTGGTAAGATACAGAAACTTTTAATGGCATAGGGGCTTCCATGAATACCTTGAAACATAACAAGTACACCACAAGAACAGAAATAACAAAAGTGAAAAATGATCTCACATCACTAATATATATGTATATGTCATCACTATGTACAAACATGCCATAAGTATCCAGCCCATGGAGTAAATGTACCCTCATGGTATGCGGGTGAGGAAGTTAAGTTTGCATATGGAAGGAGGACCCAGGCACCTATGCATATAAAACAGGGTCTCTGGAGCTTTTTAGTTGGGGGAAGGAGGAAGAAGAAGTTAGGAAGAAAAAGAAGCAAGAGTTCGGAGTTAAGATTAGTCTCTAAACTTTGTCTTTAAAAACTGAGTCTAATAGTCTCTCAACTTAATCTAGGTTAAAGTTGGTCAGTTAAGTAGACTATAGGGTTGCCAGATGGTTTCAACAAAAATATCAGACACACTTGACATTACATCACAATCTACATTATATCTTAGGGTATGTCTACACTATCCCACTAGTTCGATGTTTCACGAGGAGTAACGGTAGTTCGGAATAGGACCCTAGTCCGAACTACCTAGTTCGAGCCCCGTGTAGCCGCGCTACACGGGGTTTGAAGCAGCGGGGATTTAAAAATGGCGGCTCCCCGCTTATGCTAATGAAGCCCGGGAAATTCAAATCCCGGGCTTCATTAGCAAGTGCGGTATGCATACATTACCCTGCTAGTTCGAACTAGCGGGGTAGTGTAGACATACCCCTAGTTCGAACTAGGAGGGTAGTGTAGACATACCCTTATTTAGAAAATACTGGACATTTATATTTTCTCAATCTGTTTCCCAAACAGAAAGCTCAAATACTGGACTGTCCAGTTCAAAACCGGACACCTGGCAACCCTAGTAGACTAAGGCAGCTTTAATAGTTTACTAGCTTGTAATCAGTTCAGTAGGCGAGCCTACAACCCAGCCCATCCAAATTAATAAGATTAAACTTCCTAAATCAGGCCACCATTAGACAGGGCTTCATAGAATCATAGAGCTGGAAGAGACCTCAGAAAGTCATCAAGTCCAGCCCCCTGCCCTAGGCAGGACCAATCCCAACTCAATCAACCCAGCCAGGGCTTTGTCAAGCCAAGACTTGAAAACCTCTAGGGATGGAGGCTTCCTTTCAAAGAACATGCAACTCCTCACATAGAAATCCCAACGGCTAAGTGCATCTGAACAACCTGTCTTGGACGAATCAGTGAACACGCATGGTGTGTGTGTGTGTGTGTGTGTGTGTGTGTGTGTGTGTGTGTGTGTGTGTGTGTGTGTGTGTGTGTGTGTGTGTGTGTGTGGCATTTATTTGGCCTGGAAATGAGTTTCGCTTTTAATTACTCATGCGGTTATTTGACACAGTGCTCAGATACACAAGGAGATAAGATTGTCTATCGCTACCGAGGCAGACTGAAAAAGTAACTACATGGAAAGAGTGAGAAACACGTGCAATTAAACTCATGAGTCCATTCAGTGTCGATCTGTGTGTCCCAAGCATGGGTTTGGACTGGGTGCTTTAACTAGCTGCATGAGCCTGGGGTGAGAATGCCCAGGACAAGAAGGACAAGAAATTTGTCAAAGTCTCCTCCATCCGCCTTTCTGTCTCCTCTGCTTTCAGCCCGCGCTGTCAGCATTCTCGCCCCACCATCAGCTGTATCAAAGATGAAACCATCAACAATAAAAGCATTGAGTTTCCTTACTCCTGAGCGGTGAGTCATTAGAAACTTCCTGCTGCTCTTCCAGTTCCACTGTAATGAGCAGAGGGAGAGCGGGGGATGATTTTGCAGTGTGCGAGAGATGAAACCCTGACATTTAATGGCTTCCATTGAAACCTCACCCCCCCTTCCAACTTCCCGTCATCTTAATGAAAACTTTTTGCGAGGGCAGCTTACCCTGAATCAAAGAAACACGGCACTGGAAGGTCCTGCTCCTAGTTAGCTCACGCAGAGCCAGACTAACGAGCTCGTGGAGCAAAACGAACAAGAGCTGGCTGGCTTCAGAAATGAACGGGGGAGCTGACAGGATCGTCAGGCCCTGGGACAATGTGTGCATGTGGCGGGGGGAGGGGGGAAAGCGGGGCTGAGGTAGCCAGTGCCTGCCAGGGCCGGATTAAGACATGTGGAGTCCCTAAACCGGGTCAAGTTTAAGAGTCTCCATAGCATTACCAAAAAAAGGTGTCGCCTTCTAGCAGAAAGGACGATGAAAATAGAAATAGTAACGCTTTCGATTTGCCTGCACATAGGCGAGGAGGCCACTAAAAACTAGTCTTTTTTTTTTTTTGCATGTAGAGGCCCCCTCAGAAACCGAGGCCCTATGCTGTAGCTTATTTAGCTTGTGCATAAATTCAGCACTGTCCTGATGGCCTTGACCCCTCAGAGCTGGTCGGAGCCCGCGACGTGGGGCTCTGAAGTGTTCTAAAGGACCCGGGCCTCCAGGCGCCGATCTTGCTGCTATGGTAACGGTGGTGCCTGGGTACCGTGGGCCCTTCAGAATCACCAGGCCCTGGTGCAATTGCCCCTTTTCCCCACCTCCTCCCGTCGGCAGGCCTGGCAATGAACCACCACACTGAAGACTTGGGGTTCCTAAAACGCAGGTGGATTTGATTGGCAGGCCCTACCCTACCCTTGTTTGCCCCCCACGGCCTTCAGCCAGGGATTTGACGGGTCATATCAGGGTGTGCGCAGAGCGTACTTAGCTCTGGTGTACGCAGGCATGCAGAGCTGCCATGAGCACAGTCTGTAACCCAAGGGGAACCCAGAATCCTGCGGGTGCAAGGAGAGCATGAAGCCCATTTCTCCACCGCTCCTTCCTCACCGTGGCGTCCCAACGTTGGGCGGGCAACATAGCTATGGGGGGGAGGAGGGCTGTGGAATCAACAGGGGGTCACAAAGCAAGGACTGGGGCTACCGCAGGGAGCGAGAAAGAGGACAGGAAAACTCCCAAGACACCCAGATCTTATTCCTGTGCGAGCGTCCTCGGCAGGGAAGTAGGAAATAATTGGAATGCCCAGGCACGGTACGACTCGTAGCACTGACCCTTGTGGGATTGCCTGCAGAACCGCTGGCTCTGAAAACTAGGGTTGCCAGGTGTCCGGTATTCTACTGGACAGTCCGATATTTGCGCTCTTTGTCCGGTAAAAAAAAATTCAGAAAATACTGGACACATGCAATTTCCGGTATTTTCTGATTTTTCCGACTGCGCACCGGACGGAAGCCTGGGGCGGGGAGAGTGGCCGGGAGGCGGGGCACGCTAGGCGCTGGGAGTTCTCTACAATCATTTCAGCTGCAGGATAAAAAGGAGTTCTTCTAAATTCTTCTCTAGCCTTAGTTTTAGAGGAATAGAAAGCAATGAAAACAGCATGCACATTTGCACCATTGCTTCTAAAGCCTCTTTACATAGAGATGGTGTAGGATGAAGACTGTTTATAAGAAAGTTGAGTATTAAACATAGCATGGGTGTTCGTGGCAGTGGTTTTGTTGTTGCTTGTTTTTTTTTGCTCGACAAATTTTTAGCCCGCGTGTTCGGTATTTTTGGGGAGACCATCTGGCAACCCTACGAAAAACATGGCTCCCTATTGCTTGAGCGAAAAGCCAGCTACATTCAGAGGAAAATAAAGAGCACGTTTTTAACAGTCAGGGTCATTAGCCACAGGAAGGACATACCAGGGGTTCAGGTGGCTTCTCCATCCCATGCAAGTCAAAACTGGATGTGTTCTCGCTCAAACAGGAAGATAACATTGGTGCCACTTCCTTTTCTCAGGCAAAAAAATACCTTCTTAGACTGGTCTAGAAAATACTGAGCTGGAGTTCATATGCAAATTTGACATGGCAGAAGAGGTTTAAATAGACGCATGAACACAAAAACATAAAAACGGTTGCACCGGGTCAGACACTGCCCTGCGATGGGTCAGGAGAGGCCAGTGCCCTGTCTTCGACAGTGGCCAATTCCAGATGCCCCAGAGGGAGTGAACAGAACAGGAAATCATCAAGCGATGCCTCTCCTGTCATCTTTTCCCAGCCTCTGACAGAGACTAGGGACATCATCCCTACCCATCCTGGCTAATAAGCATTGATGGATGGAATGACTCTCTCATTACAGGTAATTTCCCCTTGAGGTACTCTAACCTTTGCATGAGCTACATCCACTCTGATTTCATGAGCACTGATGTCACGCTCCCATCTCTATGTCCCTGACTTTTTTCTTTTCTCTTCAAGCATCTGAGGATGTGAATTGTATCTCAGGAAAGCTTATGTCCTAATAAATGTGTGTGTCTTTAACGTGCCACCCGACTGCTTGTTGTTTTTGCTGAAACCGATTAACCTGGCTATCCCTCTCAAACCTCCCTGGGCTGTGTTAAACAGGAAGTCAGGGTAGTGATCACGGGGACCCTTTTAGCTTTATCATTTATGACCATCTTCACTTGTTTGAAGGAAGTAACAGACTCGTAAACCTCCGTCACCAGTGGGGGGAAAAATACTCTGGACGGTGTCTGTGTGGGAGAAGCACTAATGACTCTAGAATGCTCTTCGACATTACCAATGAGATGTCAGAAATTGCCGTACACAAGGGAGTTGTCTAGTGGTGTCAAGACAGGGTTGGACGCCAGGAGCTACTGGATTCTAATCCCATATCTACCAGTGCTCTGTGGTAGAGGTCAAATTACTTCCCTTCACAGCTTCCATTTCTCCTCGGAGAAGGGTACTTTACAACCAGCACTGGCTGGAAATTTTTCAAACACAACGTTTGGAAAATGTCAGTTTGTCAAACCAGAAACCTCCGGCAGGAACGTGGCAGGTGTTACACATTTTTCCTTTTGAAAAAAACCCATAGCCCTGGAAAAATAAATATTAAAAATGGCAGAAGACTATGATTGGGCATATTCCTCATGCTAAGCTTTGATTTTCAGTTCCAAGGGATTTTTCCCTTTTGAAAATGTAGTTTGTTTTCACTTCTTAAAAGTTATCAATAATTAAAAGCTGGAAATCAAAGATTATCAGCTCCTGAATTTTTGGAGATGTTTTTAATTGGTGATCCCCATTTGACAAGGGATGGTATTTTGAACCCTTGAAAATTCTTCTCTCTCTATATATATATATATATAGAAAAAAAAGGTCCTGTGAGACGACAGAGTGTTGCCATCACATCACTCTGTGTCCCACCACCTGCCTCCACCCTCAGCCACTGGTCTCCTCCCTCCCTCCTCCTTCCCCGGTGCTCTGGGGGGAGGAAGCCCCACGGCCTCCCCCTCTCCAGTGCTCCGGGGAGGCGGGAGCTGCATGCCCTCCCCCGTTTGCACCCCCAGTCTCCTCACACACAGCCTCCACCGAGACCCTGCAACTCCAGCCCCCTCACTCATCCCTTCCACCGAGACCCTGCACTTCCAGCCTTCTTCTGTCCCTCTCCCCCCGGCCAGACACTGACCCCCAGCCCGCTCCTGCCCCCTCCCCCTCCGGCCAGACACTGACCCCTAGCCCGCTCCTGCCCCCTCCCCCTCCGGCCAGACACTGACCCCTAGCCCGCTCCTGCCCCCTCCCCCTCCGGCCAGACACTGACCCCCAGCCCGCTCCTGCCCCTCTCCCCCTCCGGCCAGACACTGACCCCCAGCCCGCTCCTGCCCCTCTCCCCCCCCGGCCAGACACTGACCCCCAGCCCGCTCCTGCCCCCTCCTCCTGGTCAGACCCCTACTCACAAACAGAGTGGGGTTGGTGAGTGTAGCTAGCAGGGGACGCACCCCCTAGCGGTATTGGAAAAAACATTTCCTGGCCTGCTCTATTCACAGCACTCCTGAAAGGCAGATAAGTTTGCAACATTCCTCGGGAATACATAGTGCCATGCAAGTAATAACAGTTATTCAGGTTCTGGTCTATCTCCTGGGAGGTTTTCCTTGAACGTGAGAGCACAGTCAGTCCTGGGGAATTACTTGTGTTATGCGAAGACACAGCGAGGTGTGGAGAGCAAAGTACAATACAAATAAAAATTACGCGGCATATTCTCCACCATCGCTCGTCAGTGAAACATTACCATTCCCTGCAGCACAATGTCCAAACCACTCACAAATCGCTGTGCCCTGAAGGGACACTGTCAAGTCAAGTTAGGCTTATAAATCCAGGCAATACAAATTTTATGCAACTTTATATCATCAGATACGCTTTTTGGGATTGTTCTGAAATGCAGAATAAATGAACAAGCCATGGTTTAACTCTGTTCTCTCACACCGGGAGTACACAGGGGTCTTTCCCCTTTCCCTATGAACCCAACTCCACCTAAGGGCATGGAATAACAATCTGTCACACACTCCACCGCAGCCTCGGTGCTGCGCTCAACTCAGCCAACAGGAACGCAACACAAAAATGCTTTGGACACAGCATCTGAGTGATTGCTGAGCCATGCCCTGCCCCACTGAGGAAAGACCTAGCGCAACTGAGAAAGCTTCTTTGCTCCGCTACTGACTCAGTGTGTGATCTTGGTCAAGTCACTTAAACACATTGTGATTCAATTCCCTTCTCTGTAAAATGAGGCTAATGACACTTAGCACTTTAGGACCTATGGATACAAGTGCTAGATATGGACTTAGGCTAGGTCTATACTACTATTTTACATCAGATTAGTTCTCTCAGGGGTCAACCCAGCTACCTCTTCTTGGGGAGGTGAATAATCAATGTCAATGGGAGAACCCCGGGGTCTACATTGAAGCACTGTGGTGGCATTGCTGTCGTGTTAGAAGCATAAACATTCCCTCAAATAGCGTTATCACATCAAAATGAAAATGTGAATATGAGAAATCAAATGTAAAGCCTTACTCGCTCTCTTTGAACTTGGGGATGTTGTCCTGAGTTAATCTGTCCCCATAGGGAATTATGTTTCCGGAATAAAACCATTTGTTGTTTGATTTACAAGCTCCGGTGTGGCATTGTGAACCCAAACACAAAGATCTACGGCTTGTGCCTATAAATCAGAGAGGCAAAGCGACTAGCCCGGCCTCACTGTCCAGGAGAAGTGAAATGCTGAAAATAAACACCGGTGATGAGAGTAAAGGTGACCTACAGGGTCAAGAATATAAAAGTCACTGAAAGGCAAATTCAGCGAGGAATCCTGTGGCATCCTAAAGGCCAAAAGATTTAGATAGGCATAAGCTTTTGTGGGTAAAATCTGCTTCATCAGATGCACCCATGAAAACTTATGCCCAAAGAGAGATTAAAAAGACTGGGACTTTTCAGTTTAGAAAAGAGGAGACTAAGGGGGGATAGGATAGAGGTCTATAAAATCATGACAGGCATCAAGAAAGTGAATAAGGAAAAGTTATTTACGGGATCCCATAACATAAGAACTAGGGGTCACCAAATGAAATTAATAGGTAGCAGGTTTAAAACAAACAAAACAAAAGTTTTTCTTCAATCAGGGCACAGTCCACCTGTGGAACTCCTTGCCAGAGGAGGTTGGGAAGACCAGGACTTTAACAAGGTTCAAAAAAGAGCTAGATAGATTCACGGAGGATGGGACCATCAATACTTGTTAACCAGGCTGGGCAGGGATGGTGTCCCTAGCTTCTCTTTGTCAGAGGTTGGAAATGTATGACGGGAGAGGGATCACTTCAGGATTCCCTGTTCTGTTCACTCCCTCTGGGGCATCTGGCATTGGCCACTGTCGGCAGACAGAAGACTGGGCTAGATGGACCATTGGTCTGACCCAGTATGGCCATTCCTATGACTGTGATATCGATTTAACACAGCTACCCCTCTGAGACTTAAAAAGCAAATGCCATCCACGCTGCATTTTGGCCTTGTATGGGCTCAGTATATTTTGACGGATGCATCTATTTTAAGGCCAGAAGAAACCAGTGTGATCTTCTCGCCTGACCTCCTCCGGAACACAGGCTGTGAATTCATTCTTGCTCGGGCCCAGTGGCCTGTGACGATCTTTTACAAACTCATGCAGTCTCGAGCGAGGGATGTCCAGCGATGGAGACAGCGGCATGTGGCGAGGCTCAGCAATCTAAGCCATAGCAAACCCAGCTGCCTGTCCCAAAGGCTAAGAAATAATTGCAAAGATAAAAGGTCTGGACACCCACTGCTGAAGCTGGCGTAGGATTGGGATGTAGGTGTGTGTGACTACATCTCCACCGGATCAGCAACTTCCCTATGCTAATTCTGTCCCCCCTCCCCACACGCCTTTTGGGCTTCCCAACTTTTTTGTGCAGGGGGAAGGGAAGGTGAACTGCTAAATGCCCAGGAGTGGAAAACACAGCAGTTCCCCCCTGCTGGGGAATAACTAAAGCAGGCAGTAAATTGGCAGGCTACTTTTGTAAGCCGAGTCCTCCTTCTCCAGCTTGAAGCTTGCCTGTCACATCAGAGAAGCTGCGTTTGCGGGGAGAGGGGAAATCTACTCTGAGAGACCCCTTAGAAGCTGGGAAGCGGATTGCAGCGGGAAGAGGGTAAAATTCCCAAATCGAGACAATTTGCGGCATCTATTCCAACCCACTCACCTGTGATAAAATCACGGCCGCTCCCTAGGCGCAGAGGGGGAAGGAAGGCAGCCACCATGCGGCATGCGAGCAGGTTGGCATCACCCACACGACTGCTGCAAGCCGCCGCGGAAGGCTGCAGCCTCTGCTTTTTCCTCCCTGCGTTCGGCTTTTGAGACAAGAAATCTCGCTGCGGCTGGGTGAAGAGGGCCGGTGTCATGTCAAAAGCTGGAGTTTCTTACTGTAGCAATTTCTTATTTCTGGAAATCAGACACTGCCCTCACGAGCACACTCCAACAGGGAGCTGTTTTCAACCCAGAAACGTGGGGAACTGCCGCATGTAGGATTGTGCTGCTGCGAGCAGCTGTTTCCGACAGTCGCACTTCCTTACAATCGTACCAATACGGAAGAGCTACCTGTAGCACATTCCTATAAGGTAGGAGCTTTCGACATTACACCGGCACTGCAGCTGTGCAGGGAGAATGGGGAAAGGTTCTGTGAGGACAGGAGCCACCCGCGGGCCCAGAGAGCCCCGAAACCCGATGCATTGCTGCGCTCGGAGAGTCAGGGCTATGCGGTAGCTTGGGACGGCAAAGCTGGGCTCCCCCAGGGGTGTGAAAAGGTGTGAGGTGTGACCAAGAGCCATGGGCGGCAGAGCTGTGCAGACCCTGTTATACCTTGCGGGGAATAAGCAAGACAGGCCGTCGCTGGGCCCTACACTTGGTCAGGGTAGTACAAGGAGACTTACCCCAGAAAGCTGCTCCTTAGGTAGCCCTGGTGTTTAATAAGGGTGTGATGTAGTGGACAGGCCAGACCCTCTGGGCACCCACTGGTGGCTGTGTGTGGGCTGGGGGTGACCCCTACTGGCCGGTACCTGTAACACTGCCCAGCAGGACGGTTGCCGTAAGTCACTTAGGCAAAAAGACCCCACCTGTCCGACCGGGCAGGCAGGGGACAAAGGAAGGGAGGTTTCGGGGGAAGGGACAGTTGCTGGCTGGGAACATGAAGGAAGCAGCCTTAGCTGAGGGTCTAGTGATGACAACGGACCCCCTAATCTAAGGGGTCTGAGGCATCCTGGCCCTGACTCCTGAAACCACGTCACGTCTATGCTGGGCTGCATCCTGGAGGAGCAATAAACCCTTTCTATGCACTGGTTGGCCGAGTCTCATCTTGCTGCAGACGGGGTGCAGGATGGGGAGGAGGGGGTACCCGACATGCCACCACAAAGGGATGCTTCCAGCTCCTAGCAACACCTGCCTTTTCCAGCTCTGCTGGAGATGCTCCGGGCTCCACATTGCACCTTCTGGGGACAGTCACACTTTGTGAAGTGACTGCCGAGACCTGTCTGTGCGGGGGAGCTGAGGGGGAGGGAAGAGGCAACGAAATCCTAAGCCCTCGGAGGAAGGAGAGCCCAAACCCCACTGCTTAGGGTAGGGAGGGGTCCAACGCCCGTCGCCACCACAACTGACCGCTTCAAAGTCCCTGCTGCATGCAGTGACTCCAATGCCGAGTCCTCAGCCACCTGGAGCAGCTCCAAAGCCCTCCACCAGCCCCAGAGGTTCAGAGCTCCAAGACCTCGCCACCCATGTAGGCTCTGAGGCCCCCGCTGACTGACAGCTCCAGCCCCCCGAAGTAAGGGGGGGAGTGTTCCCTGTAAGCTCTGTGCCAATGCCACCCAGCTGCTTAGCAGAGCACGCACAGCTAGGTTGTGTGTTTGTTGGTGGTGCACATTCACACGTGCCTGGGAGCGCATACAAATTATTCTGCACAGGGATGGAAAAAAAAATGTGCATGTGCGTGGGAAAGGTTTGAGGGAGCATTATGGGAGGCCTTCCATTTTCTCCGGTGGCTGTTTTCTGACTGGCGCCAAAGCTCCCCTGTGACTCTCCCCCTCCTCCCGCCGAATATTTTCGGCTGAAACCATTTGCCACGTGAGCGCCACATTCGGAACTAGTTTTGGCTTGATTGAAACCACGTTTTCTGGCGAATAAACCATTGGAAACGTTCGCCCATCTCTCACAACGCAGATCATTGCAAGCCTGGCCTAAAACACACCGACGTCAAATCCGGCTTTACAGCAGAAGTGGGGAACCTAAGGGCCCCGCGGCTTGCCTGGATCCAGCCCCCAAGGCTCTCCCCCCAGCTTTGGGGAGACTGCACTGGTACACAAAATCTACTTGCCTGGACCCCCCTAGTCTCTGGTGTGAGAGGGGAATGTGCAGTGTCTTTCTCCTTCTCAGTTAGGGCCCTCGACTAATTTTTCTGTGGGTCAGCAACCCCCAACCCTAAAAAGGTTCCCCGCCCCTACTTTACATTTTCCCCCACACACAACTAATGCCCCCTCTTCCGCCCTGGCCTGCCATAAGCTGTCCACCTGCTATGGGGTGCAACCAGTCTCCATTGCAGCGGAGTGTTTGCCCGAGACACAGACAATGCCGCGAACATCGCCTGTCCTGGTGTGGAAGATGGACTCTGATAGGCCTGGTGCTGATAGAGCTGTCTGAGCCCCTGACAGCCCAGCTGCGGGCTGGTAAACAGTCAAGCAAGGGATGACACACTGGCTAACACTTATTTTATAATCTCCCGGGGCCTATTGATCTTGGCAGCCGCGGAGGAAAGGCAGGAGAGAGAGAGTCACGGGAGTAGCAAGAAGCCACAAGGATGAAACTCATTCTCCCTCTCCTGGATGATATTCCAAGCTTGGTTGAGAAAGGAAGTTGTGGGTAGATGTCACAGATGGTGCAGGGTGCAGGCCTTAGATCCCGCACCACATCCCGATTAAAAAAAAATTGGCACCGTGCAATAGCAAGAAACCACATGCTGGACCGGACTAGTGCAATGCTGTCCCTTCTCCAGCGGAGGCAGTATTGCCTACTGGATAGAGCACTGGTCTGAGTCTCCCCAGACAATGCAGCTATTCCAGTGAGGCAATGAAAGAGAAGTCTGTCCCTAGGGGAGCTAATTGCTGAAGTCGGAATTAAACTAGGACAACAGGGTTAATGCCCCTCCTCAGGGTACGCCTAGACTACAGGCCTTTGTCAAAAAAGGGCGTCTAGACTATAACCAGTTCTGTTGACAAAGCAAGCCGCTTTCCCGAATGAGAGTGTAGGCGCTCTCTTTGAAAAAGCACCATGTGGATGCAATAGCGCCTTTTTTCAACAGAACTCTGTCGCCAAAAGGCGTTATTCCTTGTAGAATGAGGTTTACCGCTGTCGACAAAACGGCTGCGTTCTGTCGACTTACTGTTGACAGAACTCGTCAACAGTGTAGACACAGGTATAGTTTTGTCGACAAAAGTCCACTTTGTCGACAAAACTCCGTAGTCTAGACACACCCAGAGTAGTGAGCAAAGAAAAAGAGTGCCATGAGTTAGCACATAACCTGCACCCCCAGCTGTTGGCCACGTGATGGTTAAAGCGGCTTCTCTCTTTGTGGGAAGAAAACAGATGTCAAGCCAAAGATGAGGGCACCCGTCCACCACCGCTGAGCGGGACGAAGGGTTTGGATCAGTAACAGCGGCTTTCGCCACGTTCCGAGTGCTGGAGATTTCTTGTAACCCCGCTTTTCTCCTCTTCCCTGCAGCGGCCAGGCTCCTGCCAGCAAGGAGAACTCAACGGGTTATGCCTCGCCGTGTCCGCGGAGGCCACATCGTTTACGTACATCACAGAGCTCACGGCCAAGGCCCCTCAGACTCTCTGCCACTCGCTCCAGAACCACAATAGTCGATAGAATTCCCCCCCGCTGCCAGGATCAAATGAATGACCATGAGGGTCAGGAAAGGCACCGAATCGACCTCATTCCCACGCCCCCATGCCCCAGCCCCGTATCTGGGTTAGCACCTCCCTGCACGGAAGAAACACGCAAAACCCAAGCCTGTTGCGGTCAGAAGTTACCGGTGTGGAATCTTGACAGGTATCTTGCTTTATCCAATCATGCTAACCGTTCGGCTGTGTACATGCTCCCCAGTGTGTTACGCTGGCTCTGAGCAGGTAGACGGCACAATAGATACGCAGCCCTGGTCTACACTAGGGAGTTATTTCAAAACTAGCCAATTAGCCCATCATAAGACGGGATTTTCAGGTCTCTCCTCCGCTTCGGTCTTCTCTCCTGAGCCTCCGGTCTCTCGCTCTGTCTCTCTCTCTCTCTCTCTCTCTCTCTCTCTTCCTCCTACTGCCTCCCCCTCTCTCAGCTCTCCTCCGCCTCCTGCCTCTCTCTCTCTGTCTCTTCTCCTCCCCCTCCTGCCTCTCACTCGGGGGACCAAGGAGCCCAAATGGTCGTTTGGGTGCCGCACTCCCCGTGCTGCATGGGGGGTGTGGAGCCCAAACCGTCCCTTGTGCCGCTTGCTTCCACGCGGTGGCCTGGTTGAGCCGCGCAGAAGTCAGCCGAGCGCCACGGCGGGAGGCGAAAGGGGGCGGGGCGGTGACGTTCACGGCCAGGGGGCGGGGCCTGGAGCCACTGTCACGCCGCACATCACCACCCCGCCCCCCTTCTCCTCCCGCTGTGGCACTCGGCTGACTTCTGCGCTGCTCAGCATTGCCACCGCAGGGGAGCAAACGGCGCAAGCGGCCGTGTGGGCCCCGCACTCTCCATACAGCAAGGGCTGCCCAGAGGGAACAGCCAGCATTTCAGCGTTACAGACTCTCAGACACTGGGCTACTATATATATGATAACCCCCCGTAGGTCGAATTAAGAAGTGGAGCATCCACACGGCCAAGCCTGTTATTTCGAAATCTGCACTCCTGCTTTCCTCAGGGAATAACGCTTCTTTCCAAAGAGCTATTTCGAACTAGTGGGAGCGCGGATGCTCCAGGGCTGCTAGTTCGAAATAACGACTCCCCAGAGTCCTTCCAAGTAATTACTCCCTGATGCTTCCTGGGGCGCTAAGTCGAGGTAGCGCGTCCACATTCACGGAGCCCGCCTCGGACACATTCTGACGCTTTCCCATAGTGAGGGCCTGCTATTTCAATGGTGTTATTTTGGGAGCGATTACACTGATTTTCGTTATTTTAAAGTAGTTTCCTAGTGACGTGCCCTGGGCGAGCCCCCAAAGACCACAAAATCAGATAAGAATCAAAGGCACCCGGCCAGGCTGACAGACGCAGCCATTACCAGGTATCACAGGGTGTGGGGGAGTCACCTACGCCCCCATCCACAGCCTGTTGGGACTCTGAGCCAGCAAGTAGAACAGGTTTATTCATTGGCAGGGACACAGCGTAGCATGGACGTGTTGTTACAGGAACTAGGCGCAGTCAGTACAATCCAACTTGGGGAGAAGGGGATCCGGAGCCAGGGCTCTGCCCCCCAAGCCAGCTAGACTCCCTTCTCCCTAAGTCAACGGAAAAACTAAACTAACACACCCAGCAACTGGTCCCAGCCCTCTATGCAGCCTTGCCCCAGGGCCAAGGAGTTATCTGACTATCACTGGTTGCATCTTCCCCCAAGGGTCAGGTGACAGGATGGCTTGGGCCATTCCCTCAGGAGTTCTTCCCCAAAGATCCCATCCCCCACCGGCACATTCCCCCCCCCCCGGAGTTACTACAGAGCAGCATGGGACAGCAGGAATCACATACCACATAAAGCAAACAGTGAATACAATCCCCACTACCTCACACTATGTAAGAATCTCCTCCCAGGGTTGCGCTCACTGGGCAGCACCCTAGGCCATGAGTCACAAGGTTCCGGGTTCAAGCCCCAGCTGGGGAAACCAGCAGGCTGACCACACACACACAGCTCATGGGGGTGTGTAGAGAGCTCTTGTGTATTAGATACACAGGGCTTTTAGCAAGCTTGGTAGCTCGTAGCACCTTATATGGTGACAGAGACTGGTGATGAGCTATCCCAGGGAAATGTAAGTTTGAGGCCTTATCAGTACCTCTGAGGTGAACAGACTGTAGCCTGAGCATCCTCAGTCACCTCCTGGGAGGTCTCTTCCAGCCCTCTGATTCCTCCAAGTGAAGCAGCTTGCAGCAGAATAGAGACGGGCCGAGCACAAAATCCCAGCATGGCCGTGGAATGGAAACACGCCTCTATTCAGAGTAGTCATAGAGATGCAGCCGTGTGAGTCTGGTCTTGCTGAAACAAGAGACAGGACTAGGCAGCACTTTAAAGACTAACAAGATGGTTTATGAGGGGATGAGCTTTCGTGGGCCAGACCCACTTCCTCAGATCAAATAGTGGAAGATAGTTGGCATGACCATAGATAGCAAAGGGATACAGTCAAAAAAAGTGAACACAAAATTGACAAATCAGATTTTAGAACGGGGGGGTGAGGGGGATCACCCCTAATATCGTTATCTATGAGAATGATATTAGGGGTGATAATTGGGGAAGCTATCTTTGTAATGG